>NC_143577.1:37810296-38510296 GCF_048544385.1 Mastigoproctus giganteus
ATTAAGTTTAATGTTATACACCGTAATTTCATTTGGTAGCTTTTCTTGGGTATTTTGTGACATTGGTCACTTAAGGAATGGGAAAGTATGATGACAAATAATGGGGAAGGGTGGCATCATGCAATTACCACTTTCTTGACGTTTTCTGAATAGCACGCTGACAAAGGAAAATAATGTGCCTCTAGATGATGAGTATATCCCGGAAGGTCACGCTGAAGGATATTGTTCCTGTCAGAAGCAGGCTCGCTTTCGCACACATAAATAAATGTTAAGCTGTACATCACTTTAAGTGTAGCGATCTCCAAAGACGTTTTAATTCCATGAACAAAGCGTGGTTAATGAACCTTATGTGCATTTTGTGAAGTAGTAGATCGCTTTTGCTGAGTGTAGCTGATGTACATTGGAAGTTTGTTTCAGAACTGCCACATTTGATACTAGATGGCAGCACTAAAACAATTACTTTTTTTTTTTTTTTTTTTAAATCTATTTTCCTTCACTGATCTCTTTGAAAGAGCAATCAGCTCAATAATAGAAGTGGGTTTAAAATTCTGGTAGGGGTATTCTTAGGGGTATACAAGCCTCCATTAAAAGACATCCAATAAAAATGCTATAATGGCAGACGGGAATTTTCACGAGGCAAAGCTATTACTTTAGTTCCAATGGCAATATAACTGCATATTGACCAACTGCAGATAGGTGATTGAGTAAACTGTAAAGATTGAGGACATGGATTCACAGATACACATTGAAATTTCCTAGAGTGGCGTTAAGTGACATACAAAAATGGCTCACTAGAGCAGAGGTTACGCGACAATTTCAGCTTGGGGAAATTGAACTAGATAGTTTGGTAATGTAGCTAACTTCAGGACAGTACCACAAAAGAGATTCTTATCTAATAAATGGATGCATCCTGGAAACGTTCGTGTTACATCTCTCAGAAAGCAAAATCTTTGATAAGAGTTGAATTATTCATTTTCTGACAAAGAATCATAAAATAAGCTACTTTTATGAGGTGTTGGTAGAGGACATTATGTTTGATGATAAGGTGTTGCTATTCAATTGAAGTAAATGTCTTCTTCAAGAAGACATTTACTTCAATTGTCACCTTCACCTTCAAGAAGCTGACGAAGCATTAAAAGTAATCTAGACCGGAAACAGATCTTGCTTCAAGGTGACTGCGCAGTCCTCCAAATCAAGGCCCTAGTGGGTAGCACAGTGGATATAACCACCGTCCTCCTCAACATTACCAACCCGGTCCAAATCTCGCCAATGACGCGAGCAATAGAAGCGTTATCTGACGCAATACCTTTGCTTTGAGACAAACGAATCAAACAATATCTTATACGTTTCACTACAAATGTTACTTTTTTTAAGGTGATGCAGTTTTTTTGTCTGCCACTGTATATTTTAAAGGAAACTTTTCCCGATGGTGTGATGGTGACTAAAGCACTTCACCACATCGTTGGTGAAGAAGTTTAGATAGAAAAATATCAATTAGAAAGTACTGAGCTGATATTTCATAAATTTTCTGACTTTTGGTAAGTCTTACGTTTTTGCTGAATAAATTTTGATCTAGAAAAAGAAGAAAATATCGAAAATCGTTAATTTTTGGATTACCCTCGTATAAAAAATGACCCATTGTGCTTATAAGAAGTATTAATAGTTATAACGCTATTTATAATTTTTACCATATTAAATGAACAAACCTATACTTTCTAAATTAATTAAATATAGTGTATGCTATATAAGAATAATATTAAGATATTCTTTATTGTCAAAATAAAGATATATATTGCAATAATAAAGGCGGGATTATCTGGAACTTGTGAATATTGAGCTTCTTGAAAGGATTCAAAGACATTGATCAGCAAAAGAGCGACCATACAAGGAAAGACTCGGTATATGTGGACTACACAGCTTGGTAACCATACACTTGAGGTTTATAAGGCTCTTGTGGGGGATTAGTAAAAATAAGGAAGGCGGAATTTTCATTGTCATAGAGAATTCCAGAACTCGGGGGCATAAATTCAAATTACAGGGGAAGTGGATTGTCAGAAATTTTCTTTTAGTCAGCTAGTCGTTGATTTGCTGGAACATTGATCATTCCAAGGTAGCTTTTTAAGACCATTATATATTCCAACTAAAAAAATATGATAATTAAAAAAAGGTGTTTTCTTCAGCACTACTGACATTTTTCTTTGGGATTTCTCTACTCTTAAAAAGCCTTAAATTGAATCCTTAACGCTTTTGTATTAAGACAGCGTTATGCAATACCCTTAAAGTTATTTAATTAACAGCTACTTTGCAGTTCTCATTTCAAATGTCAAGGAATTCCGCAATTCATTTCTTATGTATTCTTTGCATTTGTCATTGTGTCGGTTTGAAGGTCACAACAGAAGCTGTGAGTTTTCCGGCATATTAGCTGTTCACCTTTTCTATTGTGATGCAAATTATGTGATGACATCTTGGAATTTTTGGAACAAACAATTTAAAAAACCCTTTTGTTTTCTTTTAACATTCAACTACACACACGCTCTCTCTCTCTCTCTCTCATCCTCCCAAAATCAATACACTCTTATGTACGGTAGTGATTCAAAAGTAATGGCAGTGTATTTGCACAACATTTGTAGTCAATTTTAAAACCATGTATATTAATTCGGGATAAAAAGTTTGTGTTGACACTTTATTTTAATAATTAGTCTGAACAATAATGTTATTTTCACTTAAAAACGTTTTAAAAATATCAAATATCCCACACCTTTCAAAAACTAACATATACAATACCTTCAATAATTAATTTTGTATTTAAAATACGCTTGGCTATAAAATACAAATCATTAATTTGTAAAACTCTTATTTCACTGATAATAAAAGCAGCTATTGTTCGAAATTCAATTCTCATCTGCCTTAGAAATAATTTGAGATTATATGGATTAATAAATTTATTTTCTGCTGAAGTAATTCTGACACAGCCCAATTATTCGCAGTGGATCTGTCGTTTAAAAAAAAAAAAACGTGCAAAAGAGTATTAATTAAGCTGAGTACAAAAAGCGATTTTAATCTCTCTTCCTCTGGAGTTTTTCTAAAAAAAAGAAGAAGAAAACCAGTGAAAAGTTGACTGCACATTGCTATTATTACGATGAGCATCTAAAACCATCACAAAGAAAAAATTGAAGATAAATATTTAAGTAATTGTAGCTCGGTTATTTAATAAGGTTCCTAAATTGATTTTCCTGGTCATTTTAGACACTTTTCTTTGGACTCTATTGAAGTCATGCTCAACAAGCATTTATGCTCTGAATGTTGGATACAATACAAGACAGTTCAGTTCTTTCTTAAATACGAAATTTAATTATATTTCTCTGCAGCATCGGTGGGGAGGTTTGTGTATTTAAGCTTTCTCCTGCTACACCAAATATTTATCCACATCACTGGAGAAGCTTTATGAAACATTACGCAGACGAAAGCAAAATTATTAAAATACCTTCCGAAATGTGGTACCTAGACTTTTGTCACTAGACAATGGTAGTGAATGGTCTAAAGAATATTAATTATTTCATTAATTAAATTCAGTTATGCGTGTTCCAGGAATGGAACATACTATAAAGGAAAACGACCATTGTATTTGGTTCGGTATTCACAGAATCATTCTATTCCATTATATCTTCTGCAGTGAATCAGATGTACCACAACCGAAACTGGTATCCAGTGGATGTTTTAATGAGTCTTCCTACATAAACTTTTAAATTGGAGCATTCAGCTATGTACTAGTAATATTGCACTTCTGAAACATGAACTATTGCATTATTGGAATGTCTTTGTAGTTAAATTTGTAAGGAAAAGGAGTTACTAATTTATAATTTACTAAGTTTTTTTATCAGTACTTTTAGTATTAATAAAGGCAAATAGATTAATACAAGAAAGCCAGGCTTGTTCATCATTAATCTGAGAAAACGTCGCCTGGTTTCTTCCTGGCATCTGTCCAACCTTTCTTCAAATTTACATAAGTTCTCTAGTATTAGTATTCGTTTAGATTAGATCACGGAACCTTCTCCTGAGACCGACTAACTCGGCCACGTTAGTGAAAAAGCCTATAAAAATTCTTTGCTATTGACTTAATTCGAACTTAGGCACCTTCCATCTAGTGTGTGTGCGGAAGGTGATTATAACCACTGTGCTTCCCACGAGGGTGTCCATTTAGGCAGAGTTAGTCAACTTTTTCTTACAGCGTGCCACATATTATGATAGAAATGCGTCTCATGCCACCTAGGGGCGGATCCAGAAGCTACAGGAATCGATAATCTCCAGGCTCTTAGTGATCCACACCTGGCGCCACCAAATGTTTTTGCTAACTATTTGAAGGAAGTTTCTGTTAGATGTAGTTGATTTTCTGAAATCGAGAAAAGCGAAAATAAAATCTCAAAGAGAAAGAAAGTGCGTTCAGGGTTCATCGATCACCAAGTAGAAGGACATTAAGAAATGAATGTCATACATTTTTTCATGTCTTAATCAGCAATTTCATCTCAATTGATCAATATATGGAGTGAAAAGAAATCGGAATGAAAAGCTCTGCTGTTTACTCGACTTCTGATTTTTCAAATTGGCTGTATTTGAAAACAATAACTTAAAAAATATATTTTTTTACGTTATTGTTTTCAAAATTGACATCAGATGGTAATTTATTCCAACAGTTATGACCCTTTTACTCAAAGCGAATTTTCTTAGGCTGTCCCAGAAGGAAGGATTGTCTATGACTTACAGGGTTATGTTAAGATGGAAGATGCCACAACGAGTTAGCTGTTTCATATTTAGGGAGTGGCGGGGTGATAAAGTAAACACTGAGGCCGTCATGCTTTGCTGTAAGGGCAGAATTTTGTTGTTTGCATCCAGAAGCTTAAAAGACTTAACACAGCCTTGTTTCTTTAATTTAAGTAGATATTCTGCATTTTCTGTAACCTGTGAAGGAAAGTCCTATCATTTAATATTCTGAAGCCTTTCAAAGCTTTAAATATCTCGATCAAGCCCCTATAGACATGTTTGGTCTCGAAACTTTGAAACCCACAAAATTGGTCTCTCTTCATATGAACGCTGTTTCATATCAATAACCAACCTTGTTGCCCTTCGCTGCTCCTTTCCATCAAGCTCTTAACTTCACATATTTGTGCTAGTGATTGATTGTTGTAGTAGGTTTTAAGAACATCAGCGACTAAAGCCATATTGCTCAGTGTATATTGTCTGTAAATTTGGTGTAGTATGGGGTCGATTTTCTATTTGCTGGATGAAAAACCCGAGTTTCCGAGAGAAAACATATTAAATTTCCGTTATCAACGGAAATTTAAGTCTTTTCCACCGAGTATGGGGAGGATGGCGATTCTACCAACCGTGTTACCCACGAGGGTCTAGCAACTGAAAGCCTCTTTGATTCCATCACGGAAGAAAAAATATTAAAGAGTACTAGCAGTTTTCCATTTGGTCACTGGTGTATTCAAGTCACGGTAGCCCAGTGGTTACACCACTAAACAGCTGGTATCATGGCCCCGGGTTCGACTTTTTTTTATTTATTTTATTTTTTTAACATATAATATACACAACACACATGTGTCCAATTAAAGTGTATAACAGAGCAGAAAAAAGATAACAGAACAAATATTTTACAAAACATAAAAATAAATAGCAGAATAGCACACTTTGTACAATGTATTATTTGTCAGACGGCACAAGGGGTTTCCCCCATCTCCGCGTAGTGTACGTTGTGGGTGTGAAACAGAACACTGTCAATACCAGAGGTTTAAAAGTGTATCGATTTTGTATATGTGTAGCGTCGTGTACCGTTGTTCCCACGGTCATTTAGCCGTTAGGTCCCCAATGGGACCCAACTTTGTCCACACGTTGACCAGAGAAGGACCATCGTCTATAAGTCCCGATAACTCTGCAATCTTGGAAAACATAAAGCACGATGTGAGCGACCAACTACGAACAATACGAATACGGATACAACGGAACAAGAACTCGAAGAGGAACAACAAATACAAGAACTACTACCCAAAGCAGCCGAAATGGAAACAGACAGTATCGAGATGTCCAGAATATAAGAGAGTGGAAGAAAGCCCCGGCAGAATTCGAGAAATGGACCCCAGAAAGACCCATACCATACCGAAGCAGAGACCCAACAGATTCCTGTGGAGCAGCGAAGTTAGCCACAATGGCCATGCCCCTGGGTAGATCTAGAAAGTAAGAAAACCAAGAACGTACAAGAGATGGCAAAATGGGAAATTCTGCTAATGGGTGAGAAAAGTACCACAACAGTCAATCAGGAAAGCCCACAACTAACGAACCCCAGGAATAGATAAATAACGTCCACAAATACTGGTACAAGAAGTTCAGCTGCCCACCCAGGCACATAGCAGAGCAGTTCACCTAGACAATAAGATACCCTGACAGAATCCATAATCTCTGAATCAAGGAACCACGTACCTGAAGACTAAGGACAAAGACACTATAAACCCAGCAAAATACACACGAACCACTTGTCTCCCAATAATTTACAAGATTCTGACCAGTTGCATAACTAAAAAGATATCAGACTACTTGGAGAGCCAGAACATCATGGCCAAGCAGCAAAAGGGATGTAAACAGATAAACAAAGGATGGAAGAAGCAATTGAACATTGAAGAGACAGTTATGCAGCAAGCCTAAAAGAAGCAATGCAATCTGTACGCGGTGTACAACGACTACCGAAGGCCTTCGCTCCGTGTCCCATTGCTGGCTGAAGTGTGTCCTGACACTGACACACTTTCTAGAAGCAATCATGGCAAAATGGAGGACCACCATCAAGGTCGAGAACATCACAACCAGACCGATACCCATCAGAAGAGAAATCTTCCATTGAGATGCCCTGAGCTCACTATGGTTCTGTCTAGAACATAGCTCACTGTCCACCATGCTCAATAACAGAAAGTACAGATATACCTTCCCTATATATATTCCCTTCTTTTAGAAGGGAGGAAGAACCTATACATCCTCTCTTACCTAATGTACAGGGATGATAACAAACTTATGTTCCATGTACATTATTGATATCAAACTTTATGCCGCAACTGCGAATCAACTCCAACAGCTACTCCGAATCATCAAATAGTTCAGCACTGACACAGGATGTAACTTGGCCTAGACAAATGAAAGACTCATGGATTACATCAATGACATCTAGTCGGACAAAACTACCAGCTGAAGACCGGTGAAGAGATTGAAGCCATGACAGATACAAATATCTGGGAATGATGCAAGCCTTCCAGTTAGAACACAAGGCGATCAAGGCCCTCCTGACTGAGCCTATCAGAGACTGAGAAGTCTGATAAAATCAAAACTGAATTATGGGAATATGGACACAGCCATAAACACTTACTCAGTCCCAATACTAACATACGTACTCCTTCGGGATCGTAAATTGGACCAACACCGAGCTGGAGGAAATCATGAGATCGACTAGGATAATGATGACCAAGAGCCGCCAACACCACCCGAAGTCAGCCATCGAGCTACAGATCACGCCCGTAAAGAAGGGAGGGGATTGACTGATCTCATTGAAGAATAAAATAACCTTCGGGATTACTTCCAGGAATACACAGCACCAATCTACCAAGCCTGCACACAACACTCAACTTCAAAAGGGAGACCACGCTGACATAGACAGAAGAAGACAGAAAGATGGGCAAATAACAAAGACTGAAAGATGGGCAAATAACAAAGATAGAAAGATGAGCAAATAAGACACTCCATGGCAGACACTACAATGGCCTCCATCAAGACGACATATATAAGATGGTCTCCAATGGTTGTCTTACGACAAAAAAAAAAAAAAAAATTATGATCCTCTGTAAATGATTACATCTACCCATATATTTATTTTGTCTATAAATTGCGTGTGTTCTCTGGTCGATTTGCCTGTTTGATGGACGAAAAAACCCCAGTTTCTGGGAGGGAAACCTTGCTATCTACGCCTGACACCGACTAACTCAGCCACGGAGTGAAAAAAGCCCACTAAAGTTCCTCGCGTCATCGACGGGATTCGAACCCGGGCCTTTTCCACCCGGTGTGGGGAGGACAGTGACAATACCGCTGTGCTAACGCGGAGACGGTTGTCTTACGACAGGAAAGCTCTTCCTCGAGAACGAAGGATTCATGCTCGCCATCTAAGATCAGGTAGTCAACATTAGGACCTACAGGAAATACATCGCCATGGATTCCGGAGTAACAGATGAGAGATGTCGTCGATGCCACCTGGCCGCAGAAACAATCCAGCACATCACCTCAGGATACAGGGTGATCACCCAGATGTAGTACACTCACTGACACGAGAAGGTGGCCAGGATAATACATCAGAAGCTAGAACAAAAATACCAGCTCATCAAAGAACGTTTACCATATTACAAATAGGTGCCCCAAGCCGTACTAGAGACCTCTACTCACAGACTTTACTGGGACCGTGCCATAATAACGGACAATACGATCCCGCACAACAGACCAAGTATAACCGTCATCAAAACGACTGCCTACCTGATAGACATAGCAGTGCCCAACACCAGCAACCTCCAAAAAACATACGAGAAAAAGAAGGAAGTCAAAGATATGAGACACATGCAACAAGTTATGGCATTGCGATCATCGTGTCAATCACCGGCATGGTGCCAAAGAGCCTGCATAAAAGCCTAGCAGCAATAGGCCTCCCAGAGAACACTTACGTGGAACTCCAGAAAGCCGAGATCCAGAACACCCATCAGAGAGTTCCTTGAACAACAGTAATAATAATAATGGTAACTGGACACAACCAACCGACTCATGAACTTGGTACTAGTACCCGTCACAGAGAGGGAAAAAAACTCATAAAGGAGAAAAAGGTTTTTTTTTGTTGTTGTTTTAATAAAATAATAATAATTAAAGTGACTTCTTCTCAACGTTCTGGGTTCTTTTATTGTCATATATCATATATTTGTATATATTGCTGCATATTCCCAAACCCCGATACCATAATAATGTGACCAGACAATGTACTATGCACATATTCGATTACGTGTAATTTCTTTATTTATTTCTGAGATTCCACCTTTCTCAGTATATTCAGAAAGAAATTGGAATATGGCTTCTTTTATATTTCTACTTTCATTTCGTTTGATCTTTACTTTTCTTAGCGTCTTTTCATAAAAGCAATTTTCTTCAAACATTCTTTATTCAAAGCATGTTCCGATCTTTGGTGCTTTTCATCCGACCCTCTCTCTCTCTCTCTCTCTCTTGGATGAAAATTTCGCAATTGAAGCCTTCGTAAAGCCACTGCCAGATCATCATTATCGATTCTAAGAAGAATTGAAATCTATTCCATCATAATCATTCGCGTATAGCAATGATCATAAAATTCCTCTACGAGATGCTCATTGGAATGAAATTATTTGCCCTAATCACAGCATAAACAGTACTTCAGAAGACAGCATCTCCACAAATATTATATAAGTCTTTCAAGACACGAATTAAGAAATACATTTATTTTCCTTTTCCAGGAGGATGACGTTCCATAAATATTCAGTTCGAATCTGTTTCTCCCGAATAGGAGAGTTTACTGGTAAAGGTCGCAAATGTAAGTCCTTTTCTGTCACTTCCTGAGCTTTCTATGGCTTATTTGTATCGATTCTCCAATTTCTTAAGCAATGAAAGGACTTGTTATTGTTGCTGTTGTTGGTCTCACCCATTAATGGATTCTTGTAATGGAAAGAATATACCCATCACAGTTTCTCCAAGAAGGAATTCAGTGAAGTGATATCAGTTTTCTTCATCTGCACTCTGCAGTGATTTTTTGTTTAATGCCTGTATTCTGTGTTCGGATTTGGCCCAAGAAAAGTGTCCTTGGGAATCGAGTCCCAGATCTGCTCGTACTTTTTACTAAGATTGTGCAAATCTCAAAGGTTACTTTAAATATACGGTGCTATTCGAAG
This sequence comes from Mastigoproctus giganteus, assembly GCF_048544385.1. Lineage (NCBI taxonomy): Eukaryota > Metazoa > Arthropoda > Arachnida > Uropygi > Thelyphonidae > Mastigoproctus > Mastigoproctus giganteus. The sequence continues at coordinate 37,820,280 of NC_143577.1, forward strand.
GTGCCTCTGACAATGCGCTGTTATTAACAATAATATCGCTTAGAAGCAGAGAAATGTGCTTTGGTTTTTATCTCTAAGTAGATAGGATCTTCCAGAATCCCTAGCGATAAACGTTGCCATGGGAATGGCTGATGGAATCCATGAAAGAGCAACAAAATCGTTGATTGTAGTTGTGTTTTCTAAATCTCTTTCGGTTACGAAATCATCTTAGTGTTTTCGTATTTACGTTGTAACGTAAATGATGTAAATATTCTTTCTTTCTCTCTCTGTGGAAACTGTAAAATATTGCGTGCCGGATGCAATAGGATTACAATTGTATTGAAATCTGATAAGTGTCTCGTGTCTGTGAGTACCTGCGTGTCTGTAGCCCCCTATCCGTAATTATATGCAAAACAGGACTGCTTTCCTGACCAAAAAGAGGCTCACAAAGTCCCGAAGCAATTTACTATCGACAACAAATGATTTTCTTAGATATAACAGAGCAATAAATCCCAGCAGACTGTTTAATACTCGTATCAGAAATAAACAGTGATAGCTCCAACTCCTTGTCGTTCCTTGTGTTTATTGTTTCATCTGAGTTTATAGTAGAACTATTGGATATTCACCTTGCGGGTAACGAAGTGGCTATCGTCACTGCTGTCTTATAGAAGCATAAGGTTGATTTCAGTGCTGGCCGAAATTCAGAAGTACACTATTACTCAGAAGCTCAGGAAAAAGCAGAAAATAACGCAAATGCAATTTTAAAATAGGAAATTCCTATAAAAAAAAAGTTCGTCATCGAATCTTTAGGTGACATCAAGCCATCGACTTGGAATGGGTACTGGGGTAGGTTCTCGGCTTCTTACAATGAGACCCATTGATCAATTCTTAATCAATGAGTTCTCACTGATTATGAATTGATTTTTGCGTTTATCTTCATAAGAAAGGGCTACCTAATCCATTTTTTTTTCATGAGGCTTGGTATTAACATTCTCAGAGATTTACAGGAACATACCCACTGCAATATCGAGGGTTTACTGCATAAATAAAAACAGAATGAAATATTAATCATTTCTGAAACAAAACGATCACTTTCCGATTGCTTAAAATGCCGTCCGTTTGTTCATATTTCTCTTTCTTGCGATAAACAAACATAGCCATCACTTGGAAATGTCCAAAAAGACACCGTTTGAATGATTCATTGAGGTGGTGAGCAATGAATGGCAAAATGGCTGAATATGATTCTAGTCGTTGCAAGCAGATTGTAGAAACAGTTATAAAGCATGCAATTGACGCCCAAAGACCTATCCGAAGATGCTCTTGTATCACCTCCGCCCAAGGCGATCGTTATCTGACCCGAACTGCGAGGCATCATAGAGACATCACAATGTGGCAAGTTTTCTTAGACTGGACCAAGGAGCAATAAGCTATGGTACTCTTCACCAATAAATAGAAACCATTTTCAATTAGACTGAGCTAATTGAAAAGTGTCTTGTGAAATTAAATGGTCGCTTGTGTATTCACCTGCATGCCTGTAATTTCAGATAAGATCTAAATCAATTTAGTCCTTGTGCATTATTAAGGTACATTGAAACGAATTATTTGTATAACTATTTTCGTATTCTAATAAAAGATTTTTAATTTGTTTACTTTTGAGTGTACCAGTAAACTTTCCTTCCAGATGGGAAGACCTTTTATAGACTCTTTTCACACTTTAGTCAAGCTTAGGGCTGGTTGCATCGATTTTACTCCTGGAAATTCGAGTGTTTCATCCAGCAAAACGAGGAACCGACCATGGAATACAGGGAATTTACAGATACCATATATGGTTACCCACATTCTAAACAACCCAACTTTGAAACTTGAATGAACACGCTCATAAAATTCTTAAAAAATTGCATTAGTTTCTTTCAAGTCTGATACATTTATGTCTCCTACTCTTAATTGCTTCGGCGTAAATTCTAAAACAACCCAATCCCAGCCATCACCCATAATTATCATCTTCATTCGTTTGGTCCCTTTCGCACCCCGATGACCGCAGTCAGTTTGTGTCCTCTAGTACGAAGTACTATCGGGAGTTATTGAATTCCACTAATAATGTGAATATCCTAAAAAGTAAAAATACTTTCGCCACAGAAATGGAAACGTCTATTCCGAGAGTGCTCTCCAACCTGATCAATATCATACATTTCTCTCCCTCTGTCTAAGGACATTTAATATTTCATCTTTCTTCCTAAAATTCAACGGTGTGTATTTGATCAAAATATATCTGTTCAAGGTGTCTTATACTTTGTGATTACTGTTTCGTACTGTTGCTTTATATGAATCCATATTTGGACTGATTAATGCGTATCCATTGTCAATAAGAGGAAACGAATTCGATAAATATAAGATTTCCGATATAAAATCTCTATATGAGTTGTAGTAATTCCTCTCCATATTCATTGCCACCAGCTGCTTTGTTGCTGAATGGAAACATCTCTTCGAACCAGAGCATGCATGGAATCCCACGAAGATGTACCTTCCTATAAATATATTCGATATTGAAATGCGTGACTTTTAAAGAAAATTCAGTTGGGCTCCGAAGAATTGATTCAGGAAGAATCACATTGTAGTTAATAAAAATAGGACTATGCGAGCAACCTCCTGACAGCTGTTTTGACGTCTATCAATGAATCAAAAGCGTGCCGTCAGAGAAATATGGTGATGGGTTCCTGTTGGTTATAAAATCGAACGTTTGTATTTGTAGGAAAACGTTGAAAACACTGAATTCTTGTTCGCAACGACGAAACGTTGCCTTTGATATTTTTTCATGGCAATGAAGAAATGTTTTCTTCGATGACAGCTAACCTGAAACTATATTGCATTACTAAAATATTAGAATATTTACCTAGTAGTCTATAAGGCTCACCATTAGCAGTGATGATAACATCATAGACTCAATTTGGTGTGTCAATTCTTTGATGGGAATTCTTTGTTGGATAAATCTGAGAATTCTCACGTAATCGAGCATCATTTAGCAATTTTTACCAAAGACGGTAGAAATGTTAAATAAATCCATGAAAGAATACCTAGGTGTTTGGGGAAACATACTCACTTTTGCTACCGTTGCAAGATGATTGGCAGAGTTCAAAACAGGACGGAAGTCAGTTGAGGATGACACAGGGTCTAGTCGTCCATCTGAAGCAATCAGTTCTGAAACAACTGCATTCGTTGGTGGAAAAAAAAAAATAAAATAAAAAAACAGAACAATTAAGGTGTCTAAACTTAAAAAAGTACTTAACATTTCCCATTAAAGCATGAGCATTTGGGAATGTCCAAAATTTGTGCAAGATGGGTTTTCCAGAGACCTTTCCGTTCATGAAGAACATCAGGGGGTTTAGTCATCAAAAGAGAATTTAAATTAATTCTTGCTCATCCAGATATATTTTTATTTTGTTTGTAACTGGTGATGAAATTTGGCTACATTTTTATGATCTAGAATTCAGATTAGAAAGCACGCAGTGGAAGCGTAAGGGATCTCCAGCCACAAAAATGTTTCGAACTCAGCCATCAGCTGGAAAATTGTTGTCCCCAGTTTTCTAGGACACAAAAAGGATTGTTGTTAATTTATTGCTTTATGTTCAGAAATCCCAGGTTTCATCTTTGTGGAGCTCATTTTAAAGATGACAAAAGAGCTAATAGAACACTGATTTGATGCCCGACCTGAAGAATTTTTTGAAGGATTAAACGCTTTGCATATTAAATACAATAAGTGTACTGAACTTCAGAGTGAATACATTGAAAAATAAGAAAAAAGCAGAAGTTTGTACTTGTGTCTTTTATGCTCCGTTCTCAGAATGCTTTGACCCCCCCCTCCCTCCCCCCACCTCGTAGTTACAGACCTGAGTCTTGCTTTAAGCTTATGGGCAATCCAAAGCACTGATGCACAATATCTAGTAATCGCGTTTAAACTGAATGTTTAAGAATATGCATTTCTTTTATTGGGCCTCTTAATCAGAAACTCGCATACAGTATTTCTCTCTTTCTTTCTTTGTTTTACTAGAGTGCTGCAAAGACATCGCAGTGTACTCCAGCGAGAATAAAAACAAAAGCTCTTTACTAGTTACCTAATTCATCCTGTCAGAGACTCCGTGAAGCATCTCTGCTTTTAATCTTATTCGCAGCATCACTGAGAAACGTGTTTTGTAGGTGTATCGAATCTGTCCTTCAAACTACTGATTCAATTTCCACACGAAACTCAAATCCCCAAACAGGAACTCAAATTATTCTTCAAATCTCCTAGGAACCAACGGATCGATAACTGATTGAGAATTTTCTGTTGAAAACAAACGAGAATATTCCAGTGGGGATCATCCATTACTTAATACTGAAGCGGTGTAAACACCACTTTAATAAACTGTGTAAAGGGCAGGCATCTTGTATTCTTGCTTTTTTTAGTGCATGTGGGAGGTTTCTAAATCGGCACCATTCAAATTGCGAAATGAGAGCCGAAAGCAGATTTTCATCTTGCGCAACGATTTTTACGTATTGTCTCAAATTTCCCTTGTGTGCATTGAAGGGGATAGGGAAACCCCCGCCTGTGACACGGTCTTTAGTCGTTTCTATTTTCCTGTTTTTTTTGTTTTTTTTTATGAGGATTCACTGATACCTAAAAAAGGCAATTATCTCTGAAGAATCCTACCATATATCGTAAAGGATCAGCTGCACGTGGTTAGCAATAAAAGCTAACCATGTGTAGTTAGCTTTAAGTTTGGCCAGAAATTAAAATTGTTAGATAATTTAGGCCATGATATTCTCTTTCCCGCATCTGTGGGAATATAGATTAAAAAAAAAAAAAAAAAGACTGCGTCAGATAGTATAAAGAGTAGCGTCAAGCTTAAATAACTACAGGTAATGAATAATTTTTTTCTTCACTACGAGTTGCATTGATATTGAACTACTTTCATATAAACGGCATCTCTAAAAGTTGGTATTTCCCATTTATAAAAGAAGTACAGACAGTCTAAAAGCAAGTAATACTTGAATTACGAATAAACACAATTCCAAGCGTCGCAGCGTTAATGCAATGGTCTTTATCAAAGCAGAAAAAAAAATCGTCTTCACAACGAGTTGCATCGGTATTGTATTACTTTCAAACAACAGAACACATAGGAGGTTTGCTCCTATGGAAACGGATTTTATTGGAAATGCTTGTTTATTGTTTTCTGTCTCGAAATCGCAATGCCATTTCTTCGTCTACTGTTTTTCTTTCTTTCTTTTTTATAGTTGTGACCTAATTCTGAAATTGGCAGTTTGCCCAAAAGTTTTAAATAAAAATTCAGATCAAATGAAACTAGTGGAATCAGTAAAAATTGTTTCTGTAGTTTCTTAGAAAGGGGTAATGCTTTTTTTGTCGATTAAGTGGTTGGTTGTCGGTTATTCGAGTGATAGGTACACATTACTCTAAGATAATCATTTAATCGTTGCTTTATGTACGAGCTGCACAGATAAATACTTCGATGGAACATCTGGAACGTTAAGCATTAAACAAAGAATAGTGTTATCACTTTTCTGTATGATTAGCAATATAAATTACACGAATTGTTAAGAAAATACGTTAATTGTTTTTGGAAATATTCACGAAAAATTAGAAGGGAAAAAATTCGAAGTGACAATGCAGACAATTTACAAAAGTTTGTGAAAACAGAAGAATTTATTGACAGCTTATTAAAGTATAATGTTTACCTTAACGTGTTTAAAGCAAATTCGTTAAACATTTCCTTTATACGTTTAAGCAGAGTTACTCTTGGAAGTGTATCTTTGCTAATTTTTCGGCATTGTATTTTGTTGTCATCTCCCCATTAATTCATTGTCTGGGGCCTGCTTTGATGAATAACTGACTTGATATCTCTTCAGAGAAAGAAATCAAATAATGAAAATCGAATTATGTACAACGACGTCCTCTTCCATCTGTGTCTTTTAATTTCTTCCAACCACCTCATGCAATAAAGTGTCGCTCCATCCAGTCAATAGAAACGATTTAATAGAAACGATTTGTCACACAAAAACCTGTAGCTATCCTCTACAGCGTAATCATTAATATGGTCGATGCACTTCTCCCATCGGTGAGGTAGACGATCAATTGCAACGATTTAATATGCTCAAATGATGTAATAATTCATTGGCAGCAGTGTTAATTGCGTCAACAGATTCAAACTGTGCTCCCAAAGTACCTCTTTCACCTGAACAAAAAAGTTAATCACATGAGGATAGCTCTAACGAATAAAGAGCGGCTCAAGAAAGGCTACAGCAACTGCTGAACGTCCTGATAATGATGACATGGCACATTGTATTAAAGGTAGATAATGCCAGGTTTATCATGAAGCTTCGTGGGTGGGTAATATTGAGTGAGTATTACGCTGGGTGGCATGGAATGATTAGCTATAAATCTCGAAGTGAGGAACAAGATGTGTGCTTCTGTACTTTTTCCTTCGGAGGTAATGACATTTACTCATCGAACAGTTTCACACGAAGGTGCATATGTCCCCAAGGATACTTTCAAAAGGTTATGACATTCCTGTGTAGTTTTTCCTTAAAGCATAAAACTAAATCGTCCATCGAACATCCTAATAATGAAACTCACGTACACACATTTTCATAATCCATAGTTGAGAATTTAATGCTTTAAACGAATTATAGAAAATGGTGTCTTTTAAAGATTGTACAGAATAATGGTAGGCGTTTAGACATTCATGTCAACATTGCTCAAGAAAATTCACTGTCTTAGAACAGAATATAAATGGTTGCCCTTTAAACCATCTCGAGAGTACAGAACTCTCATCCACGTCTGTGTTATCCAGCAACAACCCCACCCCCTTTTTTCACCCTGACATAAAAATATAAGAAAGGAGCAGACAGCAATTTCATAGGCGCTAAAGGAGAAATATTCACTTCTTCCTGTAAGCTTCAATAACAGAGCCAGAAGTAAAACTCGAGTAGTGATAAAGAACAACGCTAAATGGAATAAATTTTGTTTACTTTTCAGTGTAGTGGTTGTGTTATTATTCTTTGTTCCATACACTCAGAATTTTAATATAAGAAAATATCTGGAAGCTAAGTGTTGAAATGCTCGCTGCAGTTGCAGTATACAAATAACTTGATTGCGCTGTAATGGTCACATCCAACAACTCACAGTTGGCTCATTTCAAGAGGAGCAGCAAACCGTATCTGAAGTGCTCCCAATTAGTTCCAGTATATGTCTAAGGATGATGCGCTTCATTAAGTATGGAGAGGGATCAAATAATTATTGATTCCAACATTTGGTATTGCAGAAATGACAAGCGTAAATATTTTTTTCGGCAGGGGGCGCACTAATCGCTACTAAAACCCGGTTTTTTTGTGTGAGACTGTATTATTCCATATATAAACTTTAAAATGGTATCTTAAATAATTTGCAGTTTTTTAAATAAGTTAAAACACGCATTATATATTTGAGGAAAAAGTTAATAATATTTGCAAGTTTTATTTATAAAATAAATTCAATTTAAGGGGAAAAAAGCAAAGTTACAATCCGGCAGTTAAATGCGCTTAATTGAATTTAGAAACTCAATTTCCTTCTCACATTAATATTTCATAACACTGAGCGCACTGAAAAAGATATAAATATATGCATTAATGCTTGCTTCTGAATAATTGAGAAAGGGCCCATCCACGGTTAAACAGTAACGAATTAATAGACTTCAACATTAAGAGGCCAAGAGTACAAACGATCAGAAATTCCTCCCACTCTAAAGCGAAGAGGGACTGTACTTGGGATCGTCCCACTAGCAATTAACCCCTAATGTCAGTTGTGTCAAACCATTTCGAATAGATGTTTACGTAAAGCGTTAATTACCCCTCCCCCCCCCAACATTACCCTCATGGAAGAGCAAGCAGTCAATGAATAATTCAACAAGTATGTCAGCTGTCCTCCGCACATCTCTTACCAACATTCCGTATAATGTCTGGCAGGTGCACTGCCGATAAGAAGGGAGATTTTGCGCTACCGCTATGCGCATGTTCCGGTCCTTTTCCAAAAGCCAGTGAGTGCAGCATATGTGCGCGCACTTGTTTGACAGCAGCTATCGGATTTTCTTTGCGCGTGCAGCTGTGAGTCGGAAGAAGCAACTGCGTGTCTATCCCGTCTCTTGCGCGACGTATTAACTTTCGAAGCTTTCAGACCATTCAACTGATTGCTAGTGACAGTTGATTCGTAAATATTTCTCTTTCTCTCCCTTTAGTAGTTCAGTATAATAACCCTTTCGTTTATCTTATCTGTCCTAGTTACTAAGATCAACTTTTTCGCTGAGGTAGCGTTATGCCGTTAAAATATGGAACGCCCATGAATTCTCCACTTTCTTCTTTAAAAGGAGCAATTCCTAAACGGGATCGTTCCCATAGCTTGTGTGTCGATCGTGTCACTCCTCTAATACCGAAATTACAGTGGAATATCCGTAATGGGCCCTTCGGACGTCGAGGTTCCTCAAGTGGGATCATTGGAATATTCCATACTACTAATATGCTGTTATGGTGTCATCCACAGAATTACGAAGAAGATTCTACGTCAGCCAGGTATTTTTCCATCTTGCTTTAATTAATCTTATAATTAACAAAACGACATCAGTTTTCTCATATTTATTTCAAATGAAAGAAACAAAATTTGGCTACTTACTTCATTGCATCATCAGAGTACTTGTTTTAACCTGTTCAGACACGTAACGACATAAACACGCACGTACTGTCCAAACTTGAATCTTTCATGATCTGTTCATTATGACATTAACTTCTATGTACTTAAAAAATGTGTATCTGGTATGTTTTTTAAACCATGTAATCATAATAAGTTGATGTACTGTCTAGTGTGATATAGTTGATTATAAAATTGTATGGGTCACATGCTTTTATAAGAAATATCGGTGTTTGGCCACTGGATATTTTAATAACCCTGAACATTTGACACCCCTAAAAGAAGATTGTGCACCTCAGAGATACGCTAATTATGATTGTCATCATTACCAAAGAGTCAGATGAAAATGTCGTGCTTCTAATCGTATTTATTTTAGTCTTCTTTCATTAGCAGAACTCTCTGATAATAGAAATCCTGTTCTAAAGTATCAATAAAATAAATAAATACAATTAAGTTAGCGAATATGTTGTTGGGTATATTACATTAAAATGGAGATTTATTTTCTTTATTATGTCTAAAATTCATTAACATTTGCTAATTACGTACATGATAAAATATGCATAGTTTATGAATACTCAAAAGGCCGAATGGGTAGTTGTGATTTCAGTACGTTATTTGTTAATTTGAATTTAGTAATTTATCCTGAACGGTTTCGTTCAACCGCAGTCATGGCGCCTGTACTAGTTATAAAAATGGTGGATCTGCACCTGACAGGTGTATAGTAAAAAGTGATTTATTTTCGCAAACCACTTTTTATTAATTTTAAGCGTAATTGAAGAACTTAATTGGTTGCTATAACGATATAGTGCGACTGGCTACGAGGCCTCTTGAATTCCCTAAGCAAATCCTATCTATATATAAATGAAAGGTGGGCACATATTCTTAATTTATATATATATATATTTTTTTTTCTGTAAATGCACACAGATCTGATTTGATTCGAAGCATCCGTTACCTTCCAGAGCAAGTTACCTCGGTATTGCACTACTTCAATAATTCTGTAAGAGAAATACAGTAATATTGGGTTAAACATAGGATAACTTCACCTGGATGCATTATCCATAGCCAACTGGTTTAAAGACTAAAAAAAGGGGTTTAGGGTTGAAAGCCTCAGACTACGGGGGAAATATACTACAAGAACAAGTTAGTGCAAAGCATCATTTAAGTTCGTAGTAAATGGCATTGTGTTCGTTGTGAAGGCATTTTGCAAATGCCTTCACAACAAGTTGCTTTGATATCGCAGTACCTCAAATAGCAACGCTTTGCCAATGGAGAAGACTAAAGTTACTTATTCTCTGGGGAATAAATTTCCCCGTTGTCTGAGACTTTCAGCCTTAAACCCCTTTTTTAGTGTTTACTATCGCACGTTGTTCGTCATCTCTCATATTGTGGAGTTATACTTCACTCACAAACTGATTTAATTAAAATGATATCTTGCACTAACTTGTTCATCTAGCTGATTTAAAGATTACGTTGATTTACGCAGAATTTAAATTTTATTGTGTTAATTGTAATATAGTAATTAATATTTATAAAAATTGTGCAGAGTATTGGAGATTTGCACGAACTTATGGTTTGCCAACTGTTTTTTTGTAATTGGTTATCCAGTTTTCTCTCTGATCGCTCACTGAGGGTGATGGTAGATTCTAACTTCTCCACTAATGCCGGTACCCCCAAGATTCAGTTCTTTCTCTCACTTTATTCCTGTTGTATATTAATGACCTTCTTCCATTGACGGGAAATCCTATCCATAGTTTTGCCGATTATAGCACATTGCATTCCACTTTGAGAAACCTTGTCCTGCTCAATTAGCTTCAACTTCTCGAAAATCTGCTACCAATTCCTTAAATGCCGATCTCCAGGTAATTCTCCAGTGGGGCAAAGACAACTTAGTTGATTTCAATCCTTCTAAAACTCAGTCTTGTCTTATATCTCGCAAAAAGGATTCTTCTGCTCCCATGCTTATCTTTGGTGACACTCCAATTTCTAGGCAAAGTGATATATCTCTTTTGGGGATTACCCTGACATCTAATCTCTCTCTGCACAAGCACATTACAAATATTACTTCATCTGCATCTAAAAAACTTGGTTTTCTCTTTCGCTCTCGGCGTTACTTTTTTTCCAAACAGCTGCTCACTCTGTATAAATCGCAAACCGCCCTACCATGGAATATTGTTCCCACATCTGGGGCAAGGCTTCTTGATTCCGTTCAGATTAGGGCAGTTAGGTTAATCAATGATTCATCTCTAACAGAGTCTCTCTACTCGCTGTCTCATAGACGTACTGTTTTTCTGCATGCCTCTTCTACAGATACTTCCATGGGCACTGTTCTTCTGAATCGGCTTCTATAATTCCCGCTCTCTCTTTCAAAACAGTCCGAACCCGTGCCGCCACCAGGCAACATCCAATTACTATCCAACTTCAAACTCACAGAACCAACTTTTCATCTTCCTCGTTTATTCATTCAACTGCCGTTTCCTGGAGCAACCTTCCTTCATACGTATTTCCTGAAAATTACAGGCTACAGAAGTTCAAGTCCAATATCAATAAATATCTTCTTTCGTCTTCTCAACCTCCAACCCAAGAACGGTACTAAGTACTATAGGTTCTAATACCTCTCGTGTTTGGGGTTTACATAAAAAAAAACTGTCTTTGTCATGTTGTCCACTCTAAGGTAAGTTTTGGTCTCGGTAGTTTTCAATGGTATTTAGGTAACAAAGTTAAAAGTGTAGATGACACCTGGAAATCTCTAGAGATTGTTAACCGTCGTTCTGAAATCCTGCTGATCCATCTCAACATTCGTTTTATTATTTTTTCAGATGCAGGTAATGCAAAACTTGGATGACGACCCGCACATTGTCATCAAAGATTCAACCAGGACCAGTCCTGGAGTTCAGGGACCAGGATGCAAGTTAAAGTCTGGTCCATTCACTCCTCCTTATCGGCATTGAGGGCACTCTACTTTGTTTGGATTTGGAGCCCCTTTTTAACGGGTTGCGTTACATACAACGCACCCGATTTAAAAGGGATTCCCCCCCCTCCGACCAAGCATACAGAAGTCTCTTTCGTGGAGAAAGAGAGATGGTGACGCGAATGAATATTGTCCTGTTAATTATTTACTGTTTGAACAGTAAATAATCACTATATTTTGCGATTATTTCAAAACATGAAAGGTAGATTCATTGATTAAAAGAATGCTCTGAAGGAAACTCAAAACTTTATCAAAACATCCAAGCATGTCCACCACTTTCTTGCATTTGAATCTTATTTGCTTAGACTAATCTCGGAAACTGGCGTACGCTTTTCACATTCGTTCCATCTTCTGTATGTTGTCCAGAAGCGTCACTGTGCCTGCCTATGCAAGTCAGTCTTCTATAGGCACCACCCAACAATTTGGATCTTCTCTTACAGAGTAGCCAATTTCTATACTGTTTATTTTTGTTCATTGGCACCACCTATGGAGAAAATTTAAAAATGAGTTAATGCCTTGCAAGATTTGTGAGAAAACATTCAATTTTCTTATTCTAAAGATTATTTAAAGATGCAGTAAAAATTAAATTGCAAATTATAATTCATAGTTTATAGATTTTATTTTATAATTTATAGATTTCTCACAGAATACTGCGCAATGTACCCGGAAAAATTATTCTTCTCTCAGAATAAGACCAAGAATTTCATCGTCAAGTTACATGAACACTACAATGAAAAATATTCCAGTCTATTGAAAATACAAAAATGTTTCTCGTAGTACATAACGTTTCCTTATAATATTTTAATATTGTCACAAATTGGTAATTGCAGTATGATGACTATCACGTATTATTGACACTCAAGTTATTATTTTATGAATTATAAAACTGAAGTGGAATCGTAACACTAAAAATTCTGGCAATTAAAACACTCCAGTTTATGAGAAGTCGAAATTATAATGTCCCAGTTCTCCATTGATTCATTTCTGTGTGCTTTTTATTAGTAACTCTTTAAAGAATCTTTCAGAATCGTATAAAGTTCACTGGGTTGCTTATACTGACGTAAGACAAAATTGGAAAGGGGCCAAAATTCGACTAAAATATGTATTTGGAGTGTAAACATCTATTTAAGGACCGGCAGAGTAACACTTACAAATGTTTCGTGACACACTTTTGGAGAAACAGCGAATTTGCAGTTATCCTCTAACTTTAAAGTATGTATGACACTGTATGGTTGGTAGTTATTATATAACTTATATGATTATTATTATTATTATTAATGTTGCTTCCATTTTAGCATACGTTTAAATAAGAAAAATCAAAGCAGAAACATTTCTGCCATTTACTACTAGCATATAGTTAATATTTTAGTGTATTAAGAATATTTATACTGCAGAATATGAACTAGTAAAATATATGGCTCCTGTATCAACAGGGCTTTTAAGTTCCAGTTCATTCCAAAGATCTTGAATGGGGATCAGATCAAAGCTCTTGGCAAGCCAATGTCAAACCAAGTCACTACAGGCTGTGCAGTATGACATGGTGTATTGGCATGCTGAAACAGAAACAAAGTCTAGTTTCGATGCTCAATTACGATGGGGCAAGTCGACGCTCTGCATTGCGTGCTGTGGTGTTCAGTTTGTGGGCTGCATCTCTTCTTGAAAATGCGATGAACCTATTTTGTAAATTAATTAATATAAATAAAATATGAGGCTATATATTTAAAGAAATCTGTTTCTCCGTTTTCATTCGTATGTTTCACCAATAACACATTTTCTTTCTGGAATTTTATTCTCAAGGTGCACAGATTGTACGTCGATATTGTAAAGATTAATGACATCCCCAAAAAATTGCTTATTGCTGCCTCCGAAGTGGATGACAAATATCAAATGTTCCTAAACCGGAGCTGTATACTTTGCTCTTCTGAAATTCCTTTTATTGAACGCAAGTGGTGTATGATATATTGTTCGGTATTCCGTGACTGGCATAAAAATCCCCTCAGGTTTCAATATTTGAGGCTGATTTAAAAATGCATGCGTGCATAACTTTAACGTAGACCTAAAGATTAAAAAGAAAGAAGAAAGACTGCTGCTAAAGGGGAATTGGTAGAAAAGTATTACAATAGAAAGGGAGCAATTGGTTGAAATGTAGATAGTAGAAGAGTGAATTCTTAATTTTAACTATCTGGTGTCGTTCAAGGCTGGTTTAGATAGAAGAAATATTTCCTGGAATTTTTGTATAAGACTTCCAAAAGGATTTTGTTCTAAAATGGTTTAGTATCTGAGCAGGATATTTCGGTTCTCCCCAAAATAAATTGTACGGATTCTATGGAACTGCTATCCAGTACCAAGTCCTTCATCGCAATATAAAACATCTGAATAAATAAATAATTATTCTTTTATTAAAAATCAGGAAAATTTTCATATTAACAATAATTTGAAGATATTCAGTTTTAAAAACCAAAAGAAAATACAAATCAATAAGCCCCTTATCAGCATTTTGTTGGGTCGGTGGAAGTGCCATAGATAATACGATATGGTTATAATGATATCATCTTGGTTATCTAATTAATAATTTATTGATTTTCTCCGATGGTTGTCTTTCTCTTAACTAGTACGTACTAATCATAGTTGACGGACGATGGTCATCGAAGTGATGCTGATCAAATTTCCCATCATGTATCGCAGTTGTGGTGCATCTACCTTCTTTTGAAAGCAGACAGCGAACTCAATCAATGTTCAACTAACTGAAATCTTTCTTCACCAGTTTTCCGCTGTAATAACTTTGATGCTGAGTGCTAAAAACAGCGAGCAGATGAGATTCTTCTAAAAGTGTATAATTCGGGAAGGAAGAGATATAAAGCACAAATCCACTTATAAACGAATACATCAGGAAACTGGCGAAGTAGAATAAACCAACCCACCATAGTATTAATAAAGATTGGAAATACTGATTTTTTTTCTAACCCACACACAGTTTCAAGATTTATTCTGAATAGGCTGCTTATCCCTTATGACTCACTTGATATACGCAACCCACTCTTACTTTTTTCTTTTGTAAAAAAAGTGTGTGATTCTTAGCATCACAGAAAGATAATTTATTTTAAAATCTTGAGATTAAAATCTTATCTTGAGATTCTCCACCTTTTTGTTCAACAAAGCCTTGTTGAAGAGGCCTTTAAAATACACCCACTCAAATAATTTAATGAACTAAACATCCTCCTAACTTATTTCGCATTTATATTAAATAGCTTGAGATTTTGAATGTGTGCTATTTATTGCCATTAAGAGCTTGTTTCTGAATGGAGAGTTTATCCTTTAAAGCATACACACAACCCACTTCTCATTTACCTTGCTTTCTGGTTCTTTACATCGTGAGAAGTTGGTTTATTTTGAAAATGGAACTTCTATTCAGGCGATGCAATTCTGGATCAGCTTGCTGTTATTTCCTTTTTCTTACACCACCCACACAGTGCTTAAAACATTCTTAAATGCACTTTCTTGTCCAACAACTGTCAACGTAACTTAGCTCCTTCTTTATTTAATATCGAGAGATGCTGTAGACCTTTTCAGATAGGTTTCGGTTAAGTAGAATAGGTTTAAAAAATTACTACCTAAATTGGAAGGAGGGAGGATCATAATAGATCACGTACAAGTACGTTATACCCTTGGACTGCCTGAGGAAATGTTTTAACATATCACTAATTAAGTCGATTGGTTTTTATTGTCAATAATGTTCGCCCTCTCTATTTCCATGGAGTTCAAACCTTTATTTTCATAAATGTATATCTTTATTTACAACCGCCCACCTGTATGACTGTTTCTTGCATCTTCCTTAAAACATAATTAGTTTCTAAAGAAATAAAAGAAATGTTACGAAAAAAATTCGAACTGCATATTTGACATAAACATCACATTAACAGAAAGGTTCAAAAAAGATTTGTATTCACGCAGAAGTAATCGTGGCAGAAGGTTCAAACAAATACCCCCATTACACTTTTTCAACATAATCTCCAGAAAAAAATTACACATTTTTTGACCTGTCAATATACTTCCGCAGGCCAGTTTTGTAGAAGTCCTCTGACTGTCCTTCAAACCATGATTCGTCAGCAGAATTCACATCATCAGCAGCAAGGTGTTTTCCACGAAGAAAGGACTTCAGGGCAAGAAAGAGGAAGAAATCCGAGGGCTCGAGGTTGGGGGAATAAGCAGGATGCGGCAATATTTAGTTTTTCCTGGCACATCGAGGACATTTTATACTTCTGACCCCTTACCAGAAGAAGGAAATGGCACAGAAGTCCGGTAATCCATCTAGCAGACACTTTACTCATATGCAACTGTTGATGGATGATGTCCTGGGATTTATTCATCATTCACCGAGGTTCTTCCACATTTGAATTGCTTATACCAATGTGCAACAGCACTGTAACCTGGGCAGTCTTCTCCGTAAACAGCGACCATTTCTTCGTGGATGGTTTCATCTATCACAACTACTTCTGGGTGAATACAAATCTTGATATGTTCATAGTAATATTTATCAATCATAGGTCCATGAGTTTGAAACTCCTCGAAGAAACAGGGTACAGTTAGCAAACTTAATTCTACAACCGCAACATACAACATAGGGAGAAGTTATTGTCCCACTGCAAAAAATGTTGTTCGAGGCTGAATTTGGAATATTGTATTGTATATTGTATATTTTGGTAAAAAGCGGCCCATGTGCTATTAATTTCCTAAGCTTTCACTTTCTTGAGAATTACTTTACGTCGTAAGATCTTTAGAAAGACAAATTACTGAAAATATGATATCGTGATATTGCTTTGAAGTTTTCTTTAATGTGCTGTTGCAGTAGTTGAAACAGTTTGGGGAGCAGTTTACTCTATTGCGCAATGTAAGTACAGCCATTCCCCTCCTTAAGCGAAAGAAGTCATGATAACCTGCAACATTACTGAGGATTAAATGCACATAATTAAATAAACGATTCTTATATTTGTAGTTGATTGGTTCATCAACGCTTTATTCATAATTGAGTTGTTTGCGAACAGTAAAGAACAATTTCTCCTTTGGCTCTGATGTGTTTTCAAAATTGCCGGAAATTACAGTTGGAAATGCAATCATCAACTCCGAGTCTTTTCTTTTGATTATAATATACATTACAATTATTCCATTTCTGATTACAATTCTTCGCTCTTTAAATTGATTTATTTATTGTTTTTGCATATCTGCAGAACACTGATTACCACAAATTTCTGTATTTTTATGATAGTGAAATTTCCGTCTCACGTCTTTAAGCCTTCTTGTACTTTGATATTTCTTCGAATCTGATTGATTTTGGAAGATCCAGTTATTGATTCTAATCAATCTGCATTTTTATTTTTTAAATCCATAATTACTTTTCCAAATAAATCCTAAATTTTCTAACTAGAAAGTAAATTGTATTGCACTTCGTAAGTTGACTTCCCCAAAGTTTGAATCTCAGTTTGAATGATTTCACTGCCTCATACGACTTTGCAATTTATTTTTAATTAAAATCTTGTCATTGAACATATATAGATATTCATCTCCAATCAGTGCCGGTTTTTAGAGGGCTGCAGTCCTACCCGGACTGAAAACGACCCCAATCCAAACAAATGGGGGGGCCTCAATCCATAAAAAGAGATATCATCCTTATTGTCCTCTCCCCTAGCGTTAATTCTCCCACTCGGACCCCTTAGCAACCTTACTTTAATCTGTCATCCCATGTTAATTTTGATTTGTTCTTTATAAATGTTTGCAGGATAGAAAGAACATATCACAGAATACGTGGCTAAAAGTTAAATAAGTTTTATTGATTAGAAATTCAACAGAACCCATTTTACGAAATGTGGAGATATTTTTCCATTTTATCCTAACAATAGCGTCAGAGGTAAAAAAAAAGAAACAGGCATACAGACATGATTATGGGTAAAACACTTCATCCCCCCACTAATTATTTCATAAGGTGTATGGTGGGATAAGAAATCTTAACATTTCAGCTGATAATTTATCACCGTCTTTGTTCAGTGGGGTATTAGTTATTGTAGTATCTCTCAGTAGAGCTTAGAGGGGCTGTTGGTAATCATTGGAATGTAGCCACCCTCCCCCTTTTAGGTGCTGTATCTCTTATGTGTTCTCTACAAAGGATAAGAACTGATAAAATGCCTTTATATTGAGATACGCAGGCATTTTTGACGAAAGCTGTTACTCAAAAACCACTGGCTCAAAAAATGTCGATTCCACATTTCTTCAGGAATGTTATGGTAACTACTTTCTTCAAATTTAGTTTTTTTCCTGTTAGTTTTTGAAGAATGTGACTCTAACTTTAACTTGGAATGGTATACTGAAACTTAGAACCGCTTCCACCTCAGCACGAAATCCAAACGAACAGGGCAACTGACACAAGGAATCGGAACTTGATTTCAGGCTCTCCTTAAACGATGCACTGGGCACACTCAAACCCTGCTTATAGTTCAGATTTGTCACTATGTGGCCTTCATAGTTTTGTTCCCCTGGAAAGAGCTTAAAAGGAGTCGTTTCAAATTCGACGCTGAAACAGCCATCAGCGAATATAAGTGTTAAGAGCCAAAAGAATTTTCGAAGGAGTATATAAGTTGATCATAAGGGTTTACAGCTGCAAATATCTACTTGCTGGAAAAACTCGCAACAGGGACAGCAGAAGCACCATCCATTTCGAGTATCATTAAATGTACAACCATTCCAAGATGAAACTGAATAACTGCGATGATCTTCATTGGCCACTTTTTTTCATTAAAATTCTGGATCCTCTTGACAAACTGTCCTAGTATCATGAGCATGAAGAAGTACTCATTACGTCATCAGAATAAATTACGTTTGTAAGAAAATATGCCTTATACTTTCCGTGGAAATGTATGGTCTATAATGCTAACTTGAATTTGTCAATATATAAAGTGCAGATATGTTTATATAAGGAGTAACACGAGCACTTAAATATTTAAGATCACTTGAAGTTCTTTGTGTTTTAGTTTCCATTCTGCAAAGAACAAAAAGGTATAATTCCAAGGTGCAATGCCCCATAACTTCGAATAGTGTGTGTTTTGTTCGCAGTGGGATCGTAAAAGAAAATACGTTGTTCATACGAGTGAAGAAGTTGAAAAATGAACGAACTCATTCTCGATTGAACAGGTTACGTTTCTTGGACAGGTTACGTTTTCTTCATATCGATATTTATTCTGTTGTGTAACATACAAGAAAGGCTACTATAACTCAATTTAACTTTATTCTACCATCGCAATAAAGAGAAAATGTAAGAAATTTCACGGCTCGTTCTGGTCCCCTTGATCACCTACAAAGGCAGAAACAAAGTAACAAAACAACTGTTGCAAGCTACCATAGGAATGGAATTGGCCCCGAAACTGTGCTGATTTCTCTTTACTGGGTTCGCAGATACAGCCAAATTGAATTATCTTAGACAGACTGAGTCTTTTGAATAGAGCAATTCCAGACAAAGACCACGAAAGACAAAGTCCCATCAGAAGTACTGTAGTTCGGTTTCGGCTTTGCGATTCCAAATCTTTGGTAATTATTCAACCATCATGGAAGCCGTCTGCAAAAACTTAAAGCCTGTGTGATATGAAGTGGAGGGAGTATACATAAATTATATAAATGGCATGTATCCTGTGGTCGATTTAACTCTTTTTTTTGGGAAGAAAGACCCGAGGAAAAAACATGCGATTCTCCCTCAAGATTCTCCCTGGGTGCGGATCGAGAAAATACTAATTTCATTTTAATTTTAAAAGTTAAATTGTACTAATTTAATTTTGAAAGTTATATATATTATACTAATATATACAGTCCACATATCTATTAGGATATAAACCGGGTAATACAAGCTGCACGAATAAAATTGTCATCTGAACTCAC
Source organism: Mastigoproctus giganteus (assembly GCF_048544385.1). NCBI lineage: Eukaryota > Metazoa > Arthropoda > Arachnida > Uropygi > Thelyphonidae > Mastigoproctus > Mastigoproctus giganteus. The sequence goes on from NC_143577.1 coordinate 37,839,854, forward strand.
GGAAACAGAGAATAACTTTCGAAAGTTTTCGTGAATCAATAAATACTGTCATAAAATCTTGATGTAACCAGCTGAAAATAATATCAAACAATAAAGCGAAACGTGTTTTATTGCCTTCAAAATCGGACTCATTTTATGAGATTCCGAGATATGAGATACAGACCTAAGAGATTTTAAATCGCAGCGGTTATTTACTATAAATGAAAGATCAGTAACTTGTCTCGGGTAGTGACAGTGTATATATATATAAATCCTGACTACCCCATGCACTATATTAAACTACTTTGAACGGCAGTGTACAGAATCCCAAATTTCGACATTTTTGTACCTTGTCTTCTTTTTCTAGCAAGCGCCATTTTTCTGATCATATTATTCCTTCGTTGCTTGTACCTGTATAGGATACGTGTCAAACTGCGATCGTCGAGATAAAAAGAAAGATTAAATTTGTAGTGACAGCCCAAAGACTGTTTGGAACGTCAACTGACAGCAGATGACAGCGAATAAATGGTTGAATACGATTTGACTTCAAAATGTATTCAACCGTCTATTTTAAAATCTTCTGATATGGAATTTTCACGGGTGTTTTCTAAAAAAAAAAAATTGCAAATAGTAGAAGAAATCGAAAACAGATTAAACTACGTTTCTTTTCAGTTACCATTTCGTGCTTGCTGCCTGATATGGTCTTCTTTTTATGCGTAGTGGACATTACTTAGATGGAAGCAAGAAAGTTTCCCATACCAGACTTGTAACACTTAAACTTTCCCACAAGGAGTCTCGCAGAATCCACTTAAATGCTTTCAAACCAAGTGGGAGGTAAGGAGAAAAACCGTTAACAAGGGATCAGCATTAAGCATGAAAGCGTAGTTGCGAAACAGGAGGGCCATTAGTAATGGAGGTGGTTGATGGCCGTGGTAAATCTCCAAGCAATCACGCAATCCGTACAATCAGCATGAACCTTAAGTGGGTAAGTAATAGGTTTACTACTAACGAAAGTATTGCGAGGATTAATCGATCTCTGAGCGATACATATGACGTTGATGCTGTCTGATTGGCGCTGTTAGATTTCCAGCTACACGACAAGAAAAATTGCTTTGATAACGGACTGATTCACAAAGGTAGATGGGAGAAATTTCTTTGACAAATGTTCCCTTGCATTGGTACAAACATGAATTTGTACCAAAGAACTGCCACATTGCAGGGAACGTGAAATTGTCCAAAATGTTAAGAAAAGCGTCGGAATAGGGTGTGGCGAGATTCGCCCCTCCACAGAACCGATTTACACTATGAAACAATTATGGCATCGTTATATCATGCAAAGCTTGACCGCTGATTGCAGTTGATGATACTAGGCTTATGCATCGCCGCTCCTCCACTAAAACTGAGGAATTTTACTCAATGCAGTTTTATTTAGGCATATTTTCTCTTTAAGATGACACTTAAATCTAACACTAAGATAAATACTGTAGGTATTGATGAAGCCACGTGGATTTATTCATGATAATTAGTAGATTGTATGAACAGTTCATGGGGTGCACAAAAGTATTATACATTTTTGTGAAAAAAATCTTCTTTGTTATGTAATTTTTCACGTCAACTTAAATTTGCAGCGAAAACCCAAACGGTTTCGAATGTCAACTGGCAAACATGACAGAGAACAAAAGATTGAATATTAATTTTAATTAATTGAAAAAAAAAAGAAAAGAAAAAAACGTTTGAAAGAGTTCGGTAGGTTTTATATGACCGAAATTTTGAAATTGCTTATTTATGCTTACCTCTATTTCCTTTTCTTTCACTTTCTGTGTACCGGTACATAAATTATCTCATCAAATGTTATTCACCTGTTATGCGGGTATTATCAACCCTGCGTAGGTCGCAGACGCAGGTGACTTAGCACCTGCTGTCATTCATAGAGGCAGGTGTGTTGTGACCAACTACCTCTACAAGAAAGAAAACACGTTTTCCAACTACGCTCTATCAATATTTATATAAAACGCCTTCTGTACCTTTGTAATGAAATATCAAAACATAAAACCACTACCAATACTGATCATTTTAAAATTTTAAAATCGTTTTGGACGCCTTTTTATTAAAGAGCGAGGGACGCGTGGAAGTTTATTCCATTACTAGAAATATTGAAAGTGAAAAATCCTTTTAAATTTATCTGAAACGCGCTGAACGCTTGCCATGACGCAATGCATCGCGCACGCACCTCCTCACGCATATTATTCACAGGTTATGAACTACATCTCCATGAATATTGTTCCGTAGTCCACCCTTTCTAAAATTAGGATTTTTGTCATCACTTTAGGGTGGAGTGTCAGCCTCTTATGTATCTCTAAGCTTCCAAGAGATGTTAACTGTGAACAGTCTATAATTAGCATCACAATATTGTCACGCGGCATTGGTGTACCTGTGCCTATTTTCACATAACAACGTACAACTTTCTAGTTGTCTCTTGAGGACAATGGACCAAGGTGTACACCTCACCTTCATCAATATATATATTAAGGCAGGGTTATTCCTAGAAAATTAGATTAACAGTATTATTTACGTTCTAATTGTGTTTATTTGGACGCCTGAATGTGTGGTGTAGTTATATATTAATGGATTCATTAAAGAGTACTCCCAATAGAATTTAAATGATCTCATGATGAGAATATTGACAGGAGATTAGAATATCATAATAATTATTTAGGGTGTAACGTTTGCTGATAATGTAACCTTTGTCACAGGATAATAGATTTAATGCTTCTATTACTTTGTTAAAATGCAAAATGTATTATAAAATATTTAGTGACTTTTATTTTAGTAATAAATTTTGATAAGTTAATCTCAGAAATTTAGACAAAAAGAACTTTTTTTTACATTTACTTAACAAAACTTAATAATTAGTTAATAAAAAAATGGAATGAACTAAAAAGGCAAAATGAGTGCTTTTTTAGTTCTAATACAGGTAATTAAGGCACGAAGCGCTAACAGCATCAATAAGGTTTTTCTCCGTTATATTCAAATCGGCCGACTGGAAAGGCTGTTGTACTTGCAGTGATACAGCCATGAAGGGATCCACCTGGTAGGAAACGATTTGAAAATAACCTGTGGCACTGTGGCATCTGAATTCTATTCCACTTATATCAAGGAACCCACTGTGCACTACTAAAACACTCCCCACACCATTGCACTGCGTTACTTGCATTGTTGGCACCTGGCAGGATGGATCTATGGAGTCATGCAGAAATTGTCAGACCAGGAGCCGAAATTGTCAGACTGGGCAATGTTTTTGCAATCGTCCACTGTCTGGTGTTTGTGTTTTTGAGCCCACTGTAACCGTAACTTCTGTTTTCTATTGAAGGAGTGGAACCAGTTCGACCATCTGCTGTGATACCTCATCGGTGGCAAGGTACGACGAGTTGTGCGCTCTGAAATGCCACTTTGGTTACCACTGTTGTAGTAGGTTGTCATTTGACTGACTCTATCCTTTCTCTTACCCTACGCAAATCTTGCCAGCCTCCTTTGACCTCCAGCATCAATGATCTGTTTCCGATTACATGATCGCAGTTGGATGAATGTTATTTAGTTATGCACCAATATCGATACGCTCGAGACAGTCGTACATGGGTATCCCATTAGGGTTGCAGTCTCCGAGATAATCTACTGGCGACAACTATTATGATACATTCGGACTCACTTAAATCTCTCGTCTTGCCAATTCTCGAAATAAATTGAACACATACAGTAGAGTCAGCGAGCTCCTCCCTGTGAAATCTGGCGTGCAGTGTTGTTTATTTATATTTGTAAAAAATTCCTTCATATCGCATGTTTAAATTAGTGCTTTGCTAAAAGAACATTGAGCAATATTTAATTTAGATTTTGTTGCATTTTTCAGTTCATCATCCAATGACCTGTCTTCGAGACGTGGAGTGTTCAGTAGAAGAAGATATGGGTCCGTTGAAATGGTAACGTAGTTAGTTCTTCCTTAAAACAGCATCGCGTAATTTTTAATTCGGATAAGTACTCCTGTAATTGGTGTATATATAATTTAATGAACTTTATAATAAAAAGATAGTTTTTATCTTGTTTCATACAAAATAATTAAAACCTCTGAAATTAATTAGTAAAATTTGCGAGAACTTAACTGAATAAATCTAATAGTAAAAAAAATCGTAATTATAAAGCATTATTTTTAATCGTGAGTTGCTGCGATTATAAAAAAATAATTATAGGGCCGGACCTCTCTTCATGCTTTTTGACACAGATTAACGGGCTACCTTCAGTCGCAAGGCATGGGATTATACAAACCGGCGAGGAAATTGATTTTATTTCTGAAGGTAAGAGATGAGACTGTGATCAACATCTTTTACAAAATTAAAAGCGAAATTACCATCAGAAGAGTGAACGATAAAAACTCGAATAAAACGAAAATTTGCTAAGAAACGTGGAGATAAATGAAAAATCTAATGAGAAACACGTTTAATGGTGGATAACAGGTTTTTGAAAAATAGAAGGAGGATGCTAACGTCGTTGAAAACACGTGCTCACAAGAATTCGTAATAAGATGCTAAAGACTTTCGCTTAAAAGAGGAAGAAAGTAAAAGATCCCGGGGATGTGAGAAAAATGTTAAAAAGGCTTAAGGGAACGAATAGGAAGTGGAAATTTTGTGAGAATTATTTAAGAAGCAGTTCAAATATTGTGATATGATATTTATATATATAGAGAAGATTTTGGAGTGTTTCAGAAAATCCCCAATTACTTTATATAGCTTTATGACCAAAGATGGATTGAATAAGGTCATTTTGGCCTAGAGATTGAAGCGATAAAAACACGTCAGAGAGGCCATAATCGATTACGACAAATAATCTAAATCGATAATGGTATTTCCATAAATGGTAATGATTTTCGATATCGAATTTCGATAAAATAAGGAAAATTTTGGATAGAAAAAAAAATATTTCAACATGAGGAATTAAGAACACAATTTCTTGGCAGTTGATCAGTTTCATTCTGAGGGTCAAACGCTGAAGACGAAGATCCGACCGCCGCTGTTCTATTCACTGTTAAGATAATTCAAAATTTCGGGTCTTTTATGGTGGAATTCGAGCAGAAGTCTGCTCTGCAACTTTCTCCGTTGGCTCCACTTGAGATGTTGCGCTGATGTGTCGACGGGAGGCACGTCGTCCCTGCTTCTTGTGTGTTTCAAGTGAAAGTTGTAGATTGCCTTCGCGGCAATAAATAAGAATTTTCAAGTGGTGTGTGTTGTCTGTTCAGAGTGAAGCAGGTACCAGTAGTCCTTCCGAGTGTGGGTGTGGTTGCAGGCGAGCCTTGCAGCATCCAATGCGTATTCGATCAGTTTGTTGTTCACAGGGCACGCCAGGTACGCGTGTTTCATGGTACCTTGAGTGGCACAGAAGAGGCAGTAGTTTGAGGCAGGTAATCCGAAACTTTGTAGCTTGATTGGGGTAGGAAGTATGTTGTGCCACAGTTTCCACTGGATGTCAGCGTCCGGTTTGGAATATTTAGTCCTGTGCGGAAAGTTCCACTGAAAGTTAGTGGCTTGTAGTGTGTGGAGAAGGTACAGGGAGAGCTTGGCAAGTGGATGAGGGAAAAATCGTGGCTGTGAGGCGTGACATAATTAGCAGACAGACCTTTTTGGAGGATGCAGGAGACATAAGTACTGTATCTTCTGGTGATGTAATGACAAAGGTTGGTACAGGTGAGCATCCAGTGACATTTTCAATTCGTTTTGCTGGGGGCAGAGAGAGAGAGAGAGAGAGAGAGAGAGAGAGAGAGAGAGAGAGAGAGATCGCTCTCTCGTTACGGAAAAAGCAACACCGCAAAACCGTTGATTTCTTTCCTTAAGGAGAATTTAATGTTACATTTTCAAACATTTTTCAGAGTGGTTTCGCTATTACTTTGTAAAAGAAGAAAAGCCATTCAAAAGGAAAATTTAAATGCAAATAAAAAATTGCAGGAATTAAGATTATTACTGTATTTAATACCACGTTAAATTAATAATATAGTTTAAGCTATTCTCCTAAAGTTCTATACATGAAGGTGACGTTTCAGGCATCTTACCGATACCCATCATCAGACCATGCTGCTGACAGACTCCTCTTGCTGATGTTCCCAGAATCCTGATGTGCATACATTACAGGAATTATTAGTTTTTAGACAATGCACGTGCACATCCTTCCGCTATATTTTTTTCAAAAGACGATAAAAACACTGAGCTACACTACACCTTGGTATTTAGAGAAACAGATATAATAGTAAGTTTGTGGATAAAACTATTAAACGGGACTTTTGCTCAAAACAAAATTTTAAATTTCCAATTTCTTAAAGTTATTAAAACCACACTGAAACCATTTCACACAAAGACGATGTGAAGTGATTTAGATGACACCAACGGTATCTGGGAAATGCCAATAACGTCGGGCGAAGTGTGTTTCAAAACGTAACTGAAACAGAAAAAAACTCTGAAAGTGCTTATATCTTCTCGATACGACAAACTGGAGATCTCGTATAAATATTCAGTAAGATAAGGTAGCTTTTTTAGATACTGGCATATTGGAATCATCTGTTAGCTGTGGTTGCTACTCTTTTGCTCCTCTTACCTACCGCAGTAAGTTTTACTTCCAGGCTCACTGAGTTGACAGACAAAATTCCATAACTATTTCCTTTAAAGAAGAGAGGCAGATGTGCACGCTAGAGAAATAGTCTAAGGCCATAAAAATAACTTAAGTTTTTCACATTCTACCTGCCCGGACCTAAAACGCACCGATTTCTTCATCTGAATGTTATACGAGATCTGTGGATGGCTTGTGGTATTAAGCCTTCATTTCGGCGATGTTGACATATCTTCTTATGAATTACGATCAGAGCTGTCTGCAAACACATCGTGGCGCACTATTAGAAAATAAATTAGAAAGTGTTTTTTGAACGTGGTTTTCTGAAAACATTCCCATGAATAGGATGAGAGAGGGGAGGCACTTCCTCTACAGACAACAAGCTACGAGTAAACTTCTGTGGAAACGCTCTGGATTCAATCCACAGTAGATTTATTTTCAACGACTACCTGGAAGCATGAAATAGATGTTTGTGCGGGAGAATGGTTTTTTATTTTGATAAACAGAAAGTTACGCCCTGCTGCCTGGCATTTATGAGTTTCGAAAATTTGAATGAACTGCATTTTTCATGTGTCGAACTCGCCGAAGAATTGGACTTTAAAAAAATCCGTATCTCCGTGTAACGCTTTACAGTTGTTGCAGTGATGTATAAACTTTGCGTCATCCATCTCTGGCAAGCTCTCCTAGATGATGTCACTTGCCATATATGATTTCATCACCCTGCGGCAGTATAAATACAGCGCATATACTACACGAATCCAATATTGGGTGCTATGCAATGGCTAAAATTTCGCAATTAACTGCACGTAGGAAAGGTGTTGCTGCTGCTTTGAATGCAGAGGATATTCTACGCACGAAATAGCTAAAAGGATCATTGTAATCAGTCAACGGTTTTAAGAAAATTATCAGAAACCGGCAGTCTAACCAGAAAGAAAGGAAGTGGACGTCTACGAATATATTTTCAGCGCAGGACAGATTTCTGGTCTTTTTGTGTGTCGGAAACAGAAGATCCTCATCAACAGATCTTAAAACAGTATGGGAGGAGGATACAGAAGTAAAGGCAAGTTCTGCTAGAGTACATAGACACCCTTTCTCATCGAGATAAGTAGCACGTCGCCCAAGAAAAAAGCCACTTTGACGCAAAAAATGAAAGCCCAGCGTCTAAAGTGGACAAAAGAGCACACTAGTTGGTCAGAGGATGATTATTCAACTTTCGTGGTTCTACCGGCCAGCAGACTGTTAGATGAAGAAGAGGAAAAGGATTTCATCCTAATTGTATCGTTTCCACAGTGAAACATCTGCCTCACAAATGATATGGAGTTGGTCGTCTTGAATTTCTGAAGGGTATGGTGAATGCTGAGGTGTACAAGGACATTCTTGACACAAAATTACTTCCCACAATCAGAGATCACTATGGGGATGTTGCCAATTGCACTTTTCAGGAAAACTCTGCCCCATGTCGTATAGTCATAAACTTAAGTACTACTTCATAAAATTAGCAAAAGTTTTAAATTTATGAAACATCGCACTCTTGCTTAAATAAATGTTTATTTATTTCGCTGTCTTTACTGTCCACTGGTGCAAAAATGGTTGAAGGATAAATCAATTCACACAATAATGTGGCCTGGACTTCAATTGAGAACTGAGGTCTTTGGAGAAGAGTACTTATTTCATTGTATATTCACCCATAAGGCATAAAAGTAAAATCGTATTGTGATTACTTATTTATGTTCTTTCGGCTATTTCTAAAAGATTAGTTGCCAGTATAAGGACAAACCACCTAAAAAATAAGGCGATGCAATATTTTAGCACTACTGTACTTTATATTTATATATATATATATATATATATATATATATATATATATATATATATATATATATATATATATATATATATATATATATATATATATATATATATATATATATATATATATATATATATATATTTCCATCTTGCTGCACAAGAGTTAATAAAGGAGCAAACGCAAAGGGGTTTATTTAAATAAAACCTTTGAGATATGCATTCTGTATATATACACATATAGCATTTTCGTACTCTCAGAGGATTTGGCCGGATGATCACTAGTTCAATTTTATAAGAGTCTACTACTAAAATGGCTCATTAAGGTTTTTTTTTCTAAAATTCTGAAAGGTGTCCGAGAAGTTGCGCTTATCGACAAAAGATTTTCTTTGTTCCTGGTTCAAACCATCAGCTCTAATGATATCGTTGGTGCCAGTGTTATATTGACCCAATCAATGTCTGACAATCTGGTGCCGCTGTTGTCAACCACATCTTGTTGTGAATCGCATTTGTCATTCTCAGTTACCAGGGTTACAGCTATACAAGTACATCACATAGTCACTCAGTTCACACAGCTGAGATCCCTAAATGGAGGTTAAAAATAAGGAAGTCAATAACCTAAGAATTTATCACAGAGAGAGAAAACCACTGCTCAGGATTGCTTTGTACTGCCATTATAATTGATTTAAGTGACTTAACAGATTATTAAAAGATATACTGATACGTAAAGCGAAGGTTAACCAGATCTTATATTGAAATCTTAAAATCCCTATCTCTCTCTCGTACTTTCTCTACTCCTTCTGCGTCCGTGATTTCCATAAAAAAATAGAGAGTGTTAATGGTTACACTGCCTTTTCTTTATACCAGTATTTGAATAACCACTCATGCATAGTGATTTAGTGAAATGAGTCGGAGGAGGTTTGATGTAACGTTCCTTTTCTCATCCTCCATGGAAATGGAAATTGATTTTCTTATTTATCACCTAGCTATATCTGTTGAAAGTCGTGCCGTATATCATCAGCTTTGCCCGCAGAACTCTGCCCGGGAAGAAGAAATAAACCCTAATATATTACGAAGCCAGGTGTTGTCAATGAACCCTGATAATGGTAGCGATTTTTATTATCCTGTGATCCTTTTGAAAGTCTTGAATTATGACCCGAGTGTCTTGGCCATCTGATGCATTTCAAAGGACTAAACGAAATGTAGAGAACGTCCTGATAATAGCCAACCCATTATTTTCTTTCCTGCTGAATTACGGATCATTAAATTGATTTTCCGTAAATTCGAATAGTATATTACAGTTGACATCCATTGTACTTCCAGATCTGTGGAGACGAGTAGCAAACTGTTAACGGATTACTTCGGCTTTTGTTACTCTTTTATATTTGTTATCGGTGCTTTATTTCTTCTTCTTATGACAATGAGCAGCTCCGATTATGCATTAACAAAGTGGAAACAATTTTTCCGAAGTGAGAGAATATTTTGTTAGTCATATTGCGCTTTTTTGTTTGTTTATTTTCTTCTTTCTTTCTTATTTTGCACACAGTGGCACCCTAACTTCATGATCTTAGATTTCACATATAAATTTAGTGGTTCCAACTGCTGTCTGCTTTGATAACTCGAGTTTTTCATCCCGATAAAGTGTTTCGGATTATTGTTTGTTATGTTCTTTGGGAATATTATTGCACGGAATACTACGGTTACAGTGTGATAGTTAATGTGACTCTAGTTCATATACTGCCCATTATTAATATCCGCATGCTTGTATATCTGCGAGGGGGGTTCAAAAAAAGATTTATATTCATTCAGAAATAATTGTGATAGAAGACTGAAACAAACACAATGTATTACACTTTTTCAACATAGTCATCAAACAAAATAACATATTCTTTCCATCTCTCAATACACTTCCGCAGGGCCAGTTTTTTTGAAGTCCTCTGACTGTCCTTCAAACCACAACTCGTCAGCAGAAATCACCTCACCATCAACAGCAAACTGTTTTCCACGAAGAAAGGACTTCGGGCAGAAAAGAGGAAGAAATCTGAGGTCGGGGGAATAAGCAGGATGCTGTAATATTTCAAACCCAGATTCGTGAGCACACCTCACTGCAGCGTGCGAGGAATGGGCAGGGTCATTATCGTGGAGCATGCACACCTTTTGATTGCTTTCTCCGTTTTTTTGTGTCTTTTATAGCAGCACGTAGCTATATGTGGAGATTGGAATAATACTTCGCCGCCATATTACAGCCAGCCCTTTTTAAGGTAATCTGTTAGTATTACACCATACTGATCCAAAAAAAATCTGACAGCATCGCCTTACCAGCACTTAGTTGCCCCTTTGCCTTTGGGAGGATCATAGTGATGGATCCAAGTTTCATCCATGGTGACTAGCCGTGAAAAAAAACGCCTCCTGCTTTTTCTGGCACTGAGACAACATTTCATATTCACATTGTGCCCTTTCCTTCTTCTGGTAAGGGGACACAAGTCCAGGAACCCATCTAGCAGACTCATATGCAACGCTTGATGGATGCTGTTCTCCACAGACCCTGCACTAATTTGGAACTCTGCAACTAGTTCTTTTAGGATAATACGGAGACCTTCCAGGATTAATGCCTCAATTTTTGCAATATTATCTTCTATTACAAGTTGCTGGACGTCCCGAGATTTCTTCATCATCCACTGAGGTTCTTCCACATTCGAATTGTTTATACCAAAGTGCAAAAACGCTGTAAACTGAGCAGTCTTCTCCATAAATTGGAGACATTTCTTCCCCCCCATTCTTCATGGGGGCAATGTATATATATGAATTTTTCATTATTTATATTTGGATAACTGTGTGTTCAATAGCCGATTTGCATATTATGCGGATAGAGAACCCAGAGCAACTCACGTTTAGAAATCCTACTTTCTCTCTGCTAATATCTATTGGCTAGTTCCTTGCTTTGCAATTTTACCCAAAAAGTATTAATTATGTTCTAAAGCGATACGATAAAAATATTAATAATCATTTTAGCATTACTCCAAAATTTAATTTTTGCTGTTTATCAAATTAGAACGCTTTTGTACTACGAAATTCAATTTTTTTTTAATGTTAATTATACTAATTTGTGTAAGAAAAAATCTACTTCACCTTTTTTGTTTGTGATCTAGAACAAAATGTATGATGTCGCCCTAATTACTTCCAACTTTCACGCCGGCAGCTGACGTTCGAATATTAAAATTCGTCTGTGAATTTATTAAAAATAAAAGAGTTTCCATTAAAATTCCAAGCGGATGAAACACTTTTTTTATGATATAAGGTCAGTAATCTAAAGAAGTCCTACAACCTACATTAACTGTATGAAATATCACAGATTTTATTAAGTAAAAAATTGTTAGTTAGCTAAAGTTTTTGATAATATTGGCTAGCAGGCCCTACACTGCAAGTGGTAAGCCTCCAAAACAATAAATAAATATATTAAGCCCATTCGATTAAAGTGGAGAGAAGACGATAATTTATAGTCGAATTTCCAGTCAACACTTGGACGAAACAGGACATAAAACACATTTTACGATGTTATTCAACTTTATGGGTTGTCGCTGTGGAGTACTTTTACTTGAGATAAACTTCAAGAACTGTGGCTATTGAGAAAATACAATGATGTCCATTGTTATTGGAAGTGGCTTTTGCAGATGTAACTTTTTGGCATTAAATATATAATATTTGAGATTATTTTGCTTTTTCTATATGTCCACAGATTATTTTGCCCTTTGCTGGAAAGGTGATACTAGATATATACGTAGAACTGGTCTTACCTATTGGTTATTCATAAGCAGATGGCAAAAATTTCGAGTATTCTCGAAAGTATGGAAGTTGTATTGACATTGTCCGAACACCATTTAATATGAGGAATTTCTGTCACGAGATTTTTTGTCGATATCTGAGGGTTGTTAGAAAGTAGTGGCAACACTTGTCGCGTACCGCTGGTGACCACGAATCACTTGAGTAAATAGGGAGCAGTTTCATAAGCGCACGTGAATTCGAAGTTTCTTTTAAGTTTTGGTGCAAGTAGAAGTGTAGGTTCGTGCTGCAGATGGTCTGAGCTATGTTTACGAAGCAATATCAGCGCTTTTGAGTAAATATTGAAGTCGCATGGGAGTGAATTGCAAAGGAACGTTTCCGTGGTTTACAGGAAACGTGCGGCCATGATGCACATTGTGCAGCATGGAATAATCACCTGCACAGTAACTCAAGGTATGTGGCTCGTGCGGTAAAGACATTACTGCAGAAGTGGTAGTTGGAATTCCTTAGGTATTCCCCATTCTCTGACCACGAGCCCTTTTCACTTTGCTCTGTTGCACAAGATGAAGGTGTCCTTAGCGATCAATGCTTTTGGGCAATACAAGTCCCATTACAATCAGTAGAAATTAGCGCTGTAAAGCTTCTTTTTTGTAAACTGCTGTGTTTTCATTGCTGTTTGAACAGCCCTGCGACCAATGAATTGCTGGTGTGACAATTTTCAAGATCAATGTACATGATAACCGACACGGGTTTGTTGATGGGGCCACTGAGAATCATAATATCCAAACTGAAAAGTCCTGGTGTTACTTTGGACTGGAATTTCCCTGAGGGAGATATTGGACTATTTATTTATTCATTTATTTCAATGGAAGTGCTACTTCAGTTTTATAAATCTTACAAGATTCTGCTTATACTAAAACTTATACTAAAGTGTATACTTATACTGCTTTTACACATTATTTCGTCGAAGTCTGGAAATTTTTAAAACGAAGATTATCAAACATGTGGATCGATTGCCACCCACATCATTCGATTTAACCTCTAAAGATTTTATTATGTTAACAGCTCCCGAGTGTAACTTTTATCCGTAGATGTGTGTGTATTCAGGGATCGGGTTGCACGTTGCGCGGGATGAAAAACTCCGAATAACTCGCAGAACCCCTACTCCCACCGCCTAAGATCAGCTTATTACAACCACGATTGAAGACGACTTTAGAAATTCCTCCAGTCGTAGCCGGGAATCGAACCCAGACTTCTCTAAACGAGTGACAAGTTACAAAACCACGGAGGACCAGCTCACAGCTAAACAGAATACAAAGGTATTCTTCAAACATATTGGAGTTTAATGCCATTGATTTGGTTTTTATTGTAATAGAAACTAAAGATAAACCTTTACTTTCTGTTATAATGGTTCTGCTAGAGAATTTAAAGTGTACCCTAACTTTTAGTGCACTTTGTATTTCCTATTACAATTGGCCGTCATGAAAAGGCAATTCATTTCTGAATTTTCTAAGTGGCTCTCATTTGGCTACGCTGTCATGAACGTATCAAAGTAAGGTAGTAAATAAGAACCTGACAGCGTGAAAATCTGTTTTAAAATAATTCCTCAAGGGGAGAAAAACAGAAAAAAAGAAATACATAGAAATAATATGCTTCAGAGTTTTTTTATTATTTTTAAATGACGTTTTGGCTATCAGAACAAAATAAGAAAAATAAATGATCGCGAAGAAGTAACGTATTACTTCTAAAAGGCAAAATTAACCCAGAATATCTGCAATGCGTAATTCTTTGTTAATTTTATGTATAGAAGAAAAAAAAAATTGGTTAATGGCTGCTGGCGTAACGCCAAGTTTTAATCCGCTTTGTCGTTAAATATAGATTATCAGTAAAGAAATACGTTAATGCCTGTGGCTCCTGTCACCAGTGCATTATCTCCTAGAAAGGATTCGTTGGTAAAGCAATTTATAGTTTTTATTCTAAAGCTTACAGCAGATCTGCTATTTGATATCCTTATCTGCGCATGCGCTATTAAAGTTTCTAGGACCTATAGCAAGGATGGTGAACAAATAATTTTTTTGAATAGTGTAAAATAAAAATAAAATAAAAGACTAAGTAAATATTTAAATTCCCAGTAAAATTCATTTATACTATAAATATTAAAAACGTTTCAATAATTTATTTAAAAAAAAATAAATAAATAACGGACGTTTAAATTACAGTTGCATCTGTCCATCATCAGCCAATTTCCAACGAATTACAAAAGATTCTTTACAGATAAGGGATGTGTAATGAAAAGACATTTTCTCTGGAAATGTTGACGATAAACCAGTGGGTTTTATTTATTTTGTTTGTGCGACATCGTTTCGTCTTCTAGCTATTCGTTCAATGCATCTCTGACTACTAAATTTATGTTAACTTTTGATGTGTAAGAAAGTTTCGAACTTCGTCCTTCATGAATTTTAATTCTTCATTTCATTCTGCAGCGGCCTACTTTTATTCTTTATCTGGATGGACCCTTTTGTGTGCATCATTCATCTGGATCTGCTTTACTCTCAGTCCGCTTACACTATATGTAAATCTTTAAAGTCTGTCCAGAAAATATTATGAGAGTAATACAGGAAAAAAGTTGAATGACCTAACCAGTGAAGAGATGGGGCTACTGGACTCTTCATGCTGATTTTATATAATGGTCTACCCTGAATTAATAGATTATCTACTCGTTTAAATCTGTTGTCTTGAATTTTAGCTGGTGTAGTTCGCACTACGTGAAGGGAGTGTCGTTGTAGAGCAACAAGATCCCAAGGATCAATTTTCCTTTGTATTTTTCAAGATTGCTGAGTTTAAATTTGGCATGATGCCAGTATAATACTCACTAGTGATCATCCTTTTAGGTGGAAAGTAATCAATTAACGTAAAACCTTTTCAGTAGCAAAAAAAGGCCAAACCTTTTAGCCAATGCTTGTGTATGGAATGTTCTAGGACGGCAGTAGAGAGAGCGAGCGAGAGAGAGAGAGAGAGAAACCCCACCGCACTGGCTGTAACTTAGATTCAGCCCTGAAAATTAAACTAAGTTCTTTCTCCATTACTAAAAGAGCTAAAACTCATCTAAACTTTTACTAAAATATGTTTATAATTCATAATATGATTTCTGTAATATTATTTCTGCTATTTTGATTGTAAAATACTCCATCGTAATTTTAAAAAAAAGAAAAGAAAATTATCTATCAAAAGTCTAAGATTTAGACCATATTATTCAGTATATATTATGTCTGTAAATTGCGTGTATTCTCTGGCCGATTTGCCAGTTTTTTGGAGATGAAAACTCGAGTTTCCGGGATGAAAAACTATGCTCCCTCGCTTGAGAATGACTAACTCAGCCAAGTGAGTCAGAATGGATTGAAATTCTGGTGTTTTCCATCAGGTGTGGGAACAACGGTACTTATACCAGTTGTGCTACCAATAATTTCAAAACAAAACTGCAGAAGTGTCTCAGAAAACAGGAGAAATGTCTGCATTTCAAGATGACCTTGAAAATTGGTATAAATTTACGAATTTTGTTTGGTAACATTTATAAACATCGCATTTAAAACGTATATAAAATATTATCTCATATTTTTCTTAAGTTAGAAAAAAAACAAATTAAAAAATCCTTCTTTCTTTCTTTCTTTTTTTTTTTTTTTTTTTTTTGTAAATATCAATTTTTAGGGTCCTTACTCGATTATAAACCGATCATTGAGCTTTTTTGCATAACGTTTAAAGTTAAAGGCATCAACCTATAACAATGCCTGCCATTTTTTCATATAAAACAAATATGGAAAAATATATAACTTTCAAATATATAAAATTTTGTGGAATTTTATAATCATGAAACTCAAAGGTCCCGCGAAACTTCGACTTCAGATTACTACCAACTCAGAGATTACCTTCTTCCTTCTTTCTGTCCATCAACGTGCATCAATCTTTGACTCCAGTTTACTCTGTATTTCGGTATTTAATAACTTCCACGCTATCTTTTTTGTATTGTACTGTTTATATGTCATATTGCATAAATTGTATGAGTTACCAACAAATTTAATTTCAGTAATTATCGAGATCCCTAACACATCCATTCTTTGGTTCGTTTAATTTTACTCTCCTTTAACAAGAAGCTCAATCCTTGTCACATTTAAGAGCTCTTGATTAGTTGCCTTAGCAACATGCGAGACTCATTATTTAGAGTCCAAATAAATCCTGATCATTGTGAACACTGTCAGCCGCATATTTCACAGACCAAATGCTTCTTCACTGTTTCTGTTGTCATGGTGACTTTATCAGGCTTCTTGTAAACGAACTTTGTCAAGTAATGTGATTAGGAAGTTTTCTACATCGCGTTTGTCTTGTAACGAGCTCTGGTCTCATTGTGAGACATAACGATTTCCAGATAAATGATACGAGTTAAAATAATCTTGTAAACATTCCATTAACAAATGGGAAATCCTCATGTCTAAAGTGTTTTGGTAAATGGTTTCGAATATGGCGACAAACTCGTTTTTGTTTTTATGAAACGTTAGCCAGCAGAATAAAGTAGAATAACCACTAAATAAACATGCCTTCTAATCGAAAAATAAATTTTATTTCGGGTTGAAATCCGTTCAATAATTAATTATTGAATAGTATAATTGATAATATAACTGCTAGAGTACTACTTTAAGATAACTGGCGAGACTACAGCGACCTCTGACGGTTAATTGTTAATTTTAAGCTGTTTAAAATTATTTAAACAGTTTAAAATATAACGCTTGATATTAAATTAAATAACAATTTAATAGTCCAATAAATAATAAATTTTAATGATTTAGTAATCCATCGCTTTAGTATAATTGTTCCCGGATAAAATTTAAAACAATATTATAAATTAGGATAAAATTTATTAGATGTTTCCTTTAGTGATATATTATAAAAAAAATATATTAAAAATAATAGAAATAACTTTATACTTTCCTTTTTATTATCTTTATGCTAAAATTAATGTTTCTTATTTAACATAAAGGCGTATTCTTCCGAATATGCCTTTGAAGACAGTCATATTTGTTTAAAAAAAATAAAAACGAATATTATTTGAGAGCCTATAATTAAACGAAGAGTTAGAAGTTGATTTATATTATTGATGCTAAATCTATAGAACGTTTTCTACGTAGAAAATTCGCTATCTCAAGAGAATACTCGTTGAATTTGGTACTTAAATTGGCTAGAAGTGGTTATTTAAGCCCTAAAAGCACTACGGTTACGAGCTATTAATTCTCTTAGGGACAGTAAAAAAATTAGCTTTCTAGATAGCACGAGTCCTGTGCTAGATGAAGCTGAACTCAAGATTTACGACAGTCAAAGCACTTGCTGCGCTGTAGTTCTCTAAGTTTAAGTTGCTGCATTGTGGAATCGGTTTTCACTCTGAAATAATGAATTCATTAATAACAGTTAAGTTGTCAATTTACAGCTAGAAGTTTTCTCTCTGTGAGTTTAAATGAATCGATCTTGATTTTTTTTAATGAATTTTTCCTCTTCTTCTATGTGTGCCATCTACTAACGGAGGTCGGCGACCATCACAGCAAATGTCTCTCTGTCTATGGTAGCTCTGAACAGCTGCTTAGTGTTTAGTCCTGTCTAATTCTTAATGTTATCAAGCTACGACGTACGTCTCCCAGGCTTTTTTCTTCCTTCCATTCTCCCCTCAATAATTAGTCGTGGAATTTCGTATTCGTTGTTCTTCATTAGGTGTCCAAGATACGTCGTTTTTCTTTTCTTTATATCCTTCAGCAAGTCCCGGGTTTTTTCAGTTCTCTGCAGTACACTCTCATTAGTCACTCTTGCTGTCCGTGGTATCTTTAGCATTCTTCCGTACGTCCACATTTCAAATGCTTCTAGTTTTTTTCGAGGTGTCACTTATCAGTGTCCATGTCTCGGCACCATACAACAAAACTGACTAAACGTAACATCTCATCATTCGGATTCTAAGGTGGAGATCCAGGTTTCTATTGCACAAGGTCTCATTTTAAGAAAATACTGCCTGGCCATTTAAATTCTTGTATTTATTTCCATATCCTGTTCGTTTTTGTCATTGATCCAACAGCCTAGATATTTGATTTGTGAACTCTCTCTATCAGCCTTCCATTTAACACGAGGGAAGGTGCTGGCATTGCCCATTAAGGACCATGAGCTCAGTCTTGTTGATATTAATCCTGAGACCCATTCTTTCACTTTCTTCACTCACACAATTGAGAAGTATCTGTAAATCCTGCATATTAGTTGTACAAAGTACAGTGTCATCTGCATAGCGAAGGTTCTTACTCTCTCTACCGTTGACAGATATTCTTTAATTTCTTCCATCTAATGCTAAGGAGGGAGGAAAGCACACATCCTTGCCTCACTCCACGTTCAATGTTGATGAATTTTCTTGATAATTAGCTATTCGAAAAATACAAAGATAATCGAAAACAATGCCAATATTTTTTATTACGATTGGCTCCAAATTCTGGTTTCTTATTTCATACTGCAATTTGTATATTAAATTGATGATTTAACCACACCAAGGCAACGCGTTGCGAATGGTTGTCTTCCGATGAGTTATGTGGCGACGAATTGTCGCTGGGACAGCTAGACCAGGAAACTTCAGGACGGATTTTGGTAAATCAATTTATTCATGCCATGAATGATGAGATTAAACAAACATAGAAAATACGATGACT
Organism: Mastigoproctus giganteus; assembly: GCF_048544385.1. Classification (NCBI taxonomy): domain Eukaryota; kingdom Metazoa; phylum Arthropoda; class Arachnida; order Uropygi; family Thelyphonidae; genus Mastigoproctus; species Mastigoproctus giganteus. The sequence goes on from NC_143577.1 coordinate 37,858,783, forward strand.
TCCGGCAGTGTCCAAAATATTTAGGTGCAGCGTCAGCGGCTATAATTCAGATATGACAAAGGACATCAGTGTACATATATTAAAACTTATCCGTACTGAGATTCCTGTATTATTTGAGTGTTAATAGAAAGTAAGAGTCACATAAATAACGTTTAACATCTATCAAGCACATTTTCCCCGCTAGGGTTAATTTTATTATCAATATTCGTAATTAATAACACTGCTTTTATTATTTTTTTAATAAATCGTATTTTGACAGAATATTTTACTTTTATAGATGGTTTGTTTGTGGTTTGAAATTCCTTCCTTATATAATTTTAACATGCAAATGTGTTTTTCTTTTTTTGACAGATTTATGATCGCAGTTATTGTGTAGAATTTTGGCATTTATTGTTTTAGCTAAGTAATATGATTAAGCATATAATTTATGAATTTTCTTTATAATTTGTATTACTTTATAATTTTTCTCTATAATTTGCAATTTACTTCTCGGTGTATACAATTTATAATTTAGTTCTTAATGTATATAGTTACTTATGATTTACTTTCTAGCTAGTTATTTTCATCAGTGAAGAAAAATCTCTAGTTCCTTAGTATCTTTGTTAACGACTTAAAATTTATAATTTATTTTAATTATAGATGACTCTGGGGCACTCAGGTTAGTTTGATCAATATTGACCCAATAAAAAAAGTGCTCAATACCATCTCTACTGGCAGAATAATTCCTTCTGTCAGTTGTTCCAGTTGCTGGCGTTTGATGCTCATGCGCTGGCGGTTAAATATTTCAGAATCAGGTTCTTTAAAGCATGGCAGCAAAAAGGATACAGTGATCCAAGAAGGCGGTTGTAAATTTTTATGAGGAAATCAGGGACTGACATTTTCTCGCTCTTTGGAGATCGAGGACGCTTATATTCCATTTAAAATGAAGGCCCGTAGTCAACGTTCTGTTATGGATTTCTTGTGGGTTTTTTTTTTTTCTTCGATTCAAATCTGAATTAAAATCTTCAGTCAAAATGCGTAACCATTATTATCTACCGATAATCGAGTGAAGTAGATTATCCGAAGTGATCAAGCTGGCATAGATAATGTAAAAATATTGATACTACGAAACTCGCGAAAAAATCAGGACTAAGAATTTGAAAATTATATACACCCACAAATGAAATTAATCGGATGTTAACTAGAATACACTACTCTACCAAAATTATCCAAACGATAGCATGTTTGTTAAAACACCTTTTAATGAACAGATTGGTAAGGGTGTAAGCCAATCTTTGGCTCCAATGGCAGAACATATCTCCTATTGGAACACTTTTGACCAGTTCTTTGTGGCAGAAATCAGGAGTTCGCGTCGATTTCTTCTTCAATGTAGTCGCCAAAGGAATGTACATGCGTACATTAATGTGGACATCTGGAGCTCGCTCCAACGTAATATTTTCGAAAGACATCGACCGGATGTCCTTTGAAACATCTCGTCTGTACCATTCACTTCATTTAATAGGCTGTCGACACACTTTTGGCAGGGTAGTGTATTTGGGGTGGGATGTAAGAAAGTGTTTAGAAATAGGACTATCCAATATTGTAGCCTCATCGTAACAAATTCTTCTAAACAATCTGCTTATTTATTTATTTTTTTTAAACGTGAAAGGTTTTCGTATTAAATGAAAAAAAAAAAAAAAAAAAAAGCTATGTTATTGTATGCTAAAACTACCAAAGCTAACAAGTCAAATTTGTTAGTGTAACATGACAAAATTTGAATTAAATTAAATATTTACATCGTTTATATTTGTTTCGTGTTTCCTATAATTCATTAAAAACCGATACGAGATCTGTTCAAACACGTCTGGATTATGCTGATCACTCACCTCAGAAGGGGATTAAGTAGATCACTCCGTTAATCCGACAGTAGTGGCGCTCATAATTGTTACAAAAACGGTGACGCTACACCTGACAGGTGTAAACTTTCTATTTAATTTCTAGAAAAATTAATGAGCTTTTTAAATTATGCTTGGCGTTTACCAATATCTCATATTTTCTTAATGGATTGCAATTTTTATCCTTTGATTTTTTTAAAAACTTTTACTAAAAGAAATTAAACATTTAAAGAAAGGTGTGTTTTTCACACCTTTTATTTTCAAAAAAATAATAATTCTGCTGAAAACTAAATAAAAAAATTCTAGACAAAAATGTGAAACTGCTAGTTGTTTTTTCCCCATTTTTCTAGATTTAAAAACCGTTAATCACGTAAAATTTTAAAAGTGAAAATGTGTGTATACACTGTGCTGCCACTTTATTAGGTACACCTACCTAGTAGCGTGTTGAGCCTTCTTTAGCCTTCAAAACAGCCTGAATTCGTCTAGGTATGGATTGAACAAGATGCTGAAAATGTTGTGCAGGAATGGAGTACCATGCAAACATGAGTGTGTCACGCAGTTCCTTGAGATTCGACGGAGGTGTAGGCCTGCAGCGAACAGCCCTTTCCAGCTCATCCCAAAGATGTTCAATAGGATTGAGATCCATGGACTGAGCGGGCCACTGCAGCAAAGAAAAGTCATTGTCATGTTCCTGGAACCATTCCATAGTGATTCAGACTTTGTGCACGGGCGCATTATCCTGCTGGAAGTAACCATCTTACTGAGGATAAACTGTCAACATGAACGGATGCACTTGGTCAGCAACGATGTTTAGGTACGATGTGCCATTCAGACGTGAATCTATGGGTATCAATGGACCCAACGTGTGCCAAGATAACATTCCTCTCACCATAACACTGCCTCCACCACCTTGCACAGCAGTCGTCAGACATGACGGATCCATGGATTCATTTTCGCCAAATTCTGAGCCTTCCATCAACATGATGCACCAGGAACTTCGACTCGTGAGACCAAGCAACTGTTTTCCAATTATCGATAGTCCAGTGCTGGTGTTGCTGTGCCCACAGGAGGCGTTCTCTCTTGTTCGTCACTGATAACGAAGGTACGCGATGTGGCTGTCGGCTGTTGTAACCCATTCGCGACAAAGTGCGACTAGTGGTCCGTTGAGATATTTTGTTCTGCGCACCAAGGTTGTATTCTGACGTGATGTGCGACATTGGCCCGTCTACTTGCTTGCACAATTGTAATCATCCTCCTCTGACCTCTCTCATCAACAAGCGATTTTCTTCCAAAGGAGTGCCGTTGAGAGAATGTTTGCTGTTCGTTGCACCATTCTCGATATACCCTTGAAACTGTGGTGCATGAAAAGTTCAGGAGAACTGCCGTTTCAGAGATGCTTTGTCCAGCACGTCTTGCACCTAATACCATGCCACGTTCAAAGTCCGTTAGATCACTCCTTTCCCCCATTCTTGCTACGGTTTGTACGCTTAATTGATACTAGAAAGGTTGTTCTACTGCATTTATATCCACAACTGTGGTCATGTGACTTGCAACGTTGTGGGACAAACCGTTTGTATGCACAGCAGGGGTGTACCTAATAAAGTGGCAGCACAGTGTATATCTGTTTATTATTTCTTGAAATGAATTTTAATAATTTTAAAATTTTAAAAAGTTGATTTAGAAACATTCATAAACTATATAACATTTTATAAAGTATTGTTTACTTTTATTTTACAATATTTTTTTAACTTGTTTCAAATTCGGCACACTGAATCGGGCGAAATTTGAATTTTGTTGACTACTATCCCAAGTGGATATTGCCTTCTGTGTTCTCATGATTATTGAAAACTAATAACAAAACGAAATAATAACTACTCTTTCAAAAACACTTCGTATAAAACTCTTGATGTCTGTGGAATGATGGGACAGTTCTTTACCACAGACAGTCTGTTGTACTATTCTTTATGCTCACAGCAGAACAATTTTTGATTGCACTGGTATTGAACTACTTCGAAAGGAATGGCCTGGCTAAAAGGTTCATCCTATTTATTAATTTCTGGAAAGCAATCATACATTACATACAGTTTGCTTTACTTTGTAAAGGAGTCTATATATAATTTATATAGACTCATTTATATAAATTATATAAAGGAATCTATATAAATTTAATTACTTGGATAACTAGTTTCCTTTTAGGCTATATAAGCGGACTCATACGCTGTGACTAAATGATCATTCAAAAATAATACATATTTTTTCAAATATATAAATAATAATAATCATAAAGGAGAATAGAAAACGCAGGCTCTAACTTACATCAGAAAAACATCTAGCCTTCGTAATTGAATAACTGAAGCAAACGTGAAACCGAAAGAAACAAGGTAAAACAACAAACACTCTAACAGGAATGGTGGCACTGTAGGCACCGAGTGTAAAAATCTATAACTCTGGAAAAACGATTAAAAAACAATTCAAAAGTCATACCCACTAAACATTTGTCTATATTTAAGAAGCTACAGAAAATCATAGATTTTTATAGCCAACTATAACTGACAATTAACGTGGGCTTTTATTTTCGAGATGTACCTAAGAAAAATAAGGAAACAAAAAGCTTTGTATTAATCTGGCCCCAGCCAAAAAAAAAAGCCTTTTAGAAGTGGCGCAACTGACGTCCATCAAGGGCAAATCCCACAGGAAGTAGGAACTAGGCTGAAGAAATTCTCGCTTTCCATTTTGCGAGCGCTGAGTCTTAAGCTTATGGGGTGGTTTGAATTTGAAGACTATGACTTTATCCCTCGAGCACCATCGGACCCCCAGAAATTGACAGAGGTAAACATCCGTATGTTTTTCTTTGTATTAAATATGATGTAAGCGTATCTGAATCCCCAGAAGATTTGCCTCTTCCATTTACTTTTCCTTCTGAAGTATGGCGTGAGGTTATCGTTCATAAGTACCACTTGCTGCCCAGTTATTATTTAATCCTGTCTATTTGTGATATCTGCTTCCTTCAAGTAGATATTAAGAAAAGTCTTTGAAGATGAGAAAGACCGGCTCTTTTTGACCTTCGTATCTGTGTGCGCAGTCTTTTTCTGTTTTCTTGATCCATCTCTGATTCTTGAGAATGACACATTTCTGATTTCTCCTGAGGAATTCCCTCTAGTATTTGTACGGCGCTCTGAAGACTTGATTAGATTGGCATTCTTTCCTTTCTCTGCCTTTGATTTCCTGCAACATTTGGAACGTTTGTCTGCAAATATTTTTTTATATTTTTTTATTTCATGTATTGATGAATTCTTTGATCTTTGGATCTTTCATCGCATCTATTTTCATTAAGTAGAAATGCTTTCATCAGTCAAATTTCTTAGAGAATCTATTGAATGCGTCTTTTAATTTGTATTGTGTGAAACTATCATACCTTCAGGCCTTCCGTCACGAACCCCATTAGTTGGTTCTAGTATCTGATAGGGTAGTACAGGGTAGAATTTGTAGCTTAGCCCCTGAGTTTTCTATTTGTAAGTGTTGTTCTTGTTTGGGATGTATTGCTTTTTCTCTTTCTTGTAGGAAATTTATTTACATTTTAAATTTGATTTATCTCTATTTGTGATTTCTATTTGAAGACTCCAAATTTGATTTCTATATATATGCTGCTTGTCATACAAATGGTCAGATTTACGTGAAAATTTGAATGACGTACATGGACGTAACCGCCATATATGGACGTAAACAAATATAAAATAGTAGTAGTAGTAAATCAAGCTCATCGGCGAAATATGGGACGTTCAGTAACGTAACTTGAATTAAAAATGGTGTTTGAAATGATTTAAATACAGTATTAGTTTTTCAGATGAAAGTTAAAATTCATTTGCCTATATTTGTCACGTGATGCATTGTCGTGTACGTATAAATTAGCAAATACAATCACTGACGCAAAGATTAAAGATGATTTTTATAGAATTCATTTTATAGTGGAGTTTTTAATTATTATTCTTAAATATATTATTAATTTTAAATTGTGATTAATAAAATATAAATTATTGAAACACCTTTTCTTGGAGTTTATTGATAAAGCTGGCTAAAAGTTAAATAATCAAGTTACGAGCCGTTATTTGTTTAACTAATCACGTGATGCTTGATGACGTCACATTGGATAATAAACATGGCGGTTTTTCTAAGATTTATCTCATCTCTAATATTCAAATTTCGCCACTGAATGAATGAAGTATAATACTCTAATTTGAAATACTTTTAAAGGTTCCACATTCATTTCCATTTTCTTTCCTTGCCTTATTTCGTTAAAGATTCTTTAGGTGAACATAATTTGCATTGGTTTTGTGTTCGTCAATGGTCTATACATTATTCTTTCTATAGCTCTGCAGTTAGAAGGATCTCATTATATTTGGACTTGTTTATCACACTTTTCCCTGGATTATGTATGTAAATCAAGCGAGTATGCACTTGGGGAAAGGTATCATTAGAAGAGGATTTGTAGATTGGTGTTTACCTATTCTATTCGCTGTAATCTTTGGGAAGAAAAGACCAAATAATTAATTCCTCTAAGCCTATCCTCGAAGTCATACAAACTCAACTTTAGCGGATGTTTGTGATAGAATAATTAATTTCTCGGATCTGTAGCAAATCTTTGGTGTTTTGCAAGGACTTATTAACTGAAATAAAACATTCTCAAGGTCACTGAATAAATGATGCTCATGGAGATAGAATGCTAATAAAAGACCCGAAAGGAAAGCAAAAAGTATTTTGTTGATTACGTCTAGTAATGGTTTTAAATGTTTGATATTAGAATCATACTCCAGGATAGCTTCTGTATTTTTATGGCAATGAAATCTGGTCAAATCAACGGATGATTTTGTTTTTTCAGTTGGCTTCCTGTGATATGGATGGACAAGAAAATTTAATCAGGAGATTTCGGGTCGAGAATGGAGAACAGGTTGATAAAGATGAGGTAGGCAATGATCATAAATTATTTAACATTAATTATTAATATTTTTATATTTGGTATTTGTGTTTAATATAAATTACCAAATCAACGACAATAATCAATGGAGCCTGCTCAGTCAAAGGTATTGTAATGAAATACTTCTGTAAATTGTTATGAATATAATTAAAATATATAAATAATATGATCGTATTATCTTCTAAATACTGATTCCATTAAGAGTTTAACTGAATAATTATTTATTAATACAGATTTAAAATTAGAATAAATAATTATTTAAAAATTTTCATTAAATATGTAGGTAACTATAATTGTTACCATAAAAAATAATAATTAATGAACCAACCAATTTAATTAAACAAGTAAAACCTACTTTTTACACAAGATCCTTCGCGACGTCATTTTGTAATGAATAAGCATTTCTACAACGAGCAGAACTACCACTGAGTTTTCTCCTCTCAGCAGAGTCAACTTCCTTCCAACAGGTCATCGAAAGAAATTCTTAGATTAATCAACAATTATTGCATCAAAGTCAGTTTTCAAGGTGACATGAAGATACAACTGAATTTACAGAAAAAGTCTTTAGGCAGGAATATTCAACTATTCAATCACAATTTAATTGCTATTCAATTCCTTTGACTAAAAGGAAGTTACAAATAACCACAGTTGAAACTTCTTTACAGATAATAGGTGACAACTGAGCTTTTAGACAGTGTTCAGGAATCCAGATAAACTGTCTAATAAGTCCATTTGTAAATGCAACAAATCCTCTGTATGCCAATCCTACCGAAAGCCTTAAGAACAGACACATGCCAATTAACCAAGCCATTAGAAACAGGATAGGATCTCTGTATCTTCCACTTGATTCCTCTAACAATTCTTCTCCAATCTCCTTAATTACATCCATCAAAGATAAACAGATCTTCTCTTCCCGAGGTCCGTACCCTCGCAACCTTCCTCCTCTTTCTCTGTAGCAGTCAGCATTCATCATACAGGATGTTTCACAAATATCTTACATCTTACTGTATCTTCTACATACGATGTTATCGCTAGCACAAGATCGATCCCATACTAGCAAGAAAACAGAAAAGTAATCAATAGAGACCATTACCAGCTTCTGCTGTCAGAAACAGCCATAATGAGGTGAAATGTATTCTTTATAAAAAAATATTTTTTACTCGATTTCCGAGTATTTTTTCTTTCTTCTGAAAGAAGGTACACATCATAAACGGCTAAATTTTGTCTTCTTTGTTTAAAATGGATTAGTAAAACAAATAAGTGCACACATACGAGCTTATTGAAGTGTATATGCTTATACAAACTGCAAATTTCGATGCACTCCTTGCTTTCGTGCTGCTCAGTGGTCGTTTGAAAAAAAAAAAAAAAAGTGTTGTCAAAAAACGGAAAGCTAAAACTAAAAGATTTCTGTCTGAAGGGATAATTATTTTTTTTTATATGCATATAATAATGGTAGCCAGAGGTGCAACTTCACGTTTTTGTTCAAGCAGGATGTGGATTCAGTTAATGCGGGGCTTTTAAAATTATCGATCGGCACATTACGTGAACATAAAAAAATAACAACAAAAAATTCGGAAAATAGTAGTATAATAGTAATAATGGCAAATGATGCAAGAAAGCAAGCTTATATAGCATCAGCCAAAACAAAAAAATACACACGTCACCCATCTGTACCCTTCAAGAATTTGTCTAGATCTTCCTTGAATTTATTCAACCCACCCACTTCCACAACAACAGATGTGAGCTTGTTCCAACAATCAACCACCTGCTCACTGAAGGCAAACTTTCGCATATCTACCCTGCAACATCCTTCCTCAATTTCAATTTATCTCCCTTCATGTGTGTAGTTCAGCAAGAGGAAGGATACCATTAACATTCAGCTTACTCAATCTATTGAAGGATTTAAACACCTCAATCAAATCTCCCCCGCAAGTGCCTGGTCTCGAGACGCTGCAAATAATGAAACCTTTCTAGGTAAGTGCACACTATTGTTCCCTTCACCAGTCTGGTTGCCCTTCTCTGCACCCGTTACAGCAAATCTACATCATTCCTAAAGTGAGGCCTCCACACCTGTATACAGTACTCAAGATGCGGCCTAACCATGACCTTATACAAAGAGATAATCACCTCCTTATCCCCGCTAGCAAAGTTTCTGTATATCATTGACAAAACCCCATGAACTCTCCTGGCAGCATGTCTGCACTGCTCAGAGAATTTCATGTCTGATTGCACAATTAACCCCAGCTCGTTTTTCATACCCCACTACCCTAAGTTGATAAGTCACCCTGGGGTTACTGCTACCCATGTGCAGTACCTTGCATTTGTCAATGTTAAACTTCAACTACAATTTCTTAGTCCATCCACCTAATTTTCCTAGATCTTGTTGCACCCTTATGACTGTCATTAACCACCCTGCTAACCTTAGTATAATCTGCAAACTTAGACATTAAGCCTGATATACCGTCATCAGTATCATTGATAAATATTGAAAACAACAATAGATCCAGCATTGGAGAATTCCACTAATAACATTAGTCCACGAAGAGCCGTGCCCATTGATAACCACTCTGCCTTTTTCCACTTAACCATCCCTTTATCCATAGCAGCAACTTGTCCTTAATAAGCATAGCGATATTAAATAGTAAAATTAATCGTGCTGCAACAGACAATTAGAATGCGCTTTTTGTGCTAGAGTGGAGGAAGTTATGATGTACTGGAAAAGAATATTGTGTAGTACACAATAACAAATTGGAATGTTATTAATTTAGAATTACATTTCTGTGTTTTATAAGAGAAGAATCAAAACCCTAATTCATATTTAAACCTTATCCATTTAAATCTGCTGGATGTTTTGATTAATTTAGGGAAAAACAACGTTAAAATGGGTAAAAATTCTTAAAGAACTCTTCGTTCCTCCCCAAAGCCACTACATATGATGGCGATACCAAATACAAATGCAAGAATAGCGCAGCGGTGAGCTAAGACCTTAATCCGAAGTCTACATAATGAATTCCTGCTTAAAGGGAACATCTTCCTTACGTCATTCGTGCATCCGCGGATAGTTAATCTTTAACTTTCTCTTCCTGCAGTTTTCTACGCATCAACAGTAAACAGTGTATGACTTGAAAGAGTCAATAGTTTTATCGGAGGCCACAGGTGTATGACGTATCGCGAAAACTGCTTTCAGTAATCCTCATTACAGTATTGATTAAAGGGATAAGTATGCATCACTAGCAGGCTTCTTGTAACTGTGTATGTAGCCACACATTTTGGATAAACATCACAAGCAACTCATAACAAATATTACTGCTCGCCTTGGCGGTCTAGTGATTTACACTCTTTGTTTTAATGAGAGCATTTTAATTTATTTAACACGATTAATCTCTAACCTTACGTCGTGCGCAGAAAATATATAAACGCTTATTGCAACCCACAGTTGAGGAATTTTTAAATAAACCTATTCAAGAGAGGATGATAAAAAAATTGCCGTATTTTCTAGACCATAAGATGCACTTTTATTTTGTAAATAAACAACTTAAATTTGCCCTTATATTTTGATTCGAAAGTTATTCCATTTAAAAAAAATATCCATTCATTATTTGCTTTGATAATGGTGTGTCTTATAATACGAAAAATACGGTATTTTGATTGAAATGGTATGCAAAATAAAGGTTCTTTTAGATAAAGGTTCATATTAGAGGCTTCATCTGTTGGTGACGCAAAGAAACTAATGGTAATGCAGATGGGAACGGCAACCTACTTGAGCTTAATCCTTGATGTTAAAACGCATTTTTTTTAAATAACTAATTCGGTTAACACTAATTTTCTATCACTGTTACAAAACAGTAACATTTGACATTAGTTATTGATGGGCATCACTTGAAGGATAAAAACTGTTATCGGCCAAAGATGACAGTCTCTAAGATTTCCAATATATAATAAAATTTGAAATCTTAGAAAGCGTCAGAGACCCTTCACGTATCATCATGAAAATCTGTGGTAGAAGGGTTACAATATATCATCAACAAAAATAGCCCCTTAATCACAGAAATTTAATGAATGATCTCAGCCAGTACCACCTGTTTTTATAGGTTACAGGGACAGAGTACTTGTTTTTATAGACAAAGGAAAAATAGATAATATGTTGTACAAAACTTAGTTTTCCATGGACAGTGGAAGTTTAACTTCTGATAGATACAAGTAACGTGTACGTGAAAGTGAAGTTCAAATTCTTTCTGCTACCTTGCAAACAACAGCTACAGCTGAAAATTGCAATGTGTCTTCTGATGAAGGTGAAGAATGGTCCTTTAAAGATCTTCTACGGATCACGAATCTCCCCCCTCCACACACACTACCTAAACTGTTCTCGCAAGAAGTGAATTCGACTGAGTGCTTTACTGTATTAATCGCTTAAGAATATCTGTTGCCTACGGATGTGGGTGATGCTCATACTCAAGAATTTCTATTTTCGTGGATACTTCGCTGTCATCATACTTGAACTAATTGAAAAACCCGCAGGAGACATCAATGGTAAAGAATCAAACATACAAAAAATGTGAAAGCCCAGGTGTGAACACTGATTAGACGCTCAGGTGTGAACGCTGATTTCGACGCTTTTCTGACTGATTTTAAAGTATTCTGCAATTCCTCTGAAGATGCTGAATCCCGTTTTAATGTGCAGTTTGCAAAAATCTTTGAGCGGTTCACTTTAATATCTACGGAGCTATTTCAATTTTAAAAAAAAGCAAAATGAGAACTTAACAGCATTGAATGATACCTTAAAGAAAGATCTCAGCGACTTGAAGTCAGTGAACAAATAAAATTTGGTATTCGTATTAGTACTGGTACATGATGCATGCAATCAACCACCCGCTGGCAGAAAACAAACTTCCAAACATCTCTCTTGCCATTTGAATTCCATCAGCATTGAGTTTGCTCAAGTCATTCAAAGCCTTAAACACCTCAATAAAATCACCTCGCAACTGCTTGCCTCCAGCCGCTGCAATTTGCAGAACTGAAGGCTTTCCTCTTAAGAGCATCCCCTTTTGCTCTCACTAATCTCAGTTCTCTTCTTTGCACCCACCCTCTCCAAGCCCTTCCTAAAATGAGACCTCCTGACTGTATGCAGTATTCTAGATGCAGCTAAACCGTTGTCTTATACAATGGGATAACCACTTCCAATGTCCTGCTAGAAATATTCCTGTATATCATTGACAAAACCTCATGAGTTGTCGAGGCAACCTGTCTGCACTGCTCAGAAAACTTCATATCTGACTGCACAATTACTCCCAGGTCGTTTGCGTTCTCCACTACCCTTAGCGTTGTACCACACTGTACCACACAGTTGATACGTTAATCTGGGATTACTGTTCCCTATATGAAAAACCTTGCATTTGTCAATAATAAACTTCACTTACCACTTCTCAGCCCATCTGCTTAATTTATGTAGACCATATACAGCAATATAGCCTTAATTTCTAATGCTCCTAAAAACCAACCAACAACAACAACAACGACTGTCTTTCCTCAATTTGAATATATGCCCCTCAGGTTCGTAATCTGAGTAAGCGAAAGAATCCCATCAGAATTCAGCGTGCTGAACGCATTCAAGGCGTTATACACCTCAATCAGATCACCTCGCAGGTGAACATTCTCCAGCCGCTGCAATTTACAGAACTTAAGCCTCTCTTGGTAAGAGGACCCCTTTGTTCCCCTCGCCAATCTTGTTGCTCTTCTCTGTACTCGTTCTAGCAACTCTACATCCTTCCTAAAATGAGGCCTCCAGACCTGTACGCAGTACTCAAGACGTTGCCTGACCATTGCCTTATACGAAGGGATAACACCTCCTTTTCCCTGCTACCAAAATTCCTGTATATCATTGACAAGACTCCATGACCTGCTCTGGCAGCCCCTCTGCACTGTTAAAAAAAAAGTTCATATCTGACTGCACAATTACTCCCAGGTCTTTTTAATTTTCTACCATTCTAAGCGTAGTACCACACAGTTGGTACGTTCCTCTTGGGTTACTTCTACCTATATGCAGTACTTTGCATTTGTCAATGTTAAATTTCAATTGCCACTTCTCAGCCCATCTGCCCAAGACTCTCCCTTAACAAACCCATGCTGTGTCTGAATTATTGCTGCAGTCTTGTCTAGATAATCCTGCAACGCATCTTTAACCAGTGACTCCATTATTTTACCCGTAACGTGATATGATAACGAACATGATATGCGTTCTTTCGTTAATACGTTATTAACGAAAACGTAATTTAAAAAAAAAAATTGCCATTTTGCTACCTGTGTTTGAAAACCAAACGTCTGCTTCCATATCTTCAATCTACGAAACAAAACAGAGTGGCTTTATAATTATTTCTGTAACTTGGATACCTCTCAGCAGATGGCAGCACAAATTAACTCGCAATTTAAGGTCAGGAAACTTGGGCATCCAAATTGAGCCACAGTTTACCAAAACATTCTAATATGAATAAAAATAAATGGTCTTTTTGGAAGGTACAAAGGTAGGTCCTCAAACGGATGCAGTTTGAATTGGCATAATTGACGTATTTTTCATTAGCTATTAGTATGGCAGAAAAAAAAGAAGCCCTATTTTTTCGATTTCTAGAATGTACAGTAGGTGGCACTAACAGTCTCGGCACTTTATAACTCGCAGTCCTCGTTGGTATAATTGGGTTCGCAGACGTCCCCGATTTTTGGAAGATCTCTGGAAATTGTCTCTAGAATGTCCCTCACATCTACAGTTAATCCATATTATGTCTGGACAGATCTGTAGATGGAAGAGAATTGTGTCCTTTCTAAGGACATTGTTCCAGCATAACCTTATATTTCTTAAAAAAGTCATCAGTTCAAAATATATTTCTGGTTTCCCTTACAACAGAATCCCCCAATAAAACTACCGCCTCTCGTAAAAATGAAGCATGGCAGGGCTAACTAACTTGGTCCAATATGACAGAAAGATATTCACTCGAGGTAACACGACCGTCTAACTGTCCTGCGAATCCAGTTCGTACCAACAGAACCTTCTCCATACCATGATACCACCTCCAGCCTCTAGAGTGGTGGACACGAGACGGTCTCAATGCATTGCTTCTTGAGATTCACGTCATAATTTTCCCTGTCATTGGCTCAAAAAGTATAAATCGAGACTCGTCAAACCACTTGATCTTTTCCCACTGTTCCACAGTCGAATCATTCGATTTTTAACCTGAAGAAGTGACTTTCTTACAGCCACACAACTACCAAATCCGGCTTCTTCAACTGCCCACGCATAGTTCAGTTCAAAATGTTTGTGCCTATGTTGAATTTTTCAACATTTTCTACACACTGGACTCCTATTCTGACACACAATTCGCTTTCGATTTCTGAGTTCTCGTTCTTGGAGTATTTCTGCCGAATTTCTTCCCTTTAGAGCTCATTCACAACTGTCCAAATATCTCCATTTAAAGCTGACTTCTTCTTATTGTGTATTTTTGCGATGGTTTCTTTTAACTTCTCAACTGTGGCTCCTTCTGAAAATGCTTCAACAACATCTTTCTGAAAATATGTTGGATCACCTGTCTTCACCATGACCGGATCGACTAGAAGCCCACCTGTTTACGCCATTTGCAAAAGGTTTCTAATTTTTTGGACAGTGAGTGTCCTTAATACAATACAACTGTAAAAAGTTTCTGATGTTTTGGCTAGTGAGTGTACTTAGTACATTTTTGACATTTTTTGTGTATTCTTTTCCTTTGCGTAGTCTTGCATTATACAAGAAATAGAGCTTGCTGGAGATGTCATCTATTTTTATAATAAATAAAATGAACCAAAGAATAAGGTACAAATATCCTGACGTTTTAGAATGCAGGAGCAAGGCGCGTGCGTGGGTAGTTTCGACAGAGTGCATGTTTAAAGCACGCTTCACGACACGCATGGGTGGAGGCTGCAAAATCGTAGGAAGCCATTAACAGGGGCCACGAGTGATTGATCCGTGGCAATAGTGGGAGAACTACTTACCACTTGTCACGGCGTAAAACAGGAGGAAAGAACGCATTAGAGAAAGTGTCTGCAGCACGAGCCTGGAAGCTGACTTAAGAAACTTTTTGTGTGGTTCATTGTTAAATACAGCAGTAAAGACATGGTTCCAGTGACTTCGGCTTAGTTCAGAGACACGTTTTAACGCCATTGTCACAGCTGGGTGTTTTTGATGGATATATTCATAATGGCTTGCGGCTCAGGAGCAGTCGCGTATGACCTACCACCATTTCGGCAAATGTTTGCTTCTCCTATCTCCTTTTGCTCCTAACTACACTCCATGAGTGTCACTGAAAGGGTCGAGAAACTCTTCACTTTCCTCAACTCATTAAAAGAAAACATAGAAAAAGAGGAATGAAATGTTTTAGTTGGTTTGTTTATTTTCTCCTTTGGTCTTGCTTTCGTTTTAAACAAGATTTTTTTCCCACTTAAAACTACGAGCGCAGTTTTATTTTGTCTGATGGGATTATCGAAAACCATCATAATTTTTTTTTCCTACACGGAATTTTCAAAAACAAAAATGACATTACATTATTTTCTGCAATGAACCAATCGATATATACGCTAAC
Source organism: Mastigoproctus giganteus (assembly GCF_048544385.1). Taxonomy (NCBI): domain Eukaryota; kingdom Metazoa; phylum Arthropoda; class Arachnida; order Uropygi; family Thelyphonidae; genus Mastigoproctus; species Mastigoproctus giganteus. The sequence continues at coordinate 37,874,229 of NC_143577.1, forward strand.
AAAAATAATTATAGATCAGAGCATGCGCAAACGATGTTTGAGTAAAAATCAGTAATAGATTTGGAATCAACAACTGGATCTTGTAAAAGAAATAATAATAGCCTTCGATTAATTTGAATTTATCTAAATATGGGAAGGCTTAATAAATCGTTCCACGCGAGTCAAATATAAAATTTCGTGAAAGTCCATTTATTGAGATTGGAGTTGTTACATGCGGACGGACGGACGGAAAAGAAATAATAATTGCCGGATTTCTATTGGCCCAATTTCAATGAACTTTGGGATAGCTCGAAAATTTTTCTAAAACGAATATTTAAAAATCTATTGATGGATCTCTGTTATTGATTGGATTTTACGTTCTCTACCCGCCTGGAAAAGTCTTATTCAATCAGACTTAAATTCACCGATCTTAGGCGCATGTGTAAGATTCCTGCAGACATAAAAACGTCTTAGAAGACACGTGATTTGCAGAACAATATACCGAAAATAATCCAACCAAACTGTTACCTTCGTGTATTTTGATTTAGAACAGTTATCTTTTATTGGAAGCGAGTCTTTAGGTATATATTTTTTTCTTTACTGGGCGTTTTTGGAAAAGGTATAGTTAGATGGAGTCTGTTATTCCCAGTAACTGGAAGCAGTCACGCTTTCATGACATGCTATGAAAAAAAAAAGGAGAGAGTAAATATTAAATATGATTTAAATACTTATAAAAAACATTTTTATTTATTTTTTAACTAAAACTTAATCTTCTCGCAAGAAATTTTGTAAGCATTAGGATAAAGAAAGTATCTTTTGAACCGTAGTGTTTCTCAGACATTTAACACTTCGAAAGTTTGTGACTTTGTCTCGTTAATTCGTTGGTACATGTCTGCAAAGTATTAAGTCTTTGGCACAGTACTTCTCATAAACAGCATTCACTAAAAGATGCTAAGATGGTGTTGTGGGAAACGCACGCCATATCAGAGATGCTCATGGTTTGCTGATGACGCATTTGCTGTCCATTATGTACAGCGTTGAGCTTTTAGTGTTAACGAGACCTTTCGCTGTTAGCGCGTGTAGGTATTAAGGAGGCACGTAGGTGGTGGTAGGCTTAATGCAAAATTATCTCGCAAGGTGGAAAGGAGAGAGAGTAAGTCAGAGCGTGTACCATTTAAGAACATTCTGATTTTTCATTTGCCTTTTAACTTTGAAAATAAACTAAGTATTGAGGAAACGGGGGACCAGAGGTAAAAATACCAACGGCCGCAATTATTAGGGAAGCTGTTTGTAATCGCTCCTACGATTAATGTTTATTTTCGAATTAAGTACTTCTTTTATAACTTTGTTTCAGTTATAGAGAATCAAGGAGTTTGTAGGCGCTATTAGAAAGAGTGCAGTTCAAAATACATCGTAAACTGGGGCAAGAAATTTTTACATTTCGACCAAGCACCAGTTGTCTTCTACATGCCCGTCTGTCCGTCCGCATGTATCAACATGACTCTAAGTGCGCGGATTTTCATGAAATATAGTTGGATCCAGAGCCGGCGCAAGGGTTTCCCGCGCCTTAGGCGAGACTTAAAATTTGCGCCCCAGTTGTATTCTGCAGCATCCATCCATCACCTGTCTATCCATTCATCTATAATATTTATCTGCTTGCTGTATATTATTGATTTACTGTATCATGTGATAATAAAAATACAGTGCACGAATAAGACATGGAACATTATCATAAAATAAACTTTTATCCTCCTCCATTCCTCCTTAATTTAAATAATTATTTTTTTTTAAACCAATAAAAAAAATTCATTTTGTTGGAATGAGCCCCTTGGACCTTTGCGCCCTAGGCGACCGCCTAGTTTCGCCTATTGGACTAGCCGGCTCTATTTGGACCTTTTAAAAACATATGTCAATCCATTCCAAATTTCGTTAAAATTGGACCAATAGAAAGCCGGCAATTATTATATATTTTTGTTTTTTGTCTTCGTGGAATAACTTCCAGTGGATGCATTTTATGTTTGGGCCTTGTGAAATGATTGGACGAGTCTTACCAAATTTTCTAAAAAATGGACCAATATAAATTCAATTATTATTTCTTTGTCTGTCCGTCCACATGTAATAAGTCGATTCTCAATGAATGGATTTTAATGAAATTTTACATTTCTCTCTTTCAGGATGATTTGTCGAGCCCTTCAAAATTTAATTAAAATCGGACAATAGAAAGAGATAATGTAACTTCCACATTAAGATGGAAGGTCTGATTGATGGATTAGTTGCTGTGAACAATAACCTTCCTCCAGAACAAGTTCAGACATATAACGTTTACCTCATTCATGGACTCGATGTTATCTTAAATTATCAAGGCCTTCTTGATTTTTTTTGTTGTTGTCCACTGTGGTGATTCTATTTGTTGTAAAATTACTTTTGGTCCAGTTCCCAACTGCTAGAAGCTGTCTCACGATTTTATGTTTCCCTGATGCCCTCTATTAGTTTCCACAAAGTGCAGCCAAAGTGCCTTGTACAGATCGGATTACGCTCCCACCGATGCTAGTAAATAGTTTCTGTGGTCATTTGAAGTAGATTTATCTGATCATAGAACTCAAACAGATGTTCCCAATTGGGAGTTTAAGGAAAATGTCTTCTTAAACGATATCTTCTAACTTTCTAGAGAAGTGGTAATTACTTGGGTTGATAGTTAAGATGGCCTACTTGGATAAGTGAATGCTTCTTCGAGTCTCGTTTACAGAGTGCGAGTTCTTTAAATGTCGCTTAAATCCACTGATTGAAATCGATATACACTGAGTGTATTTGAGGTTTTTGTTTTATTTTCGCAGAATATCAATATGTACATTACCTGACAAAATAAAATCGACACTCCGGTTTTCTTTCTGCAAGTGAGAGCTACAATCACGTTAATAATTTTAACAAAACAAATTTTTCATCATGCAATTGTTACTCTATGTTGTTTTCTTTTTTATTTTATCTTATTCCATTATATTTATTATCTTTTCTTTGTTTTTTAATGTTTCAGGTATACGGATCACCCAGCACGCCGGTGCTGGAAAATCCGGAATATCAGACGAGATGGTATTTCAAATTTTTCCTAGGAAAACGTAAGTATCCAAAGAATATCTTAAGCACACACACACATGCACAGATACACGCAGCACGCATGGCCTTTTTTTTTTTTTTTTTTTTTTTTTCACAGACTGAGTTAGTAAGTCTCGAGATAGGGATTCACTGTAAATGACAATGTGTAATTAAACATGACTCTGTCATCGCATTTCACAACCTGTTTTTTTATATATTTTTATAAAATATATTTACTTATTTGTTTAAATTTCTTTAGTACACCAAAATTATGTGGGAGCCGATGCAGAAAGGTGTCCGTTCTTTTTGTCGGTCGTCCTAACAGATGCAAATGCACAGGGGGTGCAACAGTACAGAGCCATCTTATGGAGGAAAGCGGTAAGTTGCTTGAGCTGTTAAGAACGGTGTTAAAAAACACTTGTACGTGTTCGCGTTGTTCACAGCATTCAAAATACAGCCACCGCTCCCGCCTCGCACTAATTAATAATAAGTTCCTAGTTTTTTCTTTCACGTACCGGTTTTTTATCAAATATTGTTGATATTTTAGAAAATATTAGGTCTTCTCTGAACTTAAAAAAATTAATAAAATTTGATATGTAAAAGTTTAAACATTTAAAATAAAATTCTTTTTTTTTTTTTTTTTATTGTGTATTTTAGGGAGCCCAGAAAATTTCGCTTTCTCACGTACCAAACAAGGCGCTCACAGTAAAGTCAATATTAAGGTATGTTAGAATCACAATTTATCCACTATTATTCATTTATTCTGTTTTTCATAAGTTTGTGATCAGTTAGTCGCAGTGGGGATCAAGAGTGAGGCTGCAGGTGGAAATCCTTAAAGAAAAACAAAAATCTGCAGATCATAGAATGTTGACCTAAAGGTTTTTTTGGATAAATACTTCCTCTTGAAAGATTTCACATTTCGATTCTTATTTTTTTTTTATATTTATTTATTTTTGCCTGTTCTTTAGTGGAAAAATTTATAAATAAATAAATAAAATAAATATAAATAAATAAAACTTGCTCATGTGGGTCTCCACTGACTGTACAGTTAAAAATATATATAGAGTATATTAAAAATAAAATAAATTTTGTTTACAGTTAAAGGAATTATAGTTGATCTACTTTACTTCAATTCTACTTAAATCTGAATAAATAGTTAATTATTAAAATTAGTAAAGAAATTAAAATCAAAATAATTTAAATGAAATTACATTTGGGTGAATGATATTTTTTGTTCATTTAAGCTTTAATTTTGTGAATTTTTTTGTTTTTATTCGGCAGTAACTTTCAAAATATGGATAAGTTTGAAAAAGGGCCGAAAGAGGTTTTTGTTCCCGAAGTACAAAAGGTAAGATAACTCATAATTTGTACAGATTTAATAAAATATAAATATATTACGGATTTAAAAGAAATAAAATATAAATTGAAATCAAAACCAAAATTCGTACGCGTTATCTGCGTTCGATTTTAATCATGAAGACACTTTCTGCTCTGACTGACGACTGATTAGGAGCATTAGGCACCAAGGCTTATGTGCAACTTCAGACAAATACTGTCATCCATCATTCTACCTAAGTAGCTAATATCTTTTTAAATTATAAATCATCATCTGAACTAATAAAGACCAACTGCAACCTGATGAGCAGAGTATAATATTTAAAACAGCTCTCCTGGTGTGCCTCAGATTTTTTAAATGCATGAGCAGAACTTCTCTCCATGATCGATATCGATCCCAGATAAAGCGTATGAATTTTTATTTTATTTCAACTACTACGTTGAAATATCCCTGCAATCGTACAGTATTAAAATAAACTGAACAATTATAATAGTTAGTTTAGGAAGTAAAAACATAAATTAATTTTATTATTATTTATTTATTTTACAGGATTTGCTGTTGTTAGAAGAGCAAGAAGTAAGTTTCAGGAGCATAATGAGAATCGGTTGTAATTAGTACCTAATAGTTATTTATAATGAATAAAACTCTTTAATATAATTTTTTACACAAAACTGTTTTTAATTTCTTTTAGATCGTGTTAAAAATTATAATAATAAGACATGATTTGCAGTTTTATCGGATTAGTAAATTTGCATAATAAAGCTTTATTCTTTGTCATGTCCACTAACTCGCCATTGTATAGACATTACATTAAGTTTTTCTTGTAAGTAAATATAATCAAACTACAATGATAGAATTAAACAATTATTATTTCCCTAATCACCTCTTTTTAATGGCTAATTTAATGCAAAAGCAATCTGTAAAATGAGAGATTTTCTTTAATATAAGATGTCTATATTCATAAATTCAACTGTGAATTTTAATTAGCTTTTTTTTTCTCTTCGTTGATATTCTAGGGTTCCGTGAACTTTAAGTTTGGTGTCCTTTATGCAAAACTTGGCCAAACAACGGACGATGAAATGTTCAGTAATGGTAAGTAGAGCTTATGGAAAAGAACTAAAATAAATAATAAAATATCATATTGCAATTAATTCGAATTCTTATGCCTGATTCATCAGTGATGGATTCTATCAAGAGGACTACACAACTATCCACTCTGCAAAATTTGTATTTTAATAATTCTAGGAACAGTCCCAAGATTTCTGACATTAGCCACCTGATTCTGTAGATCTGAATGAAATTGAGAATGCCTTTTATGGAAAAGGGGGTTCAGCTCAGCAGTTCTGTCCTTACCACAATACAGCAGCTGACAATTACACTGATAAAAGAATGGTGAGATCTAGAGCTAGAATCCCTCAGACCTACTGGAATCCATACCACGATGTGTGCGGGCTATAATTCGGGCAAAAAGTGGCCCTACTAGATACTGAATAAATATTTCTAATTTTTTGGACAGTGAGTGTATCAATCTGCTTAATTAAATAATTTTTAATCTTGAAAGAGCACATAAAGGTATCTGGACATGCCATGAGAGTAGGGGTTAGTTGAGTGGGAGTTAGCTCAGTTATATTTGCAGAGACATCATGTATTTCTAAAATAACCATAAACACGTTTCTGAAATTTTAACTAATGACTCATTGTTTGCAAAGAGAATCTATAAAAATAATATATGTATTATATCCTTAGAGACCGGAAGCAAACATTTTGAAAGATTCACCGCCTTGTTAGGAGACAAAGTGAGATTAAAAGGTTGGGACAAGTACAGAGGAGGACTGGACGTGAAAGGTATGGAAATACTACGTTAATGTTATATTAAAGTTTACTATGGTAGTAGTGAGTTAATTAGCATAATAATCAATTTATTACTCGACTATTCCATTTTAAATAAGAAATTTTGATACATTTTATTTAAAAATTTAGGTGACATGACCGGAAGGTTTTCTATATATACAATTTATGAAGGCCATGAAATTATGTTCCATGTTTCCACATTACTGCCTTATTCTAAAGACAATCGACAGCAGGTATGTTCTCTTTTTAATCACTATCTATACTTCACAGTTCTTGTAAATGTATTATATATCAATATTGAGTTATTTTTATGAAAAAGAAAAGCTTACTAAATTGCTCTAGAAATAATCAATAAAATAATGGTAAAAATTCCGAGTTCTTAAAAATGGTGTATTTGCCATTTTCTTTCTTTAATCAATGTAATTAATTTTATGTAATTTAAGCAAATTAAGATTAGTATAATTATTGTCCAGGGATTTCTGTTCTAATTAAAGGTAATACATTTATATTCTTCATTTATTTGGCATGATTAATTAAAATATTCTTAAGAGAGATAGAGGACATTGGTAATTAGGTAGGAGAGCCATACAGTTAATTAATGCTTTATTTTTTCTTAGGTAGAGAGGAAACGGCATATCGGAAATGATATTGTCAACATAATCTTCTTAGAAGGTACGCACGAAGATCATCTCAATTTTAAGCCAACGATGATAAAATCACAATTTACGCGTATCCTTTCCTGGAAACCATGTTAAAAAAAAAGTTTGAGTAGATTAACCCATTTCAATTTTTTAGGAAATATTTCTCTATAAATTTTTGAAGTAGTGAATTAAAAATGACATTTGAACTATTCATGTTTTATTTATTTTAATTGCAATACCCTGTCAAAAATTAGTTAAATTTTCCATAAAATGTTTTATTTTTATTAAAACTAAATATTTTTAAAATGTAAAGGATGAGTTTATTTGCAAGTATTATCGCACGTACCAGAGGGTGAACATCACGTACAATTCAATACAACCGTTGTGTTGTATCAAATTGTAATTGATGTTTACCCTCCATTTTTTTACTTCACATAAAATCGGTTTACGTTTGTTTGAAAACTGCACGTATGAAGTTTATAGACTACACCGAGGACGACGAACAACTTTCCCATTGACGAAAAAGCAGTTAATTAGTGAAGATTTAACGTTGCCTAGCCCAAAAATAAGCGAGATAGATCCCTTTAATTTAAACACCCTTTATAAAGCAGATGGCACTATATATAAGCGACAAGAAATTGTATTAAGATTTTTTTTTAATCAAGTAGTACACGACTTTTTCAGAAAAACAGCAATAACAATATTAAAGGATTTGTAAATGTTTATATTTGTTCATAAATATGAACGAATATACATATTTGTTGAAGGGATTATATATTCAGAATTTTAAGTGGTTATCAGCCTTAATTCACAGAAAGACATCTTTGCCGTTGTAACGCACGAGAAAGAAAATGATTCCTACAGGTAAGAACATTTTTAAGAATTGAATATATACCTTTTAAGCGTTAAAGTGTGGCACACGGTTATTTAAAAGCAAAGGTATTTGAATTATTATTATTTTTTAATTATTAAAATTTTAATTTTTCTCTGGCAGGTTGTCGGTGTATTCTGAAGAATCTGTTCCTCTGTTCGGACCAACGTTGCCTTACCCTCCTGTTTTTGAAGATGAGTCAGAATTTAGGGAATTTCTATTAGTTAAACGTAAGTGCATCAAACGCAACTTTTAGTAATGCAATCACTGTTTATTCTAATCAAAATGCTTACATCGAAATGCATTAATTTTAGATAAAGTAGCAGCATGATATTTAAATATCCATAATCTTCTTCCTTGATCGAAGGTGTCATTATTATTTTGTTTCCAGTTATCAATGGAGAAAAAGCAGCTTTCAACACTCCAACATTTGCTCAGAAACGAGAAAGAACATTGGACATGCTTATAAAAGATATGTATTCAGAACACATGGCTGAACACAGAGGAGTAAGCATTTTGTACTTTTAATTTTAAATTTATTGCATGCTATAAAACTGACCTCCGTTTTCACACAAAGACTACATTTAAATGTTTTCATATGAAGTAATTTCCAGGAAAGTATTGTTTCAAATGTATTTCAATAAAACAGAGTAAACGGTTGTATATCCTGGTCTATAGAATTCCATAATACACTGCTCGACAAAACTAAAAGAACACGTAGAAAACGTGGTGTAAGTCGTGCAGCTTGCAATGAAGCGGGACAAAATTTGGTATGGTAGTGTACCACAGAATAACGATGAAATCAGGAGATAGCGAGAATCTTCGAAAGGGGTTGTATAAGAATTATCAAAAATATCACATTACAGAAGCCGAATACAATATGCTCGATAACATGGTCACGTGACATCAGTACGGCGTATCATTCCTTCCAACGGCTAAACAACCCTGACAGTGATGAGCCATGCGCGATATAATTCTGCGACAACAAATCTCACTCTTCTACCAGCGTAGACCTTAGCTCACCAGGTGACTGAGGAGTTGGCTTTCGGAATGCAGTGCGGCGCCCAAGAGCGTCCCCTACACATGTTTGATCGGATTTAAGTCTGTGATCGCGCTGGCCACGGCTGCGTTGGATATCTTCAGTTTCAAGATATTCCTCCACCACTTGAGCTATGTGCAGTGGCGTTGTCGTGCTCGAAAACCGCACCCCTAAAAAGTCGCGCATAGGGTTCTCGTTCTCGGTACCTCTGCGCAGTTACAGCCCCACTGTCAAAAACATGAAGATGGGTGCGGCCGTTAACATTATTCTGCCACCCGCTAGAACGCTGCCTCCACTGTAAGTGTCCCTTTATCTGATGTTGGAGGGACGGTACCAGATTCCTCGTTGTCTCCAGATAAAATAACATCTAGAATCTGTATGGAGGCTAAAATGGGACTCATCAGAGAACAGAACTGTACCCCATTGTTGAGCTCCAAGTCATGTTCACATTCAAGGTACCAGCTTCGACGAGCTCTGCGGTGGTTTTGTGTTTGTATGGCGGTCTCTAGGATTTCTCCTATACACCGGTGTTGATGGGATACAAACCACTGGGTTCCTTGCAGAGAGTTCACTTGAACTGGGCCTTCTTAACACATAGCAGCCTTAACTTTAAATTGTTCTCACTAGGATTAAGTAACACTCTTCTCTGTAGTTGTGGTGCTCAAAAAACTGTTGAGCACCTCGTCTTTCATTGTCCCCTGTACGATGATTTAAGTAAAAATTCTCACAAATGTATTTGACTGCTATGAACTGCCAGATTGGTTAACTGTTCTGAATATTATACTGCCTTCTACACCTATGCAGAGAAATTGTTTAAACGGAGAAAAAGAATTTTTACTGTTGAGTTCAGTAAAATGCTAGACTGTTTCTATTTCTTTGGATTACTCTTACCTCATGTATTTATTTATGTACCATCATTGTATACCGTCTTTTTATGTATCATTAATCATTGTACATAGCTCTTATAAATTGTAAATTGAACAATATTTATAGATTACTTTCAGCGGCGAATAGGGGAAATCCTGAAGCCCGCCAAAAAAAAATAATAAAATACTTTGAACTTGAACTTCTTAACACAGTCCGGTTGGAAATGTTTTCATATGTGTCCGCAGCAACCACAAGAGACAGTTGATTTCAGATCATCGTAGGGTTCCGTTTTGCTGTTAGAGCCAGGTCTGTTATGGTTGACGGAATCCTCTGCCGACCTTGGCCAGCTCTTCTTGTAATGCTTTCTGTCTCCTGAAACTGTTTCCATAGTCCTGAGATGACATTGCGTGACACATTAAGCCAACGTGACACCTCCGCATGCGACACTCCGGCTTGAAGTCGCCCACCATCTCAAGGAATCATCTAAACGACGATGACTTGCCATCTTGTGTACTGGAGAAATGGCTATCCCACTGAGCAAGCCAAATATCGGAAATGAAGTGATGTGGTCGCAACCCCTGTTTTTATAGGAGTGAATAATTTGCATAATGTGCAGCTCTAAAGTGGTGGATCGAGATTTCTATTGAATACTCGGAATTTGAAGGCTAGGATGCCTATTATATCAAATATTTATGAAAATATTTAGTTTTGTTAATTCTGTCGAGCGGTGTCCAATAGCTAATATTTCCATGAAATTTAAAAATTAAATAATAAAAGTAATAAAATTATCAGAATATCTAGATCGATTTTTTTATTGTTTTATATTTTTACTTTCAGAACATGATAAATAGGCGAGCTTTTAGCGATGTACTTCCTGAAGCCTCAAAAGGAACCCGTCGAAAAGAGCAAGCCCGACAAGTAGAATTTGTCAGGATAGGTCAGGTATATAGAATAAAAAATAAAAAGCATTTGCTACAGATTCTTATTGTCAGTTAATTACTCAATATAACGTAACAATTATTAAAATCAAACATTCTTTATTTTCAACAGGCATTAAAGCTGGATACGATAGTAAAAGGAGATGCGCCAACCAGTCTTGCGACTACCAGCCTATTTAAAAGAGAGGTAATTATTTATTTTTTGTTTTGTATTTATACTTGTTTCATAACACCTGTTACCGTGTTTATGAGGCGTCAGTGATTTGCATCTATAAATTGCGTGTATTTCTGTGCTAGATTTGTCTATTTACTGGATGAAAAACCCGAGTTTTCCGTTAGAAATTCCATGCACCCCTCATCTAAGACTGATAAACTTAGCCACGTTGTGAAAAAAAACCCCTAAATATTCCTCCCGTTATTGACGAAATTCGAACTCAGACCTTTTCCAGCTGATGTTGAGAGCACGGTGATTATATCCACTGTGCTGCCTGCGAGTGCCAGAAAATAGTATAACCGTCTACGTATCAACATGCCACAATATGGGCTGTAATTGCTCTCCTACAACAGCGATTTCTCTGTGTATTACAATAACAAGTTCATTTGGTAATAAATAAATATCAATTTACTAGTCATAAGCTCAAATAAAATGTATTTATTCAGGCTTCAGGCGATTTTTACCTGGTCTTATCTCCCGGAAACTCTGGTTATTCGTTCAGCGCATAGAAATTTCGATATGCCCAATTACAGACATAATAGTGGCTCTCATAGCTTTAATTGCTTCGCTGCTTAATAGCACCTAACATTTATGTAACAATTCAGTAAGTACATTTGAAAGTTGTCTTTCTGAAATGAAGTTTATTAAGTGTACAATAACTGAAGGCAAAAAGTTTTGTCTGACTTAATTACAGCACTTTTAATTAGTCTTCTCACTGAATGACGACAGTTAACATGTTTGTTTTTTAGCCATGGGAGCCTCAGTGTTTCTATCCCGACTTCCCCTATGAAGTGGTTTGTGGCGACTCGTGGGGTAAGTACTTTCACTTTTTTGGAAGGATTTGTATACAGTAGTTTAATTGCAATCAGTTTTTATGTATGAGAACAGTTAGAGGTCCATACCTATGTAATGCTTCAATTCCTTTTTCTATAAAAAAAAAAAACATCCATCGTGGTTCACACTTTGTGGAGGAGCGCATTGATACAAGATTAAATTTCGTATCTCCTCTTTCCTCAATTCAGAGCCGATACTATCGCATGTGCGACAGGTACAGCCCCACTGGGTCTCTCCCTCTATTAAATTTCTAATTGTTAAGGTGCATATACACTTGAACGCAAACGAACAAGAATAAACTCGAACAGTCCGAATGCTATGCTTTATTAAAGTCTGTTTGGATTAACATCAAGCTCCCGGATGTTCAAGATTGCTCACGATCATGCTCCCGAGTTGGTCTTTTGGGTCCCGCATAACGTACAAATCAACCACGGGTCGATTTGTATGTTATGCGGACTGATAAATCCTGAATAACTGGCTTGGAAACCCTTATACTCTCTACCTGAGACTAACTACAATTCCGAAAGAAGACGACTGTGGAAATTCCTGAAGCCATCGACGAGAATCGTCGACATTTGAAGGATGAATAGTTGTGCCATCGTTCGTGTTCCCATTGAAGTGTATATTCTCCTTTGTGTAGTGAAAAAACAGACTTTCTGCGTGAAGAGCATTGATGCATTACAAGAAAGGGTGCATAAAATATTTTATTTAGAATACTGCTTTTGAATTGTTTTTCTGGTCAAAGATAAATGGATGAAAGCTGTACAAGTATTTGTAAATAACAACACGGCAATCTAAAAGGTATGCTTTTGGGTAGCTTATTTCTTCATGTAAGGACCGCAGGGCAAATGGCACCGGAATATGGTACATCACATTGATTTTGAATCCAAATTTGAAGTCAGTTATTGCTAGAACCCACAGATTTGTGTTTGGTTTTGCAATGATCAGTAACCTCGCTGATCATTGCCCAAAAATAGGCTGCCAGCATACTGTTATTCCATATTCTTTGTTAACGTTTCTTCATGGTAACAGCATCTTGATGAAATTATTCACCGTGTTCATGTTTAAGATTATCTGAGAAAAAGTCTAAATAGTAATGGAAGAAGTGTATTTTTATAGACATATTGCAACCGAGAATTTAGTATGTTTGTAATATATTAAATTCTCAACGAAGATTTTATAGTTGTCTGCTCTGTTGATTCCAAAAAGATGTTCTTACACTTATTTGAAGGATTTACAAGTTTCTGAGGACCGACGAATACACTTTCTTTCATTGAAAACAATCTTTATTTTTGTCCATAGCTTTTACCAAATTCTTCATTAGATCAAACTTTATGTGAAGCGGTGTTAAAAATATGTTTGTTCGATCAAATATTGGCTTATGGATGGCATTTTTATTTTCAGATACAAAATTCCGAAATTCATGCGAAGGCAAGAAATCTTTGTTTCTTAATGAATGATTTTGGCTCGACTGTCCCATTCATAGAAAAAAATAAAATAAATAAAAACAAGAATATTTTGTATAGCTAGATTGTAAGACCTAAGATGGATTCCGATAATTTTAAAATCTGATGTACCACTTGTATTTACCGTTTTATTTATCGTTGTGCTTTTCTTAAGAGAAGTTCCATATTCTTATAGAATTATTTCATATGAACAGCATGACCGATTGGCATAGATGGTTGTTTCTATTGCGGTGTAGAACAGCTTTCAGATTTAATTTCGAAGAGCCGATGAAAAGCTCCATTCTCCTCGTTTATACTCTCTTCAGAACGAATCAAACAGTTCATCAACGTCATTGCCGAGGTGTGTGTGTATTGATATTCATGAACATCAAAATGCCTTCGCTGGATGCATAGTGAGTTGTTCTCCACACACACTTAGGGGAAAATGTCCGGGTTGCAATTCCGTCAATAGCTTGAGGAATTATGTGCATTTTTCACAAACTTAGCTAGCCGGTCTAGAGAAGAGTTGCGTGTGTTTTTTTTTTTTTTTTAACTCTAAGAAACTCAGCTTTTTCGTCCAGCAAATGAAAATCGGCTACAAAACACGGAATTTACAGACACTCCATACTCATGGCTCATAGTTTTACTTGCTTTGACATTTATTTCACACACAAACATCAAAATGAATGACGCAAAGTGAATCTTCCATAGCTGTCATATTATTTTGTAAATTCAGGAGATTCCATTCAATAAATTTCTTCAGCTTAGATCCTAAAAAAATTTTGCCTATTCCTCAGATTTAATTCACAAGGTCGTTTAATTCACTTTCAATTATAAGAAGGTTCGTTTGTGTCTGGACATTCGTATTCTGATTCAAACCTCGTTTGGACTGTTTCGATTGGGTCATCTATGTTTACCGTTTCTAATGTTTATCAAGGTTGAAGTAATTCCTCGCGGTAGTTAACTGGTATATTTTAACGGCCATATAAGAGTTTTTGCTTACGTTCCTATAAGTCAAGTTCAATTGCTATTGACCAGATAATCTATAATAAGGACAAGAGTTTACTGATATCTAACAACTTTAATTCCCACACCTTGTGAACTCCTTCGATTGATTTGTTAGACGTTTGGGTTAAGGTTTACTGCAAAAGTTAACGCAGAGAAGCATTATATTTAAGCTGTTTCAATTTTTTTGGTTGTTTTCTGTGTTATATTTTTTCAGAAATTACTGCCAGATTTAACAGTTATATATGTGATTTTTATTTTATTTATTTATTTATTTATTTATTTATTTTTTTTTTTTTTTTTGGATTCTAAGGTGAGAACAAGCTATTTGTTGGAACTGAAGTTGGGATATTCCTTGTGGAAGGTAAGTAGTCCGTTGATTGATCACAATTATTTTGTATATATTAATTGCAGGGTCCCTTTTAATAACGGAAATAAAATACTCCAACAAGATAAATGACAAAACATTTCATATATAATACGAATATAACTAAACAACGATGCCCTCCCTCCTTTGAATGATCTCTGACTTCAGCGAAAACAGAAATCAGGCTTCGTTGAGTGTGTGGCATTCGAGAAGAGTTTAATGCGAGACTTCCTGAGAAAAAATCTTCCAGGGTTTCCATTTTAAAAGTAAACTCAAAAAGTGATTACAGGAAACTACTATTTATTATCAGAATATGCCTTTTATTCACGAGCAACGACTTGTATGACTTCAAGCAGGAACTGTAACTGAACACGAAATACAAAACTGTCGTCCTCTGTTACATGAAAGCCTACACTAGGGCCATCACACAATTATATCTACATTCGTTACCTGATAGCGTTTGACTTAATACCTGTAAAGTGGGTTTACTTTTATGCTGAACATCCTGTAAATATGATCGATATGGAGGTGTATTGTGATGGAAAAATCAGCCGGAAGCAAATTTGTTCTCATTATATTTGAAGAAAGAAGTACTTCTTGTTAATAATTTCTGTATAAATGCCCTCAATGATTATTCGCACCGTTTGAAGTAGGCGGGACAATTAGTTATTGAGATAAAATCAGTTTGTTGTCAGGTGATGTTCGTCTATCTTTAAAATAAAAATACCAAAATATCTATTAATATTTTAGCAAGGTAATCATCTAGTGGTTGAGCAGTTTTAAAAGAGCATTTCAATAAATATTAAGCAGAAACAACTGCAGTTATTTACTCCTGTAAACATTTATAATGACTATCTTGTCCTACCATCTGTTTTGCAGGCAAAAAGGTTTAAACTATAAGGATAATACAATGGTGTTAATTCTGACAGCATAAAAAACTTGCGTGTTCTGCTCATTATGCAAGTGCTAATCGTTTGGATTTTTTCAAACTGACAGCACCTCAACAACACACTGACTAACTTATTCCAGTGATTTACAACTTGTTGATTAATATAAAACTTCTTACAACCTAGTCTATACCACTTCCCATAATTTTAATTTATGTTTCCCTAGTCCTAGAATCATTAAAAACAGAGAAAGCTGTACCTTGATTTATTTTACGCCTTTATCCCTATACGCCTCAATCGAGTCTCCTATAAGGAGTCTGGTTTCCAAGCTCCGTGGCTTGCGATCCTGGGATTAATACCCAGGTGTGAACTAACGTAAGCAGGGGTCGCGGTGTGGCGCCTACATCACACGGAGGAATGCCGCTCCTCTGTGTTACTAGGCAATACTAGGTGGTAGATGACACTCATCAACCGGTGCAATACCACCACTTTGCTTATTGGAGGCTTGAAGTGGTGGAGCATGTTTAGTCTCCAGAGTTAAGTTCCGGTCAACTCTTCCCCATCTCTTCCATCATGCACTATGACTGATGTTTTCTGAGGTTATGATGAACATCATGGCGAGATCCAAACTTCCTTACATTTCGAGGGTACAGCTCTAAAACGCAGACCAGCCGCTAGTTAGTACAACGGACCCAACCTATCGATAACTCTCTAGGAGGATCAGCTAGTGTATAATCTTGCTACCGTTACTCTGCCAGATAGTGACTGGAGAGAGTCCGAGTAGTGTGTGCGCGCGAGGAGGGGCATTGTCGAGGCCACGTTATGTCAACCATCCGGGTATATTCTTACAATGTGTGGGCCATATCCAAAAATTTTAGTAATTCATGCAGCATGCCCCCACATTTTTTTTTACTATTGAATACACCATGATTTCTAAAACTAATAGAGTAAGCATATCTGCGAAACGATCCAAACCTCGCAAACACTTACGAGTCCATTTCACAAATATGCGTGGTCTCAGTTCTAATCTCAACGATGTCCATTTCCACTTGCAGTCTGCCAAACCCCATGTACTTTTTCTGAAAGAATCTCAGTTATCGGTTGATTCAACCACTGCTCATCTCAGTTGTCCAAATTATTCGCTGTATGATTGTAAATACCACCTTCGCTGTAAGTGCCACCTTTCGTCTCAAAGGTGGTACTTGTGCATATGTCCGTTTCGATATTCCCTGTCAGAGACTTGGTAATTTGGAATCTCCTCTTTTCGACCTTCTCTGGCTTAAAATCTCTCCACGTTATTCTGTCAAATTCATCTGTTGTCTCTTTGGTTCATCCAACTCCACTAATCACTTGGAACCCTTTGCCTTTCTTTCTTTGCAACTTGACTTTCTCCAGTCCAACTTTTCTAAAAGTGAGGTTATTTTCCTTGATGATTTTAATGTTCACAACTCCAGCTAGCTTCCATTTTGTAGTCACACATACCCAGCTGGATGAGATGCTGGGGCTTTTGCAATTACTAATGACCCCGCACTGATTGTTCATTTACCTACCAGAATACCGGACAATTCTAATCATGGAGCCAACACGCTTGATCTTTTTTCTCACAAACAACCCTTCCAAGTAGACGGTCGAAATGAGTGGTCCTTTAGGCACCTCAGATCACAGCTTGGTGATTGTCGCTTCTCCAAAGGAGCCTTTATCTCATGGCTATTACCAATCTCGAGCTGTTTGGCATTACAAGAATGCAAAATGGGATGACCTGCGAGATTTCTTTTCTTCTTTTCCTTGGTCGGATTACTGTTTCAAAACTTCTGATGTCAACGTTTGCTCAGATCGTGTCAGTGAAATTCTTCTTGTAGGAATGGAATGCTTTATTCCACATTCCACTTTAAAATCGCGTCCTTTATCTAAACCTTGGTTTTCCAATAAATGTGCAAGGCTTTTCAAGAGAAGAATGTTGAATATCGTAATTGGCTTGTTTCCAATTCTTTAGTTTCATTTTCTGCCTACACCAAGGCTCGCAATAATTTTAAAGCAGTTATTAATCAGTCCAAACTAGATTTTGAACAGGCTATGAGTAGAAAACTTGTTTATTGATCTAATGCTAGTCGAGCATTGCTGACCTTCTAGCATCCCATTTTCCTTCCAACTCATGTATTAATGATCTTGGTAAAACACCTCCCACCATTCCCAACAGGCTCCATTCAATGCCTCCTGTGGTCTTCTGTCAAAAGTATGTCAGGATTTTGACGAATCTTGATGCTAAGAAAGCTCCAGGTCCTGATAGTATTTCTCCACTTGTTCTCAAAACCTGTGCTCCTGAACTGGCGGTCAACTTACTCCTTTAAGTTGACCGCCAACTTTTAAACTACCTAGAATCCTTCCGTCTGATCAACGATCGCCAGTATGGATTCCGTCAGTATCGATCCACTGGTGATATTCTGGCTTTTGTTACTCATTTATGGACAAATTCAACGGAAAAGTTTGGTGAAACACAAGCAGTTGCTCTTGACATCTCAAAGGCTTTCGATCGTGTCTGGCATAAAGGTCTTCTAAGCAAGCTTCCATCTTATGGTTTGCCAACTGTTTTGTGTAATTGGTTATCCAGTTTTCTCACTGACCGCTCACTGAGGGTGATGGTAGATGGCTCTCCGTCTTCTAACTTCTCCACTAATGCTGGTGTCCCCCAAGGTTCAGTTCTTTTCCCTACTCTTTTCCTCTCGTATATTAATGGCCTTCTTCCATTGACCGGAAATCCTATCCATAGTTTTCCGATGATAGCACATTGCATTCCACTTTCCAGTTTGAGAAACCTTGCCCAGCTCAATCAGCTTCAAGTTCTCGAAGATCCGCTACCAATTCCTTAAATGCCAATCTCCATGTAATTCTCCAGTGGGACAAAGAAGTTTTAGAAGGATTGAAATCAACTAAGTTGATTTCAATCCTTCTAAAACTCAGTCCTGTCTTATATCTCGCAAAAAGGATTCTTCTGCTCCTATGCTTATATTTGGTGACACTCCGATTTCTAGGGAACATTTCTAGACAAGTAGATTACAAATATTGCTCTGCTTGTGAAAAACTTGGTTGTCTCTTTCGCTATCGACGTTACATTTCTTCGAAACAGCTGTTCGCTCTGTACAAATCGCAAATCCGCCCTACTATGGAATATTGTTCCCACGTCTGGGGCGGTGCCCCCGAAACTTCTCTCAGGCTTCTAGATTCCTCTCAAAAGAGGGCAGTTAGGTTAATTAATGACTCATCACTAACAGACTCTCTCCACTCTCTGTCTCATAGACGTTCTGTTTCTGCTGCATGCCATTTCTACAGATACTTCCATGGGCACTGTTCTTCTGAATTGGCTTCTATAATTCCTGCTGTCTTTCAAAACAGTCCGAACACGTGCTGCCACCATCCAACATGCATTTACTGTCCAACTTCAAACTCACAGAACCAACTTTTCATCTTTCTCGTTTATTCTTTCAACTGCCCCTTTTCTGTAACAACCTTCTTTCGTACGTATTTCCAGTCTACAGAAGTTCAAGTGTAATGTCAACAAATATCTTCTTTCGTCTTCTCAACCTCCAACCTAAGCATGGTACTAAGTACTACAGGTTCTAATACCTTTCGTGTTTGGGGTTTTCATTAAAAAAAAAAAAAAAAAAAAGTAGCCCAAGGTGGGCTATCTTTCCTTTATACAGTGGCATTATGACCTCCCTATCTTTACAAGAAAATGTACTATTACACTGCGTGAAAAACTTTGTCGGCTTGGAGAGTGACCCCCCCACAAAACTCTTTCCTTCTCCCCTACTGTCTTTAATTCAGCTCGTAATATATAAGTCATTTTGGTATTATTCGAACGCAAAAAGTAAATAACCAGATTAGTTAAAACAAGATTTTCCCTTTACATAACCGTGCTGCTTCCTTCAGAATACAATTTCTATCCAGATGCCCTAGTATGGCATTTTGAATCATCTTTTCCATGATTTTCCCCTGCTGCTGAAGTTGGATTGACTAGTCTGTAGCTATCACTTTCATCTTAGAACGATCTTTATGGATTGGCGATACACTGGTACTTCTCCAATCCAAAGAAAACTCCGCCGAATCCAACGATGCTCACATAATTATTCTTAATGGTTCAAAGCACTCGCTCGCTGTCTTCTGCAAAATTACTGGGTATATGCCATCAACTCCAGAATCTTACTTGCCTTGAGGTTCGAATCTTTTTTTCTAATAAACAAAGTTCTGAAATTACAACGTCGCTAATTACGCACGGCCAAGCTTCACTGACAGTTTCTCCGCTCTGCGAAGGGTCATTCATCTGTAAAGATCGATAAGAAGTGCCTACTAAATTCGTCGGCATCAGCTGGGTTGTCTACAATTTCCAGTATCAATTATGTACTGGTCTGATGTGGTTCATTCCTTTCTTCTTTGTATAGTAATTGAAGAGCTCTTGTTCCAGTTCTTTGTTTCATTAGCCAGTAAATTCTCATAATCAGCCTTCGCCAGCCACTTTTTTGTGGTACTATTACAGATCAACTTATATCTGTCATAGACTTCAGTACCTTTCATTTCCATGTAACTCACCCATGCCATCTTATACATTTTAGACTAAGTGCTCTTGCACTGTTTACTATCCTAAAAGAAACTTTGAATGTATGAAAGTTTGTGGCCCTCGCATCAGATACCCGCTTCATTTAAAACATCGCTGCCCTGAGCTCATCATCCAACTATCAGAATGCTTTCTGGTTTTTGAGGCCTTACACAAGAACCCTTGAGATATATGGGTTACTTTGACCACTGTCATTAGATAAACTCGCATCTATATTACACCTGGTCTCCCTAACTAGTAGTATCCCCGAAACCCTTAAGACCTCAGTTTTACATTTTTAATATTTTAATCAATGAAATCAAACAGCATTGTTAAATTCCTTCTCTTTCAGAGGGTATGGCTCACAGGCTAATATTTGACAAAACTGTACAAGTTAAGCAGATCAGCGTAGTAGAGGCTCATGGAATTCTACTTTTCCGTGCGGAAAGAGGTAAGTGTTCAACTGTCCTAATGTACAGTACAGAAAACTTATTTAGGTTGCAAATAATTTAAGAAAAATTTTACCTCTTGTTGAAAAGGATATATCAATGAAAAGAAGTATAATAAAAATTTTCTTTCTTATGAGAAGCCACGTTTTTTTTTTTTTAATTTGATGAATAAGGCCCCTTTCTTTTTTATATTCCTTATAGTCATCTATTTTCTGTAAGAAATCCTAACTTCCTTCGAATGATTTTCATTTCAGGGAGAGACAGCAGGGTGCACGTATTTAGGTTGTCGGATTTCGAAGGCGAAAAGAATGAATCTCTGGTTAGAAGCAGAGTAGAACTCAGGGAACAAAAATTAGAAAGAACTAAAGGTGAATTTAAATTAATTGAAAAAAATATTTCCTTCGATTACTTTATCTAAGGAATTCAAATATTTAATAATTTAACTCAAAAATGTTTTCGGATCTTTAAATGTTCAGTTGTAAAAGATTTTGATTGATTTTTAATTGTCATTTCTTAGGTTGCCACCTCTATGCCTTAAGTCGTCCGGGAGGAAGCCACTTACGTATGGTGGTTGCCGTAGGTAAGAAGCTGATCGTTATGCAGTGGCGTCATTCTGCAGCGTGGACAGCATGGTGTGCAGCTTCTGACACCGACACAGTTGATGGCTTCCAGTTTATAAGGGTAAGCTGAAAGTCGCGATCAATGTAAACAAGAGTATTTCAGATTAATTTACCAAAAAGATTAAAGAAAGATGACTGGTGACGGAGAAGATTATTAAAAAGCTGTGGTGTTTATTTTTCTGGACAAATTGATTGCGAGCTTTCCTTTTCCTTCAGAAAAGCTCAGTTATTTATAAAAAGCAAAAGATCTATGGTAAATATGTGATATTTAAATAGCAAAAAATTTTCTGAGATAGGTTTAAAATAAAACATATTTTTTGTTTAATCTTTAATTAAAGTTTTTAATAATGAGTTACAGAGAGACCTCTTGCATCGTTTAATTTAAGAATAAACTCTAAAATCCAGCAGCCACTTGGACTGAGAGGTGCCGAATTTTAAAATTTTCCAGATTTTAGAGAAGTACAGGTGGGGACCAATTACGCTTGTTAGAGCTGTCTCATCTCTTAAACTAATGACCGATTAACCTATGAAGGCCATCTGTTTGAAAGTAATGCAATACTGGCAATTAGTTGCAAAGGCAAGTTGTCCTACTGTAATAATTAATATCATTGCAATATCTATGCGGTTTAAATCCTGCTACCGCAAAAACATATTAAAAGGCAAAATAGTCTTGCAAGCATCTTATAAAGAAAGAAATGTCGCTCTCTTTTAGCATGGATTCTTAAAGACAAAAGCGATCGTTGATGACTGCTGATATTTTCGAATTGTAAAATTATTTTCTTTTTTACTTTATTTTCTAAAATGTTCCTGATTTTAAAGAATTTCTGGCTGTAAGTATCATATTTTACAGTTATTATCAATAATCAAAGGTAATTCAGTATGAATTCAAATAATTATTATCAAAGATGCTAAACCATTTTAGATATGCCCTATAAATTTAATAACTTACCAATGATATATTCATTACAGATGGTTAAGCTAAAAATGAACAAAAAAAAAAAAATTTCAACTGCTTAAATAGTTTAGATTTGGAGTCATTTGCTACGATGTGTATGAAAGCAATTCAAAGTTTGACCTGAGAATCTCATACTTTTTGGGATCTAAATTTTTCTTTATATACAACAATGTCGTAATGTACACTGAGTGATCACTGAATTATGACCACCCCTAAGAAAACTGAATGCGACCTGTTGACCACGTGAGGTACGAGAATGTGGAGTTAGTCGACCTAAGTAACATAGATAAGGTGTCAGTGGTTCAATAGATAGTAAAATTCCGAGCGTGATGGGTAAAAGGAAGGATTTATCGGACTTTGATAAAGGACAGACTGTGGGTGCTCGACGAGCTGGTGGCACGATTTCCCAAACGGCTGACTTGGTGGGGTGTTCGAGAGTCGACGTAGTTAAAGTCTACCAGGACTGGCGTCCAAATGGTCAAACAACGACCCAACGGCAAAGGTTAGCGAAAGGCCGAAGTTATAGGTGAGCGCCAAGTCCGACGACTCGTACAGGCGAACAGGCGCAGCCCTAACAACATAGGCCAACCCGGAACAAAATCTGGCATGACCATGCGTCGCACGCTTGCACATATGGGCTATACCAACAGACGACCTCTACGGCATCCTCTCCTAACCAAGGTTCATCGGCGTAAAAGACTCGCCTGGTGCAAAGAGCATGCAAGTTGGACGTTAGAAGACTGGAAGAAGGTGTGCTGGTCGGATGAGTCACGTTATTTACTCCACAACGTGGGTGGTCGTGTACGGATTTGGCGTCAACATGAGGCTCTTGATCCATCATGCATGAAATCAATAGTTCAGGCCGGTGGAGGCGGCTGTATGATGTGGGGCATGTTTCATTGGCAGGAACTTGAACCCCTGGTGCATGTGGAACAACGTATCAGTAGTCTCCGCTATTGTCAACTGTTTGCTGACTGTGTACACCCCGCTGTGTTACACTTTTTCCCGAATGGCGATGGTGTCGTCCAAGATGACAATGCGCCGAACCATCGGGCACTTGTTCTGCAGGAATTGTTTGAGGAACACAGTTCTGACTTCCAGCATATCTATTGGCCTCCGAACTCCGCCGATATCAATCCCATAGAACACTTGTGGGACACTATGGAAAGGCATATCAGGCGTCTGGATACATCAATCACCTCCATACCTGCATTGCTGACCGCATTACACACAGCTTGGTTGGCCATACCTCCCGAACGCTTCCGACATCTCGTTGAATCAATGCCACGTCGGATAGCTGCTGTACTGAGGAAAAAAGGAGGACTTAGGAAGTATTAGTTAGGTGGTCATAATTCAGTGATCACTCAGTTTTTGTGTATTAAAAGTTTTATATAAATTCTCGAAATTAGACTTTCAACTCTCTATTATTTTAATGTTTTAGATCAACCCCATTCCATATCTCTGTTTACTAACTCTAAACCTTTGTCCCACAAATATTTGCAACAAATTAGAATTCACGATAATATATGCATAATCAGGAGTACATATATTTGTACCACTTGCCAGACCGAGTGATGGTAACGAATTTAATCCATTATCGAAACTTCTTCGGATATATTTTAACTGTGGCCGAGTTTCTCGAGCGAGGGTTAGATGGTTTTTCATGCAGAAATACAAGCAAAATTGCAGACACTCGATTTAGAGATTCATCTACATATATATTGACACTTCATGGCCTTAATGCTTGTGTTACTAATTCCAAAACAATCTGCGCCTCAATATCCAACCTTTGTGTATGGTGCAATATTGAATAATTTCGCGATAGGGCTGCATATCAAAGCGATTACAAAAAAAAAAAAAAAAAAAAAAATTTCGCCGTACTTAATTAGATATTAACTTTCATTGCAATTTTTTATACACAGTATTGCCATAAATACGGTCACATGTGTTACTGCATGTAGCCACAAAAAAAAGACACAGGAACTTAAAACCCTGTTGTTTTATTCTTGAACACCCAACAAATGAAGCAACACAACACTCATTCAAAATGACATGACCCCCCTTGTTTTTTTCACAAGACCTCAAACGTTCCAGCCATTCATCAATAGAAGTGCGCACAGCATTCAGCGGGAAATTGGCCACAGCATGCTCCAGTGATCTCTTCCAGTCTCTCCAATGTGGCATGCCTTTTACCATAGACCATCCCTTCCAAAATAGTCCACAAACGGTTATCAAGTGGATTAAGATCAGGGCTGGCAGGAAGCCATTCCTCATGTTTTATGAGCTCCGGTACATTCTCAGTCAGCCATGTTTGGGTGATCTTTGCCTTGTGGGCCGGCGCTGAGTCCTGATGGAAGATCCAGTGCTGACCACTGAAGAGAGTCTGAATCATGGGACTCACATGCGGCTCCAGAATATCATTCAGGTACACCCTCGCACTGGTTTTCACCTCCTGAACACAAAAATGCATCGTTGTTACACCTTCGTAGGAGACCCCCCACGAAACCATCACTGATGCTGGATGATGATCACTTTCAACCCTTTTAACGGCCTGACGTGCCTCTGCAGAGCTATGGGCATACATCTTGTCATTTTGACTGTTGTAACGCTCCTCAATAGTAAAACTCTTTTCATCTGTGAAGAGTATCTGTCGATGCATACCATTCGCGTACCGACGCTGCAGTGCCTCTGATCTTTTGAGCCTCCATTCCATCAGAGCTGGAGTTAGGAACTGTCCTGTTCTCCTGCAGTAGGCACTCATCCCTAGATCATTGTTGATTATACGTGACATCGATCTTGGTGATATTCCCATTTCTCTGAACATGATTTTCTGTTTTCGCAGGGAATTCCTGCGAATTCTGTTCTCCACCGCCTTGATAGCTGCAGGGGTCCTAACAGTTCTTAGGCGGCCGGACCAGGTCCTGTCATCAATTCTCGGTTGTTCAGTGTACCTATCAATTGCCCTATAGACAAATTTTCGGCTTATTTCAAGTGGTTTCAGAAGTTTGAATATTGTAGGTGCGTCGTGTCCTGACTTATGAAGATCTATAACAGTAGTCCTGGTTTCTTTATCCCCCATTCCATCCCGGAATAGAAGAGTAATGATGAGCAGATGATACCTTTATTAGCAGATGATACCTGTTAAAGAAAACCACACATTAGTACTACACATGATGCAAAACCCACAGCTATGTGATATCATTTTCTATACTTACAGGAGTCTTACTTTTCTGCCAATTTTATGGCAGTACTGTATCCAAATAATACAGACTCCATAAATTGTGTAATTAATCACTGGAACTTTACATTATCTTGAGTGAAACAATCACAGATTGTTTCACTAAGAAAAAAATTAAAATACTGTAATTAAAGATATATTTATTGTTTTTCGCAATATTTTCATACTTATTTTTTATCAATTCTGTTTAGTTCGTGTACCCTTTAATCTTTCACATAAAACTGCTATAAGTAATTATAACCGGATTATTTATGGTTCTGTAAATGTGCTTAGTGAAGGGTTACGTAATTTTTATTTACCGTAAAGAGGGTGATTGGAAAATTCTAGGCATCATCCATTTGGTAGGTAAATGAATTCCATTTTATACGCATTACAGTTCAATGTATCCACCACCATTTTTCCAATCCTTGAATATTCTGTTGGCTACATTGTCCACAGGAGGCGTGAAAGAACGTATCGGGGAATAGACGTAATCACTCCTCGAATAGTGTCCTCCAACATGCCAAGAGTACTACTGTACTGTGTACGTGTTTTGCTGAAAACATTTTCCCAAATCCATGGGTAGTAAGTACTCCTACCTGTGGACTCCTACTGGCTACTTTGCTAATCCACACCTGCCTGTTAATCTGTTTGGAAAGGATGAATCTTGCCGAATTCGTATGCTTTCTGTATATCACGGGACACACCTTTGCCTCCAAGAATCGTGGTATGGACTAGGTCCACAGCCATGGACGCAGCCATGGACCACCATGGCTGCGTCCTGCACTGCATATTTTTATTGAAATGACCCTTTAACCATCAGAACGAGTTACTAAAAAAAATTTGATCTTAATTTGAACAGGTATAAACAAGCTCCGTTTGTGCATCTCATTTCTAGATATCAAATCTAGCTAATTGTGTAGAATTTAAATTTTGCTTATTTAACAGTGTAGCTAAATGTTGAGATAATACTGATTGCGTAAAAAATAATAATTATATTTTTTGAATGAATGAGCAATATCAATAACTTAATGCAATTGACTTTGCTTGATATCTTTAGGAGTTATCCGTTGCAGAAGCACCACAGTTGATAACACTAGTCGACAGCCCAATATCAGGCGGAGACAATCAGATATGTGTGGGTTACCGTCATCAGTTTGATCTTGTCAACGAAAAGAATGGAGGCACAATTCGACTTCATGTGGTGGAAGGCAATAAGGTAAGACCTATGTGTGTGTGTGTGCGCGCATAATTGTTTATTATCTGTTAAAACGCAATTTGCTTCAGAAGTTAATTTTTGAATTGGAACAATGAGAAGTACACTTAGACGCGTTACCAAATATGTATAATGCGGCTATTGTCTACAAAATGTCCATCTGCCAGCATGTAAAAATTCAACTCGCAATAGACGGATTTCATGAAATTTATATTTTGAGCAGTTTGAAAAGATTTGTGGAGCTTTTCCAAATTTCATTAAAATCGAACTAACATAAATCCGATAGTTATTGCTTCTTTGTCCGTCCGCATGTAATAACTCGACTCTCGGTGAATGGAGTTTAATGAAATTCTCTTAATTTTTCTCTTATAGGATTTGTCAATCCCTCCCAAATTTAATTAAACTCGGACCAACAGAAATTCGGAATTTAGGATTTATTTTTCATACATGTCACATAGGCTATCTATATACCGAGTATTGAGACAGAAGCATTGGGTTTGTCCTCTGGTGTTCCAAACATCTTGGTTATCTGCGTACTCGTATGTATAATTTAAAATGCCAAAGTAACATGGTTATAAGCATTTATCTATTATACATACATGCATTACTCGAGAAGCAGAATAAATTAATGTCAAGTGACTCAGACCATATTTACTTGGATCACATAATATATAATGTGTCACGTGACTCTGCCTATATTATATTATTCGGCCAAAATTCAAGGCGAATGTTTCTTTCGCCTTGAATTTTGGCCGAATGTCACTAGTTCATATCAGAGAGCGGCGGACTGCTGGAATTGTAGGGACTATTGGCAATATCAACGTGAGGGAAATTGAAGCCTAGTTCAATCACGACATAGAGCCTCAAATAACAGCCCGGCATTGCACAGTTGAAGACCCCGCGCTGTAAAAAGGTTTGATGATCGAACGAATCCCGCCTCTAACAGTATCATATTGATGTTGATGGCTGGGTTTGAGTTGGATGGGTATGAAACCATGGTTCAGTCGTGCGTAATCACAAAACTTTAGGCTGATGGGCGAAGTGTGATAGCTTTCGGCGTATTACGCTGGGAGTTCATTTCCGTGCACGTCTACCCCATCATGTTGACTGCTAACTCTTCAGGTGACTGTTATTTTTAGTAGGATAATGCACCACTCTATGCTCAAAAACTTGTCGGGTTCAAGGAACACAATAGACACTTCCTCTTACTTCGATGTCTCCACAGTAATGGAATGGTGAGTCCCTATAAAGCATGTGTGGTTTGATACCGAAAGGATCAATCCGCATCAGAAATCACTGCTGTCAACTGTACAGGAATTGCAAAACGCCATCCAGCGCCCACCATGGGCTAGTGTACCACCAGAACGCTACCGGAACAGGAATTGTTTGGTCATGAATCCCTGCCGCTGTTGCAGGCAAAAAGTGATCGTCCTATGCAATATTAAATATGTCTTCCTAATAAATCCGCTGAGCGTGTGTGTTGTGTGTCTGTGTGTATTATAATAAAATAGTATTTTAAATTAATGTGGAGTTTTGTTTTTATTAGGGCCACCTGGTGTCAGCAATTGATATTTACGAGGATGATGAAGCAGAACTGCTTTTATGCTATAATCGTAAGTTTACATAACTGAATTATTTCAATAGGATTCATTTTGCTCATAGTCATATAAAACATTGGTTCGGGTTGTATTGCAATAAGCACAGTGGCACCAAAGTCATGAAGCGGTATTTTCTTCTTAATTATATTTTAGTTGTTTAGATGATCAAACCAAACTATATGTCACCTAGAAGGTTAATTCATATACCCATGATGTATTGTCTATAAATTGCTTGTCTTCTCTGATCGATTTGCCTGTTTTTCTGAACGAAAAACCCCAATTTCTGGGGAAAATACTTTGCTATCTACGCCTGAGATCGACTAACTAGGCCACGGAGTGAAAAAAGCACATAAAAGTTCCTTGTGTCATCGATGGGATTCGAACCCGGGCGTTTTCCACCCGGTATGGCGGGGACAGTGACGATACCACTGTGCTACCCTGCGCGGACTGTTTATCTAGTCAAATAATATGCTTCATTCAGTTTTCTAGAACTGAATTTCTATACATTCATCTTCTGCATTTAAAAGATAAACTTGAATTTAGAACTGATAAAAAGATCATTAACCAGTCAGTGCTAGCGTTACACCTGTGAGGTACATCTAGAAAATAATGAACCCGCGTTAATTGTCTATTATCGATAAAAATCAGTAATTTTTCTCTAGCTTCCCAAATATAAACTTTTAGTGCGTATGGCTTTTGAATTTGAATTATTATTTTTTTTTTATCGTTCAGAGTTACAGATTTTTTTAAACACATGATTTACTCTCGAGAAGGTATTTATTTAGTTTTTTGGCCATAACTTTTTATTTCACAGCATATTGGATATTTTGTCTTGTTCCTTTCGGTTTCACGTACAACTAGATAGTTTTCTAATGTAAGTTGGAGCCTGTGTTTTCTTTTCTCCTTTATGATTATTATTATTTATGTATTTGAAAAAAAATTTATTACTTTTAGATGATCACTCAGTCATAACGTATGAATACACTTAGAGCATTATAGCCTAAAAGTAATCTAGTTATCCAAGTAATAATCATGAATTAGATATAGACTCCTTTAAGGAAAGTCAACAAGACTCTATGTAATGATTGTTTTCCAGAAATTAATAAATTGGAGATGAACCTTTTCAGCTAGGAATTCGTTTGGAATTAGTTAAGTATCGATGCAACTCCGTTGTGCAGGCAAAGTTGTTCTGCTATCAGAATTAAAAACAAACCAACAAAACAGTTCTTGTTCATACTCTGGCACAAGCACCAAGTCAGAAGAGTTTACAATTAATCATAAATATAATCGTTAATCGTATTAAACGGCCATGGGCTTGAACCACGTTCACACAGAGCGTGTGCTACTGCCATTTTGCCTGACCATTCGGCTACATTAGCCTCAAATGATAATACAATAAGCTGTCTATGGTAAAGTCCCAAGTGTTCCATAAACATCAAGTCATATACGAGGTGTTTTTGAAAGATTGGTTATTGTTATTATTTTGTTATTAGCTTTCAATAATCATTTCATGAAAGGTGTCGAAAAAAATCATATAATGAGTATTTTAATCCATTAAGAAATGATGAAATATTGGTAAACTCCAAGCCAATTTAACAAAAATTTATAAACTTTTTCCAGAAATTAAAAATAAAGCTTACACCTGCCAGGTGTAGCGCCACCGTTTTTGTAACAATGAGTGAGTTACCACTGCCGGGTTAAGACACATTGCTCAAATTATATAAGAATAATTTTATTTATTATTATTTTTATTGCTAACTTTTAAATGCATTTTTGTTCTTTTAGGGCTGTTTTCGCCTCATCAACATGTGTTGTGTTTATTTACAATATTTTTAGACAAACTCCACAAATTCTATTTACACAAACCCATATTTGTAATATGGAATATAGAGTATAGTCCATTATAATTTTGTTTTTAGATATATTTGTTTTTGAAGCAGGTCACCTTTTATTTATTTTGCCACATTTTATTATAATTTGCTACTAAAATTAATTTTAAAATTATAATTTTATTTTATAATAATAATAAAACTGTATGCCCGATATATATGAAATAAATATTGCGTATTAATAATTTCTTTCCATTTTTAATAATATTTCTCATATATGGGGAGAATATAAAGAATTATTTCTGTTTAATTTCAGACATGACGCATTTTCAAAAGCTCTTTGAGGAGAGTAATAATGAGTTCGACTTTCAGTGGAATGCAGTTCCTGAAGCCATAGGTATGTGATCGCAATTAATAAATTAAACATAAAATACTATATTTTATTAATAACCTAATTAAGCATATATTAAATTAAACAGTTTTATCAAATATTATTTTGTAATTGCATCTTAATAATTACGTAATAATTTACATCATTTCGTACGAACCGTAGATAATATTCCGACCCCTAGTCAGAAAGCGTGCCCGTTGTGGTTAAGAAATGTGTTCTGAATTATTAAATTTTCGATTATTCTATTGGTGTAAGTGCCTTCATTTTAGCCATTTTGGTGGAGGAGGGAAATGCATAGAACACTACATTCGATATACCAGCTGGCAACTCCGTGCAAAGAACTGACGTTATTTTACAACTATTCCGATCAAAAATACTGTATATTTAACTGAATTTAAACTACAGAAATCAAGTATTTCGGATTTATCCTGAATTTTCAGTTCACTTTCTTTCCCACTTGGCATATCTCCATCAGAAAGTAAGAAAGTACACAGCCATAGTCGTAAGAATTAGCAGACGTGACTGGGGCTTAAAACGTTGCAGTCTTGCCTTACTACACAAGTCCATTTTTCTTCCCACCATTACATACTGCGCCGGAGTCTGGTATCCTCAAACTACGCTGGCAAAGAATCAACGGAAGCTCATCACCATACAGCGCAGTATCCTCCTAGCTACTACACGTGCTTGTTGCATGACTGGAAATCTTGCCCTTCTGGTCCTGGCAGGCGTTCTCCCCTTGAAGCTAGAGGTCATTAGACGGGCTGTGCTCCACATTACCGCTGTCTAAGGGACTCCCTGCATCCATCTTGGACATTACCATTTACCCAGCAAAAAATGTCAAACAGGAACGAGAAGGAATAGCCAACTAAATAATCCAAGTCTGTCAAATACCAAAAAATTCTTACCAAATGTCAAATGTTACCCATCTCTTTCCGTCCCAAGTCTCCTCCACGGTTTAGTCAGGGTCTGTACGCTACATTCCTTATTATGGACCATGGTTCAATCAACGACAAACTAGCCTCAATGGGTATAGTATAGGAATCATGCTGCCTCTGCAGGCCCAATGAAACTTCGGAGCACCTTTCTACGACTGTCCATTCTATAAACACATAAGATCAATCTTCTTCACCAGAATCCAGTAAATACCGCGAAGTTATGAACGCCTCCTAGTTAATCATGAGCAGCAATATCGTGTCTTCTCTCAGTTTTCCCTCGACCTATTCGCTAAAAGGAAACGTCTGCACACCCTTCCCTATATTGGAGGGTGTGCATGCGTTTTGTAATAAGCCGAACTGCCCCTATAAAGGAATAAAGAAAGTCACTGACCTGAAATTATATACCTCTTCAAGTAATCAGCAGTCTCATACTTTTTTCAGAATGAGACTGTAATCGCACTACATTCTTAACCTCTTAAACAAGACAAAATCTGGACTTGACATCTGACTCTGGATTTGATATCTGACTCTGGATTTCACAAACCTGGACACTTACCTTCATGTACTCTTACCGCTACGTTAATTTCTATGGACCCTGACTATTTTACCTGTCATTGACTGCTCCTGCTAACCTGACAATTGCTGTATAGGATTTCTGTTGCCAGCAGCCTCTGATTATTCATGCCACTGGCGATGTACACAGAAATCTCGCCGTGTAACGTTCATCCCCATCCCTGGGGTTCTCCACTGGGTGCCCCCCTATCCTTCGCCTGGTGGGTCGTTCTCGCCTCCACTGTTAATTCGGGGATACCTTCCTCTGCATCCTCCAATTACTCTTCCTTTTGCCGCCCACCCTTTCTTGAACTGTTCCTCCACTACCCCAACCTGTTTTTTTTTCCTTATTAACTTGATCTCCGTCCAGGAAGCTCAGGCGATCCTGGCGGAGACCAGCGAGAGAAACAATCTCCACTGCCTGGCTCACCTTCTAGTGGTGTGTACAGGCAACGAGGGGTCCCACCGGGGGTCTTGCAGCCAAGTAGTCAGAAGACGACATAAACACCACAGAACACAGCACAAATCTACATAAACCACACATTACACACACTTCTGGCATTTACAGAGTACTGTTTTCCCCACAAGGGTACTAATGGCGCAGAGGTGGGAAACCACCGGTGACGCCTCACCCCAAACACAATGTACAGCTATTAACGTCAGCACTGAGCTTAGCATTATTAATAAATTGTATTAAGAAAGTTAATCGCTACTGAAGTAAAGGAAGCAATATACTTCATGAGTGAATACAATGATTTTAATCGTGCTGTGAACACTTCTATAAAATTAATTAAAAAAAAAATTAATTATTTAGAGTAAATAAAATTAAACATATATATTTAAGCTTATTGTAATTTATACTTATTGTAATTAAAACATACGCTAAAAACTCTATTCAGCAACTAGATTTAAGGAAAACCCGCATTTGGCTATTTATTTATTATTATTATTTTTAATGATTTTAATGAACTCGATCTGTTGTTTTCAGTATGTGCCTTTCCGTATGTGCTGGCGTTCACCACGGACATGATCGAAATTCGTCTCATAATTAACGGCAATTTGGTGCACAGCATGATTATGCCACGTTTGAGCTTCATCACAGCAAAGGTAAATGAATTTAAATGTTTTTTCATAACAAGGTTCATTATATGGTTCAGTATGTTTAGCATTATTTATACAGGATGATCCAATAGTCAGGGAAGCCCTAAAGGAAACAGTCCGCAAAGCCAATTCCATTTGGATCATTTGTTAAACAAATTTTGGAGTACAATCTAAACAAATTTTTAAAAAAATTAAATTTCTTATAAAAACATCTAAAAATTTAAATTTCTAATTGTCACAAAATGTTCAACGTCATTAATGAAATAAACAGGAACTTTGGGTTTCATGAATTTTGGATTATTTGGTAGCAGGTTACCTCATTAATACGCATCATAATTTAATACATGTGCTTTTAATTCCTTTCAGAGTGACATCTTCTTTTCCACAACGGCACCTGAATTCTTTCAAGCGCGTCGTGAAATGGTAAAAGTTGATAAAATGGACAGGGAACCCAGCGTTTCGCCGCCATCATCTCCTCACGGTAAGGCCGTTTCTTATTTATACGAAGGGTCACTCAAACGATTTTGCCCTCAATGTATTTTTTTCTTATAAAACAAATTATTTGAAAAAGGAAAACTAGCGAGGAACTATTTACGAAACTTGAGCACACACACGCTGTTTTTTGTACAAAATCTCTGTCTTATAAAACAAGGAATACTATCCCTTATATCCAGGTAGCTTTGCGCTACCTGAGTATAAGGGATAGTATTCCCTGTTGGTAGACGTTCTGTCAGCCATCACTCGCTGCCACTTTGTAACTTCAGCAAACAACTTCGTCATCAATAAAAAGAAAATATAGAAGTCCCAAGAAGCGAGGTCCGAGTTGTTTCGTGAATGAAACAATACAGTCCAGCATAGTTTTGCAACTGCTTTCCTTGTCTGGTTGAAGTTGTTATACACGGCTCTTCAGTTTGTTGAAAGTAACTTGTACGCTTAATGACCATCAGAACTGCTAGCAATTACCAAACACCAGTGCCATTTGGAAACATGAGTCCAAACACGTCCACAAAACTTCTAGAATTTCCTAGAATTTTTGTGAACGTGTAACACTTCTAGAACTGTTCATGTCCTAGAGAATTGGCATTTAGATGACGCAACCCATTGGGTACATGACCCGATGGCATCATCTTTCATTAACGAAAGCATAAATTCAATACAAAACTCCATAATAAATAATCGATGTAGTAACACGTTTTAGCTCAGTAAACTGCACGTGCCGATAGTTGGAGGCTGTTTCAATTTTTTTTTCCTTTTTTAAAGAAGATATCAAGTGACATAATTTTGATAACAAGATAAATAATAAGCCATAACGCAATTAAACTATAAAAAAAAAGAACTGCACAGATTATCAGGCGCCTCGATAGCCAGGTGGCCAGGAGCAGCAGTGCGTAGCACACGCTTCTTGATTAGACCGGGGTTCGAGCCCGTGACCACCAAATACGAGGATGCGGAAAGGTTAGGGAATGACCACCGCATATCCCCGGAGCAATATGGAATTAGTTGCTAATGCTCCTAAAAACCAAATAACAACAACAACAACGGCACAGATTATCTTCTCGAAGGAGGTACAAAAACAATATCCAAGCATTCATCAATGGGAATATAAATAAAAATAAATTTTCTGTTTATACTCCGGGACGACCAAACGGTCAGAGGAGTTCACAAGATATACAGAATACAAGAAACAGCACCGTATTCAGCAGTCACGGGCTTGAACCCCGGTCACTCAAGGCACGTGTACTTATGCACCCGCGCGCCTGACCACTAGGCTACGGCGGCCTTTATGTCACTCCCCATGAAGGCCTTGGGGTAACTTTGGGTGCGTTTGTTATGTGCCAATACATAACAAGATGCCTCACACCCATTCCTTCTGCACGCTTAAGAGATGTGGTGCTTAACACAGGCATACCATCAAGAAAATATATTTGGAATTGAACATTGGAGCCTAAGGCGGATAAACCGACTTGGAGGAAAGCTGTTCAATATCTCCGATCGATATTGCCACTATGACAACACACCTTGGAAACGACTTGTTCTGGAAAAAATATCGCTTTCTGGTGGAACTAATGATGAAAAGGACAGTGTTCCTGACGCAAATCATAATTTTTTTTAATGTCATTAAATTATTTCAGCTTTTTAATATTTTTTAATTATCCTCACAGAAATATCGTGAAAATAAATATATTTTGTTCCTTTCTATGAAAAAATTTCGAAACTCATTTCTACTGTGGATAAATAATATTAGAACTGGAATTATTTCGCGCTTATCACATTCTTTATAAATGAAGTTTAATTTCTGAAAGGAAATAAACAACGTAATCAAATTGCCATATTTTTGTCATTTCTCAATGTCTTTTTTCTTAAAAACAAAGTGTTCATGAATGTGAATGTTTTACAGGTAAGTTAATATTTCTATTAAATGTGCATATATTTTTATTTTCAGCAAATTATGGTTTCACTGGTACAGCTGATGGAAATAAGCCTTTTCGTATCTATAGGATATCTTTCAGTTGTCTCACTGGAAGCTCTTCACCTTGTGAAAGACGAGTGCCAACACCATCTATACCATCCCCTCAATCACTGCTCAATCCGCCATCATTTGGTTCGTGTTTTCTTTCCGCTGACAATCAGGTAAATACCGTTAATTTTCAGTTCATTATGACGACAGCCACTCTTTGACAGGATAGATTCTAGACCTGCAATTAAAATACAAGTATAGGAACCAGAAAGTTCATGATGAGACATATGTTTGTCAAGGATTATTTCTAGTATGTGAACTGGGGATACCTCAGTGGAATGGGAGATACCGAGAACAGTAAATATATGTGCACTCTTTGTCAGAGAATTGCATTCGTTTTACCTGCCAGAAGGTTGAAATGGGTCCAGATAATTTACGTCTCGATCTTTTTTCTGCGTTTTATGTTTAAATAACAATATCGACTAGCAAAATCTAGCCTTAGTGGTTCGCTGGGTTGCAGTGTCGAATATAGTCTAAGATTTGCTGTTTTCCTTATCATACTTTAAAACATACTTTAAAATAGTCGCTGCCTATCACTCTATCTTTCTATCAACTTGAACTTTACTGCATCATAGTTTGCCAGAATACTCTTCAGCTGTATATTCATTTTTTAATATCTTTTTTCATGGAAACTCCAAACATGAAAGGTCTTAGAACCTATAGTACTTAATACCGTGCAAGAGTGAAAGGTTGGGAAAACAGAAAATTCTGTTTGACATTAGACTTAAATTTCTGTGGATTGTAATTTTCTATCAATACAAGTGAAGGAAGGTTGTTCTAAACCACACATAAGTAGAAGAGACAAAAAAGAAAGAGAGAAGTTAGGTCTGTAAGTTTCGAGTTGAATAGTGATTGGATGTTGACTGATTCAGGCGCGTGTTTGGACTGGTTGAATTATAGGATGCATCTGGCGAATTGGTGATGGATAATCAGCAGTTGAAGCTGTTTGCAAAAGGCAAAGTTTCTAAAACTGGAAGTTTGGAATGCGTTGTGCTACCATTAGCAAAACTATAGATAGAATCTGCAGTCAGTGAAAGAAGGTCTTTAATATACAAAAGGAAAAGAATGGCAGAAAGAACTGAACTTTAGGGGACACCAACATTACTTGGAAAGTAAGAATATCGATAGAGAGTCTTTATTATCATCCTAGCGAGCGATCAGAGAGAAAAGTGGCTACCTAGTTGCAAAAAACAGATGGAAATATTTAAGATGGGATCTTGTTTAGAAGATCCTTATGCTAAACATGATCAAAAGCCTTAGAAATGTCAAGGGCAACTGCTTAAGCTTCACTAAACTTTTCCATTGAATTTGTCCAAATATATATTGCTGACATCAGCCAATAAATCACCAGTGGATCCACATTCACAGAATCTATTTGGCGATTATTGATCAGATGTAAGGTTTCGAATAGTTTAAGCCTTAGCGGTTGATAGATTTCTATATTATATTGGAAAGCGTACATGCAAGTGCAATCGAGCAATAACTGAATGGGGGAATGGGCTGAACATGAGAAAATTTTCAATCAGAAGGAAAAACACCAGTGGAATAAGAAAGTGTAAAAAATTATACAGAACAGGAATAAACTCAGCAGCACAGGTTTTGAAAACAAGTGGAGAAATGTCATCAGGATCTAGACCGTTTTGGCATCAAGATTGTTCAGAATCCTTCGAACGTCCTTCTGTAGGAAGACCTCGGGAGGCACTGGGTGGAGTACGTTTGTTTTGGTTTGATGGTGGGCATGCTGTCAAGGAAGGCTTACAACATGCTCATTTTCATTTAAGGTCTTGTTCACAGTTTCTTTCGATCACAAAAATCATTATTCAGAGTTTCTGTCATTTGGAATTACGACAGATTAGTATGTTGTATTAGTATTATTATCAATCAAGTGCAAGGAAGCCATCACAATTCAGTTTGTATTTCAATTTTTATTTTTAATTTTTTTTTAGTTTTTAATTTTAAATTAAAAATAAAATATAATATAATATAATACAAATAATAAGTAACTAAATAAAATAAAAATGCTTTAAAAATAATTAAAATAAAAAAATAATTCTATAAACAATAAAAAGATGCTGAACTCCGCTGAGAAACGTCTCAAATTTTGCGGTCACCAATGAGGACAGGCCTAGAACTTGGGAAGAATTAAGAAGATACGTTAAACAGGTTCGTTTTGGGATAATTAGACATATTCCTTAAAGCTATGATTTTGGTGTGATTGCCATATCTTTAGTCCTTTCAAAAATAAGCTCTACAATGCGCTTTCACACTGGTTTTTGCCACAAGGATGTCAATCGCATTATGAAAAGTTGGAAAAAAAAATGTTCTGACTCTTACCGTTATGCTATATATCCTTGTGAAACACAAAATCAAGAATAAACATTTTCTATATTTAATTATACAAATATTTTTTATATTTAATTATAGACTTGCATTCAACAGACTTTTAATAGAAGGACGACAGTGCCAAGATGGAAACAAACATAAAAGTTAAGCGAAAGAGCTACTTTACCATTTGCCCCTATACACTCCTCATTCTGCACTTCCAAGAATTTTAGGGTCAAAAATAAATAAATAAACATTCCTGTACACCCCCAATATCTATATTCACCTGTCCATGTGTCATGCGATTTTTTCTTTAAAACTCAAAATGAAGTTGAAAGCACGAAGACGACATTCCAATCATCCAACAGAATACGACAGCGGAACTTAACCCATTCAGTTGAATACTTCCAGGGATACTTCAGATGTGGCAGCAATATTGGAACACTTGAATATCATCAGGAGGGAACTATTAAGAACTACATTTAACTGCTTATGAAAATGTTATATGTACCATATTTGCTTTTTAGAAAAATTAAGTCTTAGAACTTTTCGATTAGATCTTGTATAATCAGTTAACGGTTTTAGCACCGTTGTAAGAATGGAATTATATTTTATATATAATTTTTTTTTTTTTTTTTTTCATTTCAGGCTGACGGGAGACCTAGCCGTAGTGCAGCATCATCGCCAATACCCCAAATTCCCATCATTCTTCATCAGCAGATGTCAGCATCTCCAACACGATCTCTCAACAGGGATCATATTCATTCTGCCAGTTCCGATTCAGGCATTGGAAAAAGCATTGGATCATCCCCTCCTCCAAGTCCTTTAATCATTATGGATTCTAGAGACGATTGTCCGTTCCATGATAAGTAAAAGGACTTTAAATGTTTCGTGTAACTTTGTTCGACGGTTGTGAGGACATTCCATTGCTGTCAACTAAAGTCTTTCCATGGCTGCCAAACGTAATACAATCAAAACCAAATGGTGAAGGTAGTATTTATGTCCGTCTCGCTGTTGATTCTGTATAAGTTGGTGTCGTTCGTGTCACCAATGGCAGTACCAAAGCACAAATATATATGCACTTCTACAGCTAACTTATTATATAGTATTTCAAATATACATATTTGCAAATTTTGTATAAGCTCTTATACGTGTTTTCTATTTCTGTAAAATCTAGTCAGAATTAAGTCATGTTACAATGTTGTCTCGCGAATTTTTTTATTTTACCGATTAAAAAATTGGTAAAATAATGTCTTTGAGCTTATGAAACAGAAGCTACGCTTCTTAAATCGTGTTAAAATGTTAAAAAAATAATAAAATGATTATCTTTCTTATTTGTTGCAATTGTCCTGATAATATAAATTAATAACACGAATTAAACAGTAATTATCTATTTTCCGTCTTCTATATAAAGAAATTGAAATAGCATTATTTAACTGAACTGAGTCGCTTCAGGGATTTAAGTGATTTCTGACTATAGCTTGAGATTATATTTCAATATTACTTTCAAAATTTAGAATTTTTTTATTTAAATGAGTGCATTTCTAACTATAATAGATTAGTAGTTGTTTATATATGAAAAGGTAGGAAAGCGCTCATCATCAAAGTAAGATCTTGTAAAACATTTTGAATGTTTTCGAAAAGTAGAATGCCAACCAGTCTACCTCTAATACCATTTGAATGTAATCAAGAATACCTAAACTTTGCTCATAAAAATCGGCTACGAAATAAAAAATACAACTGAAAAATGCTGAAATACTACGTATAATATCACAAGTATCCTATCGCATCACTCTAGTTAGTAGAAGAATTTCTCTTACCTTTGAAAGGACACTGCACAAGTTTAAATAAAAAGAAGACATAAAATTTGAACTTTTAATCAATATTCCATTATACAACTTACTAAATAATATATATATTTTTTCTTTGGATAACAGTTTTTCTTATTTTGCCTTTCACGTCTGTCTTTTGGAATAATTTTTCATTAATATCAGTTACCAATATTAAGTAGCAGCGTTTTCTAAATATTTTCATATTATTTCACTTTTTTTTGTGTCACAGAGCTTATCAAAGTTTTCTGAACTCCCCCACCCTTTAGAGATGAGGGGTGAGTTTGATCTCGCTTCTAAAGAATGGGTGTAACACCTCTCTGAATGGAATTTCTGATCTTAGTGAACCTCTTTAGAGAATTTGATGCGTTCTAAGATTCAGACAAAGACTATGATTTGTTGCAGACTAAGATTCCGATTTATAATAATAATAAGATTCACATTGAGAACAGAGAAAAATGTACAAACGTGAACTTGTAGAGGAACTCTACAAGTTCAACTTTTGTACATTTTACATAATGTAGTAACGACAAATGAAATTTATTTACTATCAAGTAAAAAATTGAGAAAATAAATAAGGAATTAAATTTTCTTATCAACTGGTTAAAAGTTACATATTTAAAGTACATTATATTAATTAAAAAATCGAATTTCCATCTAAAA
Organism: Mastigoproctus giganteus; assembly: GCF_048544385.1. Taxonomy (NCBI): domain Eukaryota; kingdom Metazoa; phylum Arthropoda; class Arachnida; order Uropygi; family Thelyphonidae; genus Mastigoproctus; species Mastigoproctus giganteus. The sequence continues at coordinate 37,914,376 of NC_143577.1, forward strand.
TGCGATAGGAAAAAGGAATAAGTCAAAATTATAAGCTTAACAGTTTTAATTCGTGTATTGAAATATTTTTACCAACATTAAAATCTAATTTAGATAATGGAAAGTTCACTTAATAATATTATTATTATTTCAATTGTAATTATCTATAAAGGAACAAGTAATTCGACCTTCCAATGTCGAATAAAAAAAGAAAAATATATAAATATATCCAATGTGATTTTGCATCGTGTTTTTTTAATGCTATTTAGCTGGCCATCAGTGCAATACTTTAAATACTCCGGTACTGCGCTTATTATAGAATTTGTATAATTATATTTCAAATTTTATCGTGGTGAAGTAGGATATAACTATGTAAAACTAATGTTGAATTTCTAAAAATAGTTTTCAACTATTGTGCAAACTGAAAATGCATAATAAAACTGTACATAGAATTATCATCTGATATTTTAATATTTGCTATTTTGGTTCTATAAGTCGTTTACTTAATTTTTCTCAGAAGTTAAAGATTAATAAAACCTTTATGATATATTATGATGCGTGCATAAATTGCACAATACAAATAAAAACATAAAAATCTTGATGTGTAATAGATAACAATCTCTATGCAGTTTTTGAATATAAAAAATTGCTTGCACAATATAAATGACACCTATCAGGCATAATGCAATGTAAATTATTATAAGTTGCAAAGAGAATCGGATGCATTGAGTTTAATTAGTGTAATTTATGCAATGTGCATATCTACTCAAGTATATGGTAGTGTGAAGCGCATTGAGACATTAACGTTTATTTATCATAAACAACTTTATTATATAGTAGTATGACAATTACGTGAGTTAAATTATTCTGTATTTTTATACATATACATTTAAACGTATTCTGATACTTTTATTTTCTTCGTTATTAAATATATATTAAATAAATAACTTAATTAATTGTATGAATTATATTAAAATTTAAAATCTCCTTGTTTTTGAAATTATTTTGTCGACTTTTGTAAATATATATATTTTTTTCAGTTTCACTGGATATACTAAAATAATTATGATGTTTTCTAATTGCAGTTCAGTTATACATAAAGTTATATTCAGTTATACATAAATATCCGCTTTGCCATATACAACGATAAGTGTATATAAGCACTCTTTGTAATACGAGAGTCGATGTCATTATTGGGAAACTGCAACATGACAGGAGTGTGATAGACTTCATGTGCAGTAAAGATTTAAAATTCTTGTAGTAGTGCAGTTATACTATTTTATGTATCTCCAAGAAGGATATGTAGAGCATTACGTGATCATTTATACGTACTAAGTGTATATATACAAACAGCATGCATTTTGCTATTCTAAAGAATGTAGAATGCCTCGTAGCCTGCATAGAATTTGATCTGCAGTGACGTCCACCACATATTTATATTAGCCATTTTGTTTTCTGTTAAAAAAGTGTTGTATACAGAAATAAAATATAACGATACTATTAGCATAATCGATATAAAATTTAAATAGCAAAAGATATTTTAAAAATAAAAAGGTAAAAGTGCATTAATAAAGTTATGAATAAAGGTATGTCTGCTATCTAAAAGCATTTACAACTTTGAATCAAAAAGCTTCTATGCATTGCACATCTATAAATCATGCACTAATACGTTGTAAATAATGTATATACAAAATGCATAAATGATATATTTTAAAATTGAGAGCATTCGAATTAAAACGCCTTTGAATCAGAAAACGAAAAAGTTTCAGTAATTTAAAATTAATTGTTAAATTTATTATTGGCTATATGAAAGGATATCGACCGTTGGAAAGATAAATATTCAATTTTGTTATCCTTAATGAACGCACAAGCTGCTCAGAGTGGGAGCACCTGGAACCTGAGCATTCTCAGGAAAGTTCTCCGGGGGTGTTAATTATAAATTTGATATTCTCCGTAAACTTTCCATTGCAATGTACTCCCCTGGTTCGAGTGTCTGCAATGTATTTCTGTTTCCATTACTTTTTGTACATAGGGAAGTACCTATTGAGGAAATTTTGAGAAAATTTATAATTTCTATGGTGGCGTGTCGTTCTTTGATGTTCCTATGAATGGTCCACTTGTGGTACATTAGGATTTCCTGAATTTGATTCATATTGGCTCCTCTAGAATAAGCATCACAAACATGTTTTAATAACATGAGAAGTTTTAAATGTTTAACTAATTTAACTTTCATGAATAACTTTAAAAACTGATAAAACCTTATATTGCTGTTTTAAAAAAAAATAATGTTTTAAACCGATTTATATAAACAGCCTCCATTAAAGCGACACTAAATAAAACATTTTCTACAGGTGAAATCGTTGTTTCCTTTAAATGAGGTTATTAAAGAATTTTCGAAATAATATTGTTCTAATATCAGCCTATCAAAAGAGGAATTGTGCCTGTGTGGGGATTTTCCTCCTCGCACCTTTAATTATAGGGTATCCTGCCCGAAAATATCAACCTTTTTTTTGCCATGACGTCACTATCACTTTTTACTTTAGTATCACTTCACTTAGCCTACGTCTTTATATTTTGAATACTAAAAAGAGGTGTTTTTATAAAATAGCAACAAATTCACAACTACAAAAAAGATCATTAGTTACAATAAATCTTATTTTATTTACATTCTTCAAAGCACGTTCGCTGAAGAGGATGATGGCACCACCAAGAATTAATATATTTCTTTTTAAATAAATTTAATACAATTTAGAATAATTTAATAAATTTCTTTTCAAATGATATAACATTTTAAGTAAAAACGTTATATCATTGAAATAAATTTATGAACGGAGTATCGGATTGCTACGAAATGGTAAATTTATTTTAAAAAAAGCTCAATAAAACAAGAAACCTACTCTGCCAATTACCCTTGAGTGTCAACAAGTTGTTTTTATTTTTTTTTTATTGAAAGCTTGTACCCATTAATGTTTGATGTTTGTGTGTTATTAATACGCGTAAAAGATTATTAAACAAAATATACTAAATAAAGCTTATATATATTCATAATATTTTTGAATTTTGTTACTGTCTCAAATAACAAAGAGAGAAAAAATTGCATTGTTTTTTGACATTTACTTTGTGACATCCTGTACATATTACTTATAACTGTTTTTAAAAGTTATCTAGCCATAATTCTAAGGGTTATAATTGCTTACTGCCATGTTGTTTGTTATAGAAATAAAATGTTCGGTTAAATTAGCGAATTTTGGAAGGAACAGTATGTGTTTGAGAGACTGTCTATGCTATAAAAATATTGCTTCATTTAAATGAAATTAAAATTCGCTGAAAATTTAGCTAAAGCATTGAAATACCCCATAAGAGAGTCGACGAATTTGTAATGAGGTATTTTATTCAATAAATTAATCATCGAAGAACGATTCATAAGTATTTTATGTAATATTCGTCCATGTTTATTTAATGTGAGTCACGCCACCACAAGCAGTAGAGAATATTGTAATGTAGTAATATTGTATACCACAGTTGGTAATTATCAACAAACAAAACTATTGACTCAGTTATATGACAACTAATTTTTTGAATTATGACAAAGTTCAAGAGTAAATTAATAAATGAGCATGCGTTTTGAACTTTTCTTATACATGTTAAATACAGTGATTACGTTATCTGCTCTTTCTGAATTAAATTCGTCCCAATTCTGTAAGTTTTAAACAGAAACAAAAGTGTATCGTGTCTTTTAACAACTCCTAAGTTCAATCGAAATTGTATGTTTTCCTACACTTATGTGCTGTAACTTCATAAATCTGTTTATATCCTGAATACATCAATATCTCTCTGTAAAATATAATTCCTGCGCCTATAAACTGTACAGCCCTGTTTCGCAATGTATCTCTTCGTAACCGCATACGATTTCCTGTGTAATATAACGAAAAGTATTTAATGTTTTCTGGGACTTGTAACTCTAGCAAACAATTTATGATACTTAAACTGTTGTACAACGTTATTCATAAAAGGAGGCGTTTTTTTCATAAGTGCTCTTTTTTTATCTCTGTACTTTGAACTGTAGGCATTTCAGCAAAGATATTCCTTGAATGTAAATATCCTCCTTCGTGTACTATTTTCATATTAAAAGTATTTGTTACATGTATTTTGATCTCTTTATTTGTGTGCTGTATTTCTTTTACGTGTTCACCTTTTTACAGTATAACGGATTTCTAATATGGAAACATATTTTTACCTTAAAGATGTCTACATGTTATTCATATTTCCCTTAAATAACAATATAAGGGAAATTCATCAACTTAAAATCATAAATCCCGAGAACCAGCAAGGTTTTTCGTCCATCAAACCGATCAGAAAACACACGCAATTTATGGACATATTACACATGGGTAGATTAATTGGTTCTCGGGTGGGCTTAATATGAGATTTTATTTTATTTATTTTATTATATTTTTTTTGTTTCCCGTGCCAATCACCTGGCATCAATCCCACAAAACATTTCAGAGAGTTTCTGGAGATTGTTACTACAGTTTCGGCCATCATACAATCTCGTGAATTGGCAAATTTCCTTCATTATTGTCTTTATCATCATTTCCTTCTTTTGGTACCACTCGTACTTCAGGATGAATGAGGCCAAATCGCCGTAAGACAGTTCCATTCTTATGGATTCAATGCTATGTATCAGTGCTCAGCTGCACACGATGCCTCAACAACAGGCGAACTTAATTTTGATAGGTATTTCCATTACTTTGTCCACCACATGTATTTTCATATTACGCAATGGACCAAAACAACTAATTAGGATCAAAGAGGTCGTGAGCAACTGAAATTATACAGTCCTGTATGGCAGAGAGATGGCAAATAAGCAAAAATATGGAGTATCATCGTAAAGGCGAATCAGGGAAACTTTAGTCGCTGGATGAGAAGGCTGGACTTTCTTTTCTTTCATTTAGAAATATTAGATGATAAAACTCAAACGTTTAGGTTTTGTGAGATTCTAAGACCAGTGACGTAACTATTTTTAAATAGTGTAAATATTCAAACGTTCAAGGTACTTCGCTCTTTCACTTTACAGTAGTTCTTCAACAATTAGGGAAATACGTAATAATACAATTAGTATTTTACTGTTAATTATTCAATTAGTATAAAGGTAAAGTCGTTGATTGTTGTACGTGTCAGCATTGTATTCTTAATATGCATAACAAGGGAAAACAACTGAATGTAATCAGCAAAGTGCACGCGAATCTTAGAAGACCGTCCCGATTCATTCGTACTATTCTGTCATGAACGTTGAGTATTGCAATCCCAAGTTATCCGGAAGTGTCGGTAGATGGAGGAAGTCGATTTTCGTAAATATCCAGTTACAGACAAGGAAGGGAGCCGTTTCTGGAGCCAGATCGAGTCAGCGAATTCTGATGGTTTTCAAAGGCGAGCATAGCATCTATTTAGTTTTGTAAAATTATATTTTCGTGCATATTAATGCAGTGGGTAGTATTACTTTCACGTCAGCATACCCGGACTTGTGAAAGTAGTTCGTGGACAATTTTTATTATTATTTTCACAATCACACACTATAGTTGTACCTTGACAGTATATGGGAAAATATATTTGAATATTGGCATTTAAAATTCATAAAAATTTAAATATTAATAGAAATTATTTCAACACTGATAATTCGGTACTGGGATTGAAGCTGAAAGTAGAGATATCGTCTTTAAAGGTTAAAGACAATTTTCGTGAAATTGTGTGAGAAAAAATTAATTTAAATTTACTGTACTGTACTGTACTATTCCAAAACTCGAGTTAGTGATGAGGTTTGTCCTCAAAGAGAAGAGTAAATGAAGGACAAAGATTTGGTTGGTTCTTAAATACGATGAACAGATATTACATCAAAAGACTAATTTGATTCAGGATTGCTAGTTCTATAGACCAGGTCAGAATACAGTTTTCTCCGTAAATTTGTTAGTCTGAGATCAATGGAATTATGCCAGAGAACGTTTGTAATTCATTCCACTTTGATCGATTTGATCTAGTGGCACATCTGTGATGATGTTGGACGTATCTTGCGAATCCATTATGAACATGAGAAATTTCGCTAAAATGAGTAGGTTCGTCGTGTAAAAGGTTAATCTATATAGCATTCGAATGAAAAATTCAAATAAAAAAGATCAAAAGTGGAATAGAGGGTACACCTATAGATTGTAAATGGGTTCAGTTTCTTAAGAAACATATTCGTGTCTAGTAGTCAATGCTTAGGACGTTTTAAGGAGTGATGCTGGAGCAGGCGAAGAAATCCATTTAGTATAATATCATTGGGGATATACATTATTAGGATATAATTACTTGAGTTTCAGATCTACATACAAGAAGATGTATCTCACTTTTACCACTCCCTAAGTAAGCGTTAGAATTGCTGATTCTTTATTCTAGTTCACAGATAATGGTTTCTTTTTAAGAAGATTTTAACTACAACCAGTCAGCTGAATGAGGTCTGAAAGCTGTTCTGTTTTCCAATGTGTATAAATTTCATCGATTCCTCTGGCTCACTCAGTTTACAGGAAGAAAGACCAGAAAATGCGAGACAATTTCTGGATGTTTTCTCTGCATATTGAACAGCAGAGCAATAAGCCAGCACTATATAGTGAAGGTTTGCCAAGCGCTGAACATTCAAAGTCAGGTGCTTGAACTCCAGTGTATTCAAAGAGCGTGTGCTAGGGGCCGCTCCTAGCAGGTTAGGATGGTTTCTAGCACGGACGGGCATCGCGATCCCGAATAACCCGAGTAATAGCTTTATATACTTCCTTCGTATGCTGTTCACTTTCCTCCAACTAATTATTTCTATACTCTGGGCTATTAGTTTACACGGGGACAGGAGTGTCTATTGCTATCCTATTTCCTTACTTCATATCGCCTCCTGTTAGCGAAACGGCCATACCATCGCCTGTGACCAAAAAAAAAAACAACTTGTACCCTAAATGAATATATATATAAATATTTTCAAAATTGTCTGAAACGAAGTGAATGTTAGCACATTCACTGACTGACTCAGAATAACAAATTATCTGATTTATTATTTTGAGTTGATTTATGGACTTTCGTCTGGAAATGGATGTGATTTATTTTTTGTGTAAGTTAGATAAAAAAAAGCATAATAAACAGGGATATTTACATCTAAATTAAATTTTGTGTTTAATCATGAGATGTAGTGAAAAAACAAAACAAAACTAATATAATGTTCATAGCCAGCATATTCAACTCCAAAAGCAGCAACTAGATGAAGGTAAAAAGAATATTAAAAAAAAAACAAAAAAAAACATGGCGTATGGTATTATCTATACCGACAGTATAAAATAACTTTCCATAGTTACATTTCAATTTAAATTTAGATTTCATTTTAAACTCAATATGGATGAAATATTAATGACTTTTTCTATATTGTGGTCGAGTTAATCCGTCAGGACGAGGGCTGCGCATTTTTATTTTGTGGAAACTCGAGTTTTTCATCCAGCAAAACTTGTCACGGAAAAAATTATTTACAGAAAAACTGCATGACTCCTCATAACCTTGAATGCTTTGGCTCAAAAGCAAACAACAGCAACATTAACCATAAAAGATCATATCTATTCAATCAATAACTGTGAATGATCATGTGTATCCGATGGATTATTTTAATTTAGTTTATCACGATTAGATTAAACTCAGAGTGGCAAATTATTGTTGTGGAAAGACGATGATAATTAATGGGACTGCTGAACTCAGTCACTTGGGAAAGATATGCCCTCTTGTTAACAGGAGAGACTGCTTCTACAGGGATGGGATACACTTAAATAGAAAGGGTACAAGAATATTTGCTGATGCTATCGAGGCAGTGTTAGGTGGGTCGGAAAACTGCTAGATTGGGGGGATACAAGGACTAATAGATTAACAGTAGCCACTGGCAGAGGTCAAAGTGATTCTTGCACTGCTTCTATTGGAATGAGCAGCAGCCTGGAAAATAAGATGCAGGATATTTCAGAGAATGCTGGGAGTCAGTCATTGCCGTACAAGTAAACACATGGTTTGTGTTAGGGTAGCTAAGAATAGGAACAGGTGCATGTATACTTGCGTGTACACCAATGCTAGGAGTTTTGTAAATAAATTTGATGAATTTGAGGTATTGCTCAAAGTATCAAAGGCAGATATTGTTGGGATATCAGAGACGTGGTGTCACACAGATATAAGGAATGCAGAACTGGAATTTGGGGAGTACAACGTCTACAGAAAGGATAGACAGAATAGGAAGGGAGGAGGGGTTATGTTATTAGTTAAGAAACACATAAAATCCAAGGAAGTGAAGCCAGTCGACATCGCTGGACAGTGCAGTGTCGAGTCAGTTTGGTGTAACACAAGCATTGGGCGATCAAAATTGAGAGTAGGAGTGTGCTGTAGGCCTAATGACTCTGATGTACTCCGTATATTATTAGGCTGTAGGCCTAATGACTCAGAGAAACGTACTCTGTATATTAAGAAACTGTACAGGGAAATAGAGTGGGCCAGTAAATCAGAGAGTCTTATAATGGGGAATTTTAATTTCCCAGATATTGACTGGAATTTGTGGGTTGGTCACTCACACACTAGCCAGGCTTTTGGGGATTTATTGGATGATTGTTTTCTACATCAGCATGTTCGGGAGGCAACTAGAGGGAGTAATACTCTTGATTTGATTATCAGTAGTGATTCTTCATGCATTAAGAATCTGCAGATAAAGGAACCACTAGGTGGCAGTGATCACAGTGTGCTGAAGTGGGATTTACTCAAAGAGGTAACTACCATCAGGGGTAAAGGGAAGGGTTTTTGCTTTCGTAAAGGCGCCTACGATGGTCAGAGACAGTATTTAAATTCTGCACAGTGGGTCCAACTGATGATGTTACCAACAGCAAATTCAAAATGGAAAGCATTCAAAGAACTTATCTTGGAAGCTACTAGGCTTTACATACCAACTAAGAAATATTGTTCAAGGTTTAGGCTTAAATGGATGCCAGAGGAACTAATGAGACATATGGCAGAGAAGAAAAATGCATGGTATACATATAAATTAACATGCGACACAGAAACCTATGATAGATATAAGTTGATCTGTAACCAAGTTACAAAGGAGGTTAGGCAGGCGAAGGCAGATTACGAGAAATATTAGGCAAAGGATGCAAATAAAAACAGCAAAAGTTCTTTACTTATGTAAACTCTAGAAGGAAGGGGATGAATCAGATTGGTCCACTTGATATCGATGGTTCAACTGTTGATGATCCTGCTCAGGTAGCTAACAAACTAAATGAATATTTTGCATCGACATTCACACATGAGGAGTTATTCAGCGAGGGGAATGCCAGAGGTATATTCAACTCTGGCAGTAAGCTAGATAATCTTGTAATAACTGAGAGTAAAAGTGGAGGAGAAATTGTTGAAGATAAACACAAGAAAGGCACCTGGGGTGGATGGGATCTATCCAGTTATATTAAAGGAGTCAGCAAAGGAAGTAAGCAAACCCTTAGCCATAATTATGAGAGTTTCCTTGGACTCAGGGGAGGTACACATAGACTGGAGACGTGCAAATGTGACCCCAATTCACAAAGGAGGATCAAAGGCTGACACAAGTAATTATAGACCTGTGAGTTTAACTTCTGTTCCAGGAAAATAAATGGAGGCACTGGTTAAAGAAGCACTGCAGGATCATCTAGACAAGACTTCAGTTATAGCTCGGATAAAGCATGGTTTTGTTAAGGGAAAATCTTGCCTGACCAATTTGATTGGATACTATGATGCAGTCACAAAAGAACTGGATGCAGGGAATAACTTTGATATTATATACTTGGATCTTAGAAAGGCTTTTGATACTGTTGCACATTGAAGACTGCTGCACAAATTGGAGTAGTGTGGCATTGGAGGCAAATTGCTGCTATGGATAAAGGGGTGGTTGAGAGGGAGAAGACAGAGAGTGGTAATCAATGGACACTGCTCATCGTGGACTAATGTTATTAGTGGAGTCCCTCAGGGTTCAGTGTTGGGTCCATTGTTCTTTTCTGTATTTATAAATGATATTGATGATGGTATCTCAAGCTTAATGTCCAAGTTTGCAGACGATACAAAGGTTGGCAGGGTTGTTAAGGACACTGCTGACGCTATACTGCTGCAACAGGATCTGGAAAAGTTCAGCAGATGGGCTGAGAGGTGGCAAATGAAGTTTAACATTGACAAATGTAAAGTACTACATATGGGAAACAGCAACCCCAGAGCAACCTAGCAACTCTGTGCTACTACACTGACAGTGGTAGAGAATGAAAAGGACCTCGGGGTAATTGTGCAGGCAGATATGAAGTTCTCTGAACAGTGCAGACGGGCTGCAAGAGTAGCTCATGGTGTCTTATCAATGATATACAGGAATTTTTCTAGCAGAGATAAGGAAGTGATTATTACCTTGTATAAGGCAATGGTCAGGCCACACCTTGAGTACTGTATACAGGTCTAGAGGCCTCATTTCAAGAAGAATGTAGAGCTGCTGGAACGAGTACAGAGAAGGGCAACTAGATTAGTGAATGGAACAAAGGTTTGCTCTTACGAAGAAAGGCTTAAATTTTGGAAATTACAGTGTCTGGAGACTAGGCACCGGCGAGGTGATCTGATAGAGGTGTATAAAGCCTTGAATGGTTTGAGCTTGCTCAATGCTGATGGGATTCTTCCTCTTGCTCAGAATAATAATCACCTGAGAGGGCATAAATTCAAATTGAGAAAAGACGGATGTAGGATAGATGTGCGAAAATTTGCCTTTAGCCAGCGGGTAGTTGGTTGGTGGAACAGACTTCCATCCCTTGTTGTGGAAGTTGGTAGCCTAAATAAATTTAAGGCTCAGCTGGACAGGTATTTCGAACGAACGGAGGGGTGAAGTGGAAGTGTTTCTTTTTTTTTTTTTTTTTTTCGGCTGATGCTGCATAAGCTTGCTTTCTTGTATCATATGCCTCTACTAATGCTAATGCTCTTCTCAGGCTTCATTTCGTCTGAAGGCATTCCTGACAGAACCATATTCCAATAAGGTGGAGTGTTATCTCATTTCCATTGAAGTGTAACTAGAATTTTGAAGAATGCAGTCAGCAATAACCTCATTGGTGATAAAGTTTATATATTCAGGCTCTACGCCAAGTTTCGATTTAAATCAGAGATTTTCAGCTTCTTGTAAGGTCGCGTTTACAAAATCTTCTCACGAATTTATTTAGAATTGGATCATGCAATTAGAAGAGTGTTTTCAGTATTGATGAACAGGAGTTTACCAGCGTCGAAAATAATTTTGTTTCTCAATAGCCTTAATAATTTAAAGTGACGGTGACCATACTGAACACTGAAAATGAGTGCATTTTGCCCCTGGTAATAAATATATATCTGTAAATTTTGTTGAATGGAAGTTTTTTCATGCTCATCGTGTATGCAGTACCCTAACAAAAGTTAGGGTAGTGTATACACGATCTTTGGAAAAATACGAATGAATAAATCAGCAATGTTTAATCCCTCTTTGATCTCAATTTTATGATCAAATTCTCACGGAACACCTATTTTCTGTTCCTTGTAGCAGGCAGCAGGAATCTGTGCACATTTCTCCTTTTAGTGCAATTTGCCATTTCGGCTGCAGAAGAGGTGATGAATCAGGGACATTTTAGCTGTTGGATGAAACGTCTGGTCTTTCATTTAGAAATACCAGGTGATACACCTCAAACTGGAATGGAATGGAAAAGCGGCGGGCGGAGTATCAGAAGCCTGAGAAACGGCTGGCGCACCCAACCCCATAGACAGAGCCATTGCTGGCAAGGAAGGCAACGGAAAACCACCTTGTATATTGATTCCTACTGGTTTCATGATGTCAGATTTAAATATTAGTAGAAACGGAACTCAACAGGCAGAAGCTGTGGATGTCGTTAACTGCAGGAGGAGTAACAAGGCTGCTCAGATCGTAAATCAGCGAATTCCTTGTAATAAGTATCCATTTATGAAGATTTACACGTAGAATGTAAGAAGAATGTTGATGAAAGGGAAACTCGAAAATGTGAAGAGAGAAATAAAGAAACATTGACTGAATATATTAGGTATTGCAGAGACTAGATAGAAAGATTAAGGACACTTTATAAGTGAAGATATAATGGTAATTTCCAAAGGAGGGAATGACAGCCAGCGAGGAGTAGCTATACTTCTAGATAAAAATGCACAAAACAGCTCAAGAAAATGATGCAAGCCAGTGACAGGATTATAGCTGTAAGATTAAAGGCTGAGCCAATAGATTTATTAATTATGCAAGTATATTTACCAAAAGTAGCCATACTGAGGATGAAGTAGACGAGGTATATGAACAGATAGAGGAAATAATGGAAGAAATACTGGGGAGTGACAAATGTATGGTCATTGTGATGGGAGATTGGAATGCTGTCCTCTGTGAAGGAAGAGAAGGAAACGAGGTTGGGGACTATTGCCTTGGGACAAGGAATGAGAGGGGCATGAAGATGCTAGAATTCTGCAAAATAAGAGAGATGTTCACATCAAACACATGGTTTAGACAGGAGAAAAGAAGAAGAAACACTTGTAGAAGACCAGGGGATGTTGAGAGGTACCAAATCATCTATATTTTATTCCAAAAATGTACAGGAATGCTGTGAAGAATTAGCATAGCTGTCAGGGAGCAGATGTGGACTCTGACCACAATTTGGTAGCGATGAAAATGAAGATTATATTCAAGAGAATAAGGGGTTCAAGAAAAAGAAGGAAATGGAATTTGAATGTACTGTAGACTGTGCTAGGTGAAGATTTTAGAGAGGCAATTGACAAGGAGATAGTGGAGGGGAGGAAATAGAAGGTGTGGAGAAGAGATGGAAAAGGTTTAAAAAGATTGTAGTAGGAGCATTAGAAAGAAAATTAGATAAAGTAAATCAGAAAAGGATGAGGAAACCATGGATCATAGAAGAAATGATAGATAAAATGGAGAACAGGAGAAATGGAAGCACCGAAATTCAGAGGAGGCGGGGATTAAATATAGGACTTTAAATAATGAACTTAGAAAGGCAACAGACGAAACAATAGAAATGATATACCAGTAGAAATAATAAAAGGAATTGGAGAAGATGCAAAGAAAGAATTGTTCAAGATTTGCAGGAAAATCTATGAATGTGAAAGCTAGTCCAAAGACTCTAAAATCCATAATTATCCCATTAAAAAAGAAGACGAATGCACAAAATTGTACCGACTATAGGACAATCAGTTTCATTTCCCATTCCTCAATAATATTACTAAAAATTCTCTCAGAATGCATTAAGCAAAAACGAAGGAGTATGAACTCACAGAAGGCATTTCGGGTTCAGAGAAGGATGTGGGACCAGAAAGACAATAGGAATATTAATACCAGCAGAAAGAAGAATGGAAATAGGAAAAGATCTGGCATTTGTTTTGTTGATCTCGAAAAAGCTTTTTACCGAACGAATTGTGTTAAGCTGATGGAAATCTTAAGTGCTAGTCAAGACATCAAAGGCAGATATTTTTGGGATTTCAGAGACGTGGTGTCACACTGTACAGAATTGGATTTGGGGAGTGCAATGTGTACAGAAAGGATACACAGAACAGGAAGGGAGGATGGGATACGCTGTTAGTCAAGAAACACATAAAATCTAAGGAAGTGCATCCAATTGATGTTGGTGGACAATGCAGTATTGAGACTGTTTGGTGTGAAATAAGCACTGGGAGAGGAAAAAATTGAGTAGTTGTGTGTTATAAGCCTAATCAATCTGATGAGTATAATGAGCAATTGTGCAGAGAAGTAGACTGGGCCAGTAAACCAGAATGTTTTATAATCGGGGATTTTAACTTTCCAGATATTGACTGGTACTTGTGAGTTGGTCACTCGCACACTACCAAGAATTTTGTGGATTAATTGGATGACTGTTTTCTGCAGCATCATGTTCGAGAGACAACCAGAGAGATTAATAATCTTGATCTGATTATCAGCAGTGATTATTCATGCATTAAGAATTTTCAGATAAGGAAACCACTGGGTGACAGTGATCACAATGTACTGATATGGGAATTACTTACAGATGTAACTACATTCACAATATGAGATATAACCAACCGATGCCAATTTAATTAATTAATTTAACTACTTTGGTGGATGGCTACGTTAAAATGATGATTTTGCAATAACCTACATGCTACCATAAAGACTAAAGGGAAGGGCTTTTGCTTTCGTAAATGTGACTACAGAGTCTCAGACAGGTTTTAAATTTTGTACAATTGGATCAACTGATGATGTTACCAACGTTGAATTCTAAATGGGAAGCCTTCAGGGACTTAATTTTTGAGAATACTAGGCTTTTCATTCCAACTAAGAAATACTGTTCAAGGCTTAGACTTAAATGGATGTCAGATGAATTAATTAGGCTCTTGGTAGGGAAGAATAATGTATGGGATGCATATAAAGTATCAGGTGACACAGAAGCCTATGGCAGGTATAAACTAGTCTGTAATCAAGTCACAAAGGAGGTTAGGCAGGCGAAGGTAGATTACGAGAAATCTTTGGCGAAGGATGCAAAGAAAAACAGCAAAGAGTTCTTTACTTATGTAAACTCTAGAAGGAAAGGGATGAATCAGATTGGACCACTTAACATAGATGGATTGACTATTGATGATCATTCTCAGGTAGCTGATAAACTGAATGAGTATTTTGCATCTACATTCACACATGGGGAGTTATTCAATGAGGGGAGTGCCAGAAGTTTATCAAACGCTAACAGGGAGCTAAGTGATTTTGTAATAACAGAGAGTAAAGTGGAGGAGAAATTGTTGAAATTAAACATAAGGAAGGCACCTGAGGTGGATGGGATCTATCCAGTTATATTAAAGGAGGCAGCAAAGGAAGTAAGCAAACACTTAGCCATAATTATGAGAGCTTCCTTGGACTCAGGTGAGGTCCCCATGGACTGGAGGTGTACAAATGTATCACCAATTCACAAAGGGAATTCAAAAGGTGACACAAGTAACTACAGAACTGTTAGTTTAACTTGTGTTCCGGGAAAAATAACGGAATCATTGGTTAAAGAAGCATTGCAGGATCATCTTGGTGTGACAAGCACTACGAAAACAAAAATAAGAGTAGGAGTGTGTTATAGGCCTAATGACTCGAAGGAGTACAATGAACAATTGTACAGAGAAATAGAGTGGGCTAGTAAATCAGAATGTCTTATAATGGGGGATTTTAACTTCCCAGATATTGAATGGAACTTGTGGATTGGTCACTCGCTCATTAGTAAGACTTTTGTGGATTTATTGGATGATTGTTTTTTGCAGCAGCATGTTCGAGAGGCAACCAGAGAGGGTAATATTCTTGATCTGGTTATCAGCAGTGATCATTCGTGTATTAAGAATTTGCAGATAAAGGAACCACTAGGCAGCAGTGATCACAGTGTACTGATGTGGGATTTACTTAAAGATATAATTACATCAGGGGTAAAGGAAAGGATTTCTGCTTCCGTAAAGATGAGTACAGTGGTCTCAGACAGTTTTTAAATTCTGTACAGTGGGATCAACTGATGATGTTACCAACAGCAAATTCTAAGTGGGAAGCATTCAAGGAATTAATCGTGGAAACTACTAAAAGTTTCATACCTATTAAGAAATATTGTTCAAGGTTTAGGCCTAAATGGTTATCAAATGAACTAATGAGACTCCTGACAGAGAAGTAAAATGCATGGGATGCATATAAATTATCATGTGACAGAATCCTATGGCAGATATAAGCTAGTCTGTAATCAAGTCACAAAGGAGGTTAGGTAGGCGAAAGCAGATTACGAGAAATCCTTGGCAAAGGATGCTAAGAAAAACAGCAAGGATTTCTTTACTTATATAAACTCTAAAAGGACGGAGAAGAATCTGATTGGTCCACTTGATATCGATGGTTCGACTATTGATGATCCTGCTCAGACAACATACAAACTGAATGAGTATTTTCATCAACATTCACACATGAGGAGTTATTAATGTTTGAAAATGCCAGAAGGTTATCAAATTGTAGCAGGGTGCTTAATGATTTTCTAATAACTGAGAGCAAAGAGGAGGAGAAATTGTTGAAGTTAAACATAAGAAAGGCACCTGGGATGGATGGGATCTATCCAGTTATATTAAAGGAGGCGGCAAAGCAACTAAGCAAACCCTTAGCCATAATTATGAGAGCATCCTTGGACTCAGGGGAGGTTCCCACGGACTGGATATGTGCAAATATATCCTCAATTCACAAAGGGGGATCGAAGGGTGACACGAGTAATTACAGACGAGTTAGTTTAACTTCTCTTCCGGGTTAGATAATTGAGTCACTGATTAAAGATGCATTGCAGGATCATCTAGACAAGACTGCAGCAATAACTCAGACACAGCATGGGTTTGTTAAGGGAAAGTCTTGTCTAACAAATTTGATAGGATATTATGATGTGGTTACAAAGGAACCGGATGAAAAAAATAATTTTGACATCATATACTTGGATTTGAGGAAAGCTTTTGACACTGTTGCGCATAGAAGACTATTGTAGAAATTGGAGCAAAGTGGTATTAAGGGTAAAGTGCTACAATGGATAAAAGGATGGTTGAGTGGGAGAAGACAGACGGTGGTAATCAATGGGTGCTGTTCTTCGTGGACTAATGTTATTAGTGGAGTCCCACAGAGTTCGGTGTTGGGTCCACTGTTGTTTTGTATATTTATCAATGATATTGATGAAGGTATATCGGGCATAGTGTCGACGATTGCAGATGATATAATGTTTGTCAGGGTTGTTAATGACAGTAATGGCAGTGTGCTACTGCAACAGGATCTAGATAATTTGGGCAGATGGGCTGAGAAGTGACAACTGAAGTTTAACTTTGACAAATGCAAAGTACTGCATATGGGTAGAAGTAACCTCAGAGAAACGTACTAACTGTGTGGTACTACACTTAAGGTGGTAGAAAATGAAAAAGAACTGGGAGTAATTGTGCAGTCAGATATGAAGTTTTCTGAGCAATGCAGACAGGTGGCCAGGGCAGGTAATGGGGTTTTGTCAATGATATATAGGAATTTTGCTAGCAGGGAAAAGGAGGTGATTATCCCTCTGTATAAGGCAATGGTCAGGCTACGCCTTGAGTACTGCGTGCAGGTCTGGAGGCCTCATTTTAGGAAGGATGTAGATTTACTTGAGCGTGTACAGAGAAGGGCAACAAGATTAGTGAGGGAAATGAAGGGATCCTCTTACCAAGAGAGGCTTAAGTTCCGCAAATTGCAGTGGCTAGAGACTAGGCACCTGCGAGGTGACCTGAATGAGGTGTATAAGGCCTTGAATGTGTTGAGCACGCTGAATTCTGATGGGATTCTTCCACGTGTTCAGATTACGAACCTAAGGGGGCATAAACTCAAATTAAGGAAAGACAGATGTAGAATAGATGTGGGGAAATTTGCCTTTAGCCAGCGGGTGGTTAATTGCTGGAACAAACTTCCATCTGTCGTTGTGGAAGTTTATAGGTTAAATAAAATTAAGGAGGAAATGAACAAACATTTAGAGAGAATTGTTTTGTAATTTTTTTTTTTTTTGGCTGATGCTGCATAAGCTCATACACTTGCTTTCTTGCATCACATGCCACTACTATTACTATCTAGAAAGACTGCAGTAATAGTTAAGACACAGTATGGGTTTGTTAAACGGAGGTCTTGTCTGGCCAATTTGATTGATACCATGATGTGGTCACAAAGGAACTGAATGCCAAAAATAATTTTGATATCATATACTTGGATTTATGGAAAGCTTTTGATACTGTTGCACCTGGAAGTCTCCTGCACAAATTGGAGAGGTATTGTATTAAGGGTAAGTTGATACAATGGATAAAGGGATGGCTGAGTGGGAGACGACAGAGAATGGTATCAATGGACACCTCTTCCTGGACAAATGTTATTAGTGGAGTTCCCCAGGGTTCGGTGTTGGGCCCATTGTTATTTTGTATATTTATCAATGACATTGATGAAGGTATATCAGGTACATCGGTTTAATGTCCAAGTTTGCAGATGATACAAAAGTTGGCAGGGTTGTTAACCACAGTAAAGACAGTATGCTACTCCAACTGGATCTAGATAAGTTGGGCAAATGGGCTGAGAAGTGGCAACTGAAGTTTAACATTGAAAAATGCAAAGTATTGCATATGGGTAGCAATAAGCCTAGAGAAACGTACCAACTGTGTCGTACTACACTCAGGGAAGTGGAAAGACCTTGATATAAGGCCTTGAATGGATTGAGCACGCTGAATTCTGATGGGATTCTTCCACTTGTTCAGATTACGAAACTAAGGGGGCATAAACTCAAATTGAGGAAAGAGTTCTAGAATATATGTGCGGAAATTTGCCTTTAGCCAGCGGGTGGTTAATTGCTAGAACAGATTTCCATCTGTCGTTGTGGAAGTTGATAGGTTAAATAAATTTAAGGAGGAACTGGACAAACATTTAGAGGGAATTGTTTTGTAATTTTTTTTTTTTTTTTTTTTTTTTGGCTGATGCTGCATAAGCTCGTACACTTGCTATCTTGCATCACATGCCACTACTACTACTACGTCACAGCCACAGGCTTCAACATCAAACAATTAACCACGCAGTTTCATATACATGACTGGCAGTACACGTCCTCATGTTCCACACTCTTAACTGTCAGTTTGACTTGATGAAGATTACCACAATGACCGAAAGCTTTTACACTGTATGTATTTAATATATATTTTACAATTAGTATTAAACCTGTCATTATTTATTCTGTCTTCCGTTTCCCTGTGTCACAATAATCCACAATAATAATGAATCCAGAGCGCACAGATCTCTTTAATAAGATTTAAAACTAATTTGGGAAATTTACATAGGAAAGACAGCTGTGGTTCGGATTGATGGAGAGGATTCAGAAAAAGTAGATATTGGTAGGGGTGATAGACAAGGATGTTCCATGTTCCTCTTTACTTTTTAATATTTATGCAGAATCATTGATTAAAGAGTACAAAGAACAGATAGGAGGTATAAAAGTAGGAAAGGAGAAGATAAGACAATAAGATTTGCAGATAAGTTTTGATTGTTAATAATGAGGAAGAATTACAGAGCTCCTTGGATATCATGAACAACAAAGTAAAGGAGTGCAATATGAAGATTAATGGCTAAAAAAACAGGATAATGTTAAATTCAAAGTGACCAGGAAGAAGAATCAATTTATCATTAGATGGAATAAAACTGAAACAGGTGGATAAATACAGATACTTTGGAAGCATAATGACAGAAAATGGGAAAAGCCTTGAGTAAATAAAAAACAGGAATTGCAATGGGCAAAGAGGCATTTAGTAAAAGAAAAGAACTATTAAGTAGAAATAAAGCAAATGGTGAAAATATTAATATGGTCTCTTGTACTCTATGACTCAGAGGAATGGACATTGGGAAGAAAGGGGATTAGACGGCTAGAAGTTTTCGAGGTGTGGGTGTGGAGGAGAATGACAAGGGTGAAATGGGCAGACAGAGTGAGTAACGAGGAAGTTTTGAGGAAAGTAGGAGAAGAGAGAATGTTAGTAAAAGAACTAAGAAGAATACAAAATAACTTTATAGGACAAGTTTTGAAAAGATAAAGCATGTTGAGGAAAGTGATGGAGGGGAAGATGTACGAGAAGAGAGCAGTTGGGAGAAGGAGAATTGGAATGTTGGATTGGATGGGAAGAGTAAATTATGCAGGAATTAAAAGGAGAGCACAAGATACAGTAGAATGGCGTCAATGGAGCCCGGAATCTGCATGTGGGCAGAGAACTTGAAGAAGAAGAACAAGTGAAACGTATAATTTTTGGAAATTCTCAAAATAGCAGTGACGTAGCTTTTTTTAAATAGTGTAGATATTCAAACATTAAAGGCACTTCGCTCATTCACCTCAGATTAGTTCTCCAACAATTAAGGAAGTACGTAATAATACAATTAGTATTTTACTGTTAATTATTCAATTAGTTATAAATATAAAGTGGCTCATTGTTGCTCGTGTGCAGTGTTAGCTTTGTATTCTTGATATGCACAACAAGGGAAACCAACTCAATGTAAAGTGAAGGGAAGTGGACAAGAAGCTGCCGGTTAGCTTAGAAGATCATCCCGATTCAATTGTACTATTCTGTCGTGAGTGTTCTGAATTTCAATCTCAAGTAATCCGGAAGTGTCGATAAATGGGGGAAGTCGGTTTTCGTAAATATCCAGTTGCAGATACGGAAGGGAGCAGTTTCTGGAACCAGATCGATCCAGGGAAATCGAATAGTTTCAAAGGCGAGCATCTATTTATTTATTTATTTATTAGTGTCATAAAATCATAGTTTCGTGGATATTAATATCGAAAATATATTTCTTTCAAGTCAGCGTACCCAGACTTGTGAAATTAGTTGATAGACGACTTTTTTTTCACAACCGCACACTATAGTTGTACCGTGATAGTGTATGCGAAAATAGATTAGAATATTAACATTTAAAATTTTTAAAAAATTAAATACTAATATAAATTATTTCAACACTGACAATTCGGTACTAGAATTGAAGCTGAAAGTAGCGATATCTTCTTTAAAGATAAAAGAAAATTTTCGTGAAAATGTCAGGGTTTGATAGCCTAAAACTAAGGTGTCAGAAGAAATTACATTAAATATGCTGTACATTGTTCCAAAACTCGAGTTAGTGATAAAGCTTGTCCTCAAAGAGAGGAGTAAATGAAGGACAAAGATTTGGTTGGGTCTTAAATACGAGGAACAGAATCAGTATTAAACCAAAAGACTAGTTTCATCAAGGATTTCTAGTTCTATAGATCTGGGAAGAGTACACTTTTCTCCGTATATTTGAAGTCTGAGATCAATGGTATCGAATAGAATTATACCCGAGTGCCTTGGAATCCACTCAGCTTTGATCGAATTGATCTACTAGCACAACCGTTAAAACATCATCTGCTGCGGGATGTTGTTGAGGATGATGCCAGGGGAGGGGGAGGGGATGACGTTGGAGATATTTGGCGAATTCATCATAAATATGAGAAGTTTTGCTAAAATGATTACGTTTGTAGTGTAAAAGGTTAATCTGTATGGAATTCAATCAAAAGTTGAATAGAAGGTACACTTAAGATTGTAAATCGGTTCAATTTCTTACGCAACCTATTCGTAAGTATCCAATAGTCCATGCTTAGGAATTTTAAGAGTGATACTGGAGAAGGCGACCAAATTCAGTTCGTATAGTATCACTAGGGATATATTAGGATATAATTCCTTCATGAGTTTTAGATCTACCCACATATCTCACTTTTGCCACTCTCTAAGTATGGCTTAGGATTGCTGATTCTTTGTTCTAGTTCACAGATAATGGTTTCTTTTGAAGAAGATATTGACCAGAACCCAGCAACTGAATGAGGTCTGAAAGCTGTTCTGCTTCCCAACGTTAACAAATTTCCATCAATTCCTGTGGCTTACTCAGTTTACAGGAGAAAAGACTAGAAATTGCGAGACAATTTTTGGAGGTTTTCACTGCATATTGGATAGCAGAGCAATAAGCCAGCACTATACATAGTAAAGGCTTGCCAGGCGTTGGATACTCAAAGTGATGCCTTCCAGTATAAATAAATGAATAATAAATAAATGTACTGATAATAAATAAATGTCTGAAGGTACTGATAGAACCCCATTCTAGCAAGATGGAGAGTTACTTCATTTCCATTGAAGTGTAACCAAAATTCTGAAGAATGCAATTAGCAATAATGTCATCGGTGTTAGAGTTTCAATATTAAAGCTCTACGCCAAGTTCCGATTCAATCTCAGACTTTCAGCTTCTTTAAATGTCGGGTTTACAAAATCCAGTCACGAATATATATTAGAATTGAAACATGCAATTAGAAGACAGTTTTCAGTATTGATCAACAGGAATTTAATAGCGCTGAAAGTAATTTTGTTTCTCGATAGCATTAGTAATTTAAAATGAAGGCGACCATATTGAACACTGAAACTGAGCGCATTTTGCCCATGGTAATAAATATATGTGTTTATTGAAATTTAAGTTCATCAAGGGAAGTTATTTCATGCTCATCGTGTATGCACTATCCTAACAAAAGTATGCGGACACCATGAAGTTTGGAAAAATACGAATGAATAAATTAAATTAAAAATATGTAGTCCCTCTTTGACCCCAGGGATCAAATTCTCAGGTAGCACCTATTTTCTGTTCCTTGTAGCAAGCAGTAGGAATTTCTAATTAAATTTTTGGAGGGGGAATATAGTTTCCCAATGTTTTATTCCGGGGTTTTCATCCCATGGAACATACAAATCGGCACGCTTGTACAGACATTATACATAATGGTGCAATATGATCTTAATTGCTGATTGTATCTAAAACACAACAGTAGTAAAAAAACAACAAGAGGAGCGTATTTGCTGCACTCTTATCCAGCGTTTAACGTTACCCCAAAAGTGCTCAATCATATTCAGGTGTAGATTCTAGAGCCTGTTGTTGGACTTTCTTTTTCCGCAAACCAAGGTTTTAACATTGCTCAATGCCTGAGTTGGGAAATTGTCGTGCTGGAACATGGAGAAGCCCATCTCTACAGAAGAGGGCAGACACCTCGGAATTATTTAAAACATCAGTATACTACTCAGCATTAATGATTTTTCACACTAAAACCTACGGTCTGAGTCCGAACCACGAGAAGCAACCTTACACTACGGCCCCGCTTCCAACGAAATTCTTTATGAACACATTTTTAAATTTGTTTTTACTTTTCATCCATCTTCTATTTAAGTTCATTCGTTCGCGAGCGAAATCCAAATACTATTTGCATAATTTTAGTCACTTTCTTGCAGTCAAGGGAGGGAGTGTTTCAGGATTTTTGATAGGATGGTGCATTTAACGCTTGTATATTGAAGTTTCATAGTAAATATTACTTTAACTTGTCAGTACTTGGTTTATGCTTTCTTTCGTATTTTTATTTATTTTTCTTAAACAAGATTTCTGTGTATACTGTTCGTGAATGAAATTAAGCCATTTAGAAATAATGGACGAATATATCCGAAGTTTGCACGTATAACTGTAACGTATATGGACGTAAATGATTAGAATGTCAAGCTGATCGGAGCAGTAGAACATTCAGTAATGTGTCTGCTACCACCACCCTGACGTAGGAATCTATAAAACTGTGTAACCATTAGCAGGCAAACAAAAGAGGAGCACGAATACTGCCTAAGAGTACGCAATGCCTTTAATACGTGTAAGGCGACTTATTTTCAGCTGACGGACTTTTGAAAGGATTGGATCATTGGATTGTGAAAAGCTGGGTGGTGAACATGGCATATCGCCATTCGTGTGGGTTGTAGTTCTTGAACTTGTTGGACAATGTTAGCAACAATTGGTACACTTAGGTACTCGGACACGTCATCAGGGCCTGGTAGCATCAGATATCACGTTGATCGCAACCATTGTGGTGAAACCATCCTAAGAGGAGTGCATATGTATTTCCTACCCTCCATACCAAAGCTTTTTTTCCAGCAGATCTGCCAAATACGGCAATCGTATCCCTACAGTACGTGCATGATATGGACATGGTTCATTAGCTGACAAATTTATAAGTTCTGTGTGCAAATTCAATTTGAGGTTCCTTTTGAGCTTGAGGGGTAGGTTAAACAGCCCTTATGCTCCTTCTCCTCTGATAGGCCTTCGATGTCGTAAGCACATATTTATTTATTGCCAGCGTGTCTGTGGAAGTAGTATAACAAGACATGATAATAGAAAGTTGTCTAATTTTGAAACAAGGTAAGTAAGGGCATGAGGATGTGGTTTCGGCACTAGGTTTGTTATAGGACTCTTTGAGGAGGTTGAGCTGTTCTTTGAGGAGGTTCAGCTGCATTCTTCCCTAAAGCTGACCGTTTCTTGTGCATTATATCATTGGCGCACAGTTTAGAAATTTTCCTATACACCTTCCAAGTGGTGCAGTTTAGTTATGACCACACTGTATATATTGTGATTTGTTGATGTTTTCTATTTTTAATGTTTATCTGCACGCCGAAGCATATACAGGTACACTTAGTGTCAGAAATATTGTTCCACCTTAAATGGGTTAATACAGGGGTGTCCAACACATTTTTTTTTTTTTTTTTTTTGGTAGAAGCCAAAACTATCTAAAATACTGGAGATCGCGGGCTACATGAGTTCTCTCTCCAACCGGTTGTAAGAACAGTTACTTACAACCAATTATGCATTTTTCGAAATTGAATTTAATTTGGTTATCGCGTACAGCGATTTCAGTTGCAGAGATAAATGAAGAATGACGGTGGGTTATCTTTAGTTATAAGTGATATAGGTTCTGTTTGGGAAGCAAAGACAGAAGGATCTTTGGGAAGCGAAGCCCTAACGAAATAGTGCTGCTTGTAGTCAACGAAAGCAAAATAGGTTGAGTGGTTCCAAAAATACAATGCTGTGACAGACGGACGGACAGACAGACAACCGAGTGACATTATAAGGGTCCTTCATTAGACTACGGACCCTAACAAGTTAACCTCTATTGACAGGAGATATGGAATTATAAAAACCCATAAGAATTCTTCCCATCACTGGCGGGATTGTTACCCAAGCTTTTTCACCTTTGTGGCGAGGACGTTGATTATATCCACTTTGTTACCTTCGAGGGCTCTAGGCGTCTTGATCTGTCTCCTATTCAGACATAATGGGATGGTAACTTAGAGCCGTGTCTCAGCCAACCTAAACCATAACGGTTTCAATGGATAATTAACTCAGACGTTAATATAGCGGATATCAGATTCTTTTTGACTCAGTGACATGGAGAATGAAACAGGAAGCCACCCACACACTTTGCTCTGCTCTTTAAGACGGTTTTTCAGTATAAGATGAGAAACAAGATTTTTTCCCCTGATGTTTTGATCATTTCTTGCCTTTACCTGTCTCCATATCAAAGCTCACATAAATCAGTCTTCACTTTTGGGGTGAAACAACATTTTTTACACAGTGTATATCTGTTGCTGGAGCAGATCGCTTAGAAATACATCCCTTATCCAGGTGCAGACGCATGGTATGCAGGCCCTCCTTAAAGTGAAGCTGGGATAGTATTCCAAACTATCCAGCACCTAATTACGTCTCTGTCTGCACTTTTATATTATTATTATTATTATTATTATTATTATTATTATAGGGTTACCCATAACGTAATACATAAACCCGTATTTGTGTCTGTAAATTGCATGTGTTCTCTGGTCTATTTGCCTGTTTTGCTGGACGAAAAATCCTCAGTTTCTGCCCTCATATTGTCAGGCCACATCTTGAGTACTGCATACAGGTCTGCAGGCCTTATTTTAGAATGAATGTACTACTGGAACGGATACAGAGAAGTGCAACGAGATTAATAAGGGGAACAAAAGGATGCTCTTACCAAGAAAGTTTTCACCTCTGCAAATTGCAGCGTCTGGAGATCAGGCACCTGCGAGGTGATCTTATTGAGCTATTTAAGGCTTTTAATAGATTGAGTAAGCTAATTGCTGGTGTGAGTATTCCTCTTGTTCAGAATAAACACGTGATGGAGCATAAATTCAAACTGAGGAAGGATGGTTAAGAATAGATATGTGGAAGTTTTCCTTTACAATAAATTTAGGCAAACTATTAGAGGGAATGGATAGGAGAAATGAATTGGGAAGGTTGGTTACTTTTGGCTGATGCTTTATAAGATTGCTTTCTTGCAACATTTGTCCATACTAATAGGTTTAGTCCATTTGTCCATTTGCTAATAGGTTTATCATTCAAAAAATATGCAAACCGGCTAAAAAATACAGGTAGTTACAGATACAATATAATGACGCCTCATGGCCTTAATCGCTTTAATGCTTATATGCATGACAACAATAAATTGATGTCTGTAAACGGATGTGTTAGTCTAACTACTTCCCAAAAATGAAGTGCAGGTAGAACTGAAAATATCGATGATATTAAAGAAAACGTTTCGAAACAAAAGTTTAATGAAAATATAATATATCAGCATTTACAGAGATAAGGCATAATTAATAAAAATGAAACAAAATAAAAATAACAATAAATAAATGATTTCTTTGTGTTCTGTGTTAAAGAATTAGCTCTTAAATACAGCCAATTTATCTACAATTTAACAGTTGTTAAAAATTTTATGCATGCGGATGCATAAAATCAGAAGTTATGTCACAAAGAAAGGGGAAAAATAAGGAGGAACCTGGTCAGAAAATAGCATTACGTAAACAGATGTCGGCTGTTATCGTAACCAGTGGCGTACATAATTTTCACCATCTGCACCCACGGAAAAAAACGTTTTCAACCCAGTTGTTATTTAAGTCAACCTAACAATGAAAATCTGTAGAGGCAAGTTCAGGGATGTAGGAAAGATGACCAAGAAATTCCTACTCCAAATCTCTAAGGGTGTCTTTGGTTGCACGCGGTGTGTTCTTATGCAACAGTAGCGTTCCAAATCTCAAATAGTGCCGACAGTTTCCTGCGAATT
Source organism: Mastigoproctus giganteus (assembly GCF_048544385.1). Classification (NCBI taxonomy): domain Eukaryota; kingdom Metazoa; phylum Arthropoda; class Arachnida; order Uropygi; family Thelyphonidae; genus Mastigoproctus; species Mastigoproctus giganteus. Next base: position 37,940,919 of record NC_143577.1, read on the forward strand.
GTTCATATAGCATACTAGTGTGGAAAATTTAAGAACCAGTCAGGTTTGCACCTGCAGCTTCTCATAGGAATGGCATGGATATGAGAATAGCATACCAAAGGAACCTTGTGGGGTACAGAAATGATGAAGGAAACAACACCGACACAACAACGGAAACAAAAAGGTATAGAGGGACTTTATTAAAAAAATGGCAACATAGTACTGGCTGCCATGATACAGATGCATCATTGCCAAAGATGGGACAACAGTTACAGTACTGCCTTCCAGTATCTGGAGTTGTGTACGTCCATCCAAGATAACGCCTCCCCAAGCGATAACACCTCGACCGCCATCTCAATCCCTTTCAGTGACGTTTGCGGGGTGATACCGTGTGCTAAACTCTCGCCAGATTAGCTGAAGTTCAGAATAGCTGCTGAGACTGAATCTACTCTTATCAGTAAAGAGTACCTTAAGTAAAGATTTTGTGGTTGTAACTTTTAGAAATAGTGTTGGTCCTTAAGTTTTGCACACCAGTGTACTTATGAACCTTCGTTTGTTTGTGACTTAATTACTGACTCCCCTCGTAAAAGCGTCGCTGCTGGTAGTTGTAGTCATAGAGGTTAAGAACTACATGAGAAAGTAACAATTATATTCAAGCGACCTCCACTCTCTGGGATGAAGGTACAGCCGACCTTAGCTCGATCATGCACACTAAGCAAGCAGGTAAGCACAGTTAAAAATCATTGTATTATCAATGTTCAGCTGTATCTAGTGTGAAATATAGAAGAAAGCAGCGTGGGAAAGTCCTGGTTGAATCGGGAAATTCTCGTGGATCTCAAAGGTGAGAGTAATCTCTCTCTCTCTTTCTCTCTTTCGATATATACAGGGTGGTCTATAAGTAAGGAAACAAGTTTGACTGCAAATAACACTATTTTAATTAATGTTAATACAAAGGAAGGGTATGCATAAACTTAAAAAATATATATATTTTTTAGTCTTTTGGGAAAAGAGAGAGACACACCAAGGCACAATTCCTCAGAAATAATATCAAACTGTCTACCAATGCGACTGTTGAAACTGCAGTGGAGTGCTTATTACTAAATAATTTATCCTATTAGAATTCTCTCAAAAAAGTATTGCAGCGTTGTGGCAATCAATGGAACCCCCTCTTCTGATCCATCGACCCAGTAATTTTTCCAAATTTTCCTTCGAAGAATTCGCGTACAATTTTTACATATTCAGCTCGCTCTTCATCTCGCATAAAATGCAATGTTGAAATTTGGTTTTGGGTAAACAGACACAGCCTGTGGCAACAAAACATTCCCCATACCATGATACCACTTCCAGATGCTTGGGTTGTCTTAACAAGACAAGCGGTTACTCGCTTCGTATGGTTCTCTTCAACATCTCTGCCTGCTCAGTGCAAAACACAGTAAATTGTGATTCATCTAACCACATATCTTTCTTCCATTATTCGAGTGTCCAGTCAAAAAGTTCTCGGTACCACGGCAAGCCGATTTTTCTGTTTTTGTCTGAAACAAGTAGCTTTCGAATAGCCAAGCGACTGCCAATATCCAATGCTTCAATTCTCTACGCATAGTACTGGTTGAAACAGGACAGATCTGGGCTTGGTTCAATTAAGATGTTATTTGCTGCACACTGGATGTCCTATTTTTCTTTAGAGTCCTCCTTAGAGAACAATGACTTCGCCTTGAAGTATTGTTTTTCTTCCATATTTACCTCTTTGAGACGTGGAAAAACGGCTTGCTTTCCAGTCATTAAAAACCTTTGAGATGAAGGCTTTTGAGAAACCAGTTATATCTTTAGTTTCCCAAATAAGAAATTTTTCAAAGTCTGATAGATCAGATGTACACCCATGATAACACCTTTTTTCAAAGTCTGATAGATTTTCCTAATTCTAGCTTCGGATTAGTGCAGTCGAACAGCCTGTACAGTCTTTATACTCAACGATACAACACATCATCATCAACGTCACAGCTTTCTTTGCATCTATTTGCGTTTCTTCTGTCTGTGAGTGTCTTAATTAAAAAGGTTCGTATTTTTTTGCCATTGTGTATTTAAAATTATTATAGTATTTAAAGCTGGAAGCTTCACTTTCTTTGAGTGTTTTTCTGATGTCATTTGCGATCCTCTCTTACAAGTTTCAAATTGGAAGATGCCGTTCAGATTCAAGGTCTACTATGTTTTGGTAGATTGTGTACTGTTCTCATTTTATCAAATTTCTTCACAATTTGCATTATGGACTTTACTGCGGTAGGCTTACATCATCGTCTTCATTGTAATGCTTATGGTACTTTTCCTCAACACATCGGGTGGGAAAAACCTGGGTTCGAGTCCCGTTGATGAGGAGAGGAATTTTATGGGCCTTTTTCACAACATGGCTGAGTTAGTCGGTCTAAGCCGAGGCTGGCATGCTTTTTTCTCCCAGAAAGCAGAGTTTTTCATCCATTAACTGTAACTCGATCAGAAACACACGCATATATAATTTTTTTTTTCAAATAACATACAGAATCGCAACAACAGTTATTCTAAATAGTTTCTTTACATATGGACTACCCTGTATATAATATATATAATGAACATATCTGACATATTTATTTTTATCTGAAATTCGCATCTCTATAAATATTAGCATGTTTTTTTATTAATATGTTAGTATACAGATTAGTAAAGCAATAGCATTTTTAATTTACTGGAGGGTTTGATTAGTATGTATTCGGATAGTTGTATAAGATAAAAATATCTACAAGCACACACCACTAAACTGTATATTTATTGATCAATATTGAGTGGCATATATGTAGAAAACAGATTTGAATTTCGTCTTAACTCTCGTATAAGTATAATTCGATTCGATAATGCTGCTATCAATTCAGGTTTATGTGGGTGTTCTTTTTCCTGTGCCCGAAACATTGCCCTATGCTGTATGGAAAAAAATTCCTTTTCTTAAACCACAAATGGCAGGCATTGTGGTGTTTAATATTCATTTGCTTTCTACATTAGCTGAGATATTATGTGAAGGTGATCAATAATTGAGAATCCTCTCCAAACACCAGCTTGCTCTTTTGGTTGATACTCGCCAAGTATTATTTTTAATCTGATAGTAATGAATCTTGTGAATAACTTGTAGATGTCCAATAAGCTATTTGGTCTGTAATTTGCAATTTCTGATTAATCTCCTTTCTTATGCAGCAAAATTATGATTGCATTATTCAACTCCTTAGGCGTCACACGTTTCCTGGTGTATTTTCTTCAACTTCACCCGCTTCACTCAGCGTTACATAATTTATAACCAAATACTCTAAACAGCTCAACTGCGAGAAAAATATTACATCTCATTGCTCCATTTTCGAATAAGCCACATTGCCTAATCTATATTTTACTTTTATCAAAGGATACAAGCAGAAAAATTAGCAAATTATATACACCTGAATAAAAAAAAAACAAAAAAAAACACAGTATTTGCCTAAATTTACAAGATCCTTTGGTAGAGAGGTAATTATAAGAAATAGAGGGAAGTAATGGTCGTATGTCTCCATTTTCAGAAATACAGGAGAAAGAACCATCTTACAAAGAGAAACGTTTCAGAAATATAGATCAATACCAACAACAGTTCGATCATAGATATAATTAGCATTGTTAGAATTATGGGAGGATTAGTATTAGTATTGATATCAGAATATACTCATGGAAGCCATAGCCAAAAGTCTTTTAAAAAGGACACGAACTGAACAGACCAGCCGAGCTAACTCCATGAATGAAATATAGACGTGTCCACTATAATATGCAAAAGAAGAATAAATATGTAATGGCATGGTCTGAGTTCGGATATCGTACTGTATTCCTTGCCCTAACCCTTAAGAGAAGTTTTATTATTAGTAGCAAAGATAAACACAGTATTGACTAAATCAAAAGGATCCTTTGGTAGATAGGTAATTATACAAAATAGAGCAAAGTGATGGTAATATGCCTCCATTTCAAGAAATACCAGGAGAAAGGACCATCTCATAAGTAGAAACGTTTCTAAAAATTGGGCCATACCACCATCAGTTGGACTTAAGATAAATTAGCATCGTTAGATTTAAGAAAGGATTCGTATTAATTTGTATATCAGGATATATTCTTGGAAGCCAGAGCCAGAAGTCTTTTAAAAAGGATACTGTCTGAGCAGATCGGCCGAGCTAACTACAACAATGAAATATAGGCGTGTCCACTACAATATGTAGTAGAAAGAAAAGATGTAATAGCATGGATTGAATGGGGTTATCTTATTGTATTCTTTGCCTTAGCAATTAAATATTCTGTTAATATTCTGTTTTAATATCAAGATATATATATTCTTGGAATCAAGAGCCAGACGTTTTTTTAAAAAGGACAATAACTGAGCAGATCAGCCGAGCAACTCCCTCAATGAAATATAAACGTGTCCACTACAATAAGTAGTAGAAAAATAACAGATGTAATGCAATGGTTTGAGCTGGGATATCTTATTGTATTCCTTGCCTTACCCAGTACTACAAGTTCTATTAGTAACAGAACAGATAAACACGGTATTTGCATAAATCTATAAGATCCATTGGTAGTTAGGTAATTTTTTTTTTTTTTTTTCTGTGAACCCCAAACACGAGAGGTATTAGAACCTATAGTACTTAGTACCGTGCTTGGGTTTGAGCTTAAGAAGACGAAAGAAGATATTTGTTGACATTGGACTTGAACTTCTTTAGATTGTAATTTTCAGGAAATACATATGAAGGAAGGTTGTTCCAGAAAACGGCAGTTGAATGAATAAATGAGGAAGATGAAAAGTTGGTTCTGTGGGTTTGAAGTTGGACAGTAAATGAATGTTGGCTGGTGGCGGCACGTGTTCGGACTGTTTTGAAAGAGAGAGCGGGAATTATAGAAGCCAATTCAGAAGAACAGTGCCCACGGAAGTATCTGTAGAAGAGGCATGCAGCAGAAACAGTACGTCTATGAGAAAGCGAGTGGAGAGACTCTGTTAGAGATGAGTCATTAATTAACCTAACTGCCCTCTTCTGAATGGAATCAAGAACCCTGAGAGAGGTTTTAGGGGCACCACCCCAGATGTGGGAACAATATTCCATGGCAGGACGGATTTGCGATTTATACAGAGTGAGCAGCTGTTTGGAAGAAAAGTAACGCCGAGAGCGAAAGAGAAAACCAAGTTTTTTAGATGCAGAGGAAGCAATATTTGTAATATGCTTGTGCCAAGAGAGATTAGAAGGCAAAGTAATCCCCAAAAGAGATATATCATTTTGCCTAGAAATCGGAGTGTCACTAAAGATAAGCATAGGAGCAGAAGAATCCTTTTTGCGAGATATAAGACAAGACTGAGTTTTAGAAGGGTTGAAATCAACTAAGTTGTCTTTGCCCCACTGGAAAATTACCTGAAGATCGGCATTTAAGAAATTGCTAGCAGATTTTCGAGAAGTTGAAGCTGATTGAGCACGACAAGGTTTCTCAAAATGGAAAGTGGAATGCAATGTGCTATCATCGGCAAAACTATGGATAGGATTTCCAGTCAATGGAAGAAGGTCATTAATATACAAGAGGAAAAGTATGGGGGAAAGAACTGAACCTTGGGGGACACCGGCATTAGTGGAGAAGTTAGAAGACAGAGAGCCATCTACCATCACACTCAGGGAGCGATCAGAGAGAAAACTGGATAACCAATTAATAAAAACAGTTGGCAAACCATAAGATGGAAGCTTGTTTAGAAGACCTTTATACCAAACACGATCAAAAGCCTTTGAGATGTCAAGAGCAACTACTTGTGTTTCACCGAACCTTTCCATTGAATTAGTCCATAAATGGGTAACATAAGCCAGAATATCACCAGTGGATCGACACTGACAGAATCCATACTGGCGATCGTTGATCAGACGAAAGGTTTCTAGGTAGTTTAAGAGTTGGCGGTTAATTGATTTCTCCATTACTTTAGAAATGGAGAAATCCATTAATTGATTTCTCCATTACTTTAGAAAGAGTAGAAGTAATTGCAATGGGACGATAATTGGATGGGAGGGATTTGTCACCCTTTTTAGGAACTGGCTGGATATGAGCAAATTTCCAAGCAGAAGGAAAAGCACCTTTGGAATAAGAAAGTGAAAAAAGGTGGCAAAGAATAGGAGTAAGTTCAGGAGCACAGGTTTTGATGAGAACAAGTGGAGATATATCATCAGGACCTGCAGCTTTCTTAGCATCAAGATTCATCAAATTCCTTCTGATATCCTTTTGACGGAAGACCACAGGAGGCATTGAATAGAGCGTGTTGGGAATGGTGGGAGGTGTTTTACCAAGATCATTAATACATGAGCTGGAAGAAAAATGGGATGCTAGCAGGTCAGCTTTATCCTTGGCTGAAGTGACAACAGAACCATCTGGTTTGGACAGAGGTGGGAGCAGAGATGGGCAAAATTTGCGGCCATTAGCTTTGGCAAGAGACCAGAATGCTCGGCTACCATTAGGGCAAGAAGCAAGTTCTCTACTCTTAGCCTGTTCAAACTCTAGTTTGGACTGATTAATAACTGCTTTACAATTGTTGCGAGCTTTGGTGTAGGCAAAAATGAAACTGATGAATTAGAAACAAGCCAATTACGATATGCCACATTCTTCTCTTGAACAGCCTTAGCACATTTATTGGGAAACCAAGGTTTAGATAAAGGACGAGATTTTAAAGTGGAGAGTGTTATAAAGGATTCCATTCCTGCAAGAATAATTCCACTGACACAATCTGAGCAAACGTTGACATCAGAAGTTTTGAAACAGTAATCCGACCAAGGAAAAGAAGAAAAGAAATCTCGCAGGTCATCCCATTTTGCATTCTTGTAATGCCAAACAACACGAGGTTGGGAATAGCCATGAGATAAAGGTTCCATTGGAGAAGAGACAATCACCAAGTTGTGATCTGAAGTTCCTAAAGGACCTCTCACTTCGATCGTTGTAGGGTTGATACTTGAAGGGTTGTTTGTGAGAAAAAGATCAAGCGTATTGGCTGTATGATTAGGATTGTCCGGTATTCTTGTAGGTAAATGAACAATCTCTGCTAAGTCATTAGTAATTGCAAAAGCCTCAGCATCTCGACCTGCTGGGTCGGTGTGACTAGAAAACGGAAGCCAGCTGGAGTTGTGAATATTAAAATCACCAAGGAATATTACCTCACTGTTAGGAAAGTTGGACTGGAGAAAGTCAAGTTGCAAAGAGAGGAAGTCAAAGAGCTCCAAGTGATTAGTGGAGTTGGGAGAACAGCAGAGACAACAGATGAATTTTACACAATGAGGTAGAGAGATTTTAAGCCAGACAAGATCAAAGAGAGGAGATTCGAAATTGCCAAGTCTCTAACAGGGAATATCAGAACGGACATATGCACAAGTACCACCTTTGAGGCGAAAGGATTCATACAGCGAATAATTCGGGCATCTGAGATGAGCAGTAGTTGAATCAACCGATAACTGAGATTCTGTCAGAAAACGTACATGGGGTTTGGCAGACTGCGAGTGGAAATGGACATTGTTGAGATTAGAATTGAGACCACGTATATTTGTGAAATGAATTAGGAAGTGCTTGGGAGGTTTAGATCTTTTCGCAGATAAGCTTGCTCTATTAGTTTGACAGTTCATGGTGTATTCAATAGTAAGAAAAGTGGGTGAGACATGCTGTATGAAGTAATGAAAATTTGGATATGGCGTACACGTGGTAAGAATATACCCAGATCCTTGACATAACGTGGCCTTGACAATGCTCCCCGCATACCCACTACTCGGACTCCCTCCAGTCACTATCTGGCAGAGTAGAGGTAGCTAGATTATACACTAGCTGATCCGGAAGCCTCCTAGAGAGTTACCAATAGTTTCGGTCCGGTGTACTAACTAGCGGCCGGCCTGCGAACACCGTTTTAGAGCTGTACCCTCGAAATTTAAGGAATATTGGATCTCGCCACGATGTTCATCATAACCTCGAAAGTCATCAATCATACTGCATGATGGAAGAGACAGGGAAGGGTCGACCGGAACTTAGCTCTAGAGACTAAACATGGGTTCCACCACTTCAAGCCTCCAATAACGAAAGTGGTGGTATTTCACCGGTTGATGAGAGTCATCTACCACCTAGTAGTGCCTGGTAACATAGAGGGGCGAGGTTACTCCATGTGGTGTGGGCGCCACACCTCGACCCCTGCTTACGTTGGTTCACACCTGGGTGGTCATCCTCCATGTATTTGTGCATGGAGGTTACGCAGGATTACTAACAGTCCCACCATCGTGAAGGTGCAAGCAGAGGATTTGGCTGTCACAGACCGTCCGGACGTCGCCGAAATTGGGTCCACTTGACGTGAGTGTCACGCGAATATCAGTTCCATCAGCGTTTTAGACTCCCAGGTAGCGAGTTCAGCTTGTCTGGCATATCTGAGAGAATGTCTGTGACAAGCTCAATTACATGAAATAGAGAGAAGGGATGGTTGTATTCCCCAATTCACAGTAATAATAAGAGAAAGCGTCATCTTATAAGCAAAAAGGTTTCGAAACATGGGGTCATAAAACCGTCAGTTCGAACTTAGATAAAATTAACATCGTTAGAATTATGAATGGGTTCGTATTAGTTTTGATATTAGGATATATTCTTGGACGCCAGATCCAACAGACTTTTAAAAGGACACTAAATGACAAGATCAGTCGAACAAATTCCTTCAAAGAAATATATACGTGTCCCTTACAATGTGTAGAAGAAGAATAAAAGATTTAATGACATGGTTTCTTAAGGGATATTTGGCTGTATTCGTTGACTTCGCAGTTAAGATATCTACTGTTATTAATAGCACAGATAAAAGCAGTATTTGTCTCAACCTGTACGTCCCTTTGAAAGATAGGTAACTAGAACAAATAGAGAGAAGTGATGGTCGCATGACACCATTTCGAGAAATACAAGGAGAAAGCGGTATCTTATAAGCAGAAAGGTTTCTAAAAACCGGGCCACACCACCATTAGTTGGACGTAATATATAATTAGCATCGTTAGATTTAGGAATCGGTTATTTTAGTTTCGATATCAGAATATATTCTTGGAAGTCAGAGTTAGAAGTCTTTTAAAGAGGACACAAAATGAAGAGATCAACCGAGATTATTCCATCAATGAAATATAGACATGACCACTACAATATGTAGCAGAAGTATTAAAGATCTAATGGCAAGGTGTGAGCTGAGTTTGAATCCTTCACTTAGCCTTTGAGAAAATTTCTATTAGTAAGAGCAGAGATATACACATTATTAACCTAAGTCTGAAAGTTCGTTTCGTAGACAGGTAGAGGGAAGACCATCACTTCCCTCTATTTAACAAATAGAGCGAAGTGATGGTCTTATGCTTCCATTTCGAGAAATACCAAGGGAAAGCGACATATTATAAGCAGAAACGTTTGGAAAAATGGGGCAATACCACCATCAGTCCAAACTAAGATGTAATTAGCATTGTTAGAATTATGAATGGGTTCATATTAATTTTGATAGCAGGATATATTCATGGTTGCCAGAGTCAGAAGACTTTTAGAAATAACACTAACTGAGCAGATCAGCCGAGCTAACTCCACCAATTAAATATAAACGTGTCCACTGTAATATGTAGTAGAAGAATAAAAGATGTAATGGCATGGTTTGTGTTGGGAAATCTTATTGTATTCCAAGGCTTAGACCATAACAGAATTTCTATTATTAATATCCTAGATAAACACAGCACATGACTAAGTCTATAAGATTCTTTAGTAGTTAAGTAATAATACGAAATACAGTAGAGTGATGGTTGTATGCCCCCATTTCGAGAAATACCAGGAGAAAGCGCCACCTTATAAGCTGTACAGTTTCGCAAAATGGAGCCATACCACCATCACTTTCACCTTAGATGTATCTGTCATCGTTAGAATTATGAATGGATTGGTATTCCTTTTGATGTCATGATTTACTCTTGGAAGCCATAGCCAGAAATCTTTAAAAAGGACACTAACTGAGCAGATCAGCCGAGCTAACAATATCAATGAAATATAGACGTATCCACTACAATTTCTTGTAGAATTATAAAAGATGCAATGGCAGGGGCTGAGTTGGGAAATCTTACTGTATTCCCTGCTTTGGCCTGTAACAGCATTTTTTAATATTAATATCCCGGATGAATACAGCATAGGATTAACTCTACAAGATTCTTTGTTAGATAAATAATTATAAGAAATACCCTGAAGTGATGGTTGTATGCCTCCATTTCGAGAAATACCAGGAGAAAGCGCCAATTTATAAGCTGAAAAGTTTCGAAAAATGGGGCCATACCACCATCACTTTCACCTCAGATGTATCTGTCATCGTTAGAATTATGAATGGATTGGTATTCGTTTTGATGTCATGATTTACTCTTGGAAGCCAGAGCCAGAAATCTTTAAAAGGGACACTAACTGAGCAGATCAGCCGAGCTAACAGCATCAACGAAATATAGACGTGTCCACTACAATATGAAGTAGAAGAATAATGTTGTAATGGCGTGGTTTCCGTTGAGAAATCATACTGTATGGGCTACCATAGCACTTAAGAAATGTTCTACTATTAATACCAAGAGAAACACAGTATATGCCTAATGCTACAACTTCCTTTATCTGTATAGGTACTTAAAACAAATACAACAAAGTGATGGTTGTATGCTTCCATTTCGAGAAATACCAGGAGAAAGCGCCACCTTATAAGCTGAAAAGTTTCGAAAAATGAGGCCCTACCACCATCACTTTCACGTCAGATGTAACTGTCATCATTAGAATTATGAATGGATTTGTATTCCTTTGGATGTCATGATATACACTTGGAAGCCATAGCCAGAAATCTTTAAAAAGGACACTAACTGAGCAGATCAGCCGAGCTAACAATATCAATGAAATATAATCGTGTCCACTACAATTTCTTGTAGAATTATAAAAGATGCAATGGCAGGGGCTGAGTTGGGAAGTCTTACTGTATTCCCTGCTTTGGCCTGGAACAGCATTTTTTAATATTAATATCCCGGATGAATACAGCATAAGATTAACTGTACAAGATTCTTTGTTAGATAAGTAATTATAAGAAATACACTGAAGTGATGGTTGTATGCCTCCATTTCGAGAAATACCAGGAGAAAGCGCCAACTTATAAGCTGAAAAGTTTCGAAAAATGAGGCCCTACCACCATCACTTTCACCTTAGATGTGACTGTCATCATTAGAATTATGAATGGATTTGTATTCCTTTGGATGTCATGATTTACTCTTGGAAGCCATAGCCAGAAATCTTTAAAAAGGACACTAACTGAGCAGATCAGCCGAGCTAACAATATCAATGAAATATTGTCGTGTCCACTACAATTTCTTGTAGAATTATAAAAGATGCAATGGCAGGGGCTGAGTTGGGAAATCTTACTGTATTCCCTGCTTTAGCCGGTAACCGCAATTTTTAATATTAATATCCCGGATGAATACAGCATAACATTAACTCTACAAGATTCTTTGTTAAATAAGTAATTATAAGAAATACACTAAAGTGATGGTTGTATGCCTCCATTTCGAGAAATACCAGGAGAAAGCGCCAATTTATAAGCTGAAAAGATTCGAAAAATGGGGCCATACCACCATCACTCTCACCTTAGATGTAACTGTCAACGTTAGAATTATGAATGGATTGATATACGTTAGGATGTCATAATATACTCTTGGAAGCCATAGCCATTACACTTTAAAAATTACACTAAATGAACAGATCAGCCGAGCTAACAATATCAATGAAATATAGACGTGTCCACTACAATTTCTTGTAGAATTATAAAAGATGCAAAGGCATGGGTTGAGTTGGGAAATCTTACTGTATTCCCTGCTATTAATATTTCTAATATTAATATCCCTCATGAACACAGCACAGGACCAACTCTACAAGATTCTTCGTTAGATAAGTAATTATAACAAATACACTGAAGTGATGGTTGTATGCCTCCATTTCGAGAAATACCAGGAGAAAGCGCCACTTTATAAGCTGAAAAGTTTCGAAAAATGGGGCCCTACCACCATCACTTTCACCTTAGATGTAACTGTCATCATTAGAATTATGAATGGATTTGTATTCCTTTGGATGTCATGATATACTCTTGGAAGCCATAGCCAGAAATCTTTAAAAAGGACACTAACTGAGCAGATCAGCCGAGCTAACAATATCAATGAAATATAGACGTGTCCACTACAATATGCAGTAGAATAATAAAAGATGCAAAGGCATTGGCTGAGTCGGGTAATTTTAATGTATTCCCTGCTTTAGCCCTTAAGGGAATTTCTAATGCTAATATCACGAATGAACATAGCACAGGACCAACTCTACAACATCTTTTGTTAGATAAGTAATTATAACAAATACAGTAAAGTGATGGTTGTATGACCCCATTTAGAGAAATACCAGGAGAAATCGCCACCTTATAAGCTGAAACTACCCCCGGGGGCTCACATCTAGTGAGTATGGGCTTGGCACACCCAGGGTCCTGAGCTGGATATCACCATTCTTCTCTTTCTTGGTGATTCCCTTCTACCTTTCTCTCTCTCTCTATTGCTCTCTGGGTAACTCACAATTTTTATTTTGATTATCTATTTATTTTTTTTGTTTCCTGGTACAGCCTAAGCCGCAGTATTCCTTGCAACATGTGGGTAATAATAATAATAATCATAAATGGTTTCGAAAAATAGGGCCATACCTCCAACAGTTTGATCTTAGTCATAACTGCCATCGTTTGAAATACCAATCGATTGGGATTAGTTTGGATGTCATTATATACTCTTGGAAGCTCGAACCAGAAATCTTTAAAAAGGACACTAACTGAGCAGATCAGCCGAGCTAACAATATCAATGAAATATAGACGTGTCCACTACAATTTCTTGTAGAATTATAAAAGATGCAATGGCATGGGTTGAGTTGGGAAATCTTACTCTATTCCCTGCTATTAATATTTCTAATATTAAGATCCCTCATGAACACAGCACCGGACCAACTCTACAAGATTCTTCGTTAGATAAGTAATTATAACAAATACACTGAAGTGATGGTTGTATGCCTCCATTTCGAGAAATACCAGGAGAAAGCGCCACCTTATAAGCTGAAAAGTTTCGAAAAATGGGGCCATACCACCATCACTTTCACCTTAGATGTATCTGTCATCGTTAGAATTATGAATGGATTGTTATTCCTTTTCATGTCATGATTTACTCTTGGAAGCCATAGCCAGAAATCTTTAAAAAGGACACTAACTGAGCAGATCAGCCGAGCTAACAGTATCAATGAAATATAGACGTGTCCACTACAATATGTAGTAGAATTATAAAAGAAGCAATGGCATGGGCTGAGTTGGGTAATCTTAATGTATTCCCTGCTTTAGCCCTTAAGAGAATTTCTAATACTAATATCACGAATGAACACAGCACAGGACCAACTCTACAACATCTTTTGATAGATAAGTAATTATAACAAATACAGTAAAGTGATGGTTGTATGACCCCATTTAGAGAAATACCAGGAGAAATCGCCACCTTATAAGCTGAAACTACCCCCGGGGGCTCACATCTAGTGAGTATGGGCTTGGCACACCCAGGGTCCTGAGCTGGATATCTCCATTCTTCTCTTTCTTGGTGATTCTCTTCTACCTTTCTCTCTCTCTCTCTATTGCTCTCGGAGTAACTCAGAATTTTTATTTTGATTATCTATTTATTTTTTTTTTGTTTCCTGGTGCAGCCTAAGCCTCAGGCTTCTTGCAACATGTGGGTAATAATAATAATAATCATAAATCGTTTCGAAAAATACGGCCATACCTCCATCAGTTTGATCTTAGTCATAACTGTCATCGTTTGAAATACCAATCGATTGGGATTAGTTTGGATGTCATTATATACTCTTGGATGCCAGAACCAGAAACCTTTAAAAAGGACACTAACTGAGCAGATCAGCCGAGCTAATAATACCAATGAAACATAGACGTGTCCACTACAATATGTAATAGAATTATAAAAGATGATATGGCATGGGTTGAGTTGGGAAATCTTACTGTATTCCCTGCATTAGCCGTTAATAGAATTTCTAATATTAATATCCCGCATGAGTACAGCATAACATTAACTCTACAAGATTCTTTGTTAGATAAGTAATTATAAGAAATACAATAAAGTGATGGTTGTATGCCTCCATATCGAGAAATACCAGGAGAAAGCGCCAATTTATAAGCTGAAAAGATTCGAAAAATGGGGCCATACCACCATCACTCTCACCTTAGTAATTGTCAACGTTTGAATTATGAATGGATTGATATACGTTAGGATGTCATAATATACTCTTGGAAGCCATAGCCAGAAAACTTTAAAAATTACACTAACTGAGCAGATCAGCCGAGCTAACAATATCAATGAAATATAGACGTGTCCACTACAATTTCTTGTAGAATTATAAAAGATGCAATGGCATAGGTTGAGTTGGGAAATCTTACTCTATTCCCTGCTATTAATATTTCTAATATTATGATCCCTCATGAACACAGCACCGGACCAACTCTACAAGATTCTTCGTTAGATAAGTAATTATAACAAATACACTGAAGTGATGGTTGTATGCCTCCATTTCGAGAAATACCAGGAGAAAGCGCCACCTTATAAGCTGAAAAGTTTCGAAAAATGGGGCCATACCACCATCACTTTCACCTTAGATGTATCTGTCATCGTTAGAATTATGAATGGATTGGTATTCCTTTGGAGGTCATGATTTACTCTTGGAAGCCATAGCCAGAAATCTTTAAAAAGGACACTAACTGAGCAGATCAGCCGAGCTAACAATATCAATGAAACATGTATGTGTCCACTACAATATGTAATAGAATTATAAAAGATGATATGGCATGGGCTGAGTTGGGAAATTTTACTGTATTCCCTGAATTAGCCGTTAACAGAATTTCTAATATTAATATCCCGGATGAATACAGCAAAAAATTAACTCTACAAGATTCTTTGTTAAATAAGTAATTATATGAAATACACAAAAGTGATGGTTGTATGCCTCCATTTCTAGAAATACCAGGAGACAGCGCCAATTTATAAGCTGAAAAGATTCGAAAAATGGGGCCATACCACCATCACTCTCACCTTAGATGTAACTGTCAACATTAGAATTATGAATGGATTGATATACGTTAGGATGTCATGATTTACTCTTGGAAGCCATAGCGAGAAATCTTTAAAAAGGACACTAACTGAGCAGATCAGCCGAGCTAACAATATCAATGAAATATAGATGTGTCCACTACAATTTCTTGTAGAATTATAAAAGATGCAATGGCAGGGGCTGAGTTGGGAAATCTTACTGTATTCCTTGCTTTAGCCGGTAACAGCATTTTTTAATACTAATATCCCGGATGAATACAGCATAGGATTAACTCCACAAGATTCTTTGTTAAATAAGTAATTATAAGAAATACACTAAAGTGATGGTTGTATGCCTCCATTTCGAGAAATACCAGGAGAAAGCGCCACCTTATAAGCTGAAAGGTTTCGAAAAATGGAGCCATACCACCATCACTTTCACCTTAGATGTATCTGTCATCGTTAGAATTATGAATGGATTGGTATTCCTTTTGATGTCATGATTTACTCCTGGAAGCCATAGCCAGAAATCTTTAAAAATTACACTAACTGAGCAGATCAGCCGAGCTAACAATATCAATGAAATATAGACGTGTCCACTACAATATGTAGTAGAATTATAAAAGATGCAATGGCATGGGCTGAGTTGGGTAATCTTAATGTATTCCCTGCTTTAGCCCTTAAGAGAATTTCTAATGCTAATATCACGAATGAACACAGCACAGGACCAACTCTACAACATCTTTTGTTAGATAAGTAATTATAACAAATACAGTAAAGTGATGGTTGTATGACCCCATTTAGAGAAATACCAGGAGAAATCGCCACCTTATAAGCTGAAAATACCCCAGGCGGCTCACATCTAGTGAGTAAGGGCTAGGCATACCCAGGGTCCTGAGCTGGATATCACCATTCTTCTCTTTCTTGGTGATTCCCTTCTACCTTTCTCTCTCTCTCTATTACACTCTCGGTAACTCAGAATTTTTATTTTGATTATCTATTTATTTTTTTTTGTTTCCTGGTGCAGCCTAAGCCTCAGTCTTCCTTGCAACATGTGGGTAATAATAATAATAATCATAAATGGTTTCGAAAAATAGGGCCATACCTCCATCAGTTTGATCTTAGTCATAACTGTCATCGTTTGAAATACCAATCGATTGGGATTGGTTTGGATGTCATTATATACTTTTGGAAGCCCGAACCAGAAACCTTTATAAAGGACACTAACTGAGCAGATCAGCCGAGCTAATAATACCAATGAAACATACACGTGTCCACTACAATATGTAGTAGAATTATAAAAGATGAAATGGCATGGGTTGAGTTGGGAAAGTTTACTGTATTCCCTTCGTTAGCCGTTAACAGAATTTCTAATATTAATATCCCGGATGAATACAGTAAAAAACTCTACAACATTCTTTGTTAAATAAGTAATTATAAGAAATACACTAAAGTGATGGTTGTATGCCCCCATTTCGAGAAATACCAGGAGAAAGCGCCAATGTATAAGCTGTAAAGATTCGAAAAATGGGGCCATACCACCATCACTCTCACCTTAGATGTAATTGTGAACGTTAGAATTATGAATGGATTGATATACGTTAGGATGTGATAATATACTCTTGGAAGCCATAGCCAGAAAACTTTAAAAATTAAACTAACTGAGCAGATCAGCCGAGCTAACAATATCAATGAAATATAGACGTGTCCACTACAATTTCTTGTAGAATTATAAAAGATGCAATGGCATGGGTTGAGTTGGGAAATCTTACTGTACTCCTTGCTTTAGCCGGTAACAGCATTTTTTAATATTAATATCCCGGATGAATACAGCATAGGATTAACTCTACAAGATTCTTTGTTAAATAAGTAATTATAAGAAATACACTAAAATGATGGTTGTATGCCTCCATTTCGAGAAATACCAGGAGAAAGCGCCACCTTATAAGCTGAAAAGATTCGAAAAATGGGGCCATACCACCATCACTCTCACCTTAGATGTAACTGTCATCATTAGGATTATGAATGGATTAGTATTCCTTTGGATGTCATGATATACTCTTGGAAGCCATAGCCAGAAATCTTTAAAAAGGTCACTAACTGAGCAGATCAGCCGAGCTAACAATATCAATGAAATATAGACGTGTCCACTACAATTTCTTGTAGAATTATAAAAGATGCAATGGCATAGGTTGAGTTGGGAAATCTTACTCTATTCCCTGCTATTAATATTTCTAATATTAAGATCCCTCATGAACACAGCACAGGACCAAATCTACAAGATTCTTCGTTAGATAAGTAATTATAACAAATACACTGAAGTGATGGTTGTATGCCTCCATTTCGAGAAATACCAGGAGAAAGCGCCACCTTATAAGCTGAAAACTTTCGAAAAATGGGGCCAAACCACCATCACTTTCACCTTAGATGTATCTGTCATCGTTAGAATTATGAATGGATTGTTATTCCTTTTCGTGTCATGATTTACTCTTGGAAGCCATAGCCAGAAATCTTTAAAAAGGACACTAACTGAGCAGATCAGCCGAGCTAACAGTATCAATGAAATATAGACGTGTTCACTACAATTTCTTGTAGAATTATAAAAGATGCAATGGCATGGGTTGAGTTGGGAAATCTTACTGTATTCCTGCTATTACTATTTCTAATATTAAGATCCCTCTTGAACACAGCACAGGACCAACTCTACAAGATTCTTCGTTAGATAAGTAATTATAACAAATACACTGAAGTGATGTTTGTATGCCTCCATTTCGAGAAATACCAGGAGAAAGCGCCACCTTATAAGCTGAAAAGTTTCGAAAAATGGGGCCATACCACCACTTTCACCTTAGATGTATCTGTCATCGTTAGAATTATGAATGGATTGGTATTCCTTTTGATGTCATGATTTACTCTTGGAAGCCATAGACAGAATCTTTAAAACGGACATTAACTGAGCAGATCAGCCGAGCTAACAATATCAATGAAATATAGACGTGTCCACTACAATATGTAGTAGAAATATAAAAGAAGCAATGGCATGGGCTGAGTTGGGTAATCTTAATGTATTCCCTGCTTTAGCCCTTAAGAGAATTTCTAATAATAATATCACGAATGAACACAGCACAGGACCAACTCTACAACATCTTTTGTTAGATAAGTAAGTATAACAAATACAGTAAAGTGATGATTGTATGACCCCATTTAGAGAAATACCAGGAGAAATCGCCACCTTATAAGCTGAAACTACCCCCGGGGGCTCACATCTAGTGAGTATGGGATTGCCACACCCAGGGTCCTGAGCTGGATATCTCCATTCTTCTCTTTCTTGGTGATTCCCTTCTACCTTTCTCTCTCTCTCTATTGCTCTCTGGGTAACTCAGAATTTTTATTTTGATTATCTATTTATTTTTTTTTTTTTTGTTTCCTGGTGCAGCCTAAGCCTCAGGCTTCCTTGCAACATGTGGGTAATAATAATAATAATCATAAATGGTTTCGAAAAATACGGCCATAGCTCCATCAGTTCGATCTTAGTCATAACTGTCATCGTTTGAAATACCAATCGATTGGAATTAGTTTGGATGTCATTATATACTCTTGGATGCCAGAACCAGAAACCTTTAAAAAGGACACTAACTGAGCAGATCAGCCGAGCTAATAATACCAATGAAACATAGACGTGTCCACTACAATATGTAATAGAATTATAAAAGATGAAATGGCATGGGTTGAGTTGGGAAATTTTACTGTATTCCCTGCATTAGCCGTTAACAGAATTTCTAATATTAATATCCGGGATGAATAGAGCAAAAAATTAACTCTAAAAGATTCTTTGTTAAATAAGTAATTATAAGAAATACACTAAAGTGATGGTTGTATGCCTCCATTTCGAGAAATACCAGGAGAAAGCGCCAATTTATAAGCTGAAAAGATTCGAAAAATGGGGCCATACAACCATCACTCTAACCTTAGATGTAACTGTCAACGTTAGAATTATGAATGGATTGATATACTTTAGGATGTCATAATATACTCTTGGAAGCCATAGCCAGTAAACTTTAAAAAGGACACTAACTGAGCAGATCAGCCGAGCTAACAATATCAATGAAATATAGACGTGTCCACTACAATATGTAGTAGAATTATAAAAGATGCAATGGCATGGGCTGAGTTGGGTAATCTTAATGTATTCCCTGCTTTAGCCCTTAAGAGAATTTCTAATGCTAATATCACGAATGAACACAGCACAGGACCAACTCTACAACATCTTTTGTTAGATAAGTAATTATAACAAATACAGTAAAGTGATGGT
The DNA here is from genome assembly GCF_048544385.1 of Mastigoproctus giganteus. Classification (NCBI taxonomy): domain Eukaryota; kingdom Metazoa; phylum Arthropoda; class Arachnida; order Uropygi; family Thelyphonidae; genus Mastigoproctus; species Mastigoproctus giganteus. The sequence continues at coordinate 37,960,396 of NC_143577.1, forward strand.
TGTATGACCCCATTTAGAGAAATACCAGGAGAAATCGCCACCTTATAAGCTGAAACTACCCCCGGGGGCTCACATCTAGTGAGTATTGGCTTGGCACACCTAGGGTCCTGAGCTGGATATCTCCATTCTTCTCTTTCTTGGTGATTCCCTTCTACCTTTCTCTCTCTCTCTATTGCTCTCTGGGTAACTCAGAATTTTTATTTTGATTATCTATTTATTATTTTTTTGTTTCCTGGTGCAGCCTAAGCCTCAGGCTTCCTTGCAACATGTGGGTAATAATAATAATAATCATAAATGGTTTCGAAAAATAGGGCCATCCCTCCATCAGTTTGATCTTAGTCATAACTGCCATCGTTTGAAATACCAATCGATTGGGATTAGTTTGGATGTCATTATATACTCTTGGAAGCCCGAACCAGAAATCTTTAAAAAGGACACTAACTGAGCAGATCAGCCGAGCTAACAATATCAATGAAATATAGACGTGTCCACTACAATTTCTTGTAGAATTATAAAAGATGCAATGGCATGGGTTGAGTTGGGAAATCTTACTGTATTCCCTGCTATTAATATTTCTAATATTAAGATCCCTCATGAACACAGCACAGGACCAACTCTACAAGATTCTTCGTTAGATAAGTAATTATAACAAATACACTGAAGTGATGGTTGTATGCCTCCATTTCGAGAAATACCAGGAGAAACCGCCACCTTATAAGCTGAAAAGTTTCGAAAAATTGGGCCATACCACCATCACTTTCACCTTAGATGTATCTGTCATCTTTAGAATTAAGAATGGATTGGTATTCCTTTTGACGTCATGATATACTCTTGGAAGCCATAGCCAGAAATCTTTAAAAAGGACACTAACTGAGCATATCAGCCGAGCTAACAATATCAATGAAATATATAATCGTGTCCACTACAATATGTAATAGAATTATAAAAGATGATATGGCATGGGTTGAGTTGGAAATCTTACTGTATTCCCTGCATTAGCCGTTAACAGAATTTCTAATATTAATATCCCGGATGAATACAGCAAAAAATTAACTCTACAAGATTCTTTGTTAAATAAGTAATTATACGAAATACACTAAAGTGATGGTTGTATGCCTCCATTTCGAGAAATACCAGGAGAAAGCGCCAATTTATAAGCTCAAAAGCTTCGAAAAATGGGGCCATACCACCATCACTCTCACCTTAGTAATTGTCAACGTTAGAATTATGAATGGATTGATATACGTTAGGATGTCATAATATACTCTTGGAAGCCATAGCCAGAAAACTTTAAAAATTACACTAACTGAGCAGATCAGCCGAGCTAACAATATCAATGAAATATAGATGTGTCCACTACGATTTCTTGTAGAATTATAAAAGATGCAATGGCAGGGGCTGAGTTGGGAAATCTTACTGTATTCCTTGCTTTAGCCGGTAACAGCATTTTTTAATACTAATATCCCGGATGAATACAGCATAGGATTAACTCTACAAGATTCTTTGTTAAATAAGTAATTATAAGAAATACACTAAAGTGATGGTTGTATGCCTCCATTTCGAGAAATACCAGGAGAAAGCGCCACCTTATAAGCTGAAAAGTTTCGAAAAATGGAGCCATACCACCATCACTTTCACCTTAGATGTATCTGTCATCGTTAGAATTATGAATGGATTGGTATTCCTTTTGATGTCATGATTTACTCCTGGAAGCCATAGCCAGAAATCTTTAAAAAGGACACTAACTGAGCAGATCAGCCGAGCTAACAATATCAATGAAATATAGACGTGTCCACTACAATATGTAGTAGAATTATAAAAGATGCAATGGCATGGGGTGAGTTGGGTAATCTTAATGTATTCCCTGCTTTAGCCCTTAAGAGAATTTCTAATGCTAATATCAAGAATGAACACAGCACAGGACCAACTCTACAACATCTTTTGTTAGATAAGTAATTATAACAAATACAGTAAAGTGATGGTTGTATGACCCCATTTAGAGAAATACCAGGAGAAATCGCCACCTTATAAGCTGAAACTACCCCCGGGGGCTCACATCTAGTGAGTATGGGCTTGGCACACCCAGGGTCCTGAGCTGGATATCTCCATTCTTCTCTTTCTTGGTGATTCCCTTCTACCTTTCTCTCTCTCTCTCTATTGCCCTCTGGGTAACTCAGAATTTTTATTTTGATTATCTATTTATTTTTTTTTTGTTTCCTGGTGCAGCCTAAGCCTCAGGCTTCCTTGCAACATGTGGGTAATAATAATAATAATCATAAATCGTTTCGAAAAATACGGCCATACCTCCATCAGTTTGATCTTAGTCATAACTGTCATCGTTTGAAATACCAATCGATTGGGATTAGTTTGGATGTCATTATATACTCTTGGATGCCAGAACCAGAAACCTTTAAAAAGGACACTAACTGAGCAGATCAGCCGAGCTAATAATACCAATGAAACATAGACGTGTCCACTACAATATGTAATAGAATTATAAAAGATGAAATGGCATGGGTTGAGTTGGGAACTTTTACTGTATTCCCTGCATTAGCCGTTAACAGAATTTCTAATATTAATATCCCGGATGAATACAGCAAAAAATTAACTCTACAAGATTCTTTGTTAAATAAGTAATTATAAGAAATACACTAAAGTGATGGTTGTATGCCTCCATTTCGAGAAATACCAGGAGAAAGCGCCAATTTATAAGCTGAAAAGATTCGAAAAATGGGGCCATACCACCATCACTCTCACCTTAGATGTAATTGTCAACGTTAGAATTATGAATGGATTGATATACTTTAGGATGTCATAATATACTCTTGGAAGCCATAGCCAGAAAACTTTAAAAAGGACACTAACTGAGCAGATCAGCCGAGCTAACAATATCAATGAAATATAGACTTGTCCACTACAATATGTAATAGAATTATAAAAGATGATATGGCATGGGTTGAGTTGGGAAATCTTACTGTATTCCCTGCTTTAGCCGTTAACAGAATTTCTAATATTAATATCCCGGATGAATACAGCATAGGATTAACTCTACAAGATTTTTTGTTAAATAAGTAATTATAAGAAATACACTAAAGTGATGGTTGTATGCCTCCATTTCGAGAAATACCAGGAGAAAGCGCCACCTTATAAGCTTAAACGTTTCGAAAAATGGGGCCATACCACCATCACTTTCACCGTAGATGTACCTGTCATCATTAGGATTATGAATGGATTAGTATTCCTTTGGATGTCATGATATACTCTTGGAAGCCATAGCCAGAAATCTTTAAAAAGGACACTAACTGAGCAGATCAGCCGAGCTAACAATATCAATGAAACATAGACGTGTCCTCTACAATATGTAATAGAATTATAAAAGATGATATGACATGGGTTGAGTTGGGAAATCTTACTGTATTCCCTGCATTAGCCGTTAACAGAATTTCTAATATTAATATCCCGCATGAGTACAACATAACATTAACTCTACAAGATTCTTTGTTAGATAAGTAATTATAAGAAATACAATAAAGTGATGGTTGTATGCCTCCATATCGAGAAATACCAGGAGAAAGCGCCAATTTATAAGCTGAAAAGATTCGAAAAATGGGGCCATACCACCATCACTCTCACCTTAGATGCAACTGTCAACGTTTGAATTATGAATGGATTGATATTCGTTAGGATGTCATAATATACTCTTGGAAGCCATAGCCAGAAAACTTTAAAAATTACACTAACTGAGCAGATCAGCCGAGCTAACAATATCAATGAAATATAGACGTGTCCACTACAATTTCTTGTAGAATTATAAAAGATGCAATGGCATAGGTTGAGTTGGGAAATCTTACTCTATTCCCTGCTATTAATATTTCTAATATTAAGATCCCTCATGAACACAGCACCGGACCAACTCTACAAGATTCTTCGTTAGATAAGTAATTATAACAAATACACTGAAGTGATGGTTGTATGCCTCCATTTCGAGAAATACCAGGAGAAAGCGCCACCTTATAAGCTGAAAAGTTTCGAAAAATGGGGCCATACCACCATCACTTTCACCTTAGATGTATCTGTCATCGTTAGAATTATGAATGGATTGTTATTCCTTTTCATGTCATGATTTACTCTTGGAAGCCATAGCCAGAAATCTTTAAAAAGGACACTAACTGAGCAGATCAGCCGAGCTAACAGTATCAATGAAATATAGACGTGTCCACTACAATATGTAGTAGAATTATAAAAGAAGCAATGGCATGGGCTGAGTTGGGTAATCTTAATGTATTCCCTGCTTTAGCCCTTAAGAGAATTTCTAATACTAATATCACGAATGAACACAGCACAGGACCAACTCTACAACATCTTTTGATAGATAAGTAATTATAACAAATACAGTAAAGTGATGGTTGTATGACCCCATTCAGAGAAATACCAGGAGAAATCGCCACCTTATAAGCTGAAACTACCCCCGGGGGCTCACATCTAGTGAGTATGGGCTTGGCACACCCAGGGTCCTGAGCTGGATATCTCCATTCTTCTCTTTCTTGGTGATTCCCTTCTACCTTTCTCTCTCTCTCTCTATTGCTCTCTGGGTAACTCAGAATTTTTATTTTGATTATCTATTTATTTTTTTTTTGTTTCCTGGTGCAGCCTAAGCCTCAGGCTTCCTTGCAACATGTGGGTAATAATAATAATAATCATAAATCGTTTCGAAAAATACGGCCATACCTCCATTAGTTTGATCTTAGTCATAACTGTCATCGTTTGAAATACCAATCGATTGGGATTAGTTTGGATGTCATTATATACTCTTGGATGCCAGAACCAGAAACCTTTAAAAAGGACACTAACTGAGCAGATCAGCCGAGCTAATAATACCAATGAAACATAGACGTGTCCACTACAATATGTAATAGAATTATAAAAGATGAAATGGCATGGGTTGAGTTGGGAAATTTTACTGTATTCCCTGCATTAGCCGTTAACAGAATTTCTAATATTAATATCCCGGATGAATACAGCAAAAAATTAACTCTACAAGATTCTTTGTTAAATAAGTAATTATAAGAAATACACTAAAGTGATGGTTGTATGCCTCCATTTCGAGAAATACCAGGAGAAAGCGCCACCTTATAAGCTTAAAAGTTTCGAAAAATGGGGCAATACCACCATCACTTTCACCGTAGATGTAACTGTCATCATTAGGATTATGAATGGATTAGTATTCCTTTGGATGTCATGATATACTCTTGGAAGCCATAGCCAGAAATCTTTAAAAAGGACACTAACTGAGCAGATCAGCCGACCTAACAATATCAATGAAACATAGACGTGTCCACTACAATATGTAATAGAATTATAAAAGATGATATGGCATGGGTTGAGTTGGGAAATCTTACTGTATTCCCTGCATTAGCCGTTAACAGAATTTCTAATATTAATATCCCGGATGAATACAGCAAAAAATTAACTCTACAAGATTCTTTGTTAATTAAGTAATTATAAGAAATACACTAAAGTGATGGTTGTATGCCTCCATTTCGAGAAATACCAGGAGAAAGCGCCAATTTATAAGCTGAAAAGATTCGAAAAATGGGGCCATACCACCATCACTCTCACTTTAGTAATTGTCAACGTTAGAATTATGAATGGATTGATATACGTTAGGATGTCATAATATACTCTTGGAAGCCATAGCCAGAAAACTTTAAAAATTACACTAACTGAGCAGATCAGCCGAGCTAACAATATCAATGAAATATAGATGTGTCCACTACAATTTCTTGTAGAATTATAAAAGATGCAATAGCAGGGGCTGAGTTGGGAAATCTTACTGTATTCCTTGCTTTAGCCGGTAACAGCATTTTTTAATACTAATATCCCGGATGAATACAGCATAGGATTAACTCCACAAGATTCTTTGTTAAATAAGTAATTATAAGAAATACACTAAAGTGATGGTTGTATGCCTCCATTTCGAGAAATACCAGGAGAAAGCGCCACCTTATAAGCTGAAAAGTTTCGAAAAATGGAGCCATACCACCATCACTTTCACCTTAGATGTATCTGTCATCGTTAGAATTATGAATGGATTGGTATTCCTTTTGATGTCATGATTTACTCCTGGAAGCCATAGCCAGAAATCTTTAAAAAGGACACTAACTGAGCAGATCAGCCGAGCTAACAATATCAATGAAATATAGACGTGTCCACTACAATATGTAGTAGAATTATAAAAGATGCAATGGCATGGGCTGAGTTGGGTAATCTTAATGTATTCCCTGCTTTAGCCCTTAAGAGAATTTCTAATGCTAATATCACGAATGAACACAGCACAGGACCAACTCTACAACATCTTTTGTTAGATAAGTAATTATAACAAATACAGTAAAGTGATGGTTGTATGACCCCATTTAGAGAAATACCAGGAGAAATCGCCACCTTATAAGCTGAAACTACCCCCGGGGGCTCACATCTAGTGAGTATGGGCTTGGCACACCCAGGGTCCTGAGCTGGATATCACCATTCTTCTCTTTCTTGGTGATTCCCTTCTACCTTTCTCTCTCTCTCTATTGCTCTCTGGGTAACTCAGAATTTTTGTTTTGATTATCTATTTATTTTTTTTGTGTCCTGGTGCAGCCTAAGCCTCAGGCTTCCTTGCAACATGTGGATAATAATAATAATAATCATAAATGGTTTCGAAAAATACGGCCATACCTCCATCAGTTTGATCTTAGTCATAACTGTCATCGTTTGAAATACCAATCGATTGGGATTAGTTTGGATGTCATTATATACTCTTGGATGCCAGAACCAGAAACCTTTAAAAAGGACACTAACTGAGCAGATCAGCCGAGCTAATAATACCAATGAAACATAGACGTGTCCACTACAATATGTAATAGAATTATAAAAGATGAAATGGCATGGGTTGAGTTGGGAAATTTTACTGTATTCCCTGCATTAGCCGTTAACAGAATTTCTAATATTAATATCCCGGATGAATAGAGCAAAAAATTAACTCTAAAAGATTCTTTGTTAAATAAGTAATTATAAGAAATACACTAAAGTCGTGGTTGTATGCCTCCATTTCGAGAAATACCAGGAGAAAGCGCCAATTTATAAGCTGAAAAGATTCGAAAAATGGGGCCATACCACGATCACTCTCACCTTAGATGTAATTGTCAACGTTAGAATTATGAATGGATTGATGTACGTTAGGATATCATAATATACTCTTGGAAGCCATAGCCAGAAAACTTTAAAAAGGACACTAACTGAGCAGATCAGCCGAGCTAACAATATCAATGAAACATAGACGTGTCCACTACAATATGTAATAGAATTATAAAAGATGATATGGCATGGGTTGAGTTGGGAAATCTTACTGTATTCCCTGCATTAGCCGTTAACAGAATTTCTAATATTAATATCCCGCATGAGTACAGCATAACATTAACTCTACAAGATTCTTTGTTAGATAAGTAATTATAAGAAATACAATAAAGTGATGGTTGTATGCCTCCATATCGAGAAATACCAGGAGAAAGCGCCACCTTATAAGCTTAAACGTTTCGAAAAATGGGGCCATACCACCATCACTTTCACCGTAGATGTACCTGTCATCATTAGGATTATGAATGGATTAGTATTCCTTTGGATGTCATGATATACTCTTGGAAGCCATAGCCAGAAATCTTTAAAAAGGACACTAACTGAGCAGATCAGCCGAGCTAACAATATCAATGAAATATAGACGTGTCCACTACAATATGTAATAGAATTATAAAAGATGATATGGCATGGGTTGAGTTGGAAATCTTACTGTATTCCCTGCATTAGCCGTTAACAGAATTTCTAATATTAATATCCCGGATGAATACAGCAAAAAATTAACTCTACAAGATTCTTTGTTAAATAAGTAATTATACGAAATACACTAAAGTGATGGTTGTATGCCTCCATTTCGAGAAATACCAGGAGAAAGCGCCAATTTATAAGCTGAAAAGCTTCGAAAAATGGGGCCATACCACCATCACTCTCACCTTAGATGTAATTGTCAACGTTAGAATTATGAATGGATTGATGTACGTTAGGATGTCATAATATACTCTTGGAAGCCATAGCCAGAAAACTTTAAAAAGGACACTAACTGAGCAGATCAGCCGAGCTAACAATATCAATTAAATATAGACGTGTCCACTACAATATGTAGTAGAATTATAAAAGATGCAATGGCATGTGCTGAGTTGGGTAATCTTAATGTATTCTCTGCTTTAGCCCTTAAGAGAATTTCTAATGCTAATATCACGAATGAACACACACAGGACCAACTCTACAACATCTTTTGTTAGATAAGTATTTATAACAAATACAGTAAAGTGATGGTTGTATGACCCCATTTAGAGAAATACCAGGAGAAATCGCGACCTTATAAGCTGAAACTACCCCCGGGGGCTCACATCTAGTGAGTATGGGCTTGGCACACCCAGGGTCCTGAGCTGGATATCACCATTCTTCTCTTTCTTGGTGATTCCCTTCTACCTTTCTCTCTCTCTCTATTGCTCTCTGGGTAACTCACAATTTTTATTTTGATTATCTATTTATTTTTTTTGTTTCCTGGTACAGCCTAAGCCGCAGGCTTCCTTGCAACATGTGGGTAATAATAATAATAATCATAAATGGTTTCGAAAAATAGGGCCATACCTCCAACAGTTTGATCTTAGTCATAACTGCCATCGTTTGAAATACCAATCGATTGGGATTAGTTTGGATGTCATTATATACTCTTGGAAGCTCGAACCAGAAATCTTTAAAAAGGACACTAACTGAGCAGATCAGCCGAGCTAACAATATCAATGAAATATAGACGTGTCCACTACAATTTCTTGTAGAATTATAAAAGATGCAATGGCATGGGTTGAGTTGGGAAATCTTACTGTATTCCCTGCTATTAATATTTCTAATATTAAGATCCCTCATGAACACAGCACAGGACCAACTCTACAAGATTCTTCGTTAGATAAGTAATTATTACAAATACACTGAAGTGATGGTTGTATGCCTCCATTTCGAGAAATACCAGGAGAAAGCGCCACCTTATAAGCTGAAAAGTTTCGAAAAATGGGGCCATACCACCATCACTTTCACCTTAGATGTATCTGTCATCGTTAGAATTATGAATGGATTGGTATTCCTTTTGACGTCATGATTTATTCTTGGAAGCCATAGCCAGAAATCTTTAAAAAGGACACTAACTGAGCAGATCAGCCGAGCTAACAATATCAATGAAATATAGACGTGTCCACTACAATATGTAGTAGAATTATAAAAGATGCTATGGCATGGGCTGAGTTGGGTAATCTTAATGTATTCCCTGCTTTAGCCCTTAAGAGAATTTCTAATGCTAACATCACGAATGAACACAGCACAGGACCAACTCTACAACATCTTTTGTTAGATAAGTAATTATAACAAATACAGTAAAGTGATGGTTGTATGACCCCATTTAGAGAAATACCAGGAGAAATCGCCACCTTATAAGCTGAAACTACCCCCGGGGGCTCACATCTAGTGAGTATGGGCTTGGCACACCCAGGGTCCTGAGCTGGATATCACCATTCTTCTCTTTCTTGGTGATTCCCTTCTACCTTTCTCTCTCTCTCTATTGCTCTCTGGGTAACTCAGAATTTTTATTTTGATTATCTATTTATTTTTTTTGTTTCCTGGTGCAGCCTAAGCCTCAGGCTTCCTTGCAACATGTGGGTAATAATAATAATAATCATAAATGGTTTCGAAAAATACGGCCATACCTCCATCAGTTTGATCTTAGTCATAACTGTCATCGTTTGAAATACCAATCGATTGGGATTAGTTTGGATGTCATTATATACTCTTGGAAGCCCGAACCAGAAACCTTTAAAAAGGACACTAACTGAGCAGATCAGCCGAGCTAATAATACCAATGAAACATAGACGTGTCCACTACAATATGTAATAGAATTATAAAAGATGAAATGGCATGGGTTGAGTTGGGAAATTTTACTGTATTCTCTGCATTGGCCGTTAACAGAATTTCTAATATTAATATCCCGGATGAATACAGCATAGGATTAACTCTACAAGATTCTTTGTTAAATAAGTCATTATAAGAAATACACTAAAGTGATGGTTGTATGCCTCCATTTCGAGAAATACCAGGAGAAAGCGCCACCTTATAAGCTTAAAAGTTTCGAAAAATGGGGCAATACCACCATCACTTTCACCGTAGATGTAACTGTCATCATTAGGATTATGAATGGATTAGTATTCCTTTGGATGTCATGATATACTCTTGGAAGCCATAGCCAGAAATCTTTAAAAAGGACACTAACTGAGCAGATCAGCCGAGCTAACAATATCAATGAAACATAGACGTGTCCACTACAATATATAATAGAATTATAAAAGATGATATGGCATGGGTTGAGTTGGGAAATCTTACTGTATTCCCTGCATTAGCCGTTAACAGAATTTCTAATATTAACATCCCGGATGAATACAGCAAAAAATTAACTCTACAAGATTCTTTGTTAATTAAGTAATTATAAGAAATACACTAAAGTGATGGTTGTATGCCTCCATTTCGAGAAATACCAGGAGAAAGCGCCAATTTATAAGCTGAAAAGATTCGAAAAATGGGGCCATACCACCATCACTCTCACCTTAATAATTGTCAACGTTAGAATTATGAATGGATTGATATACGTTAGGAGGTCATAATATACTCTTGGAAGCCATAGCCAGAAAACTTTAAAAATTACACTAACTGAGCAGATCAGCCGAGCTAACAATATCAATGAAATATAGACGTGTCCACTACAATTTCTTGTAGAATTATAAAAGATGGAATGGCATAGGTTGAGTTGGGAAATCTTACTCTATTCCCTGCTATTAATATTTCTAATATTAAGATCCCTCATGAACACAGCACCGGACCAACTCTACAAGATTCTTCGTTAGATAAGTAATTATAACAAATACACTGAAGTGATGGTTGTATGCCTCCATTTCGAGAAATACCAGGAGAACGCGCCACCTTATAAGCTGAAAAGTTTCGAAAAATGGGGCCATACCACCATCACTTTCACCTTAGATGTATCTGTCATCGTTAGAATTATGAATGGATTGTTATTTCTTTTCATGTCATGATTTACTCTTGGAAGCCATAGCCAGAAATCTATAAAAAGGACACTAACTGAGCAGATCAGCCGAGCTAACAGTATCAATGAAATATAGACGTGTCCACTACAATTTCTTGTAGAATTATAAAAGATGCAATGGCATGGGTTGAGTTGGGAAATCTTACTGTATTCCCTGCTATTAATATTTCTAATATTAAGATCCCTCATGAACACAGCACAGGACCAACTCTACAAGATTCTTCGTTAGATAAGTAATTATAACAAATACACTGAAGTGATGGTTGTATGCCTCCATTTCGAGAAATACCAGGAGAAAGCGCCACCTTATAAGCTGAAAAGTTTCGAAAAATGGGGCCATACCACCATCATTTTCACCTTAGATGTATCTGTCATCGTTGGAATTATGAATGGATTGGTATTCCTTTTGATGTCATGATTTACTCTTGGAAGCCATAGCCAGAAATCTTTAAAACGGACACTAACTGAGCAGATCAGCCGAGCTAACAATATCAATGAAATATAGACGTGTCCACTACAATATGTAGTAGAATTATAAAAGAAGCAATGGCATGGGCTGAGTTGGGTAATCTTAATGTATTCCCTGCTTTAGCCCTTAAGAGAATTTCTAATACTAATATCACGAATGAACACAGCACAGGACCAACTCTACAACATCTTTTGATAGATAAGTAATTATAACAAATACAGTAAAGTGATGGTTGTATGACCCCATTTAGAGAAATACCAGGAGAAATCGCCACCTTATAAGCTGAAATTACCCCCGGGGGCTCACATCTAGTGAGTATGGGCTTGGCACACCCAGGGTCCTGAGCTGGATATCTCCATTCTTCTCTTTCTTGGTGATTCCCTTCTACCTTTCTCTCTCTCTCTCTATTGCCCTCTGGGTAACTCAGAATTTTTATTTTGATTATCTATTTATTTTTTTTTTGTTTCCTGGTGCAGCCTAAGCCTCAGGCTTCCTTGCAACATGTGGGTAATAATAATAATAATCAAAAATGGTTTCGAAAAATACGGCCATACCTCCATCAGTTTGATCTTAGTCATAACTGTCATCGTTTGAAATACCAATCGATTGGGATTAGTTTGGATGTCATTATATACTCTTGGAAGCCCGAACCAGAAACCTTTAAAAAGGACACTAACTGAGCAGATCAGCCGAGCTAATAATACCAATGAAACATAGACGTGTCCACTACAATATGTAATAGAATTATAAAAGATGAAATGGCATGGGTTGAGTTGGGAAATTTTACTGTATTCCCTGCATTGGCCGTTAACAGAATTTCTAATATTAATATCCCGGATGAATACAGCATAGGATTAACTCTACAAGATTCTTTGTTAAATAAGTCATTATAAGAAATACACTAAAGTGATGGTTGTATGCCTCCATTTCGAGAAATACCAGGAGAAAGCGCCACCTTATAAGCTTAAAAGTTTCGGAAAATGGGGCAATACCACCATCACTTTCACCGTAGATGTAACTGTCATCATTAGGATTATGAATGGATTAGTATTCCTTTGGGTGTCATGATATACTCTTGGAAGCCATAGCCAGAAATCTTTAAAAAGGACACTAACTGAGCAGATCAGCCGAGCTAACAATATCAATGAAACATAGACGTGTCCACTACAATATGTAATAGAATTATAAAAGATGATATGGCATGGGTTGAGTTGGGAAATCTTACTGTATTCCCTGCATTAGCCGTTAACAGAATTTCTAATATTAACATCCCGGATGAATACAGCAAAAAATTAACTCTACAAGATTCTTTGTTAATTAAGTAATTATAAGAAATACACTAAAGTGATGGTTGTATGCCTCCATTTCGAGAAATACCAGGAGAAAGCGCCAATTTATAAGCTGAAAAGATTCGAAAAATGGGGCCATACCACCATCACTCTCACCTTAGATGTAATTGTCAACGTTAGAATTATGAATGGATTGATATACTTTAGGATGTCATAATATACTCTTGGAAGCCATAGCCAGAAAACTTTAAAAAGGACACTAACTGAGCAGATCAGCCGAGCTAACAATACCAATGAAATATAGACGTGTCCACTACAATATGTAGTAGAATTATAAAAGATGAAATGGCATGGGCTGAGTTGGGTAATCTTAATATATTCCCTGCTTTAGCCCTTAAGAGAATTTTTAATACTAATATCACGAATGAACACAGCACAGGACCAACTCTACAACATCTTTTGTTAGATAAGTAATTATAACAAATACAGTAAAGTGATGGTTGTATGACCCCATTTAGAGAAATACCAGGTGAAATCGCCACCTTATAAGCTGAAAATACCCCCGGGGGCTCACATCTAGTGAGTATGGGCTTGGCTCACCCAGGGTCCTGAGCTGGATATCACCATTCTTCTCTTTCTTGGTGATTCCCTTCTACCTTTCTCTCTCTCTCTATTGCTCTCTGGGTAACTCACAATTTTTATTTTGATTATCTATTTATTTTTTTTGTTTCCTGGTACAGCCTAAGCCGCAGGCTTCCTTGCAACATGTGGGTAATAATAATAATAATCATAAATGGTTTCGAAAAATAGGGCCATACCTCCATCAGTTTGATCTTAGTCATAACTGCCATCGTTTGAAATACCAATCGATTGGGATTAGTTTGGATGTCATTATATACTCTTGGAAGCCCGAACCAGAAATCTTTAAAAAGGACACTAACTGAGCAGATCAGCCGAGCTAACAATATCAATGAAATATAGACGTGTCCACTACAATTTCTTGTAGAATGATAAAAGATGCAATGGCATGGGTTGAGTTGGGAAATCTTACTGTATTCCCTGCTATTAATATTTCTAATATTAAGATCCCTCATGAACACAGCACAGGACCAACTCTACAAGATTCTTCGTTAGATAAGTAATTATAACAAATACACTGAAGTGATGGTTGTATGCCTCCATTTCGAGAAATACCAGGAGAAAGCGCCACCTTATAAGCTGAAAAGTTTCGAAAAATGGGGCCATACCACCATCACTTTCACCTTAGATGTATCTGTCATCGTTAGAATTATGAATGGATTGGTATTCCTTTGGATGTCATGATATACTCTTGGAAGCCATAGCCAGAAATCTTTAAAAAGGACACTAACTGAGCAGATCAGCAGAGCTAACAATATCAATGAAACATAGACGTGTCCACTACAATATGTAATAGAATTATAAAGGATGATATGGCATGGGTTGAGTTGGGAAATCTTACTGTATTCCCTGCATTAGCCGTTAACAGAATTTCTAATATTAATATCCCGGATGAATACAGCAAAAAATTAACTCTACAAGATTCTTTGTTAAATAAGTAATTATAAGAAATACACTAAAGCGATGGTTGTATGCCTCCATTTCGAGAAATACCAGGAGAAAGCGCCAATTTATAAGCTGAAAAGATTCAAAAAATGGGGCCATACCACCCTCCCTCTCACCTTAGTAATTGTCAACGTTAGAATTATGAATGGATTGATATACGTTAGGATGTCATAATATACTGTTGGAAGCCATAGCCAGAAAACTTTAAAAATTACACTAACTGAGCAGTTCAGCCGAGCTAACAATATCAATGAAATATAGATGTGTCCACTACAATTTCTTGTAGAATTATAAAAGATGCAATGGCAGGGGCTGAGTTGGGAAATCTTACTGTATTCCTTGCTTTAGCCGGTAACAGCATTTTTTAATACTAATATCCCGGATGAATACAGCATAGGATTAACTCCACAAGATTCTTTGTTAGATAAGTAATTATAAGAAATACACTAAAGTGATGGTTATATGCCTCCATTTCGAGAAATACCAGGAGAAAACGCCAATTTATGAGATGAAAAGATTCGAAAAATGGGGCCATACCACCATCACTCTCACCTTAGATGTAACTGTCATCATTAGAATCATGAATGGATTGGTATTCCTTTGGATGTCATGATTTACTCTTGGAGGCCAGAGTCAGAAATCTTTAAAAGGGACACTAATTGAGCAGATCAGCCGAGCTAACAGCATCAACGAAATATAGACGAGTCCACTACAATATGAAGTAGAAAAATAAAGATGTAATGGCGTGGTTTCTGTTGAGTAATCATACTGTATGGGCTACCATAGCACTTAAGAAATTTTCTACTATTCATACCAAGAGAAACACAGTATATGCCTAAGTCTATAACTTCCTTTTCTGGATAGTTACTTAAAACAAATAGAACAAAGTGATGGTTGTATGCTTCCATTTCGAGAAATACCAGGAGAAATCGCCACCTTATAAGCTGAAACGTTTCGAAAAATGGGGCCATACCACCATCACTTTCACCTTAGATGTAACTGTCATCATTAGAATTATGAATGGATTTGTATTCCTTTGGATGTCATGATATACTCTTTGAAGGCATAGCCAGAAATCTTTAAAAAGGACAATAACTGAGCAGATCAGTGGATCTATCAATACCAATGAAACATACACGTGTCCACTACAATTTGTAGTAGAATTATAAAAGATGCAATTGCATGGGTTGAGTTGGGAAATCTTACTGTATTCCCTGCTTTAGCCCTTAATAGAATTTCTAATACTAATATCCCGAATGACACAGCACATGACTAACTCTAAAATATTCTTTATTAGATAAGTAATTATAACAAATACAGTAAAGTGATGGTTGTATGCCTCCGTTTAGAGAAATACCAGGAGAAATCGCCACCTTATAAGCTGAAAATAACCCCCGGGGCTCACATCTAGTGAGTATGGGATTGGTTTTTAGGAACATTTGCACCTAAGGCCATTTTGCTCCGGGGATATGCGGTGGTCATTTCCTGACCTTTCCGCATCTTCCTATTTCGTGGTCACGAGGTCGAACCGTTGTCTAATCAAGAAGCGTGTGCTTTGCATGGCTGCTCCTGCCCACCTGGTTATTGAGGCGCCGTTAGAATTATGAATTTATTGGTATTAGTTTGGATGTCATGATATACTCTTGGAAGCCAGACCCAGAAATCTTAAAAAGGATGCTAACTGAGCAAATCAGCGGAGATAACAGCACCAATGAAATATATAGACATGTCCATTACAATATGAAGTAGAAGAATAAAAATGTAATGGCATGGATTCTGTTCGGAAAACATGCTGTGTACGCTGCCATAGCATTTAAGAAATTTTCTGTATTAATACCAAGAGAAACACAGTGTTTTTCTAAGTCTATAGGTTCCTTTGTTGGATAGGTAATTAAAACAATTACAATAAAGCGATGGTTGTATTCCTGCATTTCGGGAAATACCAGGAGAAAGCGTCATCTTACAAGCTGAAATTTTCGAAAAATTGGGCCATACCACCATCACTTTTACCTCAGATTTAACTGTCATCGTTAGAATTATGAGTGGATTGGTATTAGTTTGGTTGCCATGATATACTCTTGGAAGACAGAAAGAGAAATCTTTAAAAAGGACACTAAATGAGCAGCTCAGCCGAGCTAATTCCATCAATGAAATATAGAAGTGTCAACTACAATATTTAGATGAAGAATAAAAGATGGAATGGTTTGGTTTGTATTGGGAAATCATACTGTATACGCTGCATTAGCCCTTAAAATAATTTCTATTATTAATATCCCGGTTGAACACAGCATATGGCTAAGTCTAAATATCCTTTGTTAGATAAGTAATTATAACAAATAGAGTAAAGTGATGGTTGTATACCTCCATTTCCCGGAGAAAGCGCCATCTTATAAGTTAAAAAGTTTCGAAAAATGCGGCCATACCACCATCACTTTGACCTTAGATATAACTGTCATCTTTAGAATTATGAATTAATTGGTATTAGTTTGGATATCAGCATATCTAAATCTCAGCATTTGGATATCAGCATATCCTTCTCAGCAATCATGGTGCCATTTGTGACCAATAAGTGCAATTGGATTACATATGCTGACGATGTCAAGCTCCTTACTAGAATATCGCCATCCAACTCGGCAGCCGAAATCACTCAGCAAATCACTAGCAAACTGCAGGACATGGCTGACTACCTCAATACTTTCAACCCCCTAAAATCGGCACAAATAACTTATTCTCTAAAGGGTAGCCCAACAACGTTGGAGCCTGTGCTTAACGGCTTTTTAGTTCCAAGTGTTCAAACACACAAAGATCTGGGGGTCGTTTTCGACTCCAAACTATCTTTCAACGATCACATAAACCTCATACAGTCGAGGCTGAATTCACTACGCTGGGTCACCAAACAACAGCTGCTCCACACCATCGACCCACAACTGGTAAAAAGATACATCGTATCAATCCTTTACCCGACAATACTGTATGCTTCAGAGATATGGGCCTCGGCCGCCGAATCCAACATTAAAAGAATATTCTCTGCCGAATTCTGGCTTCTAAAATGGGCCAACAGCAAACTCCACCTTCCCCCAGCTCTCAGATCAACGCAGTTAGCAGAAGCTCTTCAACTACGCAGGCTCCGGTCCTACATCGGAGAAAGAAGGCTGCTGTTCACCATCAAGATGGCCACCGGTAAAATTACAGAACCGAACTTCTGGGATCACTGCTCCTGGCGCATTCCTCCTCCTTATCTCCGGTCTTCAGCACAGCTGCTAGCAAACCGTAACCGGCTAGTACTAACCGACAGATTCCTGCCAAAGAAAATGCTGCCCTCACTGCAAGCCATCGACGGGGACCTCCAAGAAGTGGTCAATAATAAAAAATACAGGAAGGGTATCCTCGTCGAACTGAAAATGTAAAACTGTGCTTTGTTAATAATCTGATGTAACTTATGTTTTTCTCATGTGTCTTTTGTAAATATGTTTTGTAAACCCCTGGCACCACCATGCCGTGACGGGACTAATTGTATGTCCATCGTTGCTGCAATTAAAGATTCTAAAGATTCTAAAGATATATCCAAACTAATACATTTCATTTATGGAGTTAGCTGGGGTGATCTGCTCAGTTAGTGTCATTTTTAAAAGTCTTCTGGCTCTGGCTTGCAACAGTATATCCTGATATCAAAACTAATATCAATCCATTCATAATTCTTACAATGACAGTTTCATCTAAGGTCAAAGTGATGGAGGTATGGCCCCATTTTTCGAAATATCTCGGCTTATAATTTGGCGCTTTCTCCTGGTATTTCTCGAAATGGAGGCATACAACCATCACTTTACTGAATTTGTTATAATTACTTATCTATCAAAGAATCTTATAGACTTAGTAATATGCTGTGTTTATCCGTATATTAATAATAGAAATTCTTTTAAAGGCTAAGTCAGGGAATACTGTAATATTTCCCAACTCAACCCATGCTATTACTTCTTTTATCCTTCTACTACATATTGTGGTGGACACGTCTATATTTATTTGATGGAGATAGCTCGGCTGATCTGCTCAGTTAGTGTCATTTTAAAAGGCTACTGAATCTGGCTTCCAAGAGTGTATGCTGGTATCCAAACTAATACCAATTAATTCATATTTCTAACGAAGATGGTTACATCTATCCAGTCTGTGGGGACCTCTCGTATGTGTCAGGATGCTCTCATAATTATGGCTAAGGGTTTGCTTACTTCTTTAGCCGACTCCTTTATAGATCCCATCCACCCCAGGTACCTTTCTTATGTTTAACTTCAACAATTTCTCTTCCACTTTGCTCTCAGTTATTACAAAATCATTAAGAACCCTGCTACAATTTTATAACCTTCTGTCATTTTCAATCCTTAATAGCTCCTGGTGTGTGAATGTCGATGCAAAATACTCATTCAGTTTGTTTTCTATCTGATCAGGATCATGAACAGTCAAACCATCGATATCGTGGATCGATCTGATTCGTCCCCTTCATTTTATAGTTTATATAAATAAAGAAATCCTTGATGTTTTTCTTAGCATCATTGGCAAAGATTTCTCGTAATCTGCCTTGGCCTGCCTAACCTCTCTTGTGACTCGATTACAGACTAGCTTATATCTGCCATAGGCTTCTGTGTCGCTTGATAATTTATATGTGTAAGGCGTCGCCTTCATCTTGTGGATGGCCCTGTCCTCTTTGGTTACGTGGCACGTCTTGGTTGGGTTGGTTCTCTTGCTCACTTCAAGGCGCCATCTTGTTTCCTCTCGTTTCTGTGGGGCGACGCCCTTTTTCTGTCTAGTCACTCAACTCACTATCTTTTAGGACAAAATCCCCGCCCTCGGTCTCCAGAAGTTATATAACCCCTGTGACTGCAGCAAAGGATTAGCGCTGTGTTAAAAGGATCGGACAATCGCGTTGCGTCGACCCGATCCCCCGCAATAACTTATTTTAGTTGGTTCTTACCTGTGCTGGTGTGATTGGATATGGGCAGAGAGGATGAGACTTAGTAAAACACATAACAATATTTATTAACACAAAACAAAACTAAATACACAACACTTGCACTCTACTTAAGTGATCAGTTTAAATAGTGGCATTCAGGCATTAGTTACATTTCATAATGTCAATGTGTGAATCAGGTATTAAGCTAGTACATTCTGCTCTTCATAGAAACTCTGTAAATTTGTCTTGCAACATTAACTCTTCACAATTCTTACCTTTTGTAGTGTACTAGATTATTCTAGGTTAACCGTCCAGAATGCTTATAGACCTTTTTGGTACTCCTCATATTCTGAGGCTAAACGCGAGTGGGTGTGTTTAATTCTCCTGGCTGCTAGTTATCTCTCAGTGCATCCTTCATCATCATTCGGAGCTTAGCGCTTGATCACGCTCGATTATGTTGCACTTTCTTATGAACATCAGGATGGGGATTTTCGTGTCTATGGGAGCATTCTAGTCGTTTAACCTATAGTGTATTAACATGTAATTCATTTGTGGTTAGGAAAGAAGCATTGAACAGGTTATCATTTTAGTTTCGGTTTCGGATTGTTACATTCACACGAATAATATAATTGCTTACCAGTTAATTCGCTCGCTCCTAGAATTCAGTGATACGGCCTCCTCCTCTTCAGCGAAATCTGGGCGGGGTCCTCTACTGGTTTTCGGGCGACTTTTCTGGTGGCCGCTCTGCTCCTTCTCAGCCTTTGTCTCTCGCTGCTCTGGCAATCTTTCGACTAGATGTTCATCTGCGAAGAGCCAACTCTCCTCTCCTCGGTGTCCTCTCTCCGTCGTAACCCCGTCGTCGTCCTCGTCCTCTCTGTCTGACTCAGTCCTTCTGTATATATCCCGAACTTGGGCGCTACTTTCCCTCTTTAACTTTTTTCTTCGTTGATTACTCAACAATGAGGAATTCTTCGCTCCCTCCCAATGACAGTGGGGAAAATCGTAAATAAGACAGAGTCCTGTTCTTTTAGTTGTCCAAGTCTGCGTCACAGGCAGGTGCGAGCCTGGTTTCGCTATCAACCTAAATCTTCCTTTTTGTTTATTATCGTTAGCGCGGGGCCGAAGTTCTCGCTGACTCTTTCTACCCCCGTTACGATCCCCTGTTCAGAGCGAAAGTAAGTTTGTGTTAGTCATGGGCTCTTGCCTTCTCATTGGCTCACTCACATCTTCTCTTCAATACTTTCGGTTTGGCTTTCTCTAACTTGAATATTACGAATTCTAATTGAAAACTGTTTTTCGATAATTTCGCCCTAATATCCTGAATATCGGTTTTATTTATTGAACAAAGAAAATTAGATTTATCTGATCGTCGTGAGCTGAGAATTTATCAGTCTCACATATGCATCCCATGCATTTTTGTTCTCTGCCACGAGTCTCATTAGTTCATTTGACAACCATTTAGGCCTAAATCTTGAACAATATTTCTTAATAGGTATGAAACGTTTAGTTGCTTCCACGATTAATTCCTTGAATTCTTCCCACTTAGATATCATTCAGATACAAAGTCTACCAGATTTTTGTACATTGTGTACTCTTCTCACTTCATCAACTTTCTTCACAATTTGCTTTATAGGATTTATTGACTTTATGTTGGCTTATTTCCAAATCATTTCTTGAATTGGCGTGCAGTTTCTGCCTCATTGTCATATTTTGCATTCTACTTTACAGTTTAAATCCTCTCCTTTATGGTAATGTTTATGGTACTTTTCGATCAAATTACATGTATTCTGAAATAATAAAAATAAAATAAATATTCTTCGAATAACGTACATAAATGCATCAGCAGTTATTCAAAATAGTTTCTTTAGTTATGAACTACCCTGTATATAATATAGTGTGTGTGTGTGTGCTTGTAGATAAAGATATCAGGCACACACGACAAAAATGAATACTTATTTCTATCAAAACTGAGTGGCATATGTGTAAAAACAGGTTAGGGGCTCGTCTCAACTCTCGTAAAAGTAAGAATTCCACTCGGTGATGCTGTTATCAATCCAGGCTTACGTGGGTGTTCTTTCCCCAGAAAACATGAGCAAATTAATATCAACTAAATTTTGCAAATTAAATTATGCGGAAATGTGCATCATAGTGGAAATCAAACATTCTGATCCACCTTTATAAGAGCTTTAATGACATTGATTGCTTGAAACAAATAATTTTACAAAGACTTTTAAGTTTTAAGATGATTTTAAAACGTTTTGGAACGTTTAATTGTAAAATTTACGTTTCACAAGGAACGAAGATTTGATTTTATTATTATTATTTTTTTTTTACAATTGCCATATCTCCATACCGGTTCGAAATTAGATCATATTGATCATTTTTAAAATAACTAATGGAATCAAACCCTGAAGTTTTTGCAGTTTCCTTCAACGTCACCCTATATATGACTCCATTAAACAAACGTATAACAGTCTCAACATGTATCTGCCACCGTTTAAAAATTTCCTCCTTGGAAGAAAATGCTGACTTACATTGAAATGTATATTAAAAATCATAACTCTTCGATTTTACAGTACGAAGGAGGCCATGTTGCTCATTGCAATCACAATTCCTGTGGCTTAGCCAGTTAATACGATAGCGCTCGTTCTTAATCCGTTACATTAATTATTTATGACCAAATACTTTAAAACAGCTTAACTGTGAGCAAAATATTACATCTGTCAGTACCGTTTTCGAATAAGCCATGTTGCTGAATCTGTATTTTACTTTTATCGGCAGAGAAAAGATGAATAATTAGCGAACTAATACACCTGAATAACAACGTAAACTTACTTGTGCTTTCTTCGCACCAAGCAATGATAGATATAATCCACATGGGTTGAAAACGCCAGGTAAATCAAAGCTGAACACGGTTCCTTGCTTTAGTTCCCAAATCTATCCGCAGCCATCAGATCTGTAAATTGTACAAAATACCTTTACACAGAGGCATCCATTTTGAAAAAGTTCACGGAAAGAACAAGGAATTTATTAACTAACCTGTCTGGATCTGCCAAAAGTGTACAAGGAAAATATTTAAAATATGAACACTCGTTAGATTATCTGGATTTATACAAATAATCAGTATTTATAAACAAGAAAATTCGATAAAACCACTGCATACTTTTCTTTTTTCGAATGCAAAATTAGACCACGTGCTTCATGCCATGATAAAAATAATCAAGCAGCCGCGTGATGCGTGCTGCTCTTCGCATTAGCTTTCCATTAAATTAAATGAAAGGCTTTCCTCAAATGGTCTACGAATATTCAACTTTGAAATAAAGTTACATTTTTGAAATTTGTTGGGGCGATTTTGAATATTTTCTATCAAAATATGGTCATAAGAAAGAGACGATAATTTGGGGCATTTATTTTACATCGCACAATTAATAATTATAAAATTCCCTCTTTCAACTTCGCAGAAATATTTAACTTTTCCACAAAAATAAAATTATCAGAAACAACAAGGATATGGCATGGTGAAATTAGTGTTCACCTGTTTTTTTGAGAGAAGTATTCTAAGGATAAGATCCAGAATCAATATAAAGCGAACCAGTCATAGAAGAGCAAAAGAGGATATGCAGTGCTGTATTTTGTGTCTATTATATTCAGAGGAGAAGCCTTAAGAAACCTGGTAGCATAAAGGAGTATCTATAAAGGAAAGATATCACACTTGTTACGCATCATAACAAAGTAATATCCATGTTTTGATTAGGATAAAAAAATATTCTATTATATCGATAAAATGAAACAGACGGTCTTATGAGTCGTATCGAAAAATATCAGAAAGCAAGATGTTAGAAGCAGAAAATTTTCGAAACATGGGGCCCTATAATCATCAGTTCAACTTTAGAGATAATATCCATTCGTAGAATAATCATTAATTTCCTGAAAATGAAAAAAAATCTTAGATATTTATGGCAGTCCTAACACATAAAGCTTGAAGAAACTATAAAATCTGAGAAGAACAACCTAGCTATATTGATCAATAAATTTTAAAAAAAAGTCCACAATAATGAGAGATAATGTTATCGGGAGATGGCACGCTGCAAGTGTGTCCTCATCTTTTCTTAAGAGCAGAAGTCCTTGAAGAAGTTCTAATAAAAAGGTCGAGCCTTATAGTGAAAGAATAAACAAGTGGTCCGCGTGATAACCAAAGTAACCTTATTAGAGAGTGCATCATATCATATAGAGGAGAGAGTGTATTACATCCGAAATTCATGTGCGAAGACCTCCAATAGAGAAATATCAGGAGAAAGAGACTTTTTATGAGCAGAAAAATTTCGATAAATGAGGACATACCATTATCAGTTCGCCCTTAGGTATATTTAGCATCCCTAGAACTAGGGAGGTTTCGCATTAGTTTTGAAATCAGTATACATTTATGGAAGCCATAGTCAGAAATCTCCATAAAAGGACACCAACTGAGAAGATCAGCCGATCTATCTCCATCAATGAATTTCAGACGTGTCCACAATAATACTAAGAGAATATAAGACGCTATGGTTTGTTTAAGAGATCACTTATTGTAGTCATTGAAGTAGCCCTTAAGAGAAGTTCTATTATTAATCACTAGCAGTCATGTAAAATTTAAACTGTTTAGCCAGATTAACAAAGTATTTGCGTAAGTCTATATGTTCCTTAGGAAGACAGGTTATTATAAGTATTACAACAAACTGATGGTGGTAGGCCTCCATTTCGAGAAGTACCAGGAGAAAGCGCCATCTTATAAGCACAAAATTTTCGTAACATGGGCTTCGTACTTTCATCAGTTCGCCCTTAGATACAATTAGCATCGCCAAAACTCCGAAAAAGGACACTTAACTGAGTAGATGAGCCGAGCTATATCCATCAATTTATTTTAGATGTGTTCACAATAATTCTAACAGAATACAAGATGCTATGGCAATTCATTCATACGCCTCAACTATATGGTCCTCTGAACCCTCATCTTACCAAACCAGGTTCTTATCCCTGCAATACTGGATTTTGAAATGGTTAAATAAGATCGCCTGTCTAACACCTACAATCTCAAAATCTGTTCTGGTCACCAATCTTAATATGCTTCCTTGGAGGTATCACATCATCTGTAGGTACCTTGTTACCTTCTCTCAGCTTCTATCCGGAAAACTGAACTCACCTGATATCTGCAATATCATCGCCAGACCGTTAGATCGAAATAGATACCAGACCAACGCACCCCAAATCAGATCTAGGCTGCGTAGCATGTCCTCCCTGGACAATATGTTTCCACTCGTATCCATCCAAATATTTAACTTCACTTATCTCCATTCCACTCATCTCCATCCAAATATTTAATTTCACTTATCTCCATTCCACTCATCTCCATCCAAATATTTAATTTCACTTATCTCCATTCCACTCATCTCCATCCAAATATTTAATAGGGTATCCATAGATCTTGAGAAGCGGTGCAAGGACAAAACCTATAGATCTTCCACTCTTGCAGATATGTATGCCCTCGTCATGCACTAGGTGAGTCTCTTGGAGACGTCACTCTATCCACGCTTTGTTGTATTTTTCTTGTTGTTTCTTTATGTTTACGTATCTTTACCAGAGGATGTTTAAGGCCGTGTATTGTATTTGGACTGTACACAATGCATTTTTCTTGTCATTATTTATTTAATTTCTGTACGTAACTCGTGTCCTCTAGCTGTAAAGGGACATTTCTTTGGAAATAAAATAATAATAATAACTAGTGGGCTTCGCCCCCTGCTCGCTTTGCATGCCAGTCCCCGCGCACGCTTTTCTATGTGTAAAATATAGAGGTATGATGGAGTAAGTCAAATCTTTTCTACGTAAAAGACACACCTGTCGAAACGCACTGATCGATATCTAATCAGGAAATAACCTATGTAATTATTTACCTGTGCATTTGTAGTGACAAAATTGCCCCGCCAACTTGTACCACATGACCCAAATTTATCTTCTCCCATTGGCTAGCCAACCCCCCCCCCCATTACGCTACATTTTAAAGGTCGAATAAATATCACTATGTAATTATTTACCTGCGTTTACATTGGCCACTTAGGAAAAGGCCTTTTTTGCTTCGGGTTCCATAATGCATGAGGAATATTGTTGCATCCGAAAGAGCAGGACTAAAATATTTACAAACTATACAAATATTTATAATATTTACAAAATACTAAATTATTTAAAAATATACAAACTATATTGGGACGATGGGTCCCTTCATCAGTTGAGATTAATACACAAAAACAATGGAACATCAAATTATGCCGGGCGTGGTAATGAATTACACAGTGAAGCACGTCCACGAGGTTGGTGAACGTTATGGAGGAAGTTGTCTTGCAATGCGTCGAAAGTTGTCATGTGTCCCACGTATGTGTTGTACATTGTTAACAGCAATTGTCTGATTCTGCCCAATAACCCATTTGTGTTCCTTCCATTTAACGTTCACCAACCTCGTACACGTGCTTCATTGGCTAATACATGACCACGCCCGGCATCATTTGATGTTCCATTGTAACGTTTTTTGTACATTAATGTCAGTCGATGAAGGGACCCATCGTCCCGATATAGTAGAGGTATATGATTGTAAATAGCTTAGTATTTTGTAAATATTTGTATAGTTTTGTTATTATTTGTATAATAATAACATTATACTAATATACTAACATTATAACGCACTGATCGAAATCTAATCAGGAAATGTTCCTTTAGTGTTCCTTTCTGTATACACTGTGGGATGACTGGACATGGCTTCTATTTAGTGTGACTGGTCCTTTGGTTACCGTCTCCTCATCTAAGCAGGACTTTGTCAGATGTCATTGATGGCCTGTGCTGAAGAATTATGATTTATATTTTTAAGGAACACTCTTTTTGTTTTAGAGCGAAAATATAGGGCTGGCGCTGAGTCCTAAGTTTCAAAAATGGTTAGAAATTTGAAGAACGTGATGTGCAGCATGGTATCAAAGCCTGAGATCCTCTGTATTGGAAATGGTCTCTTGTTTAAGCCCGAAATATACTAAGTAGAGTCAACTTTCCTTTTTACGCATGATGCAGTTGTTTACGACAGCAACAGGAATTTGAGTTGGAATTGATTTGCAAAGTCGACAATTTGCTAGTCTGGTATTGTCCACTCTGTGGAAACCAAAGAAGGACTTTGAAGTTGTCCGATGCACTTGATGCTGTTAAATATTTGACTGGAATTGAAATAATAGGATTACCCCTCCATCAGTCTCTCCTGCTCTATTGTTTCTGGTCCAACTTGAAAGGTAGAAAATGTACCGGTCGAATTGTCTTTCGCTGTCGATCCAGGCTGCAGTGAGGTAAATAAAGCTGAATTCTATCAATTCTCCTTCACTTTGGACATCAGCGCAGTACATCTCATACTAAATCCCTTCCTTTTGTCGCGAGGCAATGCTAATTAGCTTTGGAAATGTCATCTCACTCCACATCAGTATGAACTCTATTCGATGTTCCTTCACGTTTATGTAAGGGCACGTGCAACTTATGTTTGCGCCACCTTTCTCATCTCGAGAGACTGACAAGGAAAATTAAAGCAAGTGACGTCTGTTATTCATCATTGTAATCGTCGGATTTCGCCTGTTGACACGCGACGGAACAAAGGTCATCCTCTTCCACTTGATGTCGGAACCCGTGTTCTCTGTCTCCACTAAGAATGGAAGGGAGCAAGAGTTTACTTCGAAAATCTCGAGAATTATAGACCTATCGAGCACCTATGCACCTATTAACGTGTTTTCCCCATCATAAGAGAAGTATTTTGTGGATTGTATTACCTTTATTTATTAAAACGTGGCTTGGAATGTTGAGCTGCAAGAAAAGTTCTCCACTTTTGGAAACATATTTGTTTCTTATGTAATGCGCGACAAATTGAAATATCTTCATCGTGTAATTTTTAAAGGAACCGAAATGGATAGATAACAACACCAATATTTTATTTTTAACCGGATTATGATGGATCCTTTCAAGATGACAATGCAGTTATTCACGAGCAAAATTGTATTACAATGGTTCGAGGAACATTTCCAACATCTACCCTTCCCACCTAATTCTCCAGATCTGAATTCAATTTGAAATGTCTTGGATATGTCTCAAAGGGCAATTCGTATTCGCAGTTTTCTACAGACCATAATACAGCAGCTTTAAAATAATCTGATGGAAGAACTGTCAAATCAGACGCCTAGTGGAATCATTGCCATGGTGTGTGTGGGGTGGGCTTCCTGTGGTTTCATAGTCAATCCAGTCATGGAGAAAACAGGAAATCAAGGATGTGTTGAAATATATTACACGTATACTATTTCCCAACTTGTAACCTCAAGTGTTGTATAGAACAGACAACCCAGCCCAATTTTGCTGGATACAAAGAAAAATAGAAGGAAAACTTCAAGCGCAGTGAGAGTTTTGTTGAAGCATTCCGTTGAATTTCAATTTGTTTAAATATTTTGTATAACTAGTTTCTTTGTTGCTTTTGTTCTTTTTTCTCTTTTTTAAGGAATGATGTTCGCCATGGGATTGAGGCATTCACCCCAAACTCGTATTCGATTAGCAAGAGGGAAGAATACACGTGAATTGTAGTTAGTTCAATGCAGATTATATGGTTCCAGAAGTCTGACATTACATCCGTATCATAGAGAAGTCATTAGAGCATTGTAGTTTCTCTTCGATCACCCAGAATCTTTTGAAGGCTGCCTGCGTATGGATTTTAAGGCGAGTATGCAGTACTGATAAGAACTCTAGATGTCTAAACCTTAAACGAATGTTTAATTCTGTAATAAATTTATTTTTATTTGTAATTTCTATTTTTATCCTTACAATACTTCAAGAAATTAGTCGGAATTCAAGTAATCTTTTAACATTGAATAATGATTAGATTGTTGCAAGTTACAAAGTTTATGCAAGGCTTTACATAAACTTTGTCATTGTTTGAAGTTAAAATTGTATAATAATTTTGCTTCCGAATTCTTTACTCTTCATTAACGAACCTTTTCCCCAAACTTTTTTTGTTGCTAGTTCCCAGCCAACTACAGATCGCAGAAGGCCTACAACAGACTTCAAAGTGAAGATGCTCCATTCAAAGTGCATGGAATCTACCGTCCTTCTTTGGTTTCTAAACTTCTAATCAAGTTATGAAGATTATCCAACTCATATGATGTTCCAAATGTATTTCATAATAATCTGTGCAGAGCTGGAAGAATTTTGTTCTGTTCTATTTATATATTTTATCTTTATGCTTGTAATATGTTTTAAGAAATACTGTCGTTAAAAATCATGTATATTTACTGATGGTTTGAAATAAAGTTGTAAGAGCTACCTTTATTTCTCTTTGTTTATATTTTTATAATACGCTATTGGTTGTCAGTCGGTTTACTCCAAAGTTAATGGGCAGACACAAGAAGAGTTGTGTAGGCTGAACCCTAGCTTGTAAGCATGTTTATCCCCCCCCCCCCCTAGGGTAGTGAATAAACTATTGGATTGAGACATTAACCTGCCCTAGTGGAAAATCTAGTTCTAGCCTAAATAACGTAAAATGTACTTTTAACTTTTTTGATTGACCCATGTCACTTCTGTATAACATCACTCCTACTAATACTTTGCTAAAACTTTGCTAAAAAAATAATAAAATGTTTACACAATGTTAAAAAAAAGACACCTTGGAATATTACAGCTGTCTAGAACTGCACGCTAGCCAATTTGTTGCATCCAGAACGATCTGTTGCATCCTCTGCAGCATTATCCACCTCACATTTTTAAGGCGAATGTCAAGGTCACGAGCTACGTGGAGAATTTCTTAGTTTGTAATTGGATGGGAACGAAGTGTGTTAAGAATCTGCAACCAAACAATCAATAGCTCGACTCGGGTTTCGTTCTCGGGCAAGGTCGTCGGCTTATTCGCTGCACAACGAAGTTCGAAAAAGACGTTGCATGCTACGCAAACACCCTCTGCATTAAATATGGAAACCCGATGCTCCAGCTGTATCTATGGGTTGCGCCAATAGCATCTGGTGTGCATTGTGAGGGTCTTTTCGATAAAACATTTGCTTGGATGATGCCAAACGGGCAGCTGGTATCAAGGTGACCTTGAACACCGATTTGCTTCGCGTACGAAAAGACATGTAGAAGCCATCCCCCGAGGAATTTTAGTTCCTCAGGGAGGCTTTTACACACATTTCTTGCATTCTGTGGTAGCAATAGAATAGTCTTCTGCACTTAGACGAAACCGCAGTGAAAAAAAAAAAAAAAAAGAAAAAAACAGAGAGCAGTTATCCTCCTGTTTCTAGCCACTTCGCACGATGCCGTTTACGTTGAACAATAAATTAAATTAGACTACTAGTATAAGCCGCAGTGAAAGAAAACCCAGCTAGAAAAAGAAAAATAATAATAATGAAATAAAATAAATAAACAAATAAAAAAAAAAAAACTTACAGTAGCACTTAGATGGTACAAGCCTCTCCCTCCCGCCCAAGAAACATTGTTTTGAACTCCAGATGCCAAAACAAAATTCGATCTTAGTATGCATGGGCTGTTCATGAAGCGATGGCAACACTGCTAGCGTGGATTAGATATTTATTGAATACAAGGATTTTCGCAATGCATGAACAGCACTCCATCCAGCGAAACAAAATCCATAATCGGTTATTTTGAATTATGCGATAATCGATTATTCGTTTATGACCTTTCGATTATGCCAATCACTATGCAGTTGTAAGTTTTGTATTCTTTTTTAACAATCTATATGAAAGGTTATGGATTTTTTATTATTATTTAAGGATAAAGATAGATCAAAGAAATACCTAAAGCTAGATAAAATATTTAACACGACTCATAAATATACTAATGATTAAACTTATTGGTATAAATTGTGAACTGCTGTGTTCTGACAAAGCATGCAAAGTTGGTATTTTCCACAAGGATATTTACCATGGGTGCAGATTCACCCGGATATGCCCGAATTTTTCTCCTGTCGAGTGTTACACAGCCAGGATATTAATTAAATATCCACAGTTTAATAATTAGGGCTGGCTGAGGTTATGAGGTAGTGGACACTTGCACATTGCGAAATCGAACCTGCATGCCACCACAAAGAATTTCTATTATATGGAAAAGGTAACAGCTAAACTCCAAAGTAACCAATATGGTGTCTGGGATTAATCTGTTTATTAATTTAATTATTAATAATTTATTTTTAGTTTTATTTATTGAATATTTAACTAATTAATTACTCTTAATGTAAATTAATAAATTATTGATTAATTAAGAAATAATTAACATAAAAGTAGCTTTTTGTAGTCGGGAATATATTCAGAAATTATAACCGTGATGATCTCATGCTTTGGTAACATGTCACGTGCACTTCGCCGCCTGTTTCGCTATTTTCGTTAACGGTGGCTTACTGAGTTTTCACAAACCATACGGGGGTCGGTTATTTGAAAAGGCCCAGCAGGCAAAATGGTTGGAAACCGCCGTTGGGATGTATTCAGATCCTGCGCATTGTAGTTCATTCTGATGGTAAGACATTCTTAAATCCTTTCTAGTTTCTCATTACTATACAGTCAGTACTAAGAAAGAAAGAAAAATCATGAGATTAGCAGTAAAAATATTTAAGAAATTTAACAAATTCTTAATATCTAAGAATTTAACAGAAGAAACACGCTGTTCCCACCATTTCTTTGGAATTGGTGCTTACCTAATTAACCAGTTAAGCCAATACAACTGAATTTTCAGGTAAACACATAGCTTTAAGTGGGGAGGGAAGGGGGGAGAATACAAAAGGATTGTTACTACTTCAAGGAAATTCCAAACACCCGCTGACCACACTTGGTTGGCCCTTCAGTTTTAGCCTAAAGGGGTGAACTACATGAATCTTTGCTGGTGACCTGTGCTGACCAGTTACTACGTGCAAGTACCCACCTAGGCTGTGTAGAAGCAAAAGAATGTTATTTGTTTCTTGGACGTTGTAGAATTTCAATATTTTTTTGTGTGAAAGCCATATCTGTATTTCTTTACTTACATGAAGGAAAAGGTATGATTTGTTTAATATTTACATACTCAAGGTTGTGCTGTATTACTGTGTATTTTGTATAGAACTTTACTTCCAAAATATTTTATTATAATTGTTCCGGAATTTGAATGGTTGTTCCTCAGTAAAAAATCTCTATACCGAAATGTCACTAAATGATAATAAGTTTACATAAAAAATATATTTTATTTTATTTATTTAATTTTGCACTCTTTGCCTTATTCTACCATTTTAATATTAATGTATAATCCTTGGTTGATGCATTGTTTTTAGGTTTTGAAACCAATAATTCCCACTGATTTGTAAAACGTCTAGTTTAAATTTGTAGAAATTTAAATTTCAAATTAGTATTTATAAATTTCTGGCGTCATAAAAATATAATTCAGACTTCAATTGCGGTATTTTTCAAAGAAAAGTTCAGGATAATAAATGAAAATCATTATTAAAAATAAAAATATCTCTATGATTAATATTCAGAATTCTCATAAATTGGTAATGTAAAATCTAGTTTCAAATTACAGAAATGTAAATAAATTGCTGTTATTATTATGGTATTATTATAAGAGTAATTATTCTGGTTTTTATGTAAAATTTCAAAGCATCAATGCATACCAGTATTTTCCGCGCATGCGCTTTCGAAGCAAAGCGATTTTTGCTTCAAAAGCTCATGCGCGAAAAGTGATTTTTGTTTACTTTAAAATGATTTTATTTAAATAATTTGTTTTTAAGAGGTTGTTGTTGCCTGTAAAATACCTCGGTACCTATATTTTGGCATGTTTCTGGTATCTCTTATAGAATTTTTGTTTGATTGTGTGGAAGCATGAACGGGAAATTAAATGTTAGATCTATCCTGATTTCTTTTTCTTTTTCTTTTTTTTTTTTTAGTAGCCAGCAGAATTTAACTGTTTAATTTAATGTTATTAATGCTGACAGCATATACACTTTGCCTTTGCAACGAGTTTCACTGGTATTGCACTATTTTCAAATGATAATCACCAAAAAGGTTAATCTGCTATTTATTAAGTGGGGGGGAAAGAGCTCCTACTGTAGCTTCTATTGCCTTGCAAGTACATTCTTTTAAAAAGCATGCTAAACTTACAGCTGTAGTACCAACTTTTAAATGACATATGTACTCATCAAGTATCGTTCAACAAAGTGAAATTTTCAAAAAGTTAGTGGTAAAAATTCAGAACATGGTGCGAACTCCAGACTATCGGTGAGAAGGGAATGAAAAAGACAGTGATTAACCGGTGGAAACTCCTCCCACTCAACGCTTCTCCTTGCCGAGCGTTACAGGGAAAGGTCACGTGACGGTGAATTTCGAAAGTGGTTGCAAATAGAGGGGGAAAACTCGTTTTCCGATTTTACCTTTTTGTAACGCACGGCGAGGAGAAGAGGGAGGAAGCAGTAAGTGGGAGGAGTCTCCACCGGTTAATCATTGTCTTTTTAATTTGGTATGTGATTATTAGGACAAAGTTCATGGATCGTGGAAGTTTTTTATCTTTTTTTTATTGATTTTTTTTAAAAAGTACCCAATCAATAATTTTTGGTTTAGTCACTATGCTATGCAAATTTGTTAGCTAATGAATTTTGCCATCAGAAACTGCCAAAAACTTTAAACTAAAAGTGGGATCGGAAGATTATTATAAATTATTTTTTTGGAGAACCGTGTTGTACAACTGCTACTGTTATACAGAATTTACAAAAAAATTGACAACCAGTACATTCTTCCATTTGTCAGTACAACGGGAACATTGAGCTTTTGATAATTCATACACGAACAATTCGAAACAGATGGGTCCTACATCACTTGTGAGTCGATTTGTCTCATAAAAAATGCAGACTAATAGACGTTTGACAAAAAAATAGCAAAATAAAAATAGCTTTCATTGTACAATCCCTCACAAAAGAAGAAGCACAGGAGGGAGCAGTAGAGAAAGCGGTTGGGGTTCGTTACGCCCGCGCCAAAAGAAAGCTATGCATGACGTCACTGTCACTTTAATACCCAATTCAGCCATTTTTAACGGAAATCCTTTTTTTTTTTTTTTTTTTTTTGTTGTTTTCGAAATCCCTAAAGCATCTGTATGGGTTGCGAATAAAAGTTTCAGAGGCCAGCACCAACGGATAAAATGAATTCACGAAAATTAACTTTCGTTTTCATCCTGCTCAAAGCATCATAATCAAACCATCAAACCATCATAATTGCTTATTGTACTTAATACATTTAAAATGTAGAATGGTGTTCATTTTAAATAAATAGTAAGAGATGCTGGGAAAAAATTCTTTGCATGTGTCCGCTGATCATTCATTTTCAGAAAAAATAAATAAATAAAGGAGAAGGAAAGTATTCGAGAATTAGAGAAATACTACTACACTGTCCTTTACTGAAAACTGAGAATCTATTTCGAAAACGATTTTTCTGCTGCTGAAAATTCACTGGAAATAGTATTGTGACTCTTGCCAGACGTAACATACACTGCCCTACCATTAATATCCGGACACATGCCTTTAGACAAAAAAGAGCTTTTATTGTGTCATTTAATATTTTGTGCTGAAACCTTTTGCTTTTATGACAGCCTTCAATCTTCGCGTCATACTCTCAACCAGATTTTTATAAATGTCAGGTGATATGTTCCTCCACTCGGCCTTTAACGCAGCCACAACTTCGGCCTTACCGATTAACATGGTGTAAGGAGCGCGAATCCTGGACTGTAGAGCAGTGGAAAACAGCTCTATGGACAGATGAGTCGAGGTTCGCACTCTGCCAGTCTGATGGCCGTTCTTGGGTATGGCGAATGCCAGGGGAACAGTTCCTTCCTGATTGTGCCCTCCCAACAATGAAGTTTGGTGGAGGCAGTGTCATGGTATGGGGCTCCTTTCATGGTGTTTGGCTTGGGCCCATTAGTCGTTATCGACAAAATCATGAATGCTGTGCAATACCAGGACAGCCTGGACAATTATGCACTTCTACATTATGGCAATACTTCAGAGAAGGCCCATACCTGTATCAGCAAGACAACTCGCCACGCCATACTTCTCGGGTCTTAACAGATTGGTTTGAGGACATGGGTGTCGAAAAGTTGGATTGGCCAGCCCAGAGTACTGATCTGGACCCTATGGAGCATCTTTGGGATGTAATGGATCGTCGGGTACGTGCACGTCGAGAACAATGGTAGGGCAGTGTATTTAAAATACAACTAATCTGAGCAAATCCTGATAATGAATTTATTCTTAAACCAATTTTTATTTATTACGTTGCTTTGAATAAAGTAAATAACGAATCATAATAATAATAACTTGTAATTTAACTGAAATGACGTCACATAACATACGTCATAAATTGTTGTCTGAAGAGTTAAGACACTGCTGCAAGACAAGTTTCTTCCTGTATTCGAAGTGTTTCGCAACTATTGAGATTAACTGTTCAGAAACAATTGTGACACAGTATTTTATTAATATTATTAGCCATATGGTGCAAGGAAACCTGAGGCTTATGCTGCACCAGCAAAAAAAAAATTGAATTACTCTGAGAGAGAGAGAGAGAGAGAGAGAGAGAGAGAGAGAGAGAGAGAGAGAGAGAGAGAGAGAGAGAGAGAGAGAAAGGAAATCACCAAGAAAAAGAAGAATGATGATATCCAGTTCAGGACCCTGGGTGTGCTAAGCCCATACTCACCAGATGTGAGCTCACCTGGGCTAATCTCAATGCAAGTGATTAAATTTTAATCCTATCCGTAATTGCACGCCATGCCGATTGTAAATCTTTTGATTTCTGGGAACGCGGTGATAATGACGATGTTGCTCTGTATAGAAATGCTTTCGATATTAAATTAAGGTATTATTTTAGTGGTAATTAAATAAAGAAGGATTTTATTACACGCACCATTCCGAAATTACTTGTGAATCTTGAACCGATATGAAGTACATTTATGATCTGGTGATTTTATTATAAAAGAATTCATCTAATTTGTATTAAACAACTTCTGTTGCTCGTGAACTTCGTTTTCAGGAATACGCCAATTTCATTTCAAATGACACGAGTAATTTTTCCACAGTAAATGAAGGCTCAATTTAATTAATGCTATTTAAATAAATAAATTT
Source organism: Mastigoproctus giganteus (assembly GCF_048544385.1). NCBI lineage: Eukaryota > Metazoa > Arthropoda > Arachnida > Uropygi > Thelyphonidae > Mastigoproctus > Mastigoproctus giganteus. The sequence continues at coordinate 37,996,043 of NC_143577.1, forward strand.
TCTGTTTATACTCCGGGATGGCCGAAGGAGTTCACAAGATAGACAGAATACAATAAACAGCACCGTATTTAGCAGTCACGGGCTTAAACCCCGGTCACACAAGGCACGTACATAAGTACACCCGCGCGCATTGATCATGCTACAGCGGCCTTTATCTTGTATCTTAGTTTTTACAGCTTTTTTGGTTACATTCTGAACCTTTTTTTTTTTTTTTTATTTCGCATCATAACCTTACAATAATCCACAACCTGAAAAAAAGGCTATAAATTCGATATTTTCCATTATTTTTTTGAATCCTGATTCCATTTTATGTTTTATTTTAAGTTCCTTTCAAAAGTATTACGATCTTTCCTAAAATAGAAACCAGAAGTTTTTGTTTAAGGATCGAGAGTCGATCCTTACGGATAGATCACGGATAGCAGCATAAAAATGTGCGGTGCGCCCTTCTGTTGAAAAAACACCATCGTATCTGCAAACTGCTTCTGATATTGGGTATAATTCCTTAACATTTCAACACAATTCTCGCAAGTATCATTGAATTTAATGACCAATAACACCACGAGAGGAGATTCCCATCCACAAAGTTATCCCTGGAAGATTAGCATCTTTCCGCAAGATGTGGTGAGGATTTTCACTGGCTCAGTAAACACAGTTGTGGCGATTCAAATACCAACTTAATTTGAATGTGTCTTCGTCTGATTATACAACTACATCCTCAAAATCGCCGATTTCATCATTTTTATGACAATACCCTTCAGAAAATTGTGTTCGTCGATCTGATCATCTTGTATTTCATGCAGTAATCAAGATCTTCAAATTTTTATCCTTTAAGATTCTTATAACACTCGACTGATTCTTTTGCAGTTCTCGTGAACATTGTCTTGTTGGCTTCTGTGAGAACAGTCCAAATGCATCATGACAGCTTCAACCCTTTCTATACTTCTTGATGTACTTTTCGTCCACTACTTGTGAATATTGTGTACACTTCTGTGTTCCTCAAATTCATCACTCTTAAGGATTATTGTTAGACGAATAAGCGCCCTTGTTCCATATTGACTTTCCCATGCATGCTGAGCCTGTACGACATTTTTTACGAGTTTCAGCCAGTCTTGAAAAAGGAATAATACAAATTGGTCATCGAATTCACGATTTATGGATTGTCAAAGTGTGTTGATGTAATTTTGATTCACCTGTATGAATCAAAGATGAACCAGAGATGGAGGTCTTGAAAAAGCTTTAAATACTATCGGATTCCGCACCAAAAACTGGCATGCAGATTTTTTTTATTTTAAGTTCCTCCCAAAAGTATTACTATCTGGTTTATGTGGCTAACTATAACGGTTATTGAGCCATGCCAATGCTACAGTGACAGTGAAAAAAAGCGATCCAATATTTATCACAACTCAGATTAAGAAAAACTAACTGTTTTTCTTAAGGAATAATTATTTTAAAGAGGCATTCGTTATCAATTTAACACAAAGTTTTGATTTTATTAATGTGTTGTGGAGAAATTCAATCAATTCTCAGCTATATAATAAGAATGATAGGTAAGTTTCGTTTTTTTTTGTTTTTTTTTGCTATTAAAACTAAAGAAGAGAGTCTTCCATTCCACAGCGTTATGTGGAAACCCCAAGTCAGTCTTGAGCTGCTTATTATTTTCCTCTGCTTGTCATTCGCCTGTTGAACTGTATGATGACAAGAGTCAAGTCCTGATGGTATTTCTCCACTTATTCTCAAAACTGAGAATAAGTGGAGAATGAGGTTCCTGAGCTTTTAATCAATTACTCTTGTTCTGTTTCACCTTTTTACACTTTCTTATTACACTGGTGATTTTCCTCCTGCTTGGAAATTTGCTCACATCCAGCCAGTTCCTAAAAAAAAGGGCGACAGATTCCTTTCATCTAGTTATCGTACAGTTGCACTTATTTCTACTCTTTCTAAAACAATGGAGAAATCCATTAACCTCCCACTCCTAATCTAGAAACCTTCCATCTGATCAATGATCGCCAATATAAAATCCATCAGTTTCGATCCTCTGGTGATATTCTTGGCTTATGTCACCCATCTACGGACAAATTCAATGGAAAAGTTTGATGACTGAAGCAGTTGCTCTCGATATTTCAAAGGCTTTTGATCGTCTTCTAAACAAGCATCTATCTCATAGAATGCCGACTATTTTTTGTAATTGGGTATTCACATTTCTCTCTGTCTACTCACTGTGGGTGATTGTAGTGGCTCTCTGTCTTTCAATTTCTCTATTAATGCTAGTGTTCCCCAAGGTGCAATACTTTCTCCCACTCTTTTCCTCTTGTATATTAATGACCTTCTTCCATCGATTGGAAATCCTATCCATAGTTTTGCTGATGATAGCCCATTGCATTCCATCTTCCAGTTTGAGGAAACCTTGCCCTGCACAAACAGCTTCAACTTCTGAAATATCCACTATTAATTCCTTAAGTACTGATTTCCGGGTATTCTCCAGTGGGGCAAAGACAACTTAGTTAATTTCAATCCTTCTAAAACTCAATCGTGTCTTATATCTCGCTAAATGGATTAAATTTAAATAAAATAAATTTTCTTTTTATACTCCGGGACGACCAAACGGTCAGAGGAGTTTACAAGAATCACAGAATACAAGAAACAGCACCGTATTCAGCAGTCACGGGCTTGAACCTCGGTCACTCAAGGCACGTGTACTTATGCACCCGCGCGCCTGACCACTAGGCTATGGCGGCCTTCTTCTCTTTTATGCTATCTTCGACGATACCAAGATTTGTAGACAAGATCACGTACATCTCTAGGGATTGCGCTGACTTGCAATCTCTCTTGGCATAAGCAAATCACAAATATTGCTTCCTCTGCATCTAAAAAGCTGGGCTTTCTCTTTCATTTTCGGCGTTACTTTTCTTCTAAACAGCTGTTCACTCTGTACAAATCTCAAATTCCGCCCAACCATGGAATATTGTTCCCATATCTGCAGCAGTGCCCACATAACCTCGTTTGCGCTCGTAGTACAGTGGCATCATCACCGGGTGGAAAAGGGTCGGGTTTAGTCCCGTCAAGAACGCGAGGGACTTTTATAGGCTATTTGTGTTAGTCGGCCTCAGGCGTAGATATAAAGGTTCCCCCCCCCCCGACACTTGGGTTTTTTGTACAGCAAACAGACCAGAGATCAGATGCAATTCACAAACATTATGCACTTGGGGAGATGAATGAATATTCCGGGTGTCCCTGGTGTGACTAGGCACCTCCGTAGCCAGGTGGGAAGGAGCAGCAGTGCGTAGCACACGCTTCTTGATTAGACTGGGGTTCGAGCCCGTCACCACCAAATACGGAGGATGCGGAAAGGTCAGGGAATGACCACCGCATATCCCGGAGCAATATGGCCTTAGTTGCTAATGCTCCTAAAAACCAAATAATAACAATAATAACCTGGTGTGACATTTACATATTTATTTATTTTTCCCCATTACCTCACTCAGGCATTTAGACTATTCAAAAGGGAGCAGTTAGGTTAATTAATGAGTGTCTTTTTCTGAATTGGCATCTATAATTCTCCCTCTCTCTCTCTTCCAAACCAAGCGAACACGTGATGTAACCAGTCAGCATCCTTTTACTGTCCAACTTCAAACTCACAAAACCAACTTTTTCTTCTTCCTTATTTATTCCTTCAACTTCCTTTTTCTGGAACAACCCACCCTTCACACGCATTTCCTGAAAATCACAATGTATAGAAATTCAAGTCTAATGTCAACGAGCATCTTCTTTTATCTTCTCAACCTACAATCCACCCACGGTACTAAGTACTACAGGTTCTAATACCTTTCGTGTTTGGGGGTTTAATTAAAAAATGATTAATTATAATGGTGTATAAAAACGCCCTTGTTATGTGGAATTAAATCTGTTTTTCGGAATCTATAAGTAGCTGATTATGGGAGGATTAACCACAAGCTTAATGAAGCAGTCATTTCACCAGCTGTACCCACACTGTGCATTTTGTATCGCTCTTTTCTCTCATTTCTGTTCTAAAGTGACGTCAAACTGGTCACCAATTTACGAAAGCGCTATATGACCATCCACGCAGTTGTAATTTGCTAGAGCAGTTCTCAAAGTTTACGAACGTTGCTGAGAGAGAGAGAGAGAGAGACTCAAATTTATATGACCTGAAAGAAATAAGATGCCTGCCTTGTTCTTTTGTCTGCTTCTGCAACCAGTAGGATTGAAACTGCACAGATAATGTAATGGTCATAATTTACACAGCAGAAGAACAAACTTGCCTTCGTAATGAGTTGCCATGATATTGCATTACTCACAAACAGATAACTCCATCAAAGGCTAATTGGTCATTTGTTAAAAAGGTGAGACTGTACTAAAACAGTCTGTTTTAGGAATAATAATAATAATAATACTCAGCCAAAGCAGATAGCTTCATTTATATTACAAATTTGAAAACTCCCATTTCTGATACCGCACGACACTTCCCTCGTACAATTGTTTTGTCTGTGTGTTGCCATTAGAGACCACTTACTATCTGACGAGGGACCAGTTGGCCCTGGAACACACTGACAGAAGTCTCGTCTTTCATACAAATAGCTGATTAACCAATTGGCAAAGCTTTCTCTTTGTAACTAGTGCAATACCAGGGAAACTCGCTGCAAAGACAAGTCTGTTGAGAGAATCAACGCCATTGCATTGTCTATGCCAGGGGTGGCCAACTTAATTTGTGCCGTGATCTACCACCTCAAGAATTTCATTACACAACGTTAAAAAAGTTAATCAACACATTGAAAAATGTTGTTTATAAATTTTAAAATTAAATACAATTCAGAATTCTTATTTTAAATTCATACTTTTTAATTTATGTGAAGTTTGTGTCTTCATGTCATCTGCCAAGCTTTCAAAATGGGGATATACTGTGATAAGGCGAACCGTAAAGAATCTCTTGTAGGTACTCAAGTGGGGTTACTTGGGTACCTACCCACCCACCGAAGAAGGGCCAAATAGCCCTGAAACGGTGTCGTCTGGGTGGTGGTGCCTATCTGAGAATAAGTAACATTAGTCTTCTCCTTAGGCGAAGCGTTACTTATTCGAAGTAGTGCAATATCATGGCAACTCGTTGTGAAGGTATTCACAATATGAGATATAACTTAAAACGATGCCGCCTTATAAATATTCTGTTTATTCAGAAATGGCTGTGTATTAATGATACTATTGCAATTAATATATACATAGTCTAAATTTGCTAGCAGCTTGAGGCTTTAGCCCTAAACGCATCTTAGTATGGATAAGAAATACATTGAACAATGTCTTCAATTGTTTTAAAATCACCGAATCTGGTTTCAAAATCAACCACAACTTCCTCAATTTCAGAAACATATTTCTCACTATTAAATTCAAAAACAGGATATTTTTGCAAATGATGTTGCATATTTGCAAAATGATAGAATTTTTTTTATTTGAGCTCCTTAGCCATTGCCGAAAACAATTTTTTTTGTTTTTCAACAATTTTTTAAAAATTTCATTCAGAAAATTTCGAAATCTCTGTAGAAACTTACTCCAATTCAGTCACCTCACATCTGTGTGTAATATCAGATCTGATTCATTTTCATTGAGTTGCATTTTGAAAAGTCTCCTTTGAAGAGATTGTCCTCTGATGGAATTCACGATTTTGAAAGCTATGTCCATAACAACACTTTTAGTATTTAATCTTTTGCTGGATGATACAGTGGTAACTCAAAAAATCTGGGAATTCATCATCCTTTTGGTGCAATGCGATGAATCTGTTAAGATGCCCAGTCATTGCTTTAGCGCAATCTGTTGTTATTCATATGAGCTTAAATAGTGATAATTTAATTTTTTCGATAAATTATCAAGACGTTAAATATATCAAGACCTCTAGTTCTTTCTCTGGTGGCAGAATCATCAAAAACCATTCGAATAAAAACGAACAATTGAGTTGTATCACTGATGTCTGTAGATTCATCCAGTTGTAAAAAAAAAAGGACACTCAATTAGCAATATCAGCACGCAATTGTTCGCTCACGTTTTTACTAATTTTTTCGATGCGCTGCATCACAGTATTTCGAGATAACTGCAGTCTTGAAGGGCACTTTTAATTTCATTTTGTTCTTACAATTTTCAAAAAGAGAATCTATTATTTCTAAAAATGCGTCTTTGATGAATTGACCATCAGAAAATTCACTTGCACATATCACAAATAATGTTTTCTGCACTGTATAGTTATCATAGCCATCTTCTTGCAAAAAAATGGCTTTCATTTTTTTGCAAACAGATGACTCACTTTAAATGATTCTACAGTTACTGCTGTAGATTGTAAATTAGGTGTCAAGAAGAAATTTTGTTGTGCAAATGATCTGGATTTAAGTTATTTTAATTTATCTCCGCAACGTAACTGCACGAATTTTCACTAGACAAGATGAGTGGCTGAGCGGCGACAGAGTAGTCACGTGGTTCAACGGATTTTAATAAGCTTATGTAGTGGGGCGCATAATAATAATAACATTTAGATTTTGACTAATCTATTTTTTACATAAATTTAAAATTCGTCGTGATCGACTTGTGGGTCACCCCTGGTCTAAGCTAGTGTTTCTCAACCTTTTCGTTGTTCCCGCACACTTTTCAAGACGCAAATATCTTGCAGCACACTAAAATCACTATTATACTCATAATTATATATTATAAATATATATAAACATTATAAAGATGTACAAGTGCAGTATTATAAACAAAAATAATATACATATAATAGATATCTATATATACATTGAGTGATCACTGAATTATGACCACCCCTGTGAATGCTGAATGCGACCCGCTGACCGCGTGAGGTACGAGAGTGCGCAGTTAGTCGACCTACATAGCATAGATCAGGTGTCAGTGGTTGAGTAGGCAGTAAAATTCCGAGCGTGATGGGTAAAAGGAAGGATTTATCGGACTTCGATAATGGACAGATTGTGGGTGCTCGACGAGCTGGTGCCTCGATTTCCCATACGGCTGAACTGGTGGGGTGCTCGAGAGCTGCCGTAGTTAAAGTGTACCAGGACTAGCGTCAAAATGGTCAAACAACGACCTGACGGCAAATCTGCAAAGGTCAGCGAAAGGTTGATGTTAGAAGTGAGCGCCGGGTACGACGACTCGTACAGGCGAACAGGCGCAGCACTGTTGAAGAGTTGACTACCCGGAATACTATCTGCATGACCAGGGGTCGCACTCTTGCACGTATGGGCTATACCAGCTGACGATCCCTACGGCATCCTCTCCTAACCAAGGTTCATCGGCATAAAAGACTCGCCTGGTGCAAAGAGTATGCAAGTTGGACGTTAGAAGACTAGAAGAAGGTGTGCTGGTCGGATGAGTCACGTTATTTACTCCACACCGTGGTCGTGTGCGGATTTGGCATCAACAACATGAGGCTCTTCATCCATCATGCATGGTATCAAAAGAGCAGGTGGAGGTAGTTGTATGGTGTGGGGCATGTTTCACTGGCAGGAACTTGACCCCTGGTGCATGTGGAACAATGTATCGGTAGTCTCCGCTATCGTCAACTGCTTGCTGACTGTGTACATTCCGCTGTGTTACACTTTTTCCCGAATGGCGATGGTGTCTTCCAAGATGACAATGCGCCGAGCCATCGGGCACTTGTTGTGCGGGAATGGTTTGAGGAACACAGTTCTGACTTCCAGCATATCGATTGGCCTCTGAACTTCCCCCCCGCCGATATCAATCCCATAGAATACTTGGGGGACACTATGGAAAGGCATGTCATGCGTCTGGATACGCCAATCACCTTCATACCTGCGTTGCTAGCCGCATTACACACATCTTGGTTGGCCATACCTCCTGAACGCTTCCGACATCTTGTTGAATCAATGGCACGTCGGATAGCTGCTGTACTGAGGGTAAAAGGAGGACCTACGAAGTATTAGGTAGGTGGTCATAATTCAGTGATCACTCAGTGTATATACATATATTCGCAAACGGGAAGTTATTTCTGTTGGGTATACGGTATTTAATAATACGCTTATTTTTTTTTTTTTAAATGCTTTTAATGTCTCTTTTTTTTAACATATATGAATTGCATAAAATTGAAAATAAAATAAATTATTTTAAAGAACTTACATGAAATTTAAAAGAAAATATATAAAAAATTAATATAATTACATAAACATAAAAAAATTATACAATTATAACATTTTAATCAGTGAGACTCTTGGGTCTTATCGTAGGCACAGTTTTTTAATAAGAGGATTTATTGTGGGTAGGCTAACTCTCAGTTCTTCATTTACTGACTTTAGTCTCTCTCTCTCTCTCTCTCTCTCTCTCTCTCTCTCTCTCTCTCTCTCTCATTTTTTGTTTAATCTCGTTTAAAGAGGAAAACTGTTTCGCACAAGTAGGAAGTGGGAAACGGCAATAAAATTCCAATTGCCTTTTTCGAAATTCGTGGAAATTCATTTTGAATTTTGATCCAAAATTTGCTAATATTGGTATTATTAAAGTGAATTTCCAGCGACTGGTCAATACGGATCTCGGCCAATTCTTCCTCTTGCAAATTAAGTTTTAAGGCTGGAACGTTTCTCGTTGCAAATGGGGTCACAAAAACCCACAAATATTTTTTGGTATCAAGGGATGGGAAGTAATACTCAGTTTTTGTCTTTAACAGTGGTAATGTTTCGCTTATTACCTTAATTATTTTACTATAATTTCCACATTATCCACAAATATCCACATTCGTCTCTGGCCCGAAGAAGGCAAGAGGGGAGCACCCCGACTCCTGTCTCTCTCTCTCTCTCTGCGTTTTATGCTGTCAAGCATCGATTCCCTGAGGGACATGTTTCCAGCCAGTTATCTTCGGATCTTCAATAAATTTAGGATACACCCTGATGGGTTCTGTGAAGACAAGCTCTACAGGAAGGAAATCCTCAAGAACTGCTACCAGATATGAATCTATGATGTTCACCTGCTCCTGGACATGACTGAACTGACTGCTTTTTGTTTTCTTTTTTTTTTTTCACTTGCCTATTTGTATATGACAAAGAGTTTGTTTTTGTCTCCATGCAATAGTTTATTATAAAACTTGGATTTATTAATTTTTTTATTTGCATTTTCGCTGCACACTTGAAGCATACTCGCGGCACACAGAGTGAGATACACTGGCTGTGGCCAACACTATTTAAAGGACAAGATTGTCAAAGAAATAACCCTTTTTTTTTTTTTTTTTTTAATGGATTCTTAAAGACAGATGTAATCATTGATACGAGTGCAGGATTTCTTTCCCAATATTTCTGGATGTTAAAATGTTACCTTTCTATACATTAAAATAATTTTCCCCCTAGTGATATTTATTCAGCCAATGAGAGAAGAGAGACGCGGGTTACATAAAAATACGTAACAGAAGCTTGTTTTATTGTGGTAAAACAAGCTTCTGTTTAAGCTTGGTCACGCGCTGTGTTCATCTAACATGATCACACTGTATCACGGTTGATTTCCATATGTAACGGTTTTATGTATTCATAGCAAAGAGACACACACAGTGTCGAAAGCTTCTGTAAGTATTTTATTTTACTTTATCAAAAGAAGCGAGCGCAGCGAGCAGGGAACGAAGCCCCCTAATTATTATTATTAAAAATGTGCAGATTTTTACAGTTTACTGTAAAAATCTGCACATTTTTAAAGTAAAAAAAAAAAAAAAAAAAAACAGGATACATGGTGTCAAGGCTTCCACAATTTCCGAAGGGTGTTGAGAAAGTTATTTTTCTAACTGGAAGTTGGAATTTCGATTAGTGAATGAAATAGGGTAACCAATAATGAATGCTAATACAGGAATCCAGACGGCTTTCTTACCTGAAATATTGTGCACCGGTTAGAAAGTCAGCTTCTGCTGGTATAGTACACGCACTCTTATTGAAACTCTGCTTCTTTCATCTCCTCCTCTTTCAAACATCATAAAACGTTTATGAACATGACCCCTGTATTCCATAGCGAGTGAAGTCTTAAATTTTGCACCAAAAATTCAAGAGAAAATTACCCCCTGATCAAGGACAGATTGGTCCAATGGATAATCCTTCTCGCAGACAACATGCCAGAGCTCGTAACTGTGCCACCACATTCTTGGATAGTTACTTTTCTGCCATCTACTCGCGGGTCGTGGAATTTGAGTGTTTGTGTGGTGCCGCTACCATTCCATGATTTTAAAAAATCGGCCTCTATATTGTGCATTAGGGTATAAATGTTTTTTACTCTTGGCAATTTTGTAAGAAATATTGAACTGTTTAGTGATTTGCTATTGATTTTTTTTAAACGCTGGTTTGATATAAGCCACTCAGTACATATTAACATAAAAGAGATGATGCAGTTTGTGATGCAATGCCCATGTGCAAGGGTCAATTAATAACAACAATCTTTTAGCATATTTGGTTGATGACAATGAAGCTCAGGTTAAAGAGTTTTTTATTTATTTTTTTATTTTTTAAGAATGATTAATAGTCAAGGAACTAAAGTTAAATAAACTAATTTTATCTCCGATAATAACATATATTTTTACCCCTTCTGCACTGAAAACAAGAATTACAGATCGCATTTCAATCTTCATCATTGCAGTCGGGTCGCCAATTTGTAGATGATTTTCTTAAGGAAATAGCATACCACAAGAGGTTTCTTCATTTTTTTTTTTTTTTTTTTTTTTTTTTGCTATAATTTCGAATTATCTTCGTACATAAGATGTTTTAGAGTGCAAATAAGTTTCGAGGAGATCTCTCTAACTGTACTAATGACCGAATAAATTGGAAAGGATGGCAAAAACTGTTTTTTCGGAAGTAATTAGCTGCTCTTCAGAGTGCATTGAGCATTCCGTCTAAGATGCATCCAAAAGTAATTAGCTAGACAGCCAAAATCTAATTTTTTCAGTGCTGCATGTTCCGAGCTATTCCTTCCACATCTAATTCAAAATTTTATAACACTCATCTGTCCATCTATCCATTGAAAGATATATTAAACAATTCTAAACCGATACTTACATTAAAATTCTGAGTGTAATTTTAAATGAAGTTTCACCCATTTCAGACAGAAGCAAGCTCACGAGGGACGAAAGATACTAATGCATATTAGACAAATGTGTTATAATAAAATCACCGGATTTGATCAAATGGATTTCATATCTGTACAAGATTCATTACTAAATTCTTAATTATGTGCATAATAAAATTCTCCCTCTCTCTCTCTCTCTCTCTCTTTTGTTTTTTTTTAATTATCGGTAAAATAATACTGAAATCCTTTCTACAACATCCAACAGAGCGATAACAGAATGATTACCCCGAAGTCCCGAAACAAACATAATATATTTGGTCACGTATATACATTGAATTTCAATTTCTGTTAGTTGTAATAGTCATAAATACATTCGGAGGACGTTGTGGAAAAGAAATTCATCAGAAATCGAATGCTTGTGTGATAAAAAGTGGAGGGAGTTTGTTAAATGCCAATTATGGAAGGCCTGTCCGCGAACAAAGCAAGAAAATTTAGATAACCAATTGCTGAAGAGAAATTATGTCAGTTCCTACACAAGAAAACTTGGTTTTTGTACACTGAGAAAACTATTTCTAATGCGTTTATACCAGGAAGAAGATTACCGGTTACGGTGATTCCAAATGAGAAATGTTAATTCGTTGGTAGTTTATTCAATATGTCCTTATAGGTAGCACAGTTGATAGAATTACCAGCCTCACCATATCAGGTGGAAAAGACCTGGGTTCGAGTTCCGTCGGTGACGTCAGAAATTTTTATGGGCCTTTTTCACAGCGTGGCTGACTTTGTCGGTCTCAGGAGAGGGTAGCATGGTGTTTTAGGGTACGTAGTCTAACGAAGGACCCTTAAAATGTCATTCAGTTGTCCGTCTGTCACAGCATTGTATCTGGAACCACTCAACCTATTGACTTGGAATTTTGCATGGGTTTGTACATCATGTGGGCCAACATAATGCCATATTGATTGTTATTGACAAAAATTTGTCTGAGAAATGGGGGGAATGTCGAAAACCTATAGTTTATTATACACCGTTGGAAGCAGCTCAACGAGTAGGTTTAAAATATAATTTTAAAATATTTTTAAAATTAAAAATGGCGGCGCCAGACAGGAAAATATGAGTAATTTTCGTGTGTGCTTCTCTATTTCCTTCTCTAATGGAACTAAAAATTTAAAACTCACATTAGCTATACGTTATTCAATGCTTATCAAGGAAAAACTATTCCGATTGAAATCTATCGTTTACTTTTTGTGTTAAAATAAAAAAAAAAACAATTTTTTATTGAACTTTGATAGCGCGCTTCTTTGTACTAAGTAACTCTCCTTTTGGTGACAAAAAGGTTGCTAAATAGTTAGTTAATAATACTATAAAGGTCATTTATAAATTTTGGGACGAGAAGTATTTTTTAACAATTTTCAAAGCTGGAGTTGTCCCGGTAAGGAGGTACTCAGAGAGCCAGTGTTGAGGCGGCGGTGGTGGGAAGGCGCCTGCGCGGAGTCTTGCACGGTCCTCATCTGCCAGTCGCTTCTTTCCCCAAGACTTTAAGCACTTCTCCCACCCTTGTCATTCACAACAACTGGAAAGACTGAAATATACAACGTTTTCGTTAGTTCCTCAGTTTCAGGCCAAGCCGGTGTACTAGAAACTCTTTTCAGTTACCATAAAGCTCTCTATTTGAGATACTACACTAACGACCATTCGTGACTACGGACCCTTCATCCTGAGTGGCCGGCACTCAGTAGTTGACCGATTTATTTTAATATACATGGAGTGATATGGTCTTAGTTGCTGATGCTCCTAAAACCATACTACAACAACAAACTTAGACTGCATGGGGAAGTTCTCTTTCTGTGCCAATAACAACATATTGTTCAGCACTTTAAAAACGGACATCTTGCATTGACACAAAGGGCATCTTTAAATCAAGTATGGTTTATAGTCTAAATTGGCGCGAAATCGGCCAATTATCCAACCAGGAGTAAGCAGCATAATTTCCAAAACTCCAACTGTCCATTGGATATTTCACATACAACTTACGAGGTTAAGCATCTCCAACACTACAAATGGAGTTAATCCACTCCATTAATACTTTTACAAATCATGTGTGTGCTTACCAAATATCTAAATTCTGTGTTCCATCTGACCGATCACTGTGTTTATTATTTCGCCATAATGTGATATAGAATCTATACGATTACCAAAAATCAGAATTATATGATTGACTACTTATCATGAGAATTCCTTTACCTCACTTATTTTTCTCATCCCATTTAGGTCCAAATGAATTAATAGTCCTTGGAATTTATGCATCTTTGGTTTTTCATGATCCAATCATCAACCATGATCCATACGCTTCGGTTTATAGCTGTTTTCTTGACAATCTGTTGGACTGTACATGGTAAGCAAAGAATCCTCTGTTTTTTAAATGCTAGATTGTATGAATAACGTTAAACAAAGTCTATCAACAACATATCAAACCAATTCAAGCTGTCATTACATGATGAGCATAAGCAAAAATGAATATGAAACTAAATATCATAAAAATGAAATGCATCAAGACAAACAAATGGAAAGGATTAATAATGCATTAATTATGATTTTAGTTAATCACTAACAGACAGATATATAGATTTCCCTCACCCAACCACTAGGAGGTATCTAGATTTTTATCCCACAAAATATGAACCCTGTCTGTGTATACACACTTCTATAAACAATGCCAGAGTTTATATCGCTCTTTGGTTATGTCTTAAATAAAAATAATTTTATGATTTACATGTTATCCGCACACGTTTGCCAAAAAATTAGAAACCTTGATTCAGTATCCAGTAGGGCCACCCTTTACATGGTGACATGGATTACACTAGGTGTCTCAGAAGTCTATGTCCAGGTTTAAGCTAGACTGGTATGATCACATGAGATCATACTAACTTATATTTTCATACCATACTTTTAATTATCTATTGACACTTACTGCCAAAAGTTTCTTATTTTTTGGTCAATGAATGTTCATTTTACTACAAAATTAAATGCAGGCAGCAATTCAGATTTAATAAACCATTTTAAAAAATATATATATTAATCCGAACAAGTGGATGTTTGTGTCTAAAGTAATATACCCTGTTGCCACATTTCTGCATATTCTTTATAATTTTATATTTCAAGAAGTCATACCTTTAACTCTTAAATGTTTTTTGCTTTCAGCTGATAGTAGTAAGTTTATAACATCAGAAAGAAGTTCACTAGCAGGAAGATTTACTGAAGCGCAGGTTAATAGACAGAAAGTACTCTCTATTGGCAAATATATTGCAAACATCATCAGAAACATCACAGTTAACTACCCTGGGTCAAAGAAAACTGTCATAACGGAAAACAATCAAAATGAGAATCATAAAATTGACTCAATTAATAGTAATACCATGCATCGTACTGGTAAGCAAAACACAGTAGACTTTGAAAGGACATCTGCAGTCTCCAATATCACCTCAGAAGATATCCCCGTTGAATCAACCAAACTTACAACAGTAGAAACCACAACTTGCTTTGATATTACAAGTCAAACTTCAGACAATGTACGAAAGGAAAATGCTGTAGAAGATATTACCACAATTTCGTCATCTGATGATAGCGTTACCACACCATCTACTGACAGCAGATCAGAAACGATAACTTATGATAACATTCCATCTTCTTCACTAGTCAGCAGCACTGGGGTGGATGCGATCTCTTCCGAGTACACCACCGCCATTCCACTTATGGTGAAAACTGAACAAACCACAGTTGTTCCAAGTACTGCAACTATAAACCTCAATACTTCCCACAAAACATCCACAAATGAGATATCCTTAACCAGTCTTTCGACAAATGATAGTCAAGAGGGAGACACCGTTCCTATCACTGAATCTTCAAGCAGTAACAACTCCATAATTTTTCTCAGTAGTGTATCTTCATACCAAGGCAATGCTACTGAACAGGAAATGATCACAGCTCATCAGCAAACCCTACTTGTCACTGAAAGAGCAGATACAAACTTACCTCAACGTGACACAACCTCCTTTCTTGTCAAAAGCACCTCTTCTAGCAAAACAGCCCAAACAGAATCAGTTGGAAGTGTTAGTTCACCTAGCAGTGCAATTCAAGTCACCATCACACAATCAACAGATATTCCTGCTGGCAATGATGATCCATCACTGAAAAGTGAAGAAACAACCTCCACTTCAACAAATATATTTTCAGAAGCTACTTCAACATACGAAATTGAAGAAACAGCAACCACTCCAATAGCAGCTATGTCGACACTAACTGCAACTTCATATCAAACAAAAGAGACCACGATGTCAAAATTAGAAACTACTTCTTTCACATATGATGATAAACATATGCCATCTTCACCATTTCAGCCTAATGAAACAACCACTCCACCAACAGATATATCGTTGGAAACAACTGTTCCATCAACAGTTATATCTCCAGAAACAACAGATATATCTCCAACCAATTTATCAACAGACATAACTGCGGAAACTATTACTCCAACACTTTTAAATGAACCAACAACAGCAGCAATATTAGAAGGCATGACAACTTCGATATCTATTAAAGACAGCATAACATCAACCCTTGAAGATAAAAATAGCACAATATCAATATTTGAACTTGGAGAAGTGAAAATTCTAACAACAGATATATCAAAAGATGCTACGGGTCCAACATTTATAAGTGAAGAAACAACAACCACTCCATCAGTTGTGATGTCTTCAGAAACTATCACAACAACTTTTGAATCTAATGATACATCTGGCGCACCATCTGAACAGAAAGATACAACAGCTGAAAGAATTGACAGTCCAGAAATAGACATATCTAAAGTAACTGAAGCTTTAACCTCTGAAATCAAAGACACAACAAGTAATTTAGAAACAAAAGTAACTCCACAAACAACAGCTTCAACATTTGATAGGAAAGAACCAACAAAAATTGTAACTGCAGATATATCTAAAGAAACTGCAGCTTCAACATTCTCTAGCAAGGCATCAACAATCACTTCAGCAACTACTGCAGGAATTACACCAACATTCCAAAATAATGATGCACAAACATTTGAAATTAGAGACTCAACAGTCTCAACATTTGAATCTAAAGAAACAACTGCAGCAACTGCAACCGTTGTTTTTGATAGAAAAGAAGTCATAGAATCAACATTTGATGCAAACCAAACCCCAGCCACTCCAACAACCACTATGTGCTTAGATACTACAACCTCAATTCTTGAAAATAAACAATCAATCGGTTCATCAATGGACACATCATTAAGACCTGCAGAGTCCAGAACTGAAAGTAAAGAAACCCATTCTTTATCCTTCGACTCTGAAGAAACAACAAGCAGTTCAGCAACAGATATCTCTAAAGAAACTGCCACTTCTTTTGAAAAAGAACACACGAGCACTTCGGTATCTATAGAAACATCTACATCAACCTTTCAAAGTCAGGATGTATCTTCATCATTTGAATCTGAAGAAACAACATCAACAACAGCAACAGATATAGTAACTCAAACTACAGATTTGATTTTTACCAGGAACGGAACAGCATCCAATACAATGTCCTCTACAACTGCAGAAACTGCAGCATCAACATTTGAAAGAACAGCTTCGCCATTTGAACCCGAAGTAACATCCTCTTCAATAACAGATGCAGTTCAAGAAACTAAAGAAGCATTTGAAATTCCACCTAAAGAAACATCCACTTCAGCAGCATCACCAGCATTTGAAAGTATGGAAGCAACAGCCAATCAAGAAAGTTCACCTGTGGAAATTATAGGGGCAGAAACGACAGCCAACCTGATAGCAGCTATATCAACAGCAAACACAACATTATTTCAAAGTTCCGCCTCATATTCATCATTTGAAAATAAGGAGACAACGACTGAAATTGCTTACGAAGCAACTTCTGTTGAGGTAGATAGAACTCTGGAAAATACAGCTTCAGCTTTTGAAATTGATGAATCAGTAGCCTCTTCTGAAATAGAAAGAACTACAGAAAGTGCAATTTCAAAATCCTCTTCAGAAACTGACACAACTTCAGAATTTATACTTTCAACATCTGTATTGGATGAATCAACATCCTTTTCTGAAGTAAAGAGAACTGCAGAAAGTGCTTCACAATTTAGAAATAACAATTCAATATCCTCTTCTGAAATAGACAGGACTTTAGAAAGTATAACTTCAGCATATGGAACTCATGAAACGACATCCTCTTCTGAGGCAAACAGAACTCCAGGAAGTATAACTTCAATATCTGAAACAGATGAATCAGTACCCTTTTCTAAAACAGACAGGCCTCTAGAAGGTACAGCTTTAAAATTGTCTTCCAAAACATCTAGTCATTTAGAAAGTACAGCAACAGTGTCCTTTTTTAAAACAAGCAGTACTCAGGAGAGCACAATTTCAACATTTGAAATTGATGAATCATCACCATCTTCTACAACAGATATAACTCCAGAAAGTGTAACTTTAATACTCTCTTCTGAAATGGAGAGACCTATGGAAAGTACAGTTTCAGTATCTGAAACAGATGAATCAGCATCCTCTTCTGAAAGCGACATATCTTCAGAAAGTGTGACTTCCATACCCGCTTCTCAAACAGTCAGAACTGTAGAAAGTGAAACATCAATACCCTTTTCTGAAAGAGACAGAACTCAGGCGAGCAAAATTTCAACATCTGAGACTGATGAATTAGCATCCTCTTCCGAAACAGGGAGAACTCCAGAAAGTACAACTTCTTTACCATCTTCTAAAACTGACAAATCCCTTGAAAGCACAGTTTCAGTATCTGAAATGGGTGAATTTGCACTCTCTTCAGAAACAGGCAGATCTCTAGAAAGTACAACTTCAAAAACATCTTCTCAAACAGCCAGCATCACAGAAAGTACAACTTTGATATCCTTTACTGAAAGAGGCAGAACTCAAGCAAGTACAATTTCATTTGAAACTGATGAATTAGAAACCTCTTCTGAAATAAACAATATTCTAGAAAATGAAACTTCTGAAACAGACAGAACTCCAGAAACTACATCTTCAGTATCTCAAATGGATAAATTAGCATCCTCTTTTGAAACAGATAGACTTTCAGAAAGTGCAACTTCATCATCTTCTTTTGAGAGAACTGGAACTCCAGGAAGTACAGTTTCAATATTTGAAATGGATGAATCAACACCTTCTAAAACAGCTAGGACTCCAGCAGTTGCACCCTCAACATTTCAAAATTATGAATCAACACTTTCTTCTGAAACTGGAGGAACTCCAGTAACTGAAGCATCAACTTTAATAATTGGTAAATCAACATCCCCTTCTGAAGCGGAAAAAATTACAAAAACTACAGCTTCAACATCCACAATTAAAGATAAGTTAGCTTCAATGTTTGAATCTGTCTTTCAACCAAAAGAAACAATAACTGATGTGTCCACAGAAACTATAGTTTCAACTGTAAAGAGTAAAGATCTTACAGCTTCAACATCTGAATCCAAAGAAATATCCTCTCTGGTAACAGGAATATCTCCAGAAACTGAATCTTCAACATTTGGATCTGAAGAACCATCCTCTACTATGAGAACGTATTTATCTACAGAAATTGTGTCTTCAACATTTAAAAATAAACAAAGAATAACTAGTTCTACAAGAGACCTAGCAAAAGAAACTACACCTTCACCATTTGAAGCTGAAGCTTTTTATGTTTCTGTACCTGCAGTATCAGCAGTTGGAAATCAAGATGTAATAGATTCAATATTTGAAAGTAGAGATTCTTCATCTTTAACGTTTCTACCTGAAGGAACAACAACTCCTGCAGCAATAGACGAATCTCCAGAAAGTGCTCCTTCAGCAACTGAAAAAGAAAGAATAGAAACCACTCAGCCAACTGATATATCTATTACAGCTTCAACATTTTTAAGTACAGAGACAACAAACCTAACATATATAGATGTATCTACAGAGACAACTGCAGAAGTTGATTCTATAGAAACAACAAACATTTTAGCAACTGATGTAACTGGAGAAACTACAGCTGCAACAACTGAAATTAAAGATACCTCAACTTTAACATTTGAACCTGATCAAACAATAAGTCCAACAATCGCAGAAGAAACAGTTTCAGCATTTGAAACTAAAGAAACAAAAGCAACTGGAGTAATGTATACAACTCCTGAAACAGTTGTATCCACATTTGAGAATAAATACACAACTGCATCAACATTTGAAATTAAAGATACCACAATCTCAGAATTTAGAACTAAGCAAACAATGTCTGAAGAAGATATACCTGTGCAAAAGAAAACTTCAACCTTGGTAGACCCTACAAATTCGGTATTTGGAGACAATGAAACAACCCCAGAAGCAGAACTATCTCCAGAAGCTACATCATCAATTGAAAGAAGGGAATTAGGGACCACATCAGCACCAGATATATTTCTGCAAACTGCTGGTTCAACATTCGGAACTAATGAGACAATAACTACTCCAGCAGGCACTGAAACAGACACTGCTCCCACTGATGCATTTATGGAAACTGCAGCTTCAGTATATGAGGTTAATGAAACAATTCGAGCAGAATATATAACTCTGTATGAGAGAGCATCCACATCAGAACATGAAATCACCACTGCTTCAATCAGTAAACATACAGGAGCAACAGTCACTCATGAAACTGTTATATCTACAGAAAGCAAAACAATGGAATCGACAGGAACAGCAACTCTGGCAGAGGATATCTCTCAAGAAACTTCTTCGATTCAATCTGAAGGAACAATAACTCCAGCAGCAGAAATGGCTCAAGGAACTTTAGCTTCAACAAATCGCCCAGAAGCAACAGTAACAACTCCGAAAAAAGGGATGGCTGAAAGAACTTCATCTGCAAGTACTCAATCTGAAGGAACAAGTCTGAGAGGAGCCATGTCTGAAGAAACTTCAGTTTCAATAACTGAATCTGAAGGAAAAACAACTCTGTCAGAAGATATGTCTCAAGGAACTATAGTTATAACTGCTCAAACAGAAGGAACGGCAACTTCGGCAGGAGATATCTCTAAAGAAACATCAGTTTCGACAATTCAATCTGAAGGAACAGTAACTTTAACAGCAGAGATGGATAAAGGAACTTCAGCTGCAACAACTCAATCCAAAGGAATAACAAGTCTAACAGATGACATACCTCATGAAACTTCAACAACTGAATCTGGAGAAACAACAATTGTGGCAGGAGATATCGCTCAAGAAACTTCATCTACAACTGAATCTATTGGGTTCACATCTTCAGCAGGAGATATGTCTCATGAATTTTCAGCTTCAACAACTGAATCTAAAGGAACAACAACCACAGCAGGGTCTTCACCTACAACAAGTGGATCTGAAGAAACAACAGTTATAGCAGGAGATAGCTACCAAGAAACTTCGGCTTCAACAACTCAACCTAAACAAACAACTCCATCAGGAGATATGTTTCAAGAATCTTTAACTATAACAACTGTAGCAGGAGAACTGACTCGAGGAACTTCAGCTGCAACAACTCAATCTGAAGGAACAACAAGTCTGAGAGATGACATCAATTATGACACGTCAGCTTCGACAACTGTATCTGAAGAAACAACAATTGTGGTAGGAGATGTTTCTCAAGAAACTTCAACTACAACTGAATCTGATGGAATAACATCTTCAGCAGGAGATGTGTCTGATGGATTTTCAGTTTCAACAATTGAATTTAAAGGAACAACAACAGTAGAGTCGACCAAACAAGAAACTTCACCTACAATGAGTAAATCTGAAGGAACAATGGTTCCAGCAGGAGACAGCTCTCAAGAAACTTCACCTCCAACAACTCAATCTGAACAAACAACTTCACCAGGAGATATATTTCAAGAATCTTCAACAACTGAATCTGGAGAAACAACAATTGTGACAGCAGATGCCTCTCAAGGAACTTCAACTACAACTGAATCTGTTGGATTTTCAGATTCAAAAATTGAATCTAAAGGAACAACAACCACAGTAGGGTCTACTATGCAAGCAACTTCACCTACAACAAGTAAATCTGAAGGAACAATGGTTCCAGCAGGAGACAGCTCTCAAGAAACTTCACCTTCAACAACTGAATCTGAACAAACAATTTCACCAGGAGATATATTTCAAGAATCTTCAACAACTGAATCTGGAGAAACAACAATTGTGGCAGCTGATGCCCCTCAAGGAACTTCAACTACAACTGAATCTGATGGAGTAACATATTCAGCAGGAGATGTGTCTGATGTTGATGGATTTTCATCTTCAACAATTGATGCTAAAGGAACAACAACCACAGCAGGGTCTGCCATACAAGGAACTTCAATTGCAAGTGAATCTGAAGAAACAATGGTTCCAGCAGGAGACAGCTCTCAAGAAACTTCACCTTCAACAACTCGATATGAACAAACAACTTCACCAGGAGATATATTTCAAGAATCTTCAACAACTGAATCTGGAGAAACAATAATTGTGGCAGCAGATGTCCCTCAAGCAACATCAACTACAACTGAATCTGATGGAGTAGCATCTTCGGCAGGAGATATTTCTGATGCTGATGGATTTGAAGCTGAAGGAATGACAACAAGAACACAAGGGTCGACCCTACAAGAAATTTTACCTACAACAAGTGAAGCTGAAAGAACAATGCTTCTGTCAGGATACAGATCTCAAGAAACTTCACCTTCAACAACTGAATCTGAACAAACAACATCTTCAACAACTGAATCTGAACAAACAACATCTTCAACAACTGAATCTGAACAAACAACATCTTCAACAACTGAATCTAGAGAAACAACAATTGTGGCAACAGATACCCCTCAAGGAACTTCAACTACAACTGAATCTGGAGAAATAACAACTGTGGCAACGGAAACCCCTCAAGTAACTTCAACTACAACTGAATCTGTTGGATTTTCAGATTCAACAATTGAATCTAAAGGAACAACAGCCACAGTAGGGTCTACTATACAAGAAACTTCACCTACAACAAGTAACTCTGAAGGAACAACAGTTTCAGCAGGAGACAGCTCTCAAGAAACTTCACCTTCAACAAGTCAATCTGAACAAACAACTTCACCAGGAGATATATTTCAAGAATCATCAACAACTGAATCTGGAGAAACAACAATTGCGGCAGCAGATGTCACTCAAGCAACATCAACGTCAACTGAATCTGATGGAGTAAGATCTTCAACAGGCGATATTTCTGATGCTGATGGATTTTCAACAATTGAAGCTAAAGGAAAAACAACAACTTGGTCTACCCCACAAGAAACTTCTGCTACAACAAGTGAAGCTGAAAGAACAACACTTCTGGCAGGATACAGATCTCAAGAAACTTCATCTTCAACAACTCAATATGAACAAACAACATCTTCACCTGGAAATATATTTCATGAATCTTCAACAACTGATTCTGGAGAAACAACAATTGTGGCAACAGATACCCCTCAAGGAACGTCAACGACAACTGAATCTTTTGGATTTTCAGATTCAACAATTGAGTTTAAAGGAACAACAACCACAGTAGCATCTACTAAACAAGAAACTTCACCTACAACAAGTAAATCTGAAGGAACAACGGTTCCAGCAGGAGACAGCTCTCAAGAAACTTCACCTTCAACAACTCAATCTGAACAAACAACTTCACCAGAAGATATATTTCAAAAATCTTCAACAACTGAATCTGGAGAAACAACAATTGTGGCAGCAGATTCCCCTCAAGGAACTTCATCTACAACTGAATCTGATGGAGTAACATCTTCAGCAGGAGATGTGTCTGATGCTGATGGATTTTCAGCTTCAACAATTGAAGCTAAAGGAACAACAACAACAGCAGGGTCTACAGTACAAGGAACTTCACCTTCAACAACTCAATCTGAACAAACAACTTCACCAGAATTTATGTTTCAAGACTCTTCAACAACTGAATCTGGAGAAACAACAATTGTGGCAGCAGATTCCCCTCAAGGAACTTCATCTACAACTGAATCTGATGGAGTAACATCTTCAGCAGGAGATGTGTCTGATGCTGATGGATTTTCAGCTTCAACAATTGAAGCTAAAGGAACAACAACAACAGCAGGGTCTACCGTACAAGGAACTTCACCTACAACAAGTGAAGCTGAAAGAACGATGCTTCTCTCAGGAGACAGCTCTGCAGAAACTTCACCTTCAACAACTCAATCTGAACAAACAACTTCACCAGGATTTATGTTTCAAGAACCTTCCACAACTGAATCTGGAGAGAGAACAATTGTGACAGCAAATGTCCCTCAAGCAACATCAACTACAACTGAATCTGATGGAGTAACAACTTCAGCAGGAGATGTGTCTGATGGTGATAGATTTTCAGCTTCAACAATTGAAGTTAAAGGAACAACAACAACAGCACGGTCTACCTTACAAGGAACTTCACCTACAACAAGTGAAGCTGAAAGAATAATGCTTCTCTCAGGAGACAGCTCTGCAGCAACCTCTCCTTCAACAACTCAATCTGATCAAACAACTTCACCAGGATTTATGTTTCAAGAATCTTCAACAACTGAATCTGGAGAAACAACAATTGTGTCAGCAGATGCCCCTCAAGGAACTTCAACTACAGCTGAATCTGATGGAGTAACATCTTCAGCAAGAGATGTGTCTGATGCTGATGGATTTTCAGTTTCAACAGTTGAAGTTAAAGTAACAACAACAACAGCAGGGTCTACCATACAAGAAACTTCACCTTCAACAACTGAATCTGAACCAACTTCACCTTCAACAACTCAATCTGAACAAACTTCACCTTCAACAACTCAATCTGAACAAACGACTTCACCAGGATTTATGTTTCAGGACTCTTCAACAACTGAATCTCGAGAAACAACAATTGTGGCAGCAGTTGCCCCTCAAGGAACTTCAACTACAACTGAATCTGATGAAGTAACATCTTCAGCAAGAGATGTGTCTGATGCTGATGGATTTTCAGTTTCAACAGTTGAAGTTAAAGTAAGAACAACAACAGCAGGGTCTACCTTACAAGGAACTTCACCTACAACAAGTGAAGCTGAAAGAATAATGCTTCTCTCAGGAGACAGCTCTGCAGAAACTTCTCCTTCAACAACTCAATCTGATCAAACAACTTCACCAGGATTTATGTTTCAAGAATCTTCAACAACTCAATCTGATCAAACAACTTCACCAGGATTTGTGTTTCAAGAATCTTCAACAACTGAATCTGGAGAAACAACAATTGTGTCAGCAGATGCCCCTCAAGGAACTTCAACTACAACTGAATCTGATAGAGTAACATCTTCAGCAGGAGATGTGTCTGATGCTGATGGATTTTCAGCTTCAACAATTGAAGCTAAAGGAACAACAACAACAGCAGGATCTACTATACAAGAAACTTCAACTTCAACAACTGAATCTGAACCAACTTCACCTTCAACAACTCAATCTGAACAAACTTCACCTTCAGCAACTCAATCTGAACAAACGACTTCACCAGGATTTATGTTTCAAGACTCTTCAACAACTGAATCTGGAGAAACAACAATTGTGGCAGCAGATGCCCCTCAAGGAACTTCAACTACAACTGAATCTGATGAAGTAACATCTTCAGCAAGAGATGTGTCTGATGCTGATGGATTTTCAGTTTCAACAGTTGAAGTTAAAGTAAGAACAACAACAGCAGGGTCTACCTTACAAGGAACTTCACCTACAACAAGTGAAGCTGAAAGAATAATGCTTCTCTCAGGAGACAGCTCTGCAGAAACTTCTCCTTCAACAACTCAATCTGATCAAACAACTTCACCAGGATTTGTGTTTCAAGAATCTTCAACAACTGAATCTGGAGAAACAACAATTGTGTCAGCAGATGCCCCTCAAGGAACTTCAACTACAACTGAATCTGATAGAGTAACATCTTCAGCAGGAGATGTGTCTGATGCTGATGGATTTTCAGCTTCAACAATTGAAGCTAAAGGAACAACAACAACAGCAGGATCTACCATACAAGAAACTTCAACTTCAACAACTGAATCTGAACCAACTTCACCTTCAACAACTCAATCTGAACAAACTTCACCTTCAGCAACTCAATCTGAACAAACGACTTCACCAGGATTTATGTTTCAAGACTCTTCAACAACTGAATCTGGAGAAACAACAATTGTGGCAGCAGATGCCCCTCAAGGAACTTCAACTACAACTGAATCTGATGGAGTAACATCTTCAGCAAGAGACGTGTCTGATGCTGATGAATTTTCAGTTTCAACAGTTGAAGTTAAAGTAACAACAACAACAGCAGGGTCTACCTTACAAGGAACTTCACCTACAACAAGTGAAGCTGAAAGAACAATGCTTCTCTCAGGAGACAGCTCTGCAGAAACTTCACCTTCAACAACTCAATCTGAACAAACAACTTCACCAGGATTTATGTTTCAAGAATCTTCAACAACTGAATCTGGAGAAACAACAATTGTGGCAGCAGATGTCCCTCAAGCAACATCAACTACAACTGAATCTGATGGAGTAACATCTTCAGCAGGAGATATTTCTGATGCTGGTGGATTTGAAGCTAAAGGAACAACAACAGCAGAGTCTACCCAGCAAGAAACTTCACCTACAACAAGTGAAGCTGAAAGAACAACGCTTCTGGCAGAATACAGATCTCAAGAAACTGCACCTTCAACAACTCAATCTGAACAAACAACTACTTCACCAGGAAATATATTTCAAGAATCTTCAACAACTGAATCTGGAGTATCAACAATTGCGGCAACCGATACCCCTCAAGGAACTTCAACTACAACTGCAACTGATGGATTTTCAGATTCAACAATTGAATCTAAAGGAACAACAAACATAGCTGGGTCTACCCTACAAGGAACTTCACCTACAGCAACTGGATCTGTAGGAACAATGGCTCCGGCAGGAGATATCTCTCAAGAAACTTCACCCTCAACAACTCAATCTGAACAAACGGCAACTCCAGCAGGCGATATGTTTCAAGGATCTTCAAGTATAACTCATTCTGAACAAACAATTATACCAGGAGAATTGACTAGAGGAACTTTAGCTGAAACAACTCACTCTGAAGTAACAGCAACTACAATAACTCAATTTGAAGGAACAACATATTCAACAGGATTTAACTCTCAAGAAACTAAAACAACTCGAGCTGCACAAAAAGCTAGTCTGACAGAAGACATATCTGAAGAAACTTCTGTTTCAATAACTGCATATGGAGGAACAGCTGTTGCAGGAGACACCCATTCAGAAACATCAACTACAACTGAATCTGATGGAATAACATCTTCAGCAGGAGATGTGTCTCATGGATTTTCAGCTTCAAAAATTGAACATAAAGGAACAACAACTAGAGTAGAGTCTACCTTACAACGAACTTCACCTACAACAAGTGAATCTGAAAGAACAACGGTTCCAGCAGGATACAGCTCTCAAGAAACTTTACCTTCAACAACTCAGTCTGAACAAACTGCAAATCCAGAAGGAGATGTGTTTCAAGAATCTTCAACTGTAACAACTCATTCTGAACAAACAACTCTAGCAGGAGAATTGACTCGAGGAACTTCAGTTGCAATAACTCAGTCTGAGGGAACAAGTCTGACAAATGACTTATCTCAAGAAAATTCAACTATTGAATCTGATGGAATAACATCTTCACCAGGAGATATGGCTCATGGATTTTCAGTTTCAACAGTTGAAACTAAAGGAATAACAAACAAAGCTGGGTCTACCCTACAAGGAACTTCACCTACAAGTGAATCTGAAAGAACAATGGTTCCAGCAGGATACAACTCTCAAGAAACTTCACCTTCAACAACTCAATCTGCGAAAACTGCAAGTCCAGAAGGAGATATGTTTCAAGAATCTTCAACTGTAACAATTCATTCTGAACAAACAACTGTAGCAGAAGAATTGACTCAAGGAACTTCAGCTGAAACAACAGAAGAAGGAATAGCAAGTCTGGAAGGAGAAATGGCTCAAGGAACTTCAGCTGCAATAACTCAATTTGAAGGAACAGCACCCTCAGCAGGAATTATCTTTCAAGGATATTCAACTACAACTCAATCTGCACAAACAACTGGTTTCACAGGAGACATAACTGCAGAAACTTCAGCTTTAATTACTGAATATGGAGGAACAACTGTGGCAGTATATACCTCTTCAGAAACTGCAACTGCAACTGAATCTGATGGAACAACACCTTTAGCAGAAGATATGTCTTGTGGATTATCCTCTTCAACAATTGAATCTAAAGAAACAACAATCACAACAGGAGCTACCCCTCAAGTAACTACAACTACAGCAACTAATTCTGAACAAACAACTCTAGCAGACAAATTGCCTGAAAGAACATCAGCTGAAACAACTCACTCTGAAGGGACAACTCTGACAGATATGTCTCAAGGAACTTCAGCTGCAGCAACTCAATCTGAAGGGACATCTCTGACAGCAGATCAAGAAACTTCAGCTGCAGCAACGTACACTGAAGGAACAGAAAGAGAAATGGCTCAAGTAGCTTCAGCAAAAACAAATCAGTTTGAAGGAACAATAACTTTGACAGAGGAGATGGTTGAAGGAACTTCAACTGTAACAGCTCAATCTGAAGTGGCAACAGACTCAGCAGGAGTTATCTCTCAAGAAACTTCTGCAACTCATTCTGAACAAACAACTCCAGCAGGAGTTATCTTTCAAGAAACTACAGTAACTCATTCTGAACGAACAACTCCAGTAGGCAGAGTGACTCAAGGAAGTTCAGCTGAAATAACTCACTCTGAAGGAAGAACATCTCTGATAGAAGACACTTCTGAAGAAACTGCAGCTTCAAGAACTGAATTTGGAGGAACAACAACTCTTGCAGAAAATATCTCTCGGGAAACTTCAGTTATAACAATTGAATCTGGTGGAAGAACATCTGCAGGAGATGCTTTTCCTGTATCTTTAGATTCAGCGATTGAATTCGAAGGCACAACTCTGGTAGGAGAGATAGTTAAAGGAACTTCATCTTGGTCAACTCAATCAGAAATAACAACTTCCACAGAAATGATGGCTCAGCGAACTTCAACTGCAGCAACTCAATTTTACGGAACAACAACTGTGGCAGGAGTTGTGTCTCATGGAACTTCTGATTTTACAATGGGATCTGAAGGCTCAACTGTGACTGGAGATATGTTTCAAGAAATTTCAGCTGAAACAACTGAATATGAAGGAACAGCAACTACATCACAAGAATTGAATCAAGGTACGGCAACTACAGCAGGAGAACTGTCTCAAGGAATTACAGCTGAAAAAATTCAATCTGAAGGAACACCTCCAGTGGGAGATATGTCTCAAAGAACTTCAGCTATAACAACACAATCTGAAGGAACAACAACTCTGGCAAGAGAGACGGCTCAAGGAATATCAGCAGAAACAACTCACTCTGTAAGAACAACAATTGTGACAGGAAAGATGTTTCAAGAAACTTCAACAACTAAGTCCGAAGGAGAAATAACCCAAACAAGGATTACCTCTCAAACAACGTCAGCTACAACAACTGAATCTGAAGGAACAACAACTCAGGCAGGACATCTCGCTGAGGAAACTTCAGCTTCAACAACTGGATATGATGGATCAACAATTCCAACAGGAGAAATCTCACAAGAAACTTCATCTTCAAGGCTTGAATCTGAAGGAAGAGCAACGTCCGCACGAGATTTGTCTCAAGAATTTACAACTGCCTCAATTGAAAATAGGGATATAATCACTCCATCAGCATCAGATTTGTTTCTACAAACTACTGATCCAACATTTGAAATTAACAAAACAGTAGCTACTCCAACAACCAGCATATCTATGGCCATCACGACTTTTGAAAATAAAGAAAAAACTTCCAGTCTAGCAACAAATATATCTATGGACACCACACTTTCATCTGTTGAAGAGGAATCAACAATTTCTCCAGCCACTGGTATATCTATAGATAAAAAGATATCAACAGCTGAAAGTACAGATGCAACAAGTACCAAAGTATCAGACTTATCTACAGAAATTTCATCTTTAACAAGTACAGAAACAATAATCACTCCAATTATTGCTGCATCTCCTTCTTTTACCGACAGACCAACGGGAATCTCAGTGGATATCATGACTACCAACAAATTACTAGACGACTCTTTCCATACTACAATATCAACAGATATCACTACAAATAACATCACATCTGCAGAAAAGTTTTCGGATACTAGAACTTCGTTACCAGAAATTAGACTAGGAGTAACGAACACCCAGGTTAGTAATGCTTTACCTTCTGTCAATAGTTCAGTAGATATTATGAACGTCACATATCCTGAAATTGGATCACAACTATCCATCACTCAGATATCTACAGCTTCACCATCTATCATTTCCACAGCAAAAGGCATCTCTGACGATATGACAACAATAGTTGAAATATCTATAGGTACCATCAAACTGACAGATACCCCAGTGAATACCACATCAGGATCTGAGAGCCTGATAGAAGGAACAGCGACTCAGGTTAACGAACTCTCGTCTATATTGAATAGTACAGTAGCCAATATCTCACAGGATACCACAACAGAAAATAAGGCAGAAGTAACTACCACTCATGAGATATCCTTCTCTCCTGTTAGTAGTACAACAATAGCCACTTCTGTGGATCCCATAGTGCTTGTAAGCATTTCTGATATTGCTACTTTAATGGTAGACTCCACTACGTCGCTCTCTGAAATGGAGCAAGAAGTCAACACTACTGCGAACAGCAGAGCAACAGACATTCCTGTGGAAGCTACTACAGCATCGCTGTATGAAATTGTGCCAGAAGGAACTGCTACAAGGATTGCTATAGCTCCATATTCTGTTGAGAGCACAATAAAAGACATTTCTGAGGATACCACAACAGCCATAGACACTTCTGTATCAGAGGTAACTACCATTCAGTCAAGTACTGTTTCACTAGTAAGTGGTACAGCAACAGACATCTCTGTGGATACCACAACATCAGTAGACACCTTTATCGATACTACGACATTGTCAGATAGTCCTTTAGATACCACAATGTCAGGTTTGGAAGTTACTTTAGATGGTACGACCACTCGGAATACAGCGCCTTCATCTTTGCCTACCAGTACACTGTCAGCCACATCTACGGACATTACAAAATTAGACGCTATTCTCGTTTCTATTGATACACCAACAGACACTAGTGTGGATACCATATCAGTAGATACCACCATGGATACCACGTCAACAGACATCTCAGTTGATACTACTACAGTAATAGGTATCTCTGAACACACTGGAACATCAACAGTGGAAATCAAGCCAGATGTCTTAAGCACTCACATTAGCACATCTTTGCCCTCTTCAAAAAGCACTGCAGCAGACATCTATAAGGCCACCACATCAGCGGACAGCTCTTTGGATAACATGACATTAACAGACACCTCTCTAGAGAGCATCTCATCAGTATCAGATATTAGCAGTGACGTACAAACTTCTCCGGTTGCCACTAATTCGCCTTTTACCAGTAGTGTATCACCAGATCTATCTACAAATACCAGAACAACAGTGGGTATCTTTGCGGATACTCCAACATCAGCAGACATCTCTATTAATTCCACATTAGATGACATCTCCATAGAAAACACAACTTCACTATCTGAGAGTGGGTCAGAAATAGCGACCACTCAGATTAGTACTTCGGATAGCCGGTCACAGACGGATCCTGCTCAAAGTACTTTTGATGATAGTGTGATGTCAAAAACAGCGACCATCCTTACCGCTATAACTACACTTCTGCCAGTATTTAAGTCCAGCATCAGCGATGATATGACAACTTTATTTTCCAGTACTTCGGCAACAGTAATACAGACATCAACCAACCCTAGTTCTGAAATTGCTGACATATCATCCACAACAACTGCTTCCCAGCATTCGCCTGCAATTTCTTTATCCACAAAATCTGCTAACGTCACTTCATATGTAATGGACACTCTGAGTGGGACTCCCACTTCTTATTCTTCACAACTATCTCCAACACCATCTGAAGAACGCATTTTCCCCTCTCTTGGAGAAAAAGTCGTCGAGTGCACGTGCGATGACTGTATCCTCCCTGATGAAGAAGATTGTTCCTTCTACTATGTGTGCCATCATTATGAGGGTACGAAGTTTCAATGTCCACCTGGTCAGTTGTTCAATCCAAAGACCAACGAATGTGATTTGTTTGAAAGAGTTCTCTGCAAGAGCAGAGTCGGCATCTCACCACTGTGTATTAATCGTGATGGGTTTTTCCCTGTTGAAGACCACTGTGGAAAATATATCAGGTGTACCAATGGAGTTGCAGATGTTGAAGAATGCCCAACTGGCCTCCACTTCAATGCTAAAACAAGAGTATGTGGCTGGCCGAATGAAGCCAAATGTGGTAAGTTAAGTTTATACCATTAAATATTTGTTAAATAGCAATTATAGTTTTGTAATCTGTAGCTAAATAAATAATCATTATACTGTTTAAAAAGTAGAGTCTTGCCGTTTACAACCACAGGGGCTGAGAAATTCGTATAAACTCTTTAAGAAAGTGGTTGGATCAAATGCATTTAGGGAACTTGATGTCTGGCTGGGTGTAAAAGTCTGCATCATCCGTTGTGGTGAATCTGTGTTGGCTGTCCATCGTTCGTCGGCTATACAGCTTTGTACCTTGTTAAGAAGTTATTTCAAGTTGCAGAGCTGAGTTCAAAATAGAGAGTTCATTTGGTAGAGTTTTGTGAATTTGATTTTTAAAAATAGGTAATTTCGTATGTTGCTTTTGGTTGATGTCTGATGCTGGTCTCTGTGGTTCGAAGTTCCAATGGATGTAGTTCGAGTTTCTTATTAAAATTTGCTTTGCAGATTGTCAATTGGAAGACAGGTTGATGATTTAGCCAGGTTAAAGACCCCATGGTTTTAATGACGTCACAATTATAATTCAGGGATACTGTTTGTTTGTTTGATAACCAAAATGGCTTTCTTCAATTTTTCCTGCCATATTGGTGCAGTGTTGATGGAAGTGCAAGTTAGCTGCTAAGAGTTTTTCAGTGTTCTTTTAAAGCAATGTAACTAGCATTTGAGGATGTCTTTACCAATACTAATCATAACGAAATCCGTTTATCCCATCTATCCAAGTATTTCACGGTTCATTTTCCTTAGTTATTAGAATATATATAAATTTTGTGTGATATTTTTAAAGTACTTGTGTGTTTTCTAAATACATTTATTTAAATTCAAATGAATATTTCAAGTACGTTTACTGACTTTTAATGTATTTAAACTGTAATGTTTCATTATCCATAGAACTATTTCAAGAAAATTGCTGTTAATTTCCTATCATCTTCGTATTCTTAAAAAAAAAGGGAAATGAACATTTGAAAAAAAAAAAAAAAATTGAAATTTAACCTTATTACTTTATTTTTAAACGAACAAAAAAAATTCAAAGAATAATACTTGATGTATTATTTATTCTTGGCTAAAGCGACGATTAGCATTAATTTCGTCTAAATTATTAGTTTATAATATTTTATAAAAGTTTATTAGGCTATAAATAAATAAATATATTTTAATAACTGTCATTTAAATTCTATGAATCATATTTTCAAAGATTTAATATTTTTATTTTTTAAATATTTAAAAAAAATAATATTTTTAACACGACTGCATCTTAATACAATTATGTCTATTGAAATTCGCTGCTCATTTGAATCTTTTTTTTTTTTTTTTTTCCTTTCTTTCTTTCTTTCTTCTTTCTTTCCAGGTGAACAGCAGACTGAGTTCTTTGGCGAGGGAGGCATAACCACCCCTTGTTTGTGTCAGAATTGCTTAACTCCAGACAAGGATGACTGTTCGCGCTACCTCATGTGCATAAATGGAACCGGATATTACCATCAGTGTGGCTTGGGACTAATCTTTAATTCCGCAAAGCAAACATGTGATCATATGTCTAAAGTACGTTGTTCCTCTGGACTGTCAGCAGTGTGTAAAGATCCTGATGGAAACTATAGTAGTCCTGGGGATTGCGCATCTTATCGACAGTGCATCGGGGGTATTTCGTACGAGAGGAAGTGTCCACGCAACGAACACTTCAGTAGCGATACAAAGAAGTGCGAAGATCCTTGTGAAGCAAAGTGTGATATTTCAATAGGTTGGTATTTCTCATATAAACCTCAAATTAAAAAAAATAATAATAAAAAAAAAAAAATAGCGATTATATTAAAAATGACTAAAGATAAATTTCGCCCCAGGGGTTCACATCTGGTGAGTATGGGTTTGGCACACCCAGGGTTCTGAGCTGGATATCATCATTCTTCTCTTTCTTGGTTTTCCCTTCTATTTCTGGCTCTTATTTTCTCTCTCGGGGATAACTCAATTTTTTGTGGCTGGTGCAGCAAAAGCCTCGGGCTTCCTTGCACCATATGGCTAATAATAATAATAAGAGTAATTATATTTAGTTTCGCAATGCCAAAATAATAATACTTAATAAATAAAATAATGATTTTTTTCTCATCGTTAGAACACAATATTTATTTAAAAAAATACAAAGAACACAATATTATATAAAGAAAGCAATATCAAATATTCTTCCACAATAGTCATTTAATATCAAATTTATCATTGTATGACAGCGAGAAAACTTTTTTAAATTATTATTTAATAAATATTTTATTCATGGCGAATAAACACCAACAAAAGCACGCGTGACTAGAAACTGGAGTTATCTGACCTTCGAATATATGAATGTCAAGTTCCAAAACATCCTTATGCGCATGTGTGAGTTATTTTCCTATAATAACTCTGATTAATATGGCTCAATAGCAATTATAAAACTTATAATTATTTTATAGATTATAGCTTATAATTTGTTGTCGTTGGCAAAGGATATTAAGAATATTCCTTAAATATAAGAATACAATGAATATAATTTGTTACGATTATATATGGGGAATCGTAAAGCCAATTCAAGATGAATATAAACAAGAGCCATAAAAATGATAAATTTAATAAACCAAAATAACTTTATTTATGTATTATTTTATTTATTTATTTATGTATTGCTTTGTAGTGTATTCGTTAGTGCAAAAATGTTTGATGAAAGTCAGGTGCGAGTCTTCAAAAAATATTCTAAATTTAGGAACCTCTGAACAGCACCTACCAAGAGTACAATGGACTGTTTACAGCTGAATTTCGTGATAAAGTCTCCTGTTGGTTCTCCACAGCGGCAGAAGTAATGTATTCGAGCCCCAGCCCAACTGAAAAATGGGAAAATCAAGTGGAAATAAGATCAAAATTGAATGACTGCTACGCACTATATCCGCAAGTTGGCCAAGTATGTAATGTGTCTTTGGTTGCATCCGTCCTACCTGCTGCCTCGCTGAAAGATAGTGTAATAGCTCTATTCACGAAAGAGGATCAGGGGAAAAGTTTAGGCAGCTTCTGCTCTGTCCTCTTCTGTGTGTGTGTTTTGTAAACCCCCCCCCCCCTTGAGAAGGGGATAAAAAGAAGATGGATAGTATGCCTGAAGCAAAGTGGATTCATTGTTAAAAGGGGTAGGCCCAACTGCAAGTCATCCTATGGAACTTTGTATACAGTATTGCGTTGAGAGAGAGCAACAGAGTATTAAATAACACCATAAGCTGCAAAGGGATATCTCGAAGCTCGATCAAAGCACTGTCTTTGAAAACAACGAGAGAGAAATGGGAATGGAGGTATCTCCGCTACAGTGTCTTATAAGATAGTCATCTGTCGATTACAGAATATTTTGCGACCTTAACCTCACTGGTATAAAGTAACTCAAAGGGGACAGCAAGAACAAAATCCTACTTTTCGTTGTTAAATTCAGTTCTGTCAAAATGCGCTTTATAGCCGAATAAACAGCACTTGTAGATGACAGAGTATTAGTTTATATTGGGGAGAGTATCCCAAGAACTGAGTACTTGCAAGTTGTTTTGAAAGAGGAGGGCTGAGAAGTCATAGGTGTGATGTTCATGCATCGTATGATAAACGGCTTCAGCACGCTCTGTTGTAAATATTAATGGACTTTCTGGAATCTCACGATAAAAAATATGGAGCATTAACGCATTTTACACAAAGGACAAAGAAAAACAAAAGCTTAGTAGCAGGTTAAATTAACTTCCACTGCGGGTATTAAAACATCAGTTTAACAAAAATTATGTTATTCACTATGTAAAATAAATATCACAAACTCTTAAATGGTGCTTTATATATTAAGGCACCATTAAAATTTAATTAATTATTAATATATTCGAAGAAATAGCTATAAAAATCTGTAGACGTTTAATCGGGCGAGTCTGAAGGTACCTCGTTGGGAAAAAATTTCATTCTCGCTAATCCTTTGGAAAAAAGGTCAGAAAATTCAATTCCCTCCAGGTCATCATTATTTAAGACTCAATAATTTTGGAATATTAACTTCTCTATTACTAAAATCAGTACTGACGTCATCCTCCCCTTTATATAAGGGAATCAGGCTATTAAAATTAAAATTTCATCCTTATGACTTTAAATGTATGCATTCTATTAAGAGCGATAAAACCAACCCTAATTATGTTACAATGAAATGCAGCATTCATAGTAAGCTGTGAGTTGACAATTGACAATAGTAATGAAATTCATTGTACTGTATACACAAATGTACTCCATACGCTAATAAATCCTTCTGTTGAGGGTCTTCTCTTGGGGATCATCCCTCTCTTTTACAGAAATTCTTATCTTAATACTTTATAACGTTTTTCCCCTTCAACCTTAACTGACTGGTAGAGCCATCTATCGGCTGCTTCTTTAATTATAGTGTTTAATAATTATAACCTTTCTACAAAGTCTAAATACAATAAATTTTAGGATTCTTTTCTTCCTATTGTTGATATTAATTATAATATGCATTTACAATTAATGTATAGGCAGAGTATTTAAACACGACAGGGATAAGAAGCTCTCTCTTGACTTTATTTTTAAGAAATATATATCTACCAAAAAACATGATTTAAATTAACTTGAAGTAAATACGTGGAGAATGAATGAATGCCAGTACTGTTAAAGTGATTTGGTCGTGTACTTAGAGCATTATCTTATGTCCATCTAAGTAACCTGAACTTATATTAAGAGACTTGTAACGCCTCTTTATCTGCTTGGTATTATTAGTGTGGTCTAATTACATAACTCGCTGCGCATTAGACCTAGACAGACTGCTATGTAAGTTGCACATTAACACACATTACCCCATATTTCAGCTTCAGCCTCCAGAGTACATTGAGATGACTTGGGTAAGTAACAGAGGAGCACTTAGGTCTAGCGGTTCCATTCTCAATGCGGTGTTTATGAAGTACATTTGTAACTCGGTGTCTTATTTCTTTCAGATTGTATTACGACCACACCAAATCCACTAGACTGCCCGCCATCCGTTGATGGTTTATTTCCAATGCCAAACAACTGCGCCCAGTTTGTTCACTGCAGTAATAGTGTTCCTTACATAAAAGACTGCCCACCAGGACTTCATTTTAATCCTACAAAGAAGGTGTGCGATTGGCCAAGTTCAGCTGGCTGCCGTAAGTTAATGAATATTCAAATTCAATTCAGTGCTTATCTTGAAACTGAAAGTTTCAAGCTAGGCGTCTTAAAGAAATTATCTTTGAATTACCAAGGTGATTTAGGCAATGGAAGACGCTTTTCCACTTGAAGTATTTTTATAAGTTTGTTATGCAAAGTCTAATTGGTAGAATTAGATCCCAAACAGTCACAGTCAGTAAATAAAATTAACTACGTTTCGGATTTCAGATTTTGGAGGAGTTGTAAAACCTGACCTGGACCAGACTCTACCACTAGAGAGACCAAACTATACCACCTGAGGAATTCTCTGTTCAGACTGTACCATACTGTACAACCCTGTTTAAATTGAGAGTTCCTCGGTGTGGCACAATTTTGTCTGTCCAGTGGTACAGTTTGGCCTACTATGGTCAAGTTTTAAAACTGCTTTAAAACCAAAAAATCAATTCCTGAAGAAAAATTTCGATAGTGGAATCCGAAACGTAGCCGACTTTATTTGATTCACTTTACCAAATCTCCTTTGCATACCAATAGCCGTAGCCGAGTGGCACGAGAGTGCATAAGTACACATGCTTTGAGTGACCAGGTTTCAAGCCCGTGACTGCTACATATGGTACTGTTCTCGTATTCTCTCTATCTTGTGAACTCCTCTGACCATGTGGTTGTCCCAGAGTATAAACAGAAAATTTATTCATTTATTATGATTAAGATACTTCACGTGGGAAAGTGTCTTTATTAAATCATTCTTACTTAGTAGTACTCCATATGATGTTCTTCTCGAGTTTAACTAATAATTCAATGTTTTCAGGTCAAGGAAGCCACATATGTGAATCAGCAAATGAAAGAAAACAAAACAAGGCTAGCTGTAGCTCTTATTATCAGTGTACTAATTGGAAACCGTTCCTTGTAGAGTGCCCAGATAAACTTCATTTTAGTGTGGAATCCCAAAGTTGTGAACATCCTTGTACTGCTCAATGTGACACGCAGTTAGGTAAGAAACGTGCTAATCCTCCTTGTGTAAATTGTATTTTAAAACAATGATTTAAAACATTCCAATTCCTTTGAAGTATAGATGACTATTGCGATATTAACGCTATTTTATATATATATATATATATATATATATATATATATATATATATTTATCAATGATAAATATATATATATATATTTATATATATATATATTCTCAGATTATTTATGAAACACAAATGATTTGAATTTTACAGCTAAAATATAATTAAATGAATTGTAAACTGAAATTGCATAATGATTAGTGTTCACCCTATATTTAAGCATTAAAATACGTAATGGGCTGCCTTTCTGTTTAAATTTGGTGAAAGATTTCCTTTAACTTGCGTGGACATCAATTTGTTCTGATGGCACTTTTTTCATCCGTTTTGTGGGTAGCATCTTTTTGATGGGGATGACATTTATACAAATAGACAAATTTCAGTAAAATGACAAGAAAAAAATGGAACTGACTACTACTTCTGTCACAGAACATACGGATGATCGATACAGTCCTGTTTCTATTCCTCTATAACACTTAATAACAGGAATTACATCCAATATAGGAATTAAACCTATGTTGAATTTCATCACTCTTAGGATAACCTGATTTTCAACTTCTTTCTGTTGAACCCTGTCTTTGTTTGTTTCCAGTGTGTCCATCTACTGCGAATATCACTACCCCGACGGCAGAGGATCGATCTTCGCTGTCCAAAAAGTGCACTTGTGATAATTGCAATGTCGAAGATCCATCGGACTGTTCCCGTTTCCTGAAGTGTGTCAATGGAAATGCAACTGTTGAATATTGTCCTCGCGGGAAGTTGTTCAATCGTAACACAAAGCAGTGTGACAGGGCATCTCGAGTCAAGTGTATCCCAGTGGGCGATCCCTCGCTTTGTAGGCAACCCGATGGTCTCTTTCCAACACCGGGAAACTGCAGCAAGTTCGTGCATTGCTCTGGAGGAGTTGCCTACATTAAATCATGCCCTCAGAACCTCCACTTCGATTCTCGGAATAGAGTGTGCAACTGGCCAACTGGTCGATGTGGTAAGTTTGTTATTTTATTATATTTGGTTGTTAGTTTTACACAAAAACTGACTTTACTTTTTGACTTATCTTCTTGTATATAAAATAAAGAAAACCAAAACCGGAAAACCATGGAGTGATCCAGTTTTGGCCAAAGTTGGTGATAATGTCAAGAGGGATTATATAAATAAATGATTACATTTCCAGGAAATTTGATTCAGTTGTTTGTGAGCAAATTTTCGAGGTGAAGTTGTTGTTTATCAGATAAAAAATTATAAACTTTCGAAAGATTTTGAATAAATTTATTACATTTCTAGAAGGATGCCAAGAAGAAGACAACGTGCACCTGAGGAATTCGAGAGTGGATGGATAGTTGGTCTAAGAGATGGCAAAATGTCATCTGCAATATTGTTGAATGAGAGGTGACTACAATGTATCGACGTTGGACACGGTGGGAAGAGGAAGGCACACAAAATCGAAGACCGAGCATAGGACTTTCTAAAAGGCCCAGCTTATCAAACGGATGGCTTTGGCGAAAAAGTCAACCACTTCTGCCTTAATTATGAGGGTTATTGTGAGCAGCGTGATCATCTCGTGAAATCAACTGTAGTGTTTGTGTGGGCACTATGACAGCGCATTATTTCGCTGAAAATGTCAAAAACCTAGTAGGGTATCCCATTTTTGGAGAATATGGATAATGCGATGTTCCAACGGGATAATGTCTGTGCATATACCGCCAACGTTACTAGATTAGCTCTTCAAGACGTCAACGTCCTCGCCCGGCCTTCGAGATCATCAGATCTGTCCACAATCGAATATATCTGAGACAGTAGTGACTGGTTGCGATGCATCCGACCCTAATTAGCTGTGAGAAATGACAGCACATCCACGTTCTCATAAGTTTGTTGTAGCTGTGTTGAGGTGGAATGAATCCCACACACATAGAAGTGCAATGAATAGAGTCCGAAATGAAACGATATATTTGTTTTGGATAGGTGACTTTCATTAAAATTAACAATAATTTCGAAAAACCATCAGAAACTAAGTAATAGAAAATATAGAAAATATTTAAAATTTCCTCTTTTCTGAATGAAATTTACTTCTGTCTTTAGGGAAAAATGAGAAGGATTATTACTGCAAACAGCCGAGTGGATTATTTTCAAATCCGAAAGATTGTTCCTCTTTCTACCACTGTGATCATGGAGTAGCCTTTCTAAAACGATGTCCCCATCCTTTGAAGTTTGATCCTGAGAGGAAAATATGCAATTGGCCTTGGAGTGTAAACTGCACAAAAGGTATGATTAAAATACACTGTTTTTCATTTAATTTTATTATTATTTTTTTCATATTTTATTCTTTCTAATAATCCACTTTTATTCGGTAATATATTCCCCGAAGGATAAATAAACTATAATTCTTAATTGCTTGGTGATCTTTAAATAATTCAATCTATGTTTGTATAATGTGCTGCTGTGACTTTGTTTCAACTGTTATATGCTCAAACATTTTAACCGAATTTTAAATTATCATTCAGTGCTATAATTGATCCTTTCCTTTTCAGATGATACTGAAGAAACCAATTGTGATTCCAGAAAGAAAGTGAACTGTCCTTGTATCTGTCAAATTCCAAACTACGACGATTGTCGATCATATTATGAATGCCAAGAGGATGGGCGTGCTTGCAAAAAATATTGCCCAACTGGGTTACTTTACAACAAACAAACCATGACTTGCGATTTACCCCAGAACGTAACGTGCCTTGGTAAGTCCTTGAATTTTAGAAATCAGTAACATTGTCCAAAGTTCGCGAAAAGATGAATACAAAAATTATTCTTAATTTTTCTTTCTTCTGGTTCCCTATCTTATAAGCAGTTTAACATCTACAAATGCGATT
Source organism: Mastigoproctus giganteus (assembly GCF_048544385.1). Classification (NCBI taxonomy): domain Eukaryota; kingdom Metazoa; phylum Arthropoda; class Arachnida; order Uropygi; family Thelyphonidae; genus Mastigoproctus; species Mastigoproctus giganteus. The sequence goes on from NC_143577.1 coordinate 38,036,661, forward strand.
GCAGGAAAAGGTCTCTCTAATTTCATTAGCTTTCTTTTCTTTTCATTACGTGATATTTGATAGTTCCTGAAAAATCTATGGATTCATATCCACCACAGGTTTTTCAGGAACTGTCAAATATCACTTGAATTTTCATGAAATACATGTATTATATCTGGCGCATTTAGAGATTTGTCGAGCCATCTCAAATTTAATTAAAATTAGAAAAATAGAAATCCGATTAAATTCATATCACTGGCCAGTTAAGTGAGGAATTTAACTGAATCACTGATTTGAGCCATTGGAGGACTAAGACTAATGATTGAACACTCAGTCTTCCAGAGAAATGAGCAACTTTATCGACTGTTCTTGCAACCTTACACTCACAGCAAAATACAATTTGTTGTGCTTTTAGGAATCCAGTATGGTATTCTCAACGATGGATCCAGCCTTTTTTTTTTTTTTCTGGAATGGAACAAGAATATAGAAAAATTGTATTCCAAAAATTGTAATATTATTACAATTATAGTGTAATATTATTTTATTTCTACAAATGGGAATAATGCAGTTTCCATTAACCCCCTCACTGCGACCAGGTTGTGGGGGGGATAATGGAAATTTCAATGTTAAGTAATATATTGTAAAAATGTTGCATGTGTTTGTTTTTTATTAAATCACAGATTTGTGAAATAAGTGCATTTAAATATTTTTTTTAATAAAAACCCAACCCGAAATAAGAAAAGTAAGTATTACAAAATTTTGAGTGAATATTATGCCATGTGAGATGTTGAAAAATTAAATTATTCTCACAATTTCATATTATTATTTTTATTACAATTACTTTATTTTAAAAAAATATCATTTGTTATTTATGTTTCACTCTTATTAATTATAGATCTTGAGGTAATCGGATTTTTTAAAATATTTAGTCTTTTTTAAAATTTGATTTCCAACGAATAGATATTTATAAATTTATATATTTATTCCAATTATTCTTAATTTCAGATTCAAGAAAGTCATGGAGCCATAGGCGAATAGCTGACGAAACTCTTTGCCGACGGCCCAATGGGATATTTTCTGTCCCGGGAGACTGCAACCAATTCTCAGTGTGCACAAATGGAAAAGCAAAGAAATTAAAGTGTCCAAAGCGGATGTATTTTAATGAGAACAGATTGATATGCGATTCACCACAGAATGTAGACTGTAGATCTTGACGATAATGTTTATTTATTTATTTTTTAGCTGGAGAAATTAAACAGTCATTTTATAGAGCTGGTCTCATTCAGTTTACTGATGTTTACATTATATATATATATATTTTTAAATGTAATCAAAATAGTAACGACTTCTACTTGAAACGCATGCCCTCGTGGGTAGTAGAGTTGGTATAATCACTGCCCACCCCACACCAGGTGGAAAAGACTCGAGTTCGAATTCCCTCAATGACGAGAGGAAATTTTTATGGGCTCGTGTTACAATGTAGCTGAGTGAGTCAGTCTCAGCGAAGGCAGCATAGTTTTTTCGACAGGAAACTTTGGTTTTTCATCCAGCAAACCGACCACGGAACACACGCAAATCGTATAAGGCGCTGATACGTCTAAAATCCTACCTCACATTAGAATACATGTTGTTGAAATTAACAACACAACTCCTTTGGCTCTCTTGATTACTTATCTATCATAATGATAATAAATAGAAAAAGGTATTTTTAAACATTAAAGTTTTAAAAGATAGGTATCACCACAATGAAAATAAAAAAACTGTAATGAAAATGACAAAATAATAATAATCTAATGAAATGCTCATATTCAGTTTTACAATCCATTCAATATTTTTATGAGGAAATGATGTATTATTAATAATAATTTGCTATTTTTCGTTACCTTACCCCTCCATATTAACGAATAACTAATTATCCTTGAACGGTTTTTAGAATGAAGTCGTCTTCGATAGGGTTACCAGACGAGAATTCACTATCTGACCCCGAAAATTATTTGTCCTCAGAGTGTTCCGATTTTTAGAATGTTCCCCGGAAACTTGACTACTCTTTCAAATTTTGCCTTCAGAACGAGTTTCCCTGGTTTTGCACTACTTTTAAACACATATGTTTGAAACTAGTGGGTAGTGCACCTTGCCGATTAACCTTTTATTGATGATATTTCATCGTCTCAAACTTAATCAACTATTTAACAAATTTCTTATATTTTAAATAAATGGCATATTGTGATGTCATTTGTTCATAAGTTGTGCAGTGCCAATGCAACTCGATATGAAGGCAAAAATTTTTCTCATGTCAGCATTAAAATCATGTTATTAACTAAGCAGTTTAAATTCTGCTGGCTGCAGTAAAACATAATTCTCCTAATTCCATAAAATCTTGTTATTTTATTTTTATAATCTATTTAGTATTAAATCAACTGAAATTATGAATTAATATTAAAATATAACTATTGCAATAGTATTCGCCATATATTGCAAGGAAGCCCAGGCTTTTGCTGCACAAGCAGAAAAAAAAAAACAAGTTAATAAGAAAATACAAATTATATTCTTCCCTCCTCATACAGTAACTATCCAGTTGACCTTTGGATTGGTTCAAACTGTCAGCTTCAGCTACCTGCAAAGGCAACTTATTCCAACAATCAATGACACCCTGGCCTAAAGAACTTCCTACAGTGCAATCTAAACCTCAAGCCCTGTAATCTGAAATTATGACCCCCTACTTCTGGAATTCTTTATAACAGTGCATATTCCACTTTCATTAATTTTACTAATCCCTCTGAGGTGCCTGGTTGCCAAGCTGTCTAGCCCACATAATCGGAGTCCTGTTATACGGTCGTCCTTCTGCCGATCTCACCTTTTCAGTTACTCCTCTTTGGACCATTTCAAGAAGCTCAATGTTTTATTTCAGATGAGGTCTCCACACTTGAATGCAGCATTCCAAATATGGTCTTATACAGAGGATTATGACCTGCCTATCTCTACAGGATAAAGTTTGAAAAATCATTGATAGGACACCATGGGCTTTCCTTGCCTGTTTACACTGTTCAGAAAACTTCATATCTGCCCGTATCGTAGATCCTAGTTCCCTTTCTTCCTCTACAGAAAAAAAGGAAAAAAAAAAAAAAAATCTTTATATTTCAGCTTTCCACCAGGTCAGTGGAATTTACAATAAATCAGTCAATATGAACGTTAACCGTATTTAACGGTCATGGGCTCGAACCGCGATCCACTCAAACAGCACATGCTACAGGACTTCCACTCCTGACCACTCGGCTACCTCAAGCACTCCAATAAGTGCATAATTCATTTTGGTGTTGCTCTTCTCCAAATGTAAGACTGCACTTTGCTGCATTAAAACTTAGCTGCTACTTCTCTAACCATCTTTGAAGTCCCCTCAAGTCATCCTGAAGGAGCGCTGCTTGGAATTGATCATTAACGACTCTACCAATCTTTACGTCGTCTGGAAATTTGGATACCACACATTCTATCCCTTCGTCATTTATGAAAATGAGAAACAACAGTGGTCCAAGAACCGATTTTTGAGGAATTCCACTCTTAACGTTACACCAATCTGAAGACGACCCATTAATCGCAACCCTCTGCCTTGTTCCCTGCAGCCACCCAAGGCGCCTCCGTAGCCAGGTGGGCAGGAGCAGCAGTGCATAGCACACGCTTCTTGATTAGACTGGGGTTCGAGCCCGTGACCACCAAATACGGAGGATGCGGAAAGATCAGGGAATGACCACCGCATATCCCCGGAGCAATATGGCCTTAGTTGCTAATGCTCCTAAAAACCAAATAACAACAGCAGCCACCCAGCAATCCATCTTAGAATCTTACCATTATTCCCAACCTGTTCAAGTTTATACAGCAACCTCTCATGAGGGACTGAGTCAAATGCTTCGCAAAAAGCAAATAAACTAAGTCGAAATTGTTCCCTACATCCACTCATGAGTAATCGCGTCAAAATAGCCTTCTAAGTTAGTTAAACATGATTTTCCGTTAACAAAACATGTGTCTTTGAGAATGCCATATCTATTTAAATGTTCCTGGATTGCACTCTTAATCATTGTCTCTAAGATTTTTCCTACCACTGAAGTCAGACTACCGGTCTGTAGTTACAAACTTCACTCTTAGAACCACCTTTATGTGCTGGCGATACGCTGTCTCTTCTCCAATTCAAGGGAATCTCCCTCTAGTTAAAAAATGCCGTCACAATTAACCTCAATGGTTTAATGTACTCTCTTGCAGTCTCCCTCAAAACTACCGGGTAAATGCCATACTGGGTTTGTCACTGTGTTGGTCAGATGGAAATACCATCTTCAATTGAAGCCCTTTTATCTCCTGATTTCAAATAAAAAATGACACCTTGAAATTCGTCTTCTGCGCAGGTGTCATTGAAAGCCCACGACACCTGCGCAGAAGACTCTGTTCGAACGCCAAAAGTTTATACAGTATACATTTCATTTTGTATATTTTACTCGAATGAAAAATAGATAAACACAGTTAAAAGTTTTGGCCTTATTGAAATTATAAGAAACTGGGAGGACTATCTTGTCCTTTGTGTAGTAACACTTAAACTGTCTTAAAATGCAATGGTGAATTCGTTCAGAGCAGTACAAATTTTGCCTTCAAGAAGAGTTGCAATGGTATTGCACTATTTCCAAATGAGTTTTCATCTAATAAACTATTACAATTAGTAGATTAGATGAAAACGTCGATTAATGTTTTTTTTTTTTTTTGAAATTATAAGAAACTGGGAGGACTATCTTGTCCTTTGCGTAGTAACACTTAAACTGTCTTAAAATGCAATGGTGAATTCGTTCAGAGCAGTACAAATTTTGCCTTCAAGAAGAGTTGCAATGGTATTGCACTATTTCCAAATGAGTTTTCATCTAATAAACTATTACAATTAGTAGATTAGATGAAAACGTCCATTGATGCTTTTTTTTAAGCAAGTTTTCGTCATTGAGGGATCGATATCGAAGGTGAAAATCAGGACGGGAGCCTCTACAAGCAATGGATTGGGCGAACAAGTGTTAATTTCATATAATGGATGATTTCAGTTTCCGCCTAATTGATGGAGTTAGTGGGAGATAAATTCACCAGGGGGCGCAAAAATTTTAAATTAACAAGATGATTGCTATTTGTATCAACGTGGTAGGGACAGTGCCAGTTTGAAGGGAAAGTATATTCTAAACCTCATTGCCAATGAGCTAGATGATATCGTAGGGCTGGCAGTACAGGAACCGTTAGCAAGGAGTTTAAGTTGAATAATCAGGAGTTGTTAAAGACAAAAGAATGGGTTTTAATTTCAGGAATGAGTTTTAATTATTAATTTTTACCATTGAGTTGAAGCTTGAGTAGATGAAAGAAGATACTTGTCGATATTAAACTTGAACTTCTGTACATTGCAATTTTCGGGATATACCAAGGGAGGTTGTCCCAGAAAATGGAAGTGGAATGAATAAATGAGGAAGAAGAAAAGTTGGTTCTATGAGTTTGGACAGTTATTTTATGTTTGTTTGTTATTTAGGAGCATTAGCAACTAAGGCCATATTGCTCCGGGGATATGCAGTGGTCATTCTCTGACCTTGCCGCATCCTCCGTATTTGGTGGTCACGGGCTCGAACCCCAGTCTGATCAAGAAGCGTGTGTTACGCACTGCTGCTCCTGCCCACCTGGCTACGGAGGCGCCAGTTGGACAGTAAAATGATGTTGACTGGTTGCAGCTCGTGTTCGGACTGCTTTGAACGAGAGAGCGGAAATTATAGAAGCCAATTCAGAAGAACAGTGGCCATGGAAGTATGTATAGAAAAGGCATGCAGCAGAAATAGAACGTCTATGAGACAGAGTGAAGAAACTTCGTTAGAGGTGAGTAGGGACGGGCCGTTCCAAGGTTGACGCCCGGGTGCACTACACCCGGGCGTCAACGTTCAAGCGGCGCCTGAAAACAAAATTTTAAATGGGCGCGCCAAATTGCGATTGGGACTCGGGCGCCACATAACCCAGGAATGCCCCTTCAGGTGAGTCATTAATTAACCTAACTGCCCTCTTTTCGATGGAATGTAAAAGCCTGAGAGAGATTTTGGGGACACTTTCCCAGACGTGAGTAAAATATTCCATGGTAGGTTGGATTTGCGATTTATACAGAGTGAGCAGCTGTTTGGAAGAAAAGTAACGCCGAGAGCGAAAGAGAAAACCAAGTTTTTTAGATGCAGAAGAAGCAATATTTGTAATGTGCTTGTGCCAAGAGAGATTAGAAGTTAGGGTAATCCCCAAAAGAGATATACGAGTATGAACTTGCGTAGATCACAGAGTGTCATCGTAGATAAGCATAGGAACAGAAGAATCTTTTTTGCGAGATATAAGACAAGACTGAGTTTTCGAAAGATTTAAATCAACCGAGTTATCTTCACCCTCACTGAAGAATTACCTGGAGATCAGCATTTAAGGAATTGGTAGTGAATATTCAAGAAGTCGAAGCTGTTTGTGCAAGGCAACGTTTCTTAAACTGGAAAGTGGAATGCAATGTGCTATCATCGCAAAACTATGGATAGGATTTTCGGTCAATGGAAGAAGGTCGTTGATATACAAGAGGAAAAGAGTGGGAAAAAGAACTGAATCTTAGGGAGCACCAGTATTAGTAGACAGGTTATAAGCTAGATAGCCATTTAGCATCACCAGCAGTGGGCGGTCGGAGAGAAAACTGGATACCCAATTATATATATATATATAAAACATCTGGCAAACCAATAAGTTGGAAGCTTATTTAAAAGACCTTTATGCCAAACACGATCAAAAGCCTTTGAATGACAGCGATTAAGATTCTACATGGTCTCTATTGTTGTTGTTGTTGTAGAGTTCTTAGGCAAATCAGCAGTTTAGTCCATATTGCGAAGTACATACCGTATGTCTGTAATTTGCTTGTGTTCTGCGGTTAATTTGCTGTGTGCTGGACGAAAACCACGAGTTTCAGGGAGTAAAACCGTGCTACGGTTACTCGTTACCGAATAACTCAGCCACTTGTTAGATGTTTTACACAGTTAAACGTATGTACTGAGGTTCGAACATAGAGCCGTTGTGTTTGTTTTGTTTATGTGTTGAATAAAATCAGGTTCAGCGGGAAACGAATGATGATTTTAGCCTAAACCAAGGACGGGGTTCAACATTCCCATTGAACAAAAAGAGCTGATTAAACAATATTAAAATTTCGAAATCATAAACTGTAAACGTAGTATACAGTCCAATTTTAACGTCAAATTCAAAAATTTAAGCCTAGTTACGACAAAAATGTTCCAGACGAAAAATATGCTAAACCTAAAAATAAGCGAGACCGGCCCTGTGCTATTCACTTAAAGCCCCTGTGAAAATAGGAGAATCTCTACTTGTGGATCATTTGCTAAGATGAACTGTATATTTAAGCCCTTTATTTAAATCCTTAAATATTTAAATCCTTAAAGAAAATACTATTTTCTTTAAGGATTTAAATTTAAAATTCTTAAATTAAACCACGAAAATGAGTTATTTGTTATTTTTATTTATTTCATTTATATTTATTAAAACAAAAAAAAAAGAAAAGAAAAACCCCATTTCGAATTACTTATGAAATAAAAGTTTATCGATGGGATGCGTAAAATTGGGAAATATTTCGAAGTTACACACTTCAGTATTAAAAACTGTATATTGCTTTTAGTTTCGGGTTATGATAAGATAAAAGAGAAAACGGATGAAGCCACCCGCGTTATCAGCATATGAGGAAAATCCGAAAAAATAAAAATAAATAAAAAATTCAGCCTATCCATACGAAGACTGATTATGTTATCAAAACACAAACTTTTCAGGGGAATTAACTGTAATACTCAAATTCCAACATAAACAAGATGTCTTTCTTGAATTATATATAGAGGAAAGTTGTGTATTCTGTTGTGCCTGCGACCGTTTGACTTAGTAGTCTGCTTATTTTTGTTATAAATATTGTTTATCACTTCGTAATAATCTAAAAATATCCACACATAATACACGGCAACCATCATAAAACTTAAAATAACGGAATTAAAATTTTCAGCTCGATATCAAGAGGCACACAAAAACGAATTATGGAAACTACACTACTTTCCAAAACTTAAGCAACAGTCTCAAGAAAAATATCTCGGATTCCACTTCAGCTTCTGAAGTAGATGATCCTTAATGAGTATTATAGAATTCATAACTGTAATTCTATATTTTTGTAGAGTACTGTCGGGTGTTGAGGACAGTGGCTATTTCTGCCGCATAGCAAAGTATTTATTCTAAGATTGAGTCAGGGTAGGAGATATTGTGTTTCACGATGATATTCTTTTTGCGCATTTTAAAGAAGTCAGTCTTGAACATTCTTCGTGTCTGTAAATTGCGTGTATTCTGTGATTGATTTGCGTGTTTGCTGGACGGAAAACCAGTTTCTGTGGAAGATGGGGGCGAGGAAAGTATGTAATCCTCGCCTAACTGACTAACTCATTCACTTTGCGAACAAACTCCATAAAAATTCTTGGCGAGACATTGCGGGATTTGAACAGACATTTTCACCCAATTTGAATACAACGTTATTATATTCACTACGCTACCGCAAGAGCCCAAATAGAAGAAGAAAATTTAACTAAATTCAACCCTATTTGAAGTCAATCCAGTCTTATTTCTTGAAAAAAGAATCTACTACTCCTATGCACATCTTCGATGGCACTCATATTTCTAGACAAGATCACATAACTTATTACGGATTATCCTGACTGCTAATCTCTTTTTGGCATAAGCACATCACAAGTATTGCTTTCTCTGCTGGATTTTCTTTTTTCGCTCTCGGATGTACATTCCCCCCCCCCCCCAAGCAGCTATCCACTCTGTTGAAATCTCAAATTTACCAACCATGGAATGTTGACTGCCTTTCCATGGAAGCTCCTGGATCAATGATTCTCAAATGGTGTGCCGCGAGATTAGAAAAAAATCCATTGAGTTCAATGGCAATCGCTATTTAGGTGAGTCGTGAGTATGGGTCCTTTAACATCAAGTGTGACTTGAGTGACAAAAGGTTGAGACCCACTGTCCTAGACTACACAAAAGATGACAGTCACATTAATCAATGCCCCTTCTCTTAGACAGAAAGTGGAGAGACTTTGTAACTCTCGACTCTGTTTCATAGAGGCCCAGTTCTGTTGCATACCCTTTCCATGGGTACTTTGCCTATGAATTGGACTTTGTAACTCCTCTACTCTTTTCCAAACCATCCATTACACTTGAATGCTGTGAGAATAAACTTTGTTAAGTCGCAATAACACGGAATTATATCCTTTACTGTGTGAATTGATTATAATAATGTTATTACAAAATTATAATGGTGCAAAGTGGTATACAGTCCTAAACTTTCGTAAATTATTCATTAAAATATTACATTTTTATTAAAGCAATACGTTTTACTAATTCTTAGCTATTTTAACATTTATTTAGCTTTCTTTCCTGTAAGTAGTGTAATTGTTCTGAAATTTAAAACGGAAGTAGTAATGAAATCGGTGTCATAACAGGTGTACAATACAATTTATTTAAATACAGTAAAATCCGGATAAGAAGTTTTCCAAGGGACTGGAGGTTTAGAACTTCTTAGAAGGGAAAATGGCCTAAGGGTACGTACGAAATATTAACTACACGAATAAAAATGAAAAGATACATATATATTAAGATGATTTTTAAGTACTATTTCAGAATTTATAAATATTTTACTCTGTCTATGGGAAATATTTTAAACTAAGGATTTCTTAATATTCTGTTCATTAAACTCATAAGTTGGAAGGATGAGAGCATCTTTGGAGTTTCAACATACCTTAAAAGATCACAATAACAGTAAGACAGAGTAATTATCTACTAAGTAATTCAGAACTGTTCACAACCATCAGAACTTAACGCTTAACGTGGTCTGTGTATCGAGTTGTGGTTATCGACGAAAACAATTTCAATATGTCGCTTCCATAATATCAAAATGTTTATACTAAAAAGGTTTTAATGCTGAAAGCCTCAGACTACGGAAAATTCACTAATCGAACAAGCTAGTGCCAAGTATAATTTTAGTTCGTAGAAAATCACCGAAGTAGGTGGCATGACATCGTTTTTGTGATATCTCATATTGTGAATGCCCTCACAACGAGTTGTCGTCATATATAGAACTACCTTGAATAAGCAACGCTTCGACAGTGGATTCTCGGCGGAAACCACCACCCAGGGGTGGTGGTATCCGCCGAGTATAAGTTACATTAGTCTTCTCCATTGGTGAAGAGTTACTTATTGGAGGTAGTGCAATATCAAGACAACTCGTTGTGAAGGCATTCACAATATGAGATACTGTATATGAAAAACGAAGCTATTTCACCTACTTCGGTGATTTACTACGAACTAAAATGGTGCTTGGCACTAACTTATTATTATTATTATTCATATGGTGCAAGCAAGCCTGAGGCTTACTGGACAGACAAAAAAAAAATAAAAAAAAAAAAAAAAAAATTCTGAATTACCCTGAGAGAGAGAGAGAAGTAGAAGGGAATCACCAAGAAAGAGAAGAATGATGATATCCAGCTCAGGACCCTTGGTGTGCCAAGCCACTGTGAACCCCTGGGGGTTGTTCGATTACCAAAATGTTTATATTGTTTAATATATTTTTTATATTAAAAATAAAGAATTTCTATATTTAAAAAACTTATTAAGTGGAAAAACATCATTATAATAATACATTGTGTATTCTTTATCCCGAACTTTTTATGCGGGAAACTTCTTACGAGGTAAAACAATACATTACAACATATAGAGTTGAAATTAGGAATTAAGAAACCAAACCTAGTACAGGGGAAAACTTCTTATGCGGGAATTTCTTATTCGGGTTTTACTGTATTTGGATATAATTTCTGCAAATATATTAGAACTGTGATAAGAAGTTTTCCAGGGTTGTTTAGAACTTCTTATAAAGCAAAATGACCTATGGGTATGAAATACAGTAGAACCCAAATAAGAAGTTCCCGCATAAGAAGTTTTCCCCTGTACTAGGTTTGGTTTCTTAAGTCCCAATTTCAACTCTGTATGTTGTAAGGTATTATTCTCCCGCGTAAGTTTCCCGCATAAAGAGTTCATGATAAAGAATGCACAGTGTATTATTATAATGACGTTTTTTCAATTAATACATTTTTTTAAAATATCGAAATTATTTATTTTTATTATTAAAAAATATTAAACAATATAAACATTTGGTAATCAAACAAGCTAATGTCAAGCATCATTTTAGTTCTTAGTAAACACTGAAGTAGGTGGAATGGCATCGTTTTTGTGATAACTCATATTGTGAATGCCTTCACAACGAGTTGCCCTGATATTGCACTATCGACAATAAGCAATGCTTCGCCAATGGAGAAGACAAATTTTTGAATTTTAGAAGACAAACCGCCGAGAATCCATTGACAAAGCGTTGCCTATTCGAGAATCCACTGTCGAAGCGTTGCCTATTCGAGAATCCACTGTCGAAGCGTTGCCTATTCGAGAATCCACTGTCGAAGCGTTGCATATTCGAGGTAGTTCAATATCAGGGCAACTCGTTGTGAAGGCTCTCACAATATGAGTTATCACAAAAACGATGCCATTTTACCTACTTCTGTGATTTACTACAGACTAAATGTTTCTACGCACTAACTTGTGCAATTAGTGAATTTTCCGTAGTCTGAGGCTTTCAGCACTAATCCATTTTTAATATAAACCTTTTCATATAATGGAAGTGACATATTGCAATTGTTTTAATCGATATTCATAATTGGATAGCGTGAAGCATTTGCCGTTTAGTTCTGATGGTTGTGAACAGTTCTGAATTACTTAGTGGATTGTTGTTCTGTCTTATTGCAACTGTGACCGTTTCAGGTATGTGGAAAATCCAAAGGAGCTCATCATTCCAACTTGTTAATGAATACAGCAGAACCCGGATAGTAGGTTTTCCAGGGGGCTGGAGTTTTAGAACTTCTAACGCTGGGAAACGTCTTAGAAGGGAAAATGAACTTAAGTGTATGAAATATTAACCACACAAATAAAAATGAAAAGACATACATACATAAGTTAAAGATCATTTTTAAGTACTATTTCAGAATTTATAAATATTTTACTCTGCATATGGGAAACATTTTTAAACTGAGGATTTCTAATTGCTTAACATTCTCTTCATTAAACTTGTGTGTGTGGGGAGATGAATGAATAATATATAATTAACTTATTAACTTAAAATGCAATTCACTTAAATCTCTACTGACATTTTTAACAGTCCCACATACGCACATCTACAATTCTTGTCTTCGTTTTGTTGAGTTTATTTTGATTTGACTTCCACTCTACTGAAGTCACAATCCAACCCCACAAACGCAAACCTGACCGTAATTTACAGAAAATTCCAAATTCTTGGGTGTGTAAAGCAGGTGTCAGCAGAACATAAAAGACACACATTTATTTACAAAAATTTACAAGCCTTTTATACAACATTTACATAAAACAAACTACCTATATGCATGTTAATTTCCATATATTTAAACTATACTATAATTCAATACACAATCTCTCCCTCAGGACTAATGCTCGAGGTCGCTCCTTTACTTTGTATGAATTGTATCTTACATATTATGAATCCTCAATGAATATCCAATCATTCTCATCTTTTACTAAATTCTTAAGTCAAACTAAATGCAGCAAGGCATCATATGTTCAAGAGTATAAATTATCTATACAATATCGGTGCAAATACACCATCGATAACTCTTAAACGAAAAAACTACGATAGTAGTGTAAAAAGGGCATCATTTTATCTGCATCTCATATTGTGCACCTCCTTCACAACGAGTTGCCATGTATTGCACTACCTCGAATAAGTAACGCTTCACTAAAAGAGAAGACTATTTTATTCTCAGTCTTCTCTTTTAGTGAAGCGTTACTTATTCGAGGTAGTGCAACACATGGCAACTCGTTGTGAAGACATTCACATTATAATATATAAAAAAACGATGCCATTTCACCTACTTCGGTGGTTTGCTACGAACTAAAATGATGCAACGCACTAACTTGTTCGATTACCAAAATGTTTATATTGTTTAATATTAAAAATAAATAATTTCTACATTAAAAAAAACAAAAAAAACGTATTAAGTGGGGAAATGTCATTATAATAATACACTGTGCATTTTATTTATCACGAACTCTTTATTTGGGAAAACGTTTTACCCTAGAAACTTTTTACTCAGGAAAATAATACATTACTTTACTAATATATAGAGGTGAAATTGGGACAAGAAACCAAACCTAGTACAGGGGAAAACTTCTTATGCGGGAATTTCTTATCCGGGTTCTACTGTACATTCGTCAACTGTATCGGTGGTTTTCGCAAACGTGCATAAAATCTGAACGTGATTTCTTTTGATAAACTACAGTATGGGTATTTACACACCTCGCAGGAAATGTTTATATATTTTTTAGCTTCCTTGTCATAATGATATCGGCATTTATTATCAGTTATATCTTCGCACTGAGTTTTACTTCAACAGATTTGTTTATCTGTTTATTTAAAAATATGTATCAACAGTAGATATAACCAAATATATATAGTACAGGGTGTCCCCAAGGAATTTGTCAACCGTCAGGATTTGAGCACAGAAGTGCATATCGACACGAGTTCGATTTCGAATCGATATTGAAATATGGCTCGTAAACTAAAACCACAATACCGTGTTAAACGTTTATTAGAATATCCAGAAGTGCCAAAATATTTTCAAATCATCTTGAAACTTATTTTAAAGTTGGGAAATTCATTAATTTAAAAATTGAACATCAATAAAGCGTTTACAAACAGATAGTGGGAGAGTTTGCTGCCCTCCGGTCTGAAGAGTTAAGATTATGTAAAACAGCCACGGACCATCACGCTGCCTCCGCCAAACTTCATTGGCGGGACGATACCGCTCGGAAGGTAACTTTATCTGGCCATCCGGCACACAGATTCGCGACCGTCAGACTGGTAGACCATATACTGTGAGTCGTCATTACAAGCCCTCGTGGGTAGCACTGTTGGTGGGATCACCGCCTTCCCCACACCGGGTGAAAAAGACCTGAGTTCGAGTCCCGTCGATGACGCGAGGAATTTTTATGAGCCATTTTCACAACGTGGCTGAGTTTGTCAGTCTCAAGAGAAGGTAGCATGGTTTTTTTTCTCCTGGAAACTACGACTTTTCCTCCATCAAACAGAAAATCGACCACATAACACACGCAATTACAGACAGTATACACAGAGCAATATGGCCCTAGTTTCTAATGCTCCTAAAACTATATATAACAACAACAACATCGTCACTCCAAAGCACAGCTTCCCATCAATCTACAGTCAAAAAGCACAGGCAACACCGAGTTAGAACGCCTCTGGCATTAGTTAGAATGATTAGTAGCTTGTAGACGGCTGTACAATGTGGTCACCCATATTATACAGCATACTGGGCTATCTACAGGTGCTGACGTGTCCAATTGGGTTCAATGAGGGCCTGGAGTGTTGCGCAAATGTAAACCTCAGTTCCGGGCGGAAGATTCGCTGCAGGGCTCTCTCGGCAGGTTCTGTCAGCTCTGAATGTTTTCTGGGTGGTTTCGTGAGAGTTTTAGCACCAATTCGCTTCTATTTGCAGTTCATATCGCCAGTCGTCGTCCTAAGAATCTTCAGTGCCATTGAAATGTCAGGTAGAGACCGACTGCTTATGTGTCGTCCCAAGAATCTTCAGTGCCATTGAAATGCCAGATAGAGACCGACTGCTTATGTGTCGCCCTATTAGCACATCAGGCTAATCCTTCACTATCTCACCTTCCATTCTTCATAGAAACTTGAACATAGAATCATGGATGCACCGAATGACTGTTATAAACCTCGTGGTATCGTTCATCTCTAAAAGGATTGACTCCCCCAGATATCTTCACCTTGTTATCTTCCCACGCTACGAAGATAGACATAGCGGGAAGGGCCTTTCTCTTACAAGCAACATACATGGTCTTCTGTCCCTTGAAAGGATGTTTCCACACAACTCCCATGCAATAATTCATTAGTTAGAAATTGACGTTGTGCTAAATTATATTCATCGTTGGATGAATAAGATTACAGGTTAACCCTTCACTAACTCATGTGAGTTTGAACACGATACCAAACAGAAAAAGTCATATTGGGATAGAATTCTAGTCGAGACCCATCTTCCATTGTAAATCTAGGAAATTAGCTTTATTTTTTATTTAATTAATTAATTATTATTATTATTTATTTTTTTTTTTTTTGTGTTTCTGAACCATGTGGGGTATCATCTGTACAGCTACAGGGCTGTGCAGATCTGCTGTGCAAGATTATTATTGTTCATGTTCTTCACTTGGTATTCGAACACTCCTGACTGTGCCACGTGAAAGACTGTGCTCACCTGCCTCTACCTTACTTTCTGAAGTCGTGCGGACTGATCATTAACAGCTCCAGAATCGTAAAATCCTCCTGAATTCATCTAAAATGAATTCAGAAGAATTTAGAATTAATTTTAAATGAAGTCTAAATTTCAACCCGTGTTATGTAATTTATCTGTAGATAATTATATAGTTTGTGTATGGTGTGATTAGTGAGAATATCCACCCTCTAGCTCATTGGCTGTTCGGGGGTGGAACCATCTTTGGTTCAATCTTGGTCAAATGAATAAATATATAAAAATACTGACACCTCACAGACTGAATTTCCTGAGCACCAATCCCAAAACAACCATTGTATCCAGAAATCAGTGATCCCCTTTCACAAGGTCGCTCCGTTCACCGTCACACAGATGATCAATTGCTGCCAAGGCTTGTATACCGATATTTCCATGGGCACTGTTTTTCTTTATCGCATCTGGAATCCTCAAAATCAGTAAAAATACATGCTTCAAGCACCCAAAATGACCATTCACTTTGGGTGCTTGAACTTCAAAATCACCGAGAGTTATTAATTAATTAGCTATAATTGTTTTCTGAACTTTGAAACTCAGAAAAATTCAAGTCCAATGTTCATAATTGTCTTATACTGTAGCACAGGGGCTTCAACAAACTTTCGTGTGGGTCCACCATAAAAAAATGCTTTTATTGACTGTTTTCTCTAGTCCTCAGTTGCAATACAATGAAAGCTTCCTGGTTTGTACACATGGTGAGTGATAACTATTATTTAAACACGGTGATAATTTACTGCTAGTATATTTTTGTTATCTTTTATTCATTTAGAGATTACCTGGAGATACGACTGTTCCATCAGTTACATAAGTCATTACATTAAATGAAAGTGTTATAGGTTTTAATTAAAAGCGAAATTTATAATTTTAGTACATCTCATTTATATATAATTTATGCATGAAATAAGTTTTACGCTACCGTCTTGTATTTATTTTAAATATTCATAAACACGCTTAAAAAAATACAAATTCAACGATTCCTATGTATTATAGGAAGTGACGTTTTTCTCTATAGGAAGTGACGTGTACTGTCGTCACTTCCCCCTTGCATTATATTTAGTTTTTCGTATGTGGTGAGCAGCGTATTTCATTAGTCAGATATTACTAATTATAATAAATTATTAAACGTTAATATTTATGCCTAATAAAATTTATTAATATTAATAAATTATTAATATAATAATTCGTAGTAGTAGAAAGCAATAGTAGCAATTTTTCTTCAAAGGAAAAGCTACCTAACGCCAATGGCTTGTATCTTTATCAAATCTGTAATGTGTAAACAATCCGCGAACTTCTCTTCAGTAATTTCACCACTGTGTGGAAAGATTTATGATTGGAAAATACAGCCAATAATTTCAGCTATTTGTTCTCATGTAGACCATCACTACTGGTTTTGTTTTTCTTTCTTTTTTGTCCCGATAATAAAGCTGTTTTCTTCTTTCCGCGTAACAGATGTGTATTAATTCACCGCATATAAAACTATTAAAGGAGGGAGATTAAAGTGTTAAAATAATCCTGTTCTAATACACGTTAATCTTTAACAAGTGGATCTGCATGTGTTGAAACGATGTTTAGACAAGAACACACACGCACACAGGTGACGTTATGCTGTTTCAAAGATGTGTACGAGCCATAAAAGGGTTAAGGGGGTGGCTATGGAAAGCGGAAGATATATTTGTTATCTCCATTCCGTTATTCGTAGTGATGGGAGAATTCCGATATTGCAATGTGTATTGTATTATAAAAGGCCTACAATTTTAAATTTATTCATGCCGGCTTACATAGTGACTTGCAGTGAGGGGTTCTTTTAAGAAAATTCAATTTCATCATGAAAACGTGGTTGCCTTTGGCTTTCCTCGCTCTGTCAGGTAACTACAATTTTATTGAAAAATTTATCCTGGTGATATTTAGGCAAAGCTCAATACGGTCTTTTCATTTTTACCTTTACAGAATGCTTCTTAAAGTATCATTTAAGCCAGAAATCATGGAACATTGGGTTCTCAGGAAATATTGTCTTCCTTAAGGTTGAGCTTTGTCATTTTCACTTAAGTCTATGCGCAACACGTCGAGTTTGAATGAGACAAGATCATTTTTATTAAAATTTATTATTATTTTTTATAAGTACAATAGCTAAAGGAATTTCACAAAAATTTAAAAAAGTTCAATATATTATAACATGTTTCTTGTTATGCAAAATTATATTCGATAGGAGCCACTCCAGTATCTATTGTACTCTGTAAATACATTTAAAAGTGGAGCGTTGAAGGATCAAGTCAGAATATGTGATTGGTAAATTATAAATTTAATTTTTACGGAATAAAGTATTTAGAATATATATTTATCTAAAGATTAATTTAATTTTTGATGAGATTTTTCGAAACGCTGTTTGCAGGAATGTGTGGAAGGACTGGAAATACCGTGCTGCTAATGTAACCTCACCTCATTATTGTTAAGGAAATATCTTTCTGCAATATGTCGTTTAAAGTAAGTGAAGAGATGAAAATCTGAAGGTGATAAATCAGTGCTGTATGGGGTATTTAGTAAAGTGTTCTATCCCACGTTCAATCTGTTGTCAACTTCGCAGTGTTGTCTTGAAGTGTCATGCAAGATGATGACTCCTTTGTCAAAGAGTTTTCTTATAGCATTTCTCAATGTCTGAAGGGTTAGAACAATATGTTTGGGTATTAATAGCGCGGCCATTGTCTGGGATTAACAGCAATTCCGTTACTGCTGTTAATTCAGTTACGACAAGACCGTTCTTTATTCAGCAAGTTACTTTTCCTACCTTAAAGAAATTACGCAGTTATAAACATATTTTGAAAACTCTGTTGCTTCAACATATCAAATCATAATTTCTATTGATTTCTTGCCTTTAGCCATTCCTAAAGGCAAGAAATCAATGAGCAGTCACATTTGAGAGAAAGTCAAAGAGATCGGTTCATCTAATTTTTCACATAGCATCCTATAAATGTTCAAAGGTATATTTATAGCCTTTAAATTACAATGTTGA
The DNA here is from genome assembly GCF_048544385.1 of Mastigoproctus giganteus. Taxonomy (NCBI): domain Eukaryota; kingdom Metazoa; phylum Arthropoda; class Arachnida; order Uropygi; family Thelyphonidae; genus Mastigoproctus; species Mastigoproctus giganteus. The sequence goes on from NC_143577.1 coordinate 38,055,168, forward strand.
AGAACTTACATTTCAATTTGTGCTCGTATATAGAAAACGTAAAGCTATTTAAAAAAAGGTAAACACCCACTATTCAGGAACATCCTGGAATATCAATAACAGAATGACTTGTCATTTTGTTATATGATCATGTTAGTGAACTCTGCGTATTAGCTGTTTTTTTTTAACTCAGTTTTTGAGGCAGAGTAATCAATCTGATTGGCTAGTGATCTATTATTTTTATTTAATATAATACAGTTAAAATGATACAATTACAATACTGCAGTTATAAATGTTAAGAAATTTAAAAATAATTTTTGTTCATTTTTTGCTGTCTTCTGAGAAATTAAGATCCTGATCTTAACTTACTATCTTCACGCTAACTTCCTTTTTTACAGTTGTGAATGGAATAACCTCGATGCCTTCTAAGAAGTGCCGAGCAGGAGAACCGTGTGATGAAAGACCACAATGTCCCTACGCACGTTGCACTTGTGTTCTACCAAGTGAGACAGATTGTGCTGTATATTACAGGTGTGTGGCGGGTAGACCGTACCAAGAAAGGTGTTCCGAAGGCCTTTACTTCAATCCTGAGAAGATGTCATGTGATTACAAGTGTAACGTTCAGTGCAGTAAGTGTCATCTTTTGTTCACTTCTTATAATCAATATTTTTTCTCCTTAACGGAGAAAGAAAGGAACTTTAAGAAACTTTTAAAGAAATGCGAGGTGTCTATAAAGACTGTACAGCTCTGATGTAAAATTTAAAAAAGAGGAATTAGTCAAGGCTTAAATTATATTTGTTACTGTAATTTAAAATTTTCCACACCATGTACATATAGAACTGCATTGTCCTACATTTTCTTTGTGATTCTTACGAGAGATAAATTTATAAATCTTTCTGCTTTAAGAATAAAAATGTGTTTTGCAGATGTAACTACTTCGACAACAAGTAATCCGACAACAACAGAGCTTACATCCACTACCAGTTCTCCTACTACAACGACTGAGGCTGTGGAAACTACTACCATCACAATAGAGAGTACTACAACTGCCACCAGTACTCCCATTACGACATCTGCTACAACAACCGCTAGTCCTCCTACCACAACTACAGATGTCGTTACAACAACGAATTCTCCGACTACAACTACAGAGGCAGTTACAACAACCTCAAAATCTCCCATCACAACAACAACAGAGACTGTAACAACAACCACGAAGACTCCTACTACAACAGCAGAGTCTGTTTCGACAACCACCAACCCTCCCATCACTACCACAGAGGTTGTTACAACGACTAACAAGCCTTCCACCACTTCTGTAATCACACCAACAAAACCGGGCCCCTTGCCTTTAATATGTGAGAAGGAAAATGGTCTGTATGCGGACAAAAACAACTGTAGTAGATATTATAAATGTGAAAAGGGAATTATCCATCATCTGTGGTGTCCTTCTGGTCTCCATTTCAATCCAGTCACCTTAGTATGTGACTTTCCCGAGAAAGCTGGATGTGGTAAGTACCACATATGTTTTTTGCTTCACTGTGACGATTACTATAAATACTGATAATAAAGATTATTTATTTATTTATTCGTCGATGTTTCTTTTCAAAAGGATTATTTCTAGTGCTAATTTTCATTTTTTCGACCGAATTTTTCTAGATTCCAATATTACAACACCGACTCAGTTAGTACCAACAGCTCCTACCTCACCTACACCGGGCCAATGTAACTGTGACTGTTGCATCCTTCCTGTACTGGGCGACTGTTCGGCGTTCATGGTGTGTATTGACCATGTATCTGTGACTGGACGTTGCACAGATGGATTGTACTTCAATCCAGTTATTGGCAACTGCGATCTAAAGGAACACGTTGAGTGCCCTAATCCTAGCTGTCCTATTCCCGATGGCAGGTTTCCGTTATCAGACGAATGCAGTAGTTTGTTCGTTGAGTGTGTAAAGTGGAATCCAGAAATAAAAGAATGTCCAGCAGGTCTTCTGTTCAATCCAGAAACAATGGCTTGTGGTTTTGAGTGCAAAGGTAAGGAAATATATTAATTTATAAGGAAGTTAACCTAAAGCGTAACGATACACATGCAAGAGTTTCATCTGAGGTTGAATACAAAGTGCCGTGAACGAATGTTTTGTTAAAAGTTCAGTATCACGTCGATAAATCGTATCTCTTTAATCCGATTGCTGCTTAACTAAAACTTACCACCACCAAAAAAAGCCGGCTATACTTATGAAATGAGCTCGTGGATTCACATAGATATCAAAACAAAGGTGCCCAAATTAAGTCTGTAGTTAACTTGTATGACTGGCTAAAGAGCTAAACTACGAATAAAGTATGCATTTTTTGCGATTGTCTTTAAATTTATTTCATAATATTGTCATTATTTCATCAGTTTATAGCAATGGTGTCCAACCTTTGTTTTTTTTATAATGGCCACAATCTAGATTAACAAACATCATTTTCGCTATATGGAAATTTTCCGGGTTTTTTTTGTTCAAAAAATAAGAATAATAAAAATTGTAATGGAACAAATTCGCCACGCACTTATTGTCATTTCACCACATGTGGTAATGCCGATGGGGTTGGAAAATGCGGGTTTATAGTGTTTTTATAATATTTTATTTCATTTTAGTTTGATAGATGGTCGTTATTTTCGAGTGGCGCTGAAATAAACAGTTGATTAAAAACCTAATGAGTTGTACATTTTGTGTTAATATTACTCAGCATTGAAATGAATTATTATCTTATAACTGCTATTAAGACTGCTATTATCATTTTATTTGAACTTGATTTTAATTTTATTTGAAATTATAAAACTAATAAATCGAAGAGAATACTGCACTTAGCATAAGTTCTGTGTCTGTTTTAAAAATCTATGCGATCAATGATTTTATATAATTATAATAATAAAAGAGAAAAACACGGTCTGCTGAATTTATACAGAAATGCTCTTTTATTCTGTTTTAGTCGATCACAGTGACAGAAATAAAAAAAAATAATCATATTTTTAGGAGCATACCAATCCCAGAAATCTCATTAATTATTTGCCTGACTTTTTTATGTACCTAAATAAGCTGCTAATTTTATTTTATTTTTTTAATTTGCTTGTTTTACAATAAAAGTTATAACAATTCTATAACCAGCGTATTTTATTTAAGATATAGATACGCTTGTAAAAAATTGTAACAGATCGATCTGGATGCCTTGTTTATTTTTAAAGTAACTCAACATTGTGGAGAAGATTGATGGCCCCTGATTTAGACAGCTTAAGAAAGGTTAAGAACTTTTACGAACAGTTTAAAAACCATTACTGCCACGTTTCTGTGAGGATTTTTATTTTTTAAGTTATTTTTATTTATTTATTTTTTTTAATTGTAAATGTTGAATTATTTCGATATAACTAATTTTTTATTTTTTTTTCTTTCGAATTTTAGTAGTTGCTAAACAGAAACTTAATTCAGATTCATTTTTCTTAGATATGGTGAGCGTTAAGGAAGTCACATATTTTATTATTTCCTCAATAGATGGCAGCATGTTTAATTTTCTGTAATTCATGAAATCATTATTTTAGAGTTTAATTTTTCTTATGAATCATAACCGTTAATGAAGTTCTTGAAATGAAACGTATTAATTAAAAAAAAAAAATAGATAAATAAATGTCATATGTACCCCATTCTTTCTTTCTTTAGGCGACAGTAACACTACTGTATCAACTACTGTGGCTCCTGTTACTATTTCGCCGACAACCCCATCGCATGAAGAGTGCCCTTGTGACTGCTGTTTCTTGCCAGATCCCAAAGATTGCGCTTCCTTTATCAAGTGCATCAATTTCGTAGCTACCAAAGAACGTTGTACAAACGGACTCGTGTTCAATCCTGAAACAGAAAACTGCGATTACGAAAAGAATGTCCAATGTCCATCGACACCAACTGAAGCACCAGTGCTTTGTCCATCGGAATCAGGATTGTATCCTCATCCAGATAAATGTCATATGTATATCAAATGTATCGATTTCATCCCACACGTTGTAGAATGTCCAGGAATTTTGCATTTCAATCCGGAAAAACAGACTTGTGATTGGCCGTGGTCAGCTGGATGTCGTAAGTTGATCTGGTTTCGTAAATAGCTTTTTCAATAAGTCTGAAACTTAACAATATTTACATATTTATTTATTAACAATCTTTACAGAGTTTCGATCTGTAATTCCGCTCTCACACCGGTGCTTTTTATTTATTTATTTATTTTGCAGATGAACCGCATCCTGAACCAACACCAGGAAACGACACCTGTGGATGTGACTGTTGTCTTTTGCCTGATAAGGATGACTGCGCAGCTTTCATCGTATGCATTGATAAAATTGGAAGAAAAGAAAAGTGCTCAGCTGGACTGCTATTTAACCCAGACACAGAAAGCTGTGACCTTGCCGAAAACGTCCACTGTTCCGGATCAACTGATTGTGAAGAAAAGAATGGAGTTTTCCCGAATCCAAACAACTGTAGTGAATATATTATTTGCTTAAACGGGGCATCCCAAATCAAAGATTGTCCACCACATCTTCATTTTAACCCCATACTTAAAGCGTGCGACTATCCAGAACAGGCGGGCTGTAATGGTAAGGATTTCATCCATATGAAACCTTTGTCTCTCATAAGAAGTTTCAAAAAGATACAATAATTTAATTGATGTTTGAATACAGAAGTAGTGTAAATAGCTAACTTAGTTGACTGTTCTAAATAAATCTAAATCTAAATAAAGGGGGGGGGACAGGTTTATAATTTCTTAAAATTTGGAATTAAAATAAATCAAAATTATGTTACTCCACAGCTAAAAACAATAGTTGTTAGTAATAGCAGATGCCTATGGACTGCACTTCAATCCATGGACGTCTTCCATTACTAAATAAATTATCAAATACAGGCCGAGAATACGCAAATTCAGGAATACAACCGTTTCATTAAATACTTGACCGCTTCGCAGATGTATCTCATTCATGAACTACAATTGCTAAATACAACACATCTGTCGCTTATCTAGGGAAACATCTGAAAGGTTATCTCAGGAGGATTGGCCCTAGTTTACCTCTTAGATAGTCATAGGGAGACTGGAAGAGGGACAGTCACAGTGCCAAGTTACATCATGTCTTGGTGTATCACAAAGTGTCATTAGTAGGTTGCAGAATTGACTCTAAGAAATTCAAACCGTTCGTAGACGTCCAGGTAAGGGTCACAGATCAGTAACAACGCCAAGGAAAAATCGCTTAATCTCTCCTTGAAACCATCCGAAATCATCTGTGCAGATGGTTTCGGATGGTTTGGATCCGTGTCTCTGATTCTGCTGCAAATTCCTATCAGCTGGACAGCATTCAATCGTTGATTGCAAAGGGTACAGCCTGCAGTCGGATTCTCGTCATATTCCAGTATGGATTGAAACAGGAATTCGAAATAATACTGTGTATACAGAGGAATGGTCAGTTCACTGAAGTGAATTTCTGGTGTGCGATGACAGTAGTCTCTGTGGTCATACAGACCTCCGTATAATCAGGAACGGGATCCAGGCTGTCTTCAGTTAGAGATGAGATTATGCGACCCATTGTCCTTCCCATGTTATTACTGTAAGCAAAGAGTCCTTCCTGCTAGACTGGGAGAACTCTGAACTCCATAGGGCCCAGCTGGTCAACTATATGTGAGAAGATGAGGATATCGTTCGGATGGAATGACCCGTCTGTACTTCTAATCTGAATCCTATCGAGCACTTCTAGGACGCCTTAGGAAGTCGAATTACACCGCAGATTGTCCTATAAGGTTACATCGCTGTGGACAACATATGCACAGACGACTTCAACATGGTATATGACCTCTAGCAACTGCCAAACATGTTTCGCACATAGGATGTATCGAAGAGTTGTTGCAAATCAGTTTCTGTCCTTGTGTTAATCCCGTTTCCAGCTGACTAGATGTTCCTTCCTACATTTGGATTGATACTAAATATATTGCATTTTTCGCCCACGAGTTCTCTTGGTATTTTTATTACTCTTCTGTACTTCTCTACTGGAGCAGTGTGTTTTATTTGGAGTAGTGTAATACCAGGACAACTCGTGGCGAAGATGCCTCCACAATATGAGATCGGCGCACTAAGCAGCAAATGAGGTTTGTTCAATGAACATTATGTAAGAAAAACGGCTTGACCACCACTTACAGTGATGTTTTGCACTCGTACACTGAAAGGACAGAATTTATGGGATACCTGGTTCCTTGACAACGCAGCGCTGTCAGCCATCTTGCTAGTGAACGAACCCACCGCTTGGCAGGTATATAGGTAACACTGCATTCACGTAGATGGTAATTCGATGTCAGTATGGATAAACGTCGTGAGCTAACCTACTTTGAAAGAGTGATGATAATGGGTGCCCGACGCATGGGTCACTGAATTCTGGAGGTGGTACAGAAATTGCAATATCCCTGTTCGACGGTATCAAGAGTGTATTGGAAATATGCCATTTCCGGAATAACATCTCATCGTGGACAGCGCTGGCTGTCGGTGGAGAAAGGTGATGGATGAACGTGGCCGTCTGTCTCGCATTGTTTCAGCCAACCGGAGAGCGACAGTGACACAAATCAGTGCCGACTTCAACGTGCCAGCAACGTCTCTACCAAGACCATCAGGCGATCATTAGCCGCGATAGGCTATGAGAGCCACCGATTCACCTGGGTCCCATTGCTAACACCATGACACAGGACTCTACGCTTCAACTGGGCGAAAGAACATCGGCACTGGACCTTGGATGATTGGAGACGAGTCTTCTGGTCCGATGAGTCCCATTTCCAGTTATTTAGAGCGGACGGAAGGATGCATATCTGGCGAAAACTGCATGAAGCTATGCACCCGTCATGTCAACAAGGAACTGTTCAGGCGGGTGGACGGTCGGTAATGGTCTGGGCCGTGTTCAACTGGCACACGTTGGGACCTGTGTTACGTGTAGAAGCATCTCTGAACGGTCCAAGTTAGGCATACATCCTTGCAGACCATCATCTGCATCCCTTCATGGTCATCGTGCACCCACATGGTAATGGACTCTTCTAGGAGGACAATGCGTCTCCCCACAGAGCTGTGGTGACTAGAGCATGGTTCGAAGAGCATTCCGCAGATTTTACCACCATGCAATGGCCTCCCCATTCATCAGATATGAGCCCTGTGGAGCATCTTTGGGATGCTGTGGAAAGGTCCGTTCGAGCTTTGGATTCCCAACCCAGAAATGCGATGGAATTATGGACAGCGGTGCAGCAAGCGTGGATGGAAATGCCTGTCGAATTGAACGCCTCCTCGTGTGACTGCCCTTATCTGGGCGAAATGTGGGCCTACCCGTTACTAGGTAGGTATCCCATGATTTCTGTACACTCAGTGCAGTACCGGCATTCACCAGTCCCTTAATTCAAATCTATAAAAAGACACAGGGAGTCACCTAATTTGGGACAAAATCTTTTATTTTCTGTAATATTATATTTAAAATTTTTTTTGAACAACGAACATCATTATTCTACTTTAAGGTTCCATTGCTTCTACTCAAATACCAACGAAACCTTCTCAACATTCATGTGAGACTTGCGACTGCTGTTTCTTTCCTGATGAAAACGATTGTGCAGCCTACACTTTCTGTGAAAACGGGATAGGATACAAGATGCGTTGCTCAGATGGACTGTTTTTCAACCCCAAAACAGAAAACTGTGATTATGCAGACAAAGTTGATTGCCACAGAGAGCCTGAACAGTGCCCAACTGCATCTGGGGTATTTCCTGTCGAAGACTGCACTAAGTATATTAAATGTTCCAATTGGAAACCGGAAATTAAAGAGTGTCCTGACGGTTTACACTTTAGCCCTGCATCGTATGCTTGTGACTGGCCTTGGAATGCTGGATGCGGTAAGTGAATTGGTTTCAAAATATATAGTTGTAAAAATACAATAGTGTAATATTAAAATTATAAAAAAATATTAATATCAGTAAAGTAAAATTAGAATTAAATTCAATATTGTCAAATTTTAAATAATTTAAAAGTAAATGATAAGTTAATAAATGGTATAGGCGATGTCTCTTGCTCCAAAACATTTATTTTGTCAGGCAATTCGTTTAAGTTGTGACGTCATGAGGGAAAACGTCGTTGGAGCAAATTCTGTGTTCCCAAAACTTGTTTTTAAGTAGAAAAAGTATTCAAAATACGTTTTGGATACTTTTTAGGGTCCGTAGTCTAACGAAGGACGCTTATAATGCCACCCGGTTGTCTGTCTGTCCGTTCGTCTTTCACGCATTGTATCTCTGGAACCACTCAACGTATTGACTTGAAATTTTGCATCGGTTTGTACATCATGTGGGCCAACATAACACCGTATTTATCGTTGTCGACAAAAATTTGTCTTAGAAATGGAAGGGGGGTAAAATTGTACGGCCCTCACCTGCCAGTCGCTTCTCCTCCCACAATGAGATACTACAGTACGATTAATTCTTAGAGACCTAGATAATGCCTCATCAGTGTCGATTGTTAATTATCCTAATCAGTATTTGTTTATTTTCTTAAATGTAAAATAAGGATCAGTAGAAAAAAATATGTAAAGATGGCCTAAAGCAACTGATTAGTAGCGAATGCGACAGTACAATAGTACCCGCGTTTTAGTTAACTCTAGTTCGAATCCACGTGACTACATATTGTTAATCTTTGCGAACTGTGGTTATAAACTCCTCTATTCTATCACGTGGCGCTGGAGTGTAAACAGAACATTAAAAACTTGGAGACATTCTTTTAAATGTTCTATTTTGATACAGAAATCACGCAGGGTTCGTTAATATTATTGTAAAGTATTTTTTACAATGGGTGATAATTCTACAAACCTTTGTATCATAGAGGCTGTAAAATTCTACATATTCGATGTGTTTAACGAAAATGTCAATTTTAAAAACGTCGATGTATTTAATGAAAGTATCGATATCAAATAAATTGTTACCATCCCTAATCTGACACGTAAAATCATATAATTTATTTATTATGATAAATCCACTTACTCTTTTTCACAAAATAAGTAAAACTTGTCATTCCTTATATTTTTGGCGTGATTTATTTTTATTCTCATAATATCTCAATAAGTTTTCTATAAACTGTGGTGCTACCTTTATAAACTGAAATATTCCCTTGTTATTTAGGAAAAATACCTTTAGAACCGCTTAGACCAATTGGTAAGGAATGTCCCTGCGACTGCTGTTTCCTTCCCCACGATATGGACTGTTCCAAGTACTACTTTTGTATAAATTATACGGCCTATGCTGGGCAGTGTTCTGACGGTCTCCTCTTCAATCCTGCAATAGAGAACTGTGACTACGCCGACAGAGTTTATTGTCCAGGACTCACGACTCCTTCTGCGATCTGTACAGATGTCGATGGTGTTTATCCAAATCAAGAAAACTGCAGTACGTTTTATGCATGCTCTAATGGTCAAGCCCATCTAAAAGTATGTCCAAGTAATCTTCACTTCAGCGCAATCACAAAGCAATGCGAATATCCTTGCAAAGCTAAATGTGATCCTTCTCTTGGTAATTGCCAAAGTTTTCTATAAAACAGAATTTTAAATGCATTTTTTATTAAAAACACTAATATTGATATCAATTTAATTATTATTAATTAAACTTAATATCCTAATTATAATTTATTTAGTTATTAAATATAAATTTATTTTGAAGTTTTCTTACGCGTTTCATGATATTCCGTTTGGGACCCAAGTCCAGCGTCCAAACTTTGGTCCCATTCATTGAGGAACAGTTTGAAATCTCAAATCTCCATAATTATTGCTCGTTTCATGGACCATCCTTCCTGGAAAAGACTAAGTTGCGAGCGAGGATGATACGTTCTAAGGGTTAAAGCAAGGACATGTACCCTTGGTTACACGGAACAGCATGTATGCTTCACCTGTGAGGTATTTACGTAGTTCCAGTTTATACAGGGGAACATAATGAAAAATTTAATTTCATTTAAAATTACAATTATTTATTTAACTCCTGGCCACGATTATTCAGGCTGTGATGATATTATTGATCTGCTTTCTTCTGTACAGTCATTTGTAAAGCTAGGAACATGCAATAGGAGATTTAATTAGAATGATAACATTAAGAACATTGTATTGAGCTATACATACATTTTTTAAAAACTCTTCATTAAGGTATAAATTTCCTTTGGTTTAGTCTCGACAGTTCAATCATGGTTGTCGTCCGGGTTGAATGTTTATTTAGTATAATTCAGGGGTTCTTACTTAAAAACCTAACAGAATATTTTATAAAGAAAACCCTGGATAAGAAGAATCATACGCGATATTGCAACAACCTCGCTGATGCTGTGGCAATCATCATCTCTATATATCCCTCTGGTACTGAACAAAGAAACAATTTTTCGAAAGTTCTCTTCTGCTTCATCGTAGTGTGTCTGTCAAGTATGAACTCTTTCTTGGCCTATCGTTCTTTACAGATGGGGTGGAGTAGGTGAATTCAATGTCACGACATGTGGCTGTTAAAGGTGCGACCTTTGGCTGGTTGTTCGTGACACCACACAAAGAGGGCACTTAACCATGTTAGCTGTTGTCTAGATACTGACCTGCACGTCTTTCCCTCACAATCATTCCACGAACGAAGTCGAAAATATCGCGAAGAACCCATTCTTCCTCGCATTCAAAAACTGATTGACACGTGTGCGAACTACAAACTTATATTAGCCGTTCCCGACTTTGCGCCTTCACCAATGTTACCTACCAGTCCATTCCTGTACAAGGGGTTTTGTTAATGCAAAGCCAACTCAGTGTATATATATATATATATATATATATATATATATACTAAAAAATTCAACTATATCCCTAACTGTAATTAAGGATATAATTCTGTATTGGGGTATAGGGATATAGTTGAGGAGTACAGTACGTTTATTTGCTGCATCTATTTGTAATTAGTGTTTGATTTAAATAATAGTATTAAATTTAAGCCTAATGAGAGTACTTTATGATTTTGTTTGTTGCAAGATTAGTACAGAATACGTTGTTTTCTTTAGACTGTACAAGTACGCTGCCAGTGACTACTAGTCCAACAGCTCCATCTACGTCTACTCCATCTTGGACGCCTGATCCTTTCTGTAAAGATCATATTGGTCTCTTCCCTCTCCCGGATGACTGTGGGTCATACATTCAATGTTCCAATGGCCACAAATATATTATGGATTGTCCGGAAGGACTGCATTTTAGTGAGCAACTTTACCAGTGTGAACAACCGTGCGTTGCCAAGTGTGACCAAACGTTAGGTAAGCCTTTCAGAATAAAAGAAGCACTCAGTAACTAATTTATTAATATTTACTACAAAGTATTCTATAATCAATACAGCGCAAAATAATTTGGGCTAATATTTGTCAATTAACACTAGTTCAGTTAGGCATAAAGATAGCATATCAGAATTCTTCCTAAGGTAACTGAATTCACTCGCAAGTGGCATAGTGCATATAAGCACTGTTCTTACCACACCGGATAGAAAAGACTCATGTTTGAATCCTGATAAGTGACGCGAGGAATTCTTATAAGCTTTTTTCGCAGCGTATACTCCGGAACGACCACACATAAGGTCGGAGGACTTCAGAAGATGGACAGTTAGAAGGTCATTGCCATATTTGGAACCACTGTCACTCAAAGCGTACTTCTGTTTTCTAGTACTTGAACACTCGGCTACTGTGGCTAATGTGTGACTTTGCAGATGATACAAAGGTTGGCAGGGTAGTTAACGACAGAAATCAGAGTACGCAACTACAACAAGAACAGAAAAAATATGTAGATGGGATGAGAAGCAGCAGTTCGGGTATAATACTGATAAATGCAAGGTACTTCATATGGGCAGCAGTAATCCCAAAATAATATGCCAACTGGGATGTATCGCACTCAGGGTAGTGGAGGACGAAAAGGACATGGGGTGATTGCGAAGTTAGACATGAAGCTCTCTGTGTAGTGTGGACCGGCTTCTAGGGAAAGCTCATGGGATTTTGCCAATGATATACAGGCATTTTTTCACCAGGGATAGGGAGATGATTATTCCGTTGTGTAAGGCAATGGTTAGGCCATCTTGAGTGCCGCATACAAGTTTGGATGCCTCATTTTAGGAAGTATGTCGATCTGCTGAAACGTGTGCATGCAGAGAAGCGAAACAAGATTACTTAGGAACGCAAAAGTTTACTCTTACGAAGAAAGACAGCTTCTGTTGTAACCTGGAAACTAAGCAACTTCGGGGCGACCTGGTTGAAGTGTTTTACGCTATAAATGGAATGAGTAAACTAAATTCTGATGGTGGGATCCTTATCCTTTCTCGAACAATCCACATAAGGAAACATAACTTTAAAATATAAACTCGAAATATTCTGCTTGTTAAAATTTACAAAAATATTTATACTCTCAACTAAATGCACGAATTATTGTTGTATTCATATAAACTTTTAATCGGAAAATTTCAAAATAAAACTGATTAACCGTACCCCATTTCCCAAATAAGCATAAGTATTATTTATCCGGTACACCTTTATTTGGATTTAGATCCGTTTCAGTTGGATACCTAGGTTAACTCGCAATAACTTGACCGGCCCTGATCTTACAATTATTTTTCTGAATTCTCCAGAAGCACTCATCGTACAGAAGTGGTATTTGATATGCAACTTTTTAGCATAGTAAGCTTTGAAGGCACCAGATAGAGACTTTTGAAATTGAACTTGACGATCAGAGTATTGGTGTCAATTAAATTCTTAATCATTGTGTTTTATAGTCAATAAAACATAATAGTGGTCAACAAATTTTCAATATTTTTTTCTTCTCTGATGAAAGCATTTTTTCTGTATTGTATTGCCTGTGCGTAGTTCAGAAATCAGAATTAAAAAAAATTGTTTTTTCTCAAGTTTTGGAAAATACCTGCTATATCATATATTCTATAGAATACGCTACATAGGCTTAAAACGGGATAAATAAAAAACATCCACCGTACTGTTTTAATATACTGTATATTGAAAAACATGTTTTATTATAGCAACACAGTTTAAAATAATAAGAGCTGATACATTTTGAAGTCACATTGATCAGCAAAATACATAAAATCACTTGATTCGCATTTTACCCTTCTTCTTCACCTGTCGTTTGTAACTCACACCTGAGGAATCTCTTGTCATAGTCCAGCCATAGTCAGCTAGCATTGAAGAGTTCCTTTCGTCTTGGTATCGTTTCTCTATCCCCGAGATGTCCTGATGGAATTTCTTGCAATGCTCACCACTTAATGCGCCACAGATGTCCAGGAAAAATCCAAATGGGAGTGAACAAAGTGTATTTTTAATGAGATGTTGCAGCCTAAGGTTTTTCACAAGCTGTTTATAGTTATATGTTTTGTTGTTTCCCCAGGAAGTTTGTTTCTATAAGTTTGAAAGCATCCCAAGCCACTTTCTCATCATCATCATCACCATGGAGGATCTGGTAAAAATGTTCGCCCTTGAGAAGATCCCGTATCTGTAGGCCAATAAGCACCCCTTCTTTTAAATTGTCCTCACTAAGTCTTTGAAATTTTTCTTGAGTTATTTGAAAGCTGGTCCATCTTGATCCGTGGCCATAACAAATTGTTTCGCAAGTCCCAATTTTATGTGTAGGGAGGTAACAGGATTTTGCTTAGCTCGACTAGTGGGCTGTAATGGACATTTCTTATCTCTGGATCGAGTGATTCAATTATCTTGAAGGCCTGTCATTTCTTGTGTAATGAGAAGACCGCGCTCTACTGTCTCATTCGCAAAGAAAAAAACAAAATTTTGTGTTTCCCTGCTGCATTCCTAACAAGATAAAAATAACTATTAAGTCACAACAAATCTGCCATTGGTACTTCTTGTAGTTAATGTATTCAATAAGAAGCTTCCTGTTATCGTATGATTCTTTCATATGAACTACATGCCCTATTGGAATTGATGGTATTACGTTGCCATTATGTAGACACTGCTTTTAAGCTTTTTTGGCTTCAAAACTTGTTTGTTAGCGGAGTTTATATCATCTCCAGAGTGCTTTTCTATGCGATTCAGATTATATTAGTTGTGCTATATTGCAACCTTACAACCCCAATATCAATCCCCTTGTAGCTGAATTCTGCAGCTATCGATTTCAATTACCCCAAATTGAAGTAATCAAAACAATACCCTACATGATATAATTTCTTGTATGCATCGACCAATTGAAAAGAACTTGAATACTAAGCGAGAGAGTACACACAGTAAAACAAAATTTAAACTGACACAAGGCACAGACAATCAAGAAATAACATAACAAATTTAGCACAAACGAAAAACACAGAAATACAGTAATAGATTTCGGCTACTGAATGTAGTCCTTATCAACTAAATGAGCACTGCAAAGCGGTGGTAGCTCCACACGGATATAAGGAAGATCGAAACCGAGAAAACTAAGGTAAATGATAGGAGACAATTGTGCAACTCCCTATTCAGCTCACTCATGACCATTGTCATCAACAAAGCTAGCACCACAGCGGAAAACATGAGAATTCGCCAAATCGCAAACTACATAGACCCATCACAGAACAGAAAACCAGTAACCACCAAAGTTACAGCTGCCACGCCAATAATGCTTCTTTTGTTTTAAATTTAAGCCGCCAGTCTTTGCCACAGGAGCAGGTTGATATTTCAAAGCTCGAGCCAAAATTTGCCCACTTCCAACGGATTCCCATCACGCAGACTATTTTAGGAGTCGAAGCTTGCTAGCCTCTCGGGACTTTCCGAAGAAACCGCAACGAAGGCACGCTGCAAGATCAATTTAATTAGATCGACAAAAAAGGTCAAAACAAACTTCACCAAGGAGCAAGTCTGTCACCTGAAACAAATCCGGAACAATCCCGAAATGATTATTGTAACTGCAGATAAAGGACACGTGACCGTCATTATGGATAAACAGGAATACCGAAGGAAAGCTTTTGAACACCTCGCTGATCACTCGATATACGAGGTGTATATCGAGTGTTCAGCGTCCACCATCCCTGAACGGTCTCGAAAACAAGGTGAACTCTCTTCCGAGGAAGTGACTCGACCAGGCAAAAATTAGGAAAGAATAATACTGGAACCTCCATGCCACCGGCTGCAACTGGGGCCGCTTCTACGGCGTACCGAAAATCCATAAATTGGGCATCCCCCTGAGCTCCAACATTTTGGGCACGGGCACACCAACCCACGCACCTTTACGCTTCATTTCCACTCTGATAAAACCACTGGTGGGCCGAACAGACCTCACAATCCAATCCATCCAGGAACTCATATAGTGCTTATTGAACCACAGCATCAACGACCAAGACCTCCTCGTGTCCTACGATGTCACCTCCTTATACTCCTGCATCTCCATCTCGTGTGCAATAGACTGTGTTCACCGTCAACTAGAATGCGACCACACCTTATGTGATTAGACAAAACTTTCCGTTTCGGATATCTGTGAGGCAACAGATATGTCTCAATAGTTCCATCTTCGTGTTCGAGAGCACCATCTATATGCAAACCCGAGGTCTGGCCACGGGTTCTCCCATCAATCCTCACTGGGCAAACATGATCATGGAGGAATTTGAAACCGATTCCCTTACTAACCGTCCTCCTTCGTCACTCCCTGGCGTAGATACGTGGACAACGTCCTCACCATACTTCCCCGAGATGACATTTCTAACTTAACAGCAAATTGTCTTTTTTAAAATTCACCATTGAAATCGAGAAGAACCAGGTCCTAAACTACCCCCCTTCCTCCGTGGCCTCGAGTGCTCAAGTAATTATATCATACTATATAACCAAATTCATAAGGTTCTTCCTTCAAAAGAATACCCTGTTACAAGTTCAAAATTAGAAAAAAGAAATCATCATTAATCATCTTATATTTAATTTTGTGATAATACAGTAATATATGGTCTATTGGTAAAATATAAATATATTTTTTTAAATATTTCAAAATTTTATCTAAGTTTATTCTTTCTTTTAAATATTTATATTTGTCATAATATTTCAGTATAAATTTTGAAAAATTAGAGGAACTTTCTTTTAAAATTTTTATGAATGCCACCTTACAAATTCTTAAATAATATCATCCTATTTTAGTGAAATCGAGTTGAAAGAATTGATACTACTTAAATCGGAAAAAATAATTAGATATCCAGTCATTATTAATTCACAATAACATATCCAATTAAATAATAAATTCCAGTAAATTTAAAATAATATTCAATTAAAAACCTTAACGTGATTTTCTCTTCTCTTGATTTTAAATCTTTGCTATATAAAAATTAAAAAACGCGTTGTTCTCTTTAGACTGTACAAGTACGCCGTCAGTGACCAGCAGTACAGCATCTTCATCTCCATCTACCCCATCGTGGACACCCGATCCTTTCTGTAAAGACCGCATTGGGCTATACCCTGCCCCTGACGACTGCAGGTCATATATCCAGTGCTCCAATGGATACAAGTATATAATGGACTGTCCCGAAGGACTACATTTTAGTGCGGAACTTTATCGATGCGAAGAGCCATGCGTTGCCAAGTGTAACAAAACTATCGGTACGTATTTCTAGCTGAACTTTATTTTATTCTTACACTCGCGGGTAGATTTGTCACATTCCTCTCCCACTCAGAATTTGAAACGACCTGAGTTCGAGTCCTGCGGATGATGGGAGGAATTTTTATGGGTCTTTTTCACAACATGGATGAGTTAGTTGGTCTCAGGCGAGGGATCATGGTTTTTGTAGGGTTCTTCAGGCGCATCAGCAACTTAGGCCATATATAATATGTCTGTGTCCAGTTTCTCCAGATTTCCTAGAGCAACTAGGAGTTTTCGATTGGATCCTGCCATGATTCCCATCATAACCTCAAAAGACATTAATCATACTGTATGATGGAAGGGACTGGAGTTGCCTGAGCTCTAGCCTGTCATGCCTGGAAAAATGTCTGTGACAAGTCTCAGGGACCAAACTTTATATTGCATCATACGATAGAACAACTTCAAGAAACCTTATCGAAGTTTTCATGGAAGGTAAGATATGACAAGGTGGAGACAGACTTATATCTAACAGTTCCTTTTTATAAAAGTACTTTTATAGAGTGAAGAATTCCACCAAAATGTGTTGCTATTTTTAAATTTACTCGTTCAGATCTGTAAGGATATTCGATAAGGGGGTGTTGCAGAAAATTATACAAGAAAATACACAATGGCATTCGGGTATTTTTTCTATTTTCATTATTATTTAAAATTAAGTATTATGAATAATAAATGGTGTATTTCTAGAGTATATATTTTTCATCAGAGTATAAAATATTTTTACAAAGTATTAAATTTTTCTTGAGATAATTAAATTTTATATGATCATTCACTATAAATAAAAAAAAAAAAACTTTCGAAATTCTGCCTTTGACTTTCAGTCTTTTCCCTCTTAAGTTAGATTATTTTATGCAACTGATATCCTACTGGAAATATGACCTCTCCTTCTGTCACTGCTATTTTTATGTCTGTTGATTTAATTTCGATCTTTCTTTCTCTTTCTCTCTCTATGTACACAGCAAACTTAGTTTTCTCAAAACTACATACAGAATGAGGCTATCCCTATAATTATAAATAATTTCCTTATAATTGTAGTGATCAAAATAATTAATTAAAATTAAATTGAAAATATTTCTTGTAAACTTTGATAAGTTGGGAAAATTTTTTTCTAGCGATTCATACTAAAGTGACGATGACAAGAGTGGGTAGAACTTTTATAAGCAAAAACATTAAAAGAAAATAGAAGTGGGTTCATTTTCAAAGTAGTTCATTTTCGATATTTATCTTTCAGACTGCAGTAGCACTACCGTCAGAACCAGCACAATTTCACCAGTAACTCCATCGACTCCAGATCCGTTCTGTAAAGACCAGATCGGTTTGTTTCCTAACCCAGACGACTGTGGGTCATATATACAATGTTCTAATGGACGGAAATACATCATGGATTGTCCAGATGGCCTACATTTCAGTATAGACCTCTACCGATGTGACGAACCATGTATTGCTAAATGCAATAAAACCCTGGGTAAGAGATTTTAAGATAAATCTGAATGACTGAATTAACCAAAAATAATTGACTCAGGAGTATACTCGTATGTTTGCTAAACTCTTATGACAGAAACCTTGTAATGATATAAATAGGAGAAGTAGCAAAGACAGCCCTAATTCTCTTAATAGAATTACAAAGCAAGCGATATATCGGACATTACCTAAACCTTTAACAAAGTTTGCATTAAGAACATCTCCAGATGTTCTTAATATTAGCTAAGTGATATCTAATTTGGTTGATCTGATATGAGTTCGTAATTTAATTGCATCAATTCTCTGTATAGTCAGATCTAATTCGGTAATCAAGAGTAGGGCATTCGTGGTCCACAATTTAGTTTATATAATTATTTATAAAGAAAGGAATGATATGAATTAAAACCATATTTTCTTGTTTAGATTGCAGAAGTACAACCAGATCAATTCCAACAAGCACAGCGCCATCTAGTACACCAGATCCATTCTGTGAAGGCCGTAGCGGTCTGTTCCCTAATAAAAATGACTGTGGCTCTTTTATTCAATGTTCTAATGGACAAAAATACACCGTGAAGTGTCCCAGAGGGCTGCATTTCAGCGAAAATCACCTCCGGTGTGAAACACCATGTGCTGCTAAATGCGACAAAACTCTAGGTAATGATCGCAACATGATTTTTTAATAATTTATGAACGAATTATTTATATTTTAATGATTTTTAAAATTACTGAACGGTTCTGTAGAAACTTCTTATTCCTTATTAGACTGTACAACGACTACTTCGACGTCCTCTTCTACAACTGCTGCATGGACACCCGATCCATTCTGCAAAGACCGAAACGGCCTCTATCCCAATCCAGATTCTTGTTCTTCCTTCATTCAGTGTTCCGATGGACACAAAAACATCGTAAATTGTCCCCGAGGATTACATTTTAACAGACGCACGCGTCGCTGTGATTATCCATGTGGTGCTCAGTGCGACAAAACGCTTGGTGAGTAATTTAACATTAGCATTAGTAGAGGCATACGATGCAAGAAAGCAAGCTTATGCAGCATCAGCCAAAAACAAAAACCTCCCATTTCGCTCCTCCATTCGTCCAAATGCCTGTCCAGCTCAGCCTTAAATTTATTTAGGCTATCAACTTCCACAACAAAAGATGGAATTTTTTCACTGTTCTATCAATCAACTACCCGCTGGCTAAAGGCAAATTTCCGCACATCTATTCTACAACTGTCTTTCCTCAATTGGAATCTATGCCCCCTGAGGTTCTTAGTCTGAGCAAGAGGAAGAATTCCATCAGCATTCAGCTTGCTCAACCCATTCAAGGCCTTATACACCGCAATCAGATCACCTCGTAGGTGCCTACTCTCCAGGCACTAATTTGCAGAACTTAAGCCTTTCTTGGTACGAGCACCCCTTTGATCCCCTCACAAATCTTGTTGTCCTTCTTTATACTCGTTCTAGCAACTCTACATCCTTCCTAAAACGAGGCCTCCAGACCTGTACACAGTACTCTAGGTGTGGCCTGACCATTGCCTTGTATAACGGGATAATCACCTCCCTGTCCCTGCTAGCCAAATTCCTATATATCATTGACAAGAGTCCATGACCTGCCCTGGCAGCCAGTCTACACTGCTCAGCAAACTTCATATTTGACTACACAATTACCCCAGGTCTTTTTCACTTTTCACTTCCCTGAGTGTAGTACCACTCAGTTGGTATGTTTCTCTTGGGTTACTTCTATCCACATGCAGTACTTTGCATTTGTCAATGTTAAATTTCAGTTACCACTTCTCAGCCCATTTGCCAAACTTGTCTAGATCCAGTTGGAATAGCATACTGTTTTTACTGTCGTTAATAACTCTGTAACAACTCTCTAGCAACTCTCTAACAACTTTATAACATCTTCCTTTATAACATCTGCAAACTTGGACATTAATCCTGATATTCCTTCATCAATATCATTGATGAATATAAAAAAAAACAATAATGGGCCCAGCATCCAACCCTGGGGAATTCCACTAATAGCATTTTTCCATGAAGAGCAGTATCCATTGATTACCATTCTCTGTTGTCTTCCACTCAACCATCCCTTTATCCATTGTGTCAACTTACCCTTAATGCCATACCTCTCCAATTTGTACAGTAGTCTTCCATGTGCAACGGTGTCAAAAGCTTTCCTGAAATCAAAGTATATGATATAAAAATTATTTTTGACATTCAGTTCCTTTGTAACCACATCATAGTATCCAATCAAATTGGTCAGACAAGACCTCCCTTTAACTAACCCATGCTGTGTCTTAACTATTACTTCAGTCTTGTCTAGATTATCCTGCAATGCTTCTTTAACCAGTGATTCCATTATTTTCCCCGGAACACAAGTTAAACTAACAGGTCTGTAGTTACTTGTGTCGTCACCTTTTGAACCCCCTTTGGGAATTGGCGATATATTTGCGCACCTCCAGTCCATGGGGACCTCCCCTGAGTCCGAGGAAGCTCTCATAATTATGGCTAAGAGTTTGCTTACTTCCTTTGCTGCCTCTTTTAATATATGTAGATAGATCCCGTCCACCCCAGGTGCCTTCCTTATGTTTAACTTGAACAATTTCTCCTCCACTTTGCTATTACAAAATCACTTAGCCCCCTGTTAGAGTTTGATAAACTTCTGGCATTCCCCTCATTGAATAACTCCTCATGTGTGAATGTACGAGGGGTTTCCGAAAAGTAAGGTAAAACATTTTTCCTCTCGATGATGTTTAATAATACGAAGTTGAATTTACACACCAAGAAATAAGTGAACGTGCACACTTCTCCACAAAGTCTCCAGTTTTACTGATGCATTTGTCCCAACGATGGATGAGTTTATCAATACCAGTACTGAAGAAGTCCGTGCCCACACGCAGTATCCAACATCGCACCGCCTGAAACATTTCACCTCATCCGTGGTGAAATGTTTTCCTGAAAGGTGTTTTTTCAGATGGCCGAACAAATGGAAGTCTGAAGGCGCTAAGTCTGGGCTGTAGGGGGAATGTGACAGACTTTCCCAACGATTACGGCGCAACCACTCACGAGTGGTGTGAGCAGCGTGTGGAGTTGCTTTGTCGTGCAACAAAATCACGTCGCTTGTCAGGAGTCCTGGTCCTTTGCGTCGAATGCTGACTTTCAGTTTTTCCAACGTTGCACAGTAAAGCTAAGCTGTGCATTGATTGTTCCTCCCTTCGGCAGGAAATCCATCAACAGAACACCTTGGCGATCACAGAACACTGTGACCATGACTTTTCGGACACTGTGAACAGTTTTGAATTTTTTGCGCACAGGAGATTGTGGATGTTTCCAGGTCATGGAGTCTTGTTTGCTCTCCGGGATAAAGTGATGAACCCATGTTTCGTCTGCTGAATATGCGAGCAAGAAATCCTCTCCTTCGTCGCTATATCGCAACAGGTTCTCCAGACACATCCCCATGCGTTTTGCTTTGCCCTCCTCTGACAATTATTGGGGAACCTAGCCGCAGCATACCTTTCGAAAGCCAAGGACATCGTGAACAATTTCGTGAACAGTCGACTTACTCACGTTCACCATTTGTGCAACTTCACCCAGTTTCACTCGCCTGTTTTCAAGAACGATGCCCTTAATGCGCGAAATGTTGTCTTCTGCCTTGCTCGATGAAGGCCTGCTCGCACGATGGCGATCTTCATGTCAACACGGGCCGCTTTAAATTCGTTGTACTAAAAACACACCAGCTTCTTTTTCATCACCTTTTCGCCATACACAGCAACCAGTTCACGATGAATGTTACTTGGTGAAGACCCTTTTGCTTGCAAAAAGCGAATAACTTCACGAACACCTGTTTTGGACCACACTCGCACGGTAGCCGCCATTTTGCAACTGGAATCTGCTGTGAGGCGACAGTACCGCAACACTGCACTGGCGGTCTTTTTGAACGTTACTAATGGGTCTCTGTGTCCACCGTGTTTCATCTCATTCCCTTTCACCATTATTAAGAAAAAAAAATAGTTTTACTTTACTTTCCGGAAACCACTCGTACATACAAAATACTCATTCTGTTTATCAGCTACCTGAGCATGATCATCAATAGTCAACCCATCTATGTTAAGTGGTCCAATCTGATTCATCCCTTTCCTTTTAGAGTTTACATAAGTAAAGAAGCCTTTGTTGTTTTTCTTAACATCCTTTGCCAAAGATTTCTCATAATCTGTCTTTGCCTGCCTAACCTACTTTGTGACTAGATTACAGACTAGCTTATATCTGCTATGGCCTTCTGTGTCGCCTGATAATTTATATGCATCCCATGCATTTTTATTCTCTGCCACGAACCTCATTATTCATCTGACATCCATTTAAGCCTAAACCTTGAACAGTATTTCTTAGTTGGAATAAAAAGCCTCCAAGATTAAGTCCCTAAAGGCTTCCCATTTAGAATTCAAGGTTGGTAACATCATCAGTTGATCCCGCTGCACAGAATTTAAAAACTATCTGAGACCTCGGTAGTCACCTTTACGAAAGTCCTTCCCTTTAGCCTTGATGGTAGTTACATCTTTTAGAAGTATTGCTTAAAGTACGAAGTACTCTAAGAAGAAGTATTTAACGAATATATTTGGATATTCTATGTAGTGTGTAGATGGAATGTCCGTGTTTTTCTCTTGAAAGTAATTCAAGGAACTAGGTCCAGTAGTGAACAAATTTATAAAGAATTCAGGGTGTCATAAAATGACTGAAATTATTTTAAATTCAGTAATTAAGAATAATTGCGAATATTGGAGATTTATTTTCTTATGTGTTACAAGACTGTAATTACAAGTTATCTATTGAAACAAATGTCTTTAAAGCAATATACACTCCTGCCTAAAAGTTTGGAATCACGTTTAATTTTTTCTTAATACCAATTTTAATTAAAATATTTTCCATTATGTATAAAAAAAAAAAAAACCTGAAATACTATTTAAGAAATTCATAGCATATTCGAGAATATTCCAGAAAGGTATAGAAGATTCCTAAATGTGGTAAACCATTGCAGAACGTTGTTGATAATTCTAAAATATTCTAGAAGGTGGGAGTATTGTTTCAATATTAGAGAAGATTGTAGATGATTCTAGAGTGTTTTGCAATAATATAACTATAAAATCGAACGCCTGTTTCATAGAGTATTTGGTGAAAGTTTTGTGTGTTTCCTGATAAACACGGCAAAACATAGTGAACTGAGTGTTGAAAAAAGAAGCGATGTTATAACTCTGTAAAACGAAAGTTATTCGATGAGATGTACTGGTAAACAACTAGGCGATTCATTGAACGATTGCCAAACTACCATTCGATGATTCAAGAAGATTGGCAGTTTAAGGAAGAAACTACGATCAAGACAACCGCGCTTAACAACGGAAGTACAAGATAAGACCATAACACAATGGACGACTTACCTGAAATCCGAACTGAGTCCAGTAGGAACGGAGAAACTCATGTGTATACAACCATTGTAAAACTTTGTCTTAAACAAGCAGGACTATTGAGGTCGTATAGAGGTCCGGAAACTCTTATTAAAACCGGAAAATCGAAAGAAACGGTTAGATTGAGCTAAGATCCATCAACATTGGACAATTGAAGGGCGGAAAAACGTACTAGGGATAGATGAATCCAAATTTGAAATTTTGGGATCGAAGTGTGGAATTTATGTGAGACGAACAACTGAATTAAAAATGCTGCCATATTGTTTAGTGGGTACAGTCAAGCACGTTGTTTCCTTCATAACTTGGGGTTGCTTCTGCTTTACTATAATGGGCGACGTCGTCAGATTTAAGGAATTTTAAGAAAGGAAGGCTATAAGAACATTCTTGAACATAATGTGATATCCTGTGGAGTTCGACTTTGTGGAAGAAATTTTGCATTACAACAAGACAATCACCAGAAGCACAGCTCTAAACTGCGCAGGGACTTTCTAGCAACTAAACAACAGGAGGGGATATTGCAAATTATGGTGTGGCCACCTCAATTCCCTGACTTAAAGCCAATAGAACTTTTTATGGGGTAATCTAGACCGTCAAGTCCACGAAGTCTGCCAATCTTCACATAATTTATGGAAAACCTTTCAGATCGCTTGGATGTTATTATTATTAGACTATTATAGACACTATTATAAAATTAATGATCAGGATGCCATTTGTACAAGGCAGTGATAAATCCCGTGGAAGATATTTTATGAAAAATAAGTATAGTTGTTAATATTAATCATTTCAATATGTTTTTTGCTGTAAATTTTTCAGTGCTTAATAAAAAATCTTAAAATACTTTCTTAGTTTTTTTTTTTTATTATATTAAACCTTACATTGTCATAGCTAATTTCAAAAAAAAAAAAAGAAAAGTAACGGAAACTGTTGTCATATACTGTGATTCCAAAATTTTAGAGTGGAGTGCACATATGAGCAAATTAAATGGAAACTGGTATATAATGATTGTATTTACTGTATAACAGTGTGCATTAATTTTGGTGTATATTAATAGTGTATCTTGATGGCGTATTTTTTAATGATATACTTATTTTTAACCTTTTTGTTTTTCTGGAATAATCTTGGTGTTCAGGGTTGTTAATATTTTCCAATTCGAGCACTGAATAGTGTAATACCAAGGCAACTCATAGTAAAGCCGAAATTTATGCCATAAGCATTAAGACAATTTCGTGGGTAGTTTAAATCCTGCTGGTCAACACTTTGGCTGTAAAATTTAACTAATCTTCCGTTTTCTCTTCGAATATTTCGATGACATATTTAATTCTGTATTTGATGAGTTATAAATTCTATAACCTCATACGGATGTGAGTGTGTGATGGTCAGTTCCCTCCACGAGGCCAAATGGTCGTCATTAAAAATCTCTTAACTTTAATTTTGTTTTTTATTTGAATTAACCCGTACGTCTCTGTTTATTGTTTTCCTAACCAAATAGATGTTATGAACAATAAACAGATGAGAATCTGTCGTTGTGGGACTGGGTAGCAACGGAGCTACAAGCTCATTTAAATGACAAACCTCATACGGATACCTCGTGGCGAAAGAGTTTGATTACCTCTTTACTAAATAATGAAGACTTTGCTGGTCTTCTATGATATGAGTAGGAAAAACAAACAAAGATTTTGACAAAAGTCGAAGTACATTTATAATTTCACTTATCTTTAAAAAATAAAATATTATTGTATTGTAGTACAGCGATTTTATATGATCGCAATGATAATTTATTTGTATTTTCGGAACATATTTTCCTAAACAATTTGTATATCCACTTGGTAACATAGTATATATTAACGATACCTTCATATCTTAATAATTTCAGGTCAAAGTTTGTAGTAACCATCTTCTCCTACAATTTGCGCTATAAAATCAGTGCCTGCTAGCTTTCCGTCCTAGTCTGTATCATGTATTTATCATATTAAATTATAAGGAGAAATAGGCTTTAAATGCTTGCAGAACACCCAGGGGCTCCCATCTGGTGAGTATGGGCTTGGCAAACCCAGAGTCCTGAGCTGGATATCATCATTCTTCTCTTTCTTGGTGATTCCCTTCTACTTTTGGCTCTCTCTCTCTCTCAGAGTAACTCGGGGAATTTTTTTTTTTTTTTTTTTTTTTTGCTAGGCTGGTGCAGCATAAGCCTCAGGCTTCCTTGCACCATGTGGCTGGTAATAATAATAATAATAATAAGAAGAAGAAGAAGAAGAAGAACAAGCAGACAAGAACTTTGATTGTAAAACAAACAGAACATCTCGCATTCTTATCAGTGAGATTCTTCATGAATTTAAAATAAGTTTATCGCGGACACTAATTATATCGTCCTTCCTTCATCACTCAATTATGTCCTTGAAACCGAGAGAGAATATGCAAATAAAATTACCTGCATAGAATTTCTCCGCACTAATTTAAACCACAACATATTCAGCATATGGAAATACACGAAAGTAATATAAACAAGTTGAATAATCATCATTCGTTACCACTTATTCATTTGTCCTTTGCAGCTAACACGTGTTTATAATTTAATAACCTCAATCAATCTCTATCTTTCATTCTAACAGATACTTTATCTTCGTCAAAGTACTTCCTTCTTTCACGAAATAAATATTACTGTGATCTACCGGAAGTCACAAATCTGTCAGTACTATCTCTTGTTTGACAGCGAGATCCTGATTTGCTTTTATAAGTAGTGTAGAAACGCCATCGCAGTTTCTGCAGGAAGCGCCCTCTGGAATATCAACAAACTCAGATATTTGCTATTTTTATTCGAAAATAAGCATTTAAAAAACATAAATGTGTTAGAGCACGTATGTGGAGAATATAATTAGAACTTTAAATCTGCAGTTAGGACTGCCTAAGGTTACTCGCTAATAATATAATGTTAAGGTAGGTTGCTATCAAAATAGGAATTCTATTTTCAAAGCTTAGTAGCTCAAGTTAAATTAACACAATCTGATTGCGTAGGTCAAAAAAAGGTTAGAAATTGTTGAGATTACGAACTACTGTGAAGTCTCGATAAATAAGAAGTAAACAGGATTAGGGCCACCTTGAATTAATAGAAATTCGGATTATATAGAAAGATAAAATAAAAAAATGCATTTTATATGTTTTTTATTAGAATTAATAATACGGAATTTAAGCTAATTGAAAGAACGAATATTATAATTATTAGTAGCAACAAAGATACAAGAAAGAAAGCTAATACAGCATCAGCCAAAAAGAAAAAGCCAAAATTCCCATATCATTTGTCCATCCCTCTAACAGTCTGTCTATTTCTTCCTTCAATTTATTCTAACTACCAACCTCTACAACAGATGGTAATTTGTTCCATTCATTAATCAGCCTGTGGCTAAAGGCAAATTTCTGCACATCTATTCTGCAACTATCCTTCTTCAATTTGAATTTGTGCCCCCATCATGGGCGTAATCTGAGCAAAAGGAAGAATTCCATCAGCACTGATCTTGCTCAAGCCATTCAAGGCCTTAAACGCCACAATCAGATCCTTTCGCAGGTGCCTAGTCTCCAGACGCTGCAATTTGCAAAAACTGAAGCTTTTCCTTGTAAGAGCACCCCTTTGTACCCGGCACCAATCTAGTTGCCCTTTTCTGTACCCGTTCAGTAACTCTACAACTTTCCTAAAACGAGATCTCCACACCTGTGCGTAGCATTGAAGATAATTGAATATTGCATAATGGGTATTATTTTAATTTCTCTGGGTCGTACAGTGGTAGAGAGAAAATAAAATTTCCATCCTATTTTAAGGCGAATGAAATGTTATTGTATGATTTCGAAAGATGGAAACGCTACAGAACTATACCTTTACTGAGAGTTTCCTTGTGCTGTCCTACTTTAAAACAAATAGCATCGTCAAAAGGGATAATCTTTTATTTATATATATTACAAAATCCAAGACTGATGTGATAATTTGTCTTGCGATTTACTAGTAGCTCATAGATTATTTCACCTACTGTTTTGATAGCTGTACTACGACATGAAAAAAGTTGACAAATTGCTTTATGAATTGTAAAGCAATTTGTCAACACACTTGCAGTAGGAATATTTCAGAATAAACTCGTATATTTGTTTCTTCTTTTTGTAGACTGTACTACAACACCATCTGCACCTACAACGACTCCATCCACAACTACATCACCTAGAACACCCGATCCCTTCTGCAAGGAACGAAATGGTCTATATCCTAACCCAGAAGATTGCAGTTCCTTTATTCAGTGTTCAGATGGAAACAGAATTATAGTGAACTGTCCCAGAGGACTGCATTTCAGTAAGGCCCGACAAAGGTGTGAATACCCATGCATTGCACAATGCGATAAATCCTTAGGTAAGGCATTTATCAAGTCATAATTTAATTACTCGAAATATTGTGCTGTAGTTTTATTACATGTCCGAGTAATTTTTATTACATCAATCTTCTGAGATTGATGTCGACTTCGATATTTTAGCAAAATCAAGAGAAAATTTACATTGCTGAATTATTACATATATACATTTTTATAAAACATCTCGCGCTAACTAAAGAATATTACGAAATTATCAGTGCGCTATTTCTACTTTTTGTTCACTACAAAATTAATAAAAAATATTTATTTTTGTAGTTATTGACAGCATCTTGCTGCCAATAGCTGTCTCTGATCAGACCAGACAGTTTCTCACTTCGATGACTGCTAAATACGATGATAGCCTTGTATTATCCCTATTTTATGAACTGTTCTGACGTGTGACCATGCTGAATTATAAACATAAAATGTATTTTATTTACTAGCACAATCAGGAATTATGCGCTGCTCGACAAAATTAACAAAACACATACAAAACGTGGTGTTACTCGTGCAGCTTGCGATGAAGCTGGACAAAATTTAGTATGGTAGTTTACTATAGAATAACGATGATTAAGAAGAGAGCGAGAAACTTCAGACAGGTATAAGGGACATTTATTGTGGTTGTATAAGAGCTACCAAAAAGGTCACATTACAAAAGTTGAAAGAAGATGCTCGAAAATATGGTCATGGCATCAATACGGCTTATGATCTCCTCCAGCAGCCAAACATGCCTGACAGCAGTGAATCATACTCGATATATTGGTGTCTATAAGATTTTGTAGCAACAAACCCCATTCTTCCACCAACGCAGATCTTAGTTCACCAATTCACCTAGGAATTGGCTATCAGCGTGCAATGCGACTTCCAAGGGCGTCCCACACATGTTCGATCGGATTTAAGTCTGATGCTCGTGCTGGACACGGCAGTCGTTGGATATCTTCAGTTTCACGATATTTCACCACTTGAGCTCTATGTGAAGTGGCCTTGTCGTGTATGAAAAGAAAATCTGGGCCAACTGCACCCCTAAAAAGTCTCACATAGGGTTCGAGGACCTGTTCTCGGTACCTTTGCGTAGTTATGGTACCACTATCAAAAACCTGAAGAGCGATGCTGCTGTTGCTCATTATTTCGCACCACACGAGTGTCCCTTTCTTTGATGTCGGAGGAATGGTACCGCATTCCTCATCTCCAGATGAAACAACGTCTAAAATCTGTTTGTAGGTTGAAACGGAATTCATCAGAGAACTGAACTGTATCCCATTTTTCAGGGCTCCAAGTCACGTTCATGGTGAAACTGGTGCTCATGTTCATGGCACCAGTTTCGACCAGCTCTGCGGTGCTTTGGGGTTAATGGGACACAAACCACTGGCTTCCACGCCTAGAGTCCACTTGAATTGAGCCTTCTTAATACAGTCCGGTTGGAAACGTTTTCACCTGTGGCTACAGCAACCTCAAGGGACAGTTGATGATAGGACATCGTAGGGTTCCGTCTTGCTGTTAGAGCCAGACAACGGTCTGTTCTGGTTGACGTAGGCATTGACTGACCTTGATGAGCTCTTCTTGTAAGGGTTCCTGTCTCTTGAAACTGTTTACATAGTCCTGAGACGACACTACGTGACACATTAAGCCAACGTGCCACATGCGACTGCCTGGCTCCAAGTTGTGGAACGACCAGCCATCTCAAAGAATCATCTAAAGGACGATGACTTGCCATCATGAGTACTGGAAATGTGGCTATCCCACTGATAAGTCAAAAAACGGGAGCAAAATGATGTGGTCCCAACTCGTGTATGTTTATAGGCATGAATAATTTGCATAATGTGCGACTCTGTAAGGTGGTGGATCGATTTCTAATGGATACTCGGAAATTGCAATCCAGGATGACTATTGTATCAAATATTCGCCTTCGGCGACACTATTCATAAAAAAATATTCATGAAAAATATTTTCTTCTATTAATTTTGTGGAACAGTGTATTTGGAAACATTTCAGTTATTTATAGTATTGTTTCGATTGTTTAGATTGCACAACCACCAAAACATCTCCGTCTACAACGTCCTCATCCACAGTAACTTCGCCGAGAACACCCGATCCATTCTGCAAAGAACGAAATGGTCTGTATCCTAATCCAGATGACTGTAGCTCTTTTATTCAGTGTGCAGATGGCAACAAATACATAAGGAATTGTCCCAGAGGACTGCATTTTAGCGAGGTTCGAAAAAGATGCGAATATCCATGTATTGCGCAATGTGATAAAACCATAGGTAAGACATATTTCTAAAATCGCGCATGTAATTAAAGTGGTGGGGGGGGGGGGGAAGTGCAGTTGGCATGACGTCGTTGACTTTTGTGAAAACTCGGAAAATGAATTTCATGACACTTCGGATTAAGAGTGCGACGAAGAAATCTAAATTACACATAAAATAGAAAAGTTACAGAAATTTTACTTATTATTTTTTTTTAAATGAGTGTATTGCAATTTAGCTTATAAACAAAATGAATTATAAAAGTATCTCTAAATTTCAATAATTATGAATTATTACTTTATAAGTACCAGTACGTGTTAAAAAAAACACATTTTTCCTTCTAATAAGATGGAACTAATAAGTATCCTTTTAGGGATACTTATTAGTTCCATTTATACAAAGGAATCCTTTGCAACACTGCAATTTTGAAAATAATTCACTGATGTTTTCTTAGAAACGGGTGTTTCTGAATAATTTTCTAATGCTGATTTCAAAACTTCCGTTTCTTTCCATCACGCCAGGTTTCTTCAATAAGTACGAACGGAAATTTGATCTTTCACAAATTCTTATTAATTTTGGCAGAATTTGGGCACTGAAATTTTCTTGAGGATCCTTCTACTTTACAGTCTCTCTTCAGCATCCAGCAATAGTACTATCATGTAACGTTCCATCTTCCCTGGCCTCATCTCAATGTCCTTAATGTCTTGGTGAAACCTCTCACTCTGATCTTCACTAACACTTCCTAGATTTTCTGGGAAGTAGTCGATGTGGGGGTGTAAAAAATGTACCTTGGAACTCAGGTTGCAGACCGCATCTTTAAGATTGCCAAAATATTTTAAACTATATTTTTGTAGTCTGGATTCTTGTTGTTCCGTAAGAAGTTCTCAACAAGAGACCTGAGGCTAATCCATGCCTGTTTTTCTTTTTTATTCATAGTTCTCGGTCCCGCATCTGTTTTCCAGTATGTGGTCCAACAAAAATACCTTCTTTTAGCTCCTTTTGAGTGATCAATGGGAATTTAGTACAAAGCTAGTTTGAAGCAGGGACCTTTCTGAAGTTCATCAGCGTTTCATCAAACCCAGTTTGATATGCAAGGGTGGAAGGGGGACAGTTTTCGGGTTTACCAATGGATTATGAAACTACGTTTCTTTCAGATGCACAGAGTTTCACTCCAAAATAAGCACAATACACATTATTTACAAATTCTGAACCCTGATGATTGTGGATCATTTGTGGATGTCATGTAGACCTCAAGAGTCCACAAATATAACAAAATAGGTTTGAATTGTTCAAACACTTGCTTGAAGACATTTTATTTACTCTTCAGGACAAGTTTGACACGATAACCTCAAAAATAAACTGAGCTCGTGCTGATAAACGCTGCTGCATAGAGCTCTCTCTAGGTCAAGAAACAAATGACCGAAGACAGTGTTACCAACATGTGAAGATTTAGTTTACAAATTCCCAGCATTTACCCCTAACTTAATACATTCAACAATACAACTGATGACATTAACTTAAGTGATTTACAAAAAAAATTGTTAACAGGAGAGACTGCTTCTACAGGGATGGGATACACTTAAATAGAAAGGGTGCAAGAATATTTGCTAATGCTATCGAGGCAGTGTTAGGTGGGTCGGAAAACTGCTAGCTTGGGGGGGATACAAGGACTAATAGATTAACAGTAGCCACTGGCAGAGGTGAAAGTGATTCTTGCACTGCTTCTATTGGAATCAGCAGCAGCCTGGAAAACAAGATGCAGGGTATTTCAGAGACTGCTGGGAGTCACTGCAGTACAAATAAACACATGGGTTGTGTTAGGGTAGCTAAGAATAGGAACAGGTGCATGTATACTTGCATATACACCAATTCTAGAAGTTTGGTAAATAAATTTGAGGTATTGCTCAAAGCATCAAAGGCGGATATTGTTGGGACACCAGAGACGTGGTGTCACACAGATATAAGGAATGCAGAACTGGAATTTTGGGAGTACAACGACTACAGGAAGGATAGACAGGATAGGAAGGGAGGAGGGGTTATGTTATTAGTTAAGAAACACATAAAATCCAAGGAATTGAAGCCAGTCGACATCGCTGGACAGTGCAGTGTCAAGTCTGTTTGGTGTGACATAGGCATTGGGAGATCAAAATTGAGAGTAGGAGTGTGCTACAGGCCTAATGACTCTGATGAGTATAACAATAAACTGTACAGGGAAATAGAGTGGCCCAGTAAATCAAAGAGTCTTCTAATGAGGGATTTTAATTTCCCAGCTATTGACTGGAATTTGTGGGTTGGTCACTCACACACTAGCAAGGCTTTTGTGGATTTATTGGATGATTGTTTTCTACATCAGCATGTTCGGGAGGCAACTAGAGGGAGTAATACTCTTGATTTGATTATCAGTAGTGATTCTACATGCATTAAGAATCTGCAGATAAATGAACCACTAGGTTGCAGTGATCACAATGTGCTGAAGTGGGATTTACTCAAAGAGGTAACTACCATCAGGGGTAAAGGGAAGGGTTATTGCTTTCGTAAAGGTCTGAGACATTACTTAAATTCTATACAGTGGGACCAACTGATGATGTTACCAACAGCAAATTCAAAATGGGAAGCATTCAAAGAACTTATCTTGGAAGCTACTAAGCTTTACATACCAACTAAGAAATATTGTTCAAGGTTTAGTTCTAAATGGATATCAGATGAACTAATGAGACATATGGCAGAGAAGAAAAATGCATGGGATACATATAAATTAACACGTGACACAGCAGCCTATGATAGATATAAGCTGATCTGTAACCAAGTCACAAAGGAGGTTAGGCAGTCAAAGGCAGATTGTGAGAAATCCTTGGCAAAGGATGCAAAGAAAAACAGAAAAGAGTTCTTTACCTATGTAAACTCTAGAAGGAAAGGGATGAATCAGATTGGTCCACTGGATATCGATGGGTCAACTGTTGATGATCCTGCTCAGGTAGCTAACAAACTAAATCAATATTTTGCATCGACATTCACACATGAGGAGTTATTCAGGAAGGGGAATGCCAGAGGTGAAGTAAACTCTGGCAGTGAGCTGGATGATTTTGTAATAACTGAGAGGAAAGTGGAGGAGAAATTGTTGAGGGTAAACATTAAAAAGGCACCCGGGGTGGATGGGATCTATCCAGTTATATTAAAGGAGGCAGCAACGGAAGTAAGCAAACCCTTAGCCATAATTATGAGAACTTATTTGGACTCAGAGGAGCCAAAAAAGACTGGAGAAGTGCAAATGTGACCTCAATTCACAAAGGAGGATCAAAGGCTGACACAAGTAATTATAGACTTGTGAGTTTAACTTCTGTTCCAGGAAAATTAATGGAGGCACTTGTTAAAGAAGCATTGCAGGATCATCTAGACAAGACTTCAGTTATAGCTCGGACACAACATGGTTTTGTTAAAGGAAAGTCTTGCCTGACCAATTTGATTGGATACTATGATGCAGTCACAAAAGAACTGGATGCAGGGAATAACTTTGATATTATATATTTGGATCTTAGAAAGGCTTTTGATACTGTTGCACATGAAAGACTGCTGCCCAAATTGGAGCAGTGTGGTATTGGAGGCAAATTACTGCTGTGGATAAAGGGGTGGTTGAGAGGGAGAAGACAGAGAGTGGTAATCAATGGACACTGCTCATCGTGGACTAATGTTATTAGTGGAGTCCCTCAGGGTTCAGTGTTGGGTCCATTATTGTTTTCTGTATTTATAAATGATATTGATCATGGTATATCAAGTTTGATGTCCAAGTTTGTAGACGATACAAAGGTTAGCAGGGTTGCTAAGAACACTACTGACAGTATGCTGCTGCAACAGGATCTGGAAAGGTTGAGCAGATGGGCTGAGAGGTGGAAAATGAAGTTTAACATTGACAAATGTAAAGTAGTACATATGGGAAACAGTAACCCCAGAGCAACGTATCAACTCTGTGATACTATACTGACAGTGGTAGAGAATGAAAAGGACCTGGGGGTAATTGTGCAGGCAGATATGAAGTTTTCTGAGCAGTGCAGACGGGCTGCAAGTGTAGCTCATGGTGTCTTGTCAATGATATACAGGAATTTTTCTAGCAGGGATAAGGAGGTGATTATTCCCTTGTATAAGGCAATGGTCATTGCCTTATACAGAAGGACAACAAGATTAGTGAATGGAACAAAGGGTTGCTCTTACGAAGAAAGGCTTAAGTTTTGCAAATTACAGAGTCTGGAGACTAGGCACCGACGAGGTGATCTGATAGAGGTGTATAAAGCCTTGAATGGTTTGAGCATGCTCAATGCTGATGGGATTCCTCCTCTAGCTCAGAATAATCACCTGAGAGGGCATAAATTCAGATTGAGGAAAGACAGATGTAGGATAGATGTGCGGAAATTTGCCTTGGTTGGTTGGTGAAACAGACTTTCATCCCTTGTTGCGGAAGTTGATAGTCTAAATAAATTTAAGGCTCAGCTGGATTGGTATTTCTAATGAACGGAGGGGTGAATTGGGAGTGGGTTTTTTTTTTTTTTTTGGCTGATGCTGCATAAGCTTGCTTTCTTGCATCATATGCCTCTACTAATGCTAATGTAAAAAAAAAAAAAAAAACAACGAATCATATTTCTGAAATCAGAGTCAAAAACTAAGTTAAAAACAGTTTTTGATTTATAAACATCGAAAACCATGCAGAGTAGTGCAATTAGCAAAGGAGAAAACTTATTTATTATTATTTTTTTAAATACATCAATTGCGTATAATCCAGAATACCAAGTAATTAATAATTTTCAGCATATTTAATTTTTCTGTTTTATTTTCAGATTGCGAAACTACCTCAGTCACTACTCCATTTACATCCCGGTCAACAGTGAACACTACCACCAGTTTACCCTGGACACCAGACCCGTTTTGTGTCGATCACAATGGTATTTACCGAAACCCTGATGATTGTGGATCATTTATACAGTGCTCCAATGGGTACAAATACATCATGGATTGTCCCTATGGATTACACTTCAGTGAAGAACGCCAACGTTGTGAATATCCTTGTATTGCGAAATGTGACAAATCGCTAAGTAAGTCAAAAAGCAAGATATTTAAAATATCGCTCTTCAGGAATATAGAATTAAGTAAGAATCCAATAAGTATTTCAATATATATGGGATTCTTACTTAATATCAATGAACATTTTTTTTTACCGCTCAATTTCGTGAAGTACAACGGAGTATCGATAATCCGAAACTCGACAATCCGAATTTTAATTAAAATGAGGTTATTCCTTGCGAAAAAAGGAAATTTATGTAATAAATTGATGCATGTGTGTAGGTTTAAAAACAACAATATGTAAATTAATTTGCAATTAAAATTTTAAACATCTGTTCAAAATAATTACTTTTTAGTTTTCTTTTCTAAATTTTTTAATAAAAACTAATGGGTTTCGCCCCCTGCTCGCGCACGCTTTTCTATGTAAAATGTAGAAGTATACGGAGTAAGTCAAATCTTTTCTACGTAAAAGACACACTGCTCGATATCTAATCAGGAAATGACCTATGTAATTATTTACCTGTGCATTTGTAGTGCGCGGCATTCTCAAGGTCGAATAACTATCACGGAAAATCTCCAGAACGGTGTACACCCTCCAAATTGGCAGCAAGAAAAACAGTGGGAAAGCAGTGATTGTCAAGTTGTGGCTCCCATATTTCGACAAACGGACAGGAACAATGGCACTGCTTTCCCCGCCTACTGTCCTCCTAGGTTGATATGCCTAGAGTGTTTTTCTCCACATTTGCCGCTGTTTTGAAATCGAGAACTCGTTTTCCCATTTTTAACAGCAGAATAGAGGGATAAACACCCTACCTAAGCTAAGCCTCCCTCCTCGACGACACAAAAGAATCAGAAAAGGGAGGGCCTTCGCCTGTCAATTATCGCTGTCTTCCTCACATTCATCTAAGTACCTGCCGGTATATTTTATTATAGACTTCAGCCAATATCCCAGTGTAATTATTTACTTGCGTTTACATAGGTTACTTAGGAAAAGGCCTTTTGCTTCGGGTTCCGTAATACATGAGGAATATTGTTGCATCCGAAAGAGGACTAAAATATTTAACTGAAATATTTACCAAGTATACAAATATTTACAAAATACTAAACTACAATATTCATTAATATAGAAAAAAAAAACGTTACAATGGAACATCAAATGTTAGACAATGAAGCAGGTGCCCGAGGTTGGTGAACGTTATGGATACAGTTGTCAATAATTAATTGCATCTGAAGCGACGTAATTGCCTCGCGCTCTTCTCCCATTGGCTCGAATAAATATCACTAGGAGGAAAACTTTTTTAATGTATAGAGAGAGATAAAAAAATATACATTTTTGTTATCTATAGAATTTGGCTTTTCGTGACTAATAAAAATTGAAATATAGGACAGTTATAAGGCTATGTTAACAGCCACTCCATGAAGAGATCTTTTTTTGTATCATTTCCAGTTTTTCAAGTTGTGTTTTCACAGAACATTTGTTTGCTTTTATTTGACAATCATCCAATTATCTTTTCTTTCAGTATGTACTACAGTTTCCCCATATTCAACCCCAGCCTCCGAAGGAAACTGTTCTTGCAGTGATTGCGTACTCCCTGATCCAGATGACTGCTCCGCTTATTATGTCTGCAAAGATGGACATCCAGAGAAGGTTTTCTGCCCTATTGGAATGTTGTTCAATCGAACTACGGAACATTGTGACAGCGCAGAAAATGTCAACTGCACACCACCAATTCGTTATTATTGTCTAGAGCCAAATGGAATGTTTCCTGTACCTGGAAAGTGCCATGAATTTGTAATATGTTCCAATGGCATTGCCTATATCATGGACTGCCCGTCTAACTTAGAATGGAACCAAGACAAGCAAAGATGCGAATGGCCAACAGGAAAATGTGGTAAATGTTTTATTTTTAAAACAACTGATCATGTTGATTATATAAACGTAATTAAGAGTGTTTTCATTTGCTAAGTCAGAAAATATTCGAATACTTTCTCATCACCTTTCTGTTCTCTTTCGGATAGACAATCATACTATCGATCCTCACTGTCTGCAGCCGAGTGGACATTTCCTGGATCCAGAGGATTGCGGTGCTTTCTACCACTGTGACCACGGTACAGCTTATCACAAGGTGTGTCCCAAGCCACTCCATTTCAATCCGGATTTGGAAGTTTGCGACTGGCCATGGAATGTGAAATGTGGTTCCGGTAGGTTTCTTTGTATGAATTCTTTTTTCCCCCCTACATTTAATCTTGTATAATGTTAGTAGGTCATGCCAATCTGGGTTCTACGCTAGCTGATCCCTTTCGTACATCTATTTGAAATTCCGTGCGAAACATTAAACGCACAACCTGAACAAAGAACAAATTAAATGAAATCTTGTTATGATCTAGCATGTCGTTGTGGTGATTTAAATGTAGTACTTGTGTCCATTTCCCCACCTTGTCGAGAAAAGCCATGAATTGAACAAATCTTGTATATTTAAACAAAGAAAGGTGTCTATAATCAGTACTATATAGAGGTAGCAATCCAATGATCCAAATGCTGCAGTATTTTAAAATGTAAAAGAATTTTGTTTATTTTGAGAGAATGAAATGTCCCTAAGAATATAAATATACTCTTTCAGAACCAGCACCTACTCCGTCCCCGAAGCCATGTGAATATAACCCATTCGTAAAATGTCCTTGCTCTTGCAGAGTGCCTGATTATGATGACTGCACATCTTTCTACCAGTGCGAGGAAGACGGCAGGGCGTGTAAAAGAAACTGCCCCGTAGGCCTTTATTACAACAAGGCAACCATGATGTGTGATTTAAAAGAAAATGTCGACTGCAGAGGTAATTATTATGTCACTTCGTTGTATTCGGTACACTGAATACTGTCTGTACTCCTGCATCTTTTAGAATGTATAAAACTATTTTCCTTATTTTGCAGATGATACTTCTACTCCAATAACACCATCAATGGAACCAACGGAATTTGCTCCTACCACAAGAATTCTTACTACATCTAGTGCAAGTCCCATAACCATCACTTCAACTGCAACTCCCACAACCATCACTTCAACTGCAGCTCCAACAACGACACCATCAACTGCAGCTCCTACAACGACACCATCAACTGCTGCTCCTACAACGACACCATCAACTGCTGCTCCTACAACGACACCATCAACTGCAGCTCCAACGACGACACCATCAACTGCAGCTCCAACGACGACACCATCAACTGCTGTTCCTACAACGACACCATCAACTGCTGCTCCTACAACGACACCATCAACTGCTGCTCCTACAACGACACCATCAACTGCTGCTCCTACAACGACACCATCAACTGCTGCTCCTACAACGACACCATCAACTGCTGCTCCTACCACGACACCATCAACTGCTGCTCCTACCACGACACCATCAACTGCTGCTCCTACAACGACACCATCAACTGCTGCTCCTACCACGACACCATCAACTTCAGCTCCAACGACGACACCATCAACTTCAGCTCCAACGACGACACCATCAACTTCAGCTCCAACGACGACACCATCAACTGCAGCTCCTACAACGACACCAACGACAAAGACAACACCAACTGCAGCTCCTGCAACAACGTCATCAACTTCATCTCCTACAACGATAACATCAACTCCCACAGAGAACATTACCATTCCATTCACTACACCTCATCCAGGATGTACCTGTAGCAATTGCAGACTCCCCGATCCTGTAGACTGCTCTGCTTATTACGAATGCAAAGATGGCATCCCTCAAAAAGTATTCTGCCCCACTGATATGCTGTTTAACAGAACTCTTGAAAAATGTGACGAGAAAGAACACGTAAACTGCACTTCACAAGTGATTGTAGTGTACTGCAAAGAACCAACAGGATTATTCCCTCTACCTGGAAAGTGTCATCAGTTTGTGCATTGCGACCACAACATTGCCTATATTAAAGACTGCCCCGCTAACCTTCAATGGAATCAGGCCCTTCAGCAATGTGTGTGGCCCACTGGGGAATGCGGTAAGTCGAATTAAATAATGCGATAAAATTCTTCAATTAAAAATCACCATTTCTAGAATTAAATAGTTCTTGTAACAGTTCCTCATAACAAAGTTATTTTGCTCACTCTATGCAGTGATTACTATTCGTAACGCTTTTCCTCCTGAATAATATTAGACGTTAAAAATAGGTGTTTTACAAATTAAAATTAAAATTACTAAGTAAAAATATTGCGTATGATTGACAATAAAACAGTTAATATATGCATAAATAGGATCACGAGCCATAACTCAGTATTCTTGAAGCGATAACGTACTGTAACTACAGTTATATCGTATTTTCTATTATGAAACGCATATTATTATAGTGTTTCGGAACTTAGTAATCTTAGTATAAAATAATAAATTTAGTAAATAAATAAGTAAATAAATTAATAAACAAATACAGTATATATGTTAAATTAAACATTTGTTGGCTTTACCTTAATTAGTTTCAGTTGTGAACATCGAATAAATTCTGCTTTTATTTACTCTCGAATACTACATTTAGGAGATTCCCCCAAAGATCCTCATTGCTTGAAACCTACTGGTTTATTCGAAAATCCCGAAGACTGCAGTTCTTTCTATCACTGCGATTATGGTATAGCTAATCTAAAGCAGTGTCCAAAACCATTATATTTCAACCCTCAACTGGAAGTCTGTGATTGGCCCTGGAATGTACCTTGTGGATCAGGTGGGGAGCATTACTTAAAAATTATAAAGCTAATATAAATTAAAATGTATATGCTATGAAAATCTTTGTGAATTACTTTATTTGTAGTTTTTGATAAAGGCAACTCTTGTGATACTAGTACCGGTAAAATATTTAATTTATTAATGGTATAAAAATTTATAATTTGTTTTTGGGATTGGCTTGAGCATTTGGTTTTATATATAAGATACATGAATATCTCTTCTCTAAATTTGTAGATACTCCTACATCAACTCCGGGTGCTGTAACAGTTCCAAGTGGCTCCACGACGCCCAGGCCACCACCAAAGTGTGAGGTAGTACCGGGTGTCGAATGTCCTTGTGCTTGTAGGGTGCCCACATATGAATCATGTGATTCCTTCTACCAGTGTCAAGAGGATGGAACTGCTTGCAAGAAATTCTGTCCACCTGGTCTCTACTACAATAAAAATCTAAGAATGTGCGATCTTCCCAAGAATACAAGTTGTAGAGGTACGCTGAAATTTTGTTCCATAACTGATTTTCTAGCAAAACGTGCAAATTTATATTTTACATTTATACCGGAAAGAAAGAGCTATGAATAACACAGGATGGGGCAGAGGTGATATGGCGGTCGAGGTGTTCTCCTCTGGGAACGCGTCATCTTGGATGGACGTACATAACTCCAGATACTGGAAGGCGGTATTGTAACCGGTGCACGCTACTGTAGTGAGGTAATCATTCCCCATGTGCGTCTGTTCCGAGATACCATTGGCCACGAATCCGTGTTTATGGATGATAATGCCACACCCCATCGCACTGCAGCTGTGGTTATGCTTTTGGAAAGTGAGGACATTGTTCTTTGGATTGGCCTGCCCGTTCTACAATCTAAATCCCTTCGAACACATATGGGACGCTTTGGGGAGACCACTAGCGGCACGTCCACACCCACCATAAAATGTTCACCGGTTGAAGGTGGCGCTGATAGAGGAATGGACGATGTTACCGCAGTAACTTATCAACAAGATTGTTCTAAGTATGGACAGGCAGGGCAAAACTGCATCGACATTAGGGGTGGCCATATCTCCTACTGAGGACCACCTCTTCCCTTTGTTCCATCTTCGGCAGTGATGCATCTGTATAATGGCAGCCAGTGCTATGTTGCCATTTTTGAATAAAGCCCCTCTGTATACCGTTTTGTTTCCGTTGTTGTGTCGGTATTGTTTAATTCATAATTTCTGTACCACACGAAGTTCTTTTGGTATGCTTTTCTCATATCCAGGCCACTCATATGAGAAGCTAAAGTCAACTCACCCTCCAAAAAAGTCGGAACCCTCGTCGGTTTCACATTGACGTAAGTGCCGCTTCAATAGCATATCAATTGTTCATTGGCCTCTGTGGCACACTCCACCATCTTAGGCAAGTTTTCCACCAACAAAAGGTAAGAAAGAAGATACGCCTCCATTCCTCCGACAGAACAGTGATCATCTAAGTTTCCCCTGAGGGACATATTGGTCTGATATCCTCACCGGGCGTTTCAGTTCATCCCATTGGAGATCCGCAGAGTTCAAATCGACATTTTTCGCAAGCCATTCCAGCTTTCATATATTCATGTCCATGAGCAGCACCGGAGGTAATCATTATATCACATCGTAAGGAGTACGGAAGTGTCCAAAATGCTAAGGAAAGTGTCGGCGTTCATAGTTCCACACAACCACCAAAGATCTTAGTCCGTATCCAAACTCCTCTGAACTTCATTGTTGACACAATGCACTGCAGCACCAGATGTTCTCTCGGTACCCTCTGTACTCGCAACCGGAATAGGGTGTAGTCAGTTTCGCCACTCCAAAACATCCTGCGGTTGATGACGTTTGGCTTATGCGCCGCCATTCTCCCCATGAAAA
This sequence comes from Mastigoproctus giganteus, assembly GCF_048544385.1. Taxonomy (NCBI): domain Eukaryota; kingdom Metazoa; phylum Arthropoda; class Arachnida; order Uropygi; family Thelyphonidae; genus Mastigoproctus; species Mastigoproctus giganteus. The sequence continues at coordinate 38,097,016 of NC_143577.1, forward strand.
CAAATGCTGTGCAGCTTCGTACTATTGGATGCCTTAAATTACCGCTTGATGTTTTGCAAGAATGTCTGACGAGATTGTTGTACTACCCATCCTAGTTCCCAATAGTCATGTGTAGTGAGCTTCCACGGTCTTCCTGTCGGTTGCTATCACGCTTCCATTCCATGATACCTTCGCCAACGATAGGCTATGGATGATATAGGTTGTCTGCAACTGCACGAATTGATAAGCTAGCAGTGTGGCATGCAGTACTCCTTTGGAAATCAGCCAGCTTGGCTCAACGTGACATAAAAAGAAATATCTTCTGTGGGCTCATCCGCATTCCTCATATACCGGTCTCTCATTTATCGGCGAAGGTTCAGGGGACCAATTACGGCCTATGAAAACAGGAGTGTCCTCATACGTGTAGAGGGTAATGTATGTTCTTAACATTACATGGGAATTGGTATAAATTCAATTTAGTTTCATCTTAAAACAGAAAGTTTAAAAACTGAGTACGAAATATTTCACTGGATTTCAAGAACATGCCACTGTGAACTAACTCTTAGTTTTATTTTAAAACACCTAAGTGTTATGGAATCATTCAGTGAAAAACAATTTTTTAATATCAGAATATAAATAGGTGATAACTACTATTGTGTGTCTAATGTTTCTTTCTTCTTCGGATTTTTACAGAGCATTACTTCAGACAATTAGAGAAACATTTCATGAGCCAGAAGATGGAAATTAGCAAAGAAAGATGACCGGAGAAAAGTATAAAGAGATTTTGTTTATAAGCGATGATCTCTCTGTATTATTTGTATTATAATACTTCATTTGTGATTTTTATGTAAACTAATATGAATAGAAAAAATAAAGATTTAATTGACACGTTCTTGCTTTGAAATTGAATACTTGAGTCATTTGGAGGTATTTTTTTTACCACGATGGACCATTGAAGCAAGGCAATCAAATTTTGGATGCCAAAGGACATTTTTACTTGAAAATTATCACAAGCGTAACTGGTGCAGTTTTCAACGCACTTTTCTTCGAAGCGAGATCTTGTGTCCAGATATAACTGACTCTTCTCGTTCTGACCAGGATCGCTCACTTTTTTCATGACACTCTGTGCTGAAGCGTCACTATGTCTGAAAGCTGCCTGTGGGAGAAGCAATATAAGACATATTTGTGGGAAAAACCTTCAAATACACGTCTGTCTCGACTGGAATGTACTCCTTGCATTTTCCAAAAGTGGTAGATTCCCGGAGGGACAACGTTATCGCTTTCTTCCAACTTTAAAAGAGAAATTTCCACCTCCTCCATCCCCGCACAAAAATATCAACATTGAAACAATTAATATTAATAATAATATTCAGTATTTTCGGCTATAATGGTAAGAATGCAAATTGGAGTACGGTATTTCTTCAATTGCACAACAGATTACCCTGTACTCGATCGGCACTGTATCGTAAACATCATGTTCAAGTTAGAGAACATCGTCCGGAAAACATGCTTAACAGAAATCTTATATTCGGCTTCACAAGTCCACATTACTAGGCTTATTTGATTCAATTATTTTGATAGTCCGCATGGTACTCAATTAAATCAATTTCTCCAACATCTCACAGCAGGCAAAGCGGTTAATGTGCGAATGAGACGCGACAAAGTATCCATGTTTTACTGATGGAATAGTACTAATCAATTAGGATAATTCTCCTAGACAATCCATAATTCATGTCCATCTCCTCTCTCTCTTTGTTGATATTTTAATCTTTTCTTGGCACAGTATAACCGCACTCGTTTTTGCGTGAGAAAAATCAAAACCAAACCAAACCATCTCCTCCCATTCAATGCAGAATAATGTTATTAGGGCACCACACGGCACTACATTTCTACAATATTCGGGCTCCACAGGGAAACCAATAATCCTGCCTGTTTATCGGTGCATGGGCCCACAGTTCTTGGCCTTGACAGAGTACATAAGGACATAAACAATATCCTCTGAGGTTGCTGATGATCACATGAATTATTAATTATAATCCATGTGATCATCAGCAGTCAGATGTCTTATCTGACTGGTTCCAATCGAACAAAGGAAAATCTCTGAATGCAAAATACTATCCATACATTTCACTTTCCATTTATGAGCAAAAGTACACTGAAAGGACAGGATTCGTGGGATGCCTGGTTCCTGGGTAACGCGACGCTGTAACCCCTATCGCTAGTGGACGAACGCACCGCTTGGCAAGTATATATAGGTACACTGTATCACTGAGTTCACGTAGACTGTAATTCGATGTCAGTATGGATAAACGTTGTGAGTTAACCAACTTTAAAAGAGGGATGATAGTGGATGCCCGATGCATACTAACTCTATCGCGGAGGTGGTACAGAAATTGCACTATCCCCATTCGACAGTATCAAGAGTGTATCGGGAATATGTCATTTCCAAAATAACATCTCATCGTGGACAGCGCTGTGGGCGGAGAAAGGTGATGGATGAGCGTGGCCTTCGACGTCTGTTTCGCATTGTTTCAGCCAACCGGAGAGCGACAGTGGCACATATAACCGCCAATTTCAACGAGAGAGGTACCAGAAACGTCTCCAAGACAATTAGGCGATCACTAGCTGCAAAAAGTTATAGGAGCCTCCGACTCACCAGAGTCCTATTGCTAACAGTACGACACAGGACTCTAAGCTTCAACTGGGTGAAAGAATATCAGCACCGGACTCGGGATGATTGGAAACGGGTTTCCTGGCCCGATGAGTACTGTTTCCAGTTATTTCGAGGGGACAGGAGGGTGCGTATCTGACGGAAACCGCACGACGTTATGCAGCCGTCATGTCAACAAGGAACTGTTGAGGCAGTTGGACGGTCATGATCAACTGGCACACGTTGGGACCTCTAGGCGCATTGCAGAACGGACTAGGTTACGTGCCATCCTTGCAGGCCATCTGCATCCCTTCATGATTATCGTGCACCCACAGAGCAATGGACTCTTCCAGCAGGAAAATGCGCCTAGCCACAGAGTAGTGGTGACTACAACATGGTTCGAAGAGCATTCCGCAGATTTTTTTACCACTATGGAATGGCCTCCCCGTTCACCGGACATGAACCGTGTGAAGCAAGCATGGGTGGGAATACATTTGGAACGCTTTAGTGAACTAGTGGATTCAATGCTTCGCCCTATGACAGCCCTTATCCGGGCAAAAGGTGGGCTGACCTGTTATTAGGTATGTATCCCATGATTTACGTTCACTCAGTGTACGGGTGGTACTCCTGCAAGGAAAAAAAAATCAAAGGCAAATACATAATAAGCTCGATCGAGCCGGTGTCCACTATCACTGTAATCAAAAGAGGGAACCCCATAATAAGCGCATAATGCCTTCAGTGAGGTCTAACCAACTTCATCAACCATTTAGCGTTTTCATGTTCGCTTTCGCAATGCACCAACCATTGTCAGGTTCCACGGTGATACTTATTCAGCCACTCCCCGCTTGATAATTGGTACCAACCATCAGCGATGATCTTCGTATCAATTACTCCTCGGTTCACAGGCTAAGATGGGAATGGGATGCATAATATCTTTGCTCCTCTCTTCACTGTGGAGCATCATGAATGAATATGGAATACTCTCCAGGCTAAACTACAGTTCTTGTGAGCTTTCTCCATTTGAAAGTGGCTTTCCCTTCTTTATACACCCAACATAAAAATAGAAGTCTAAAATTGGACTTTCAAGATGAGTATATTTTTATTACGAGTATATACAGCGGAAACTGAACTTGGCCTGTTATAACGTAAGATCACTCATCGGTGAAGACAGGATATTAGAGCTGGAAAAGGAATTAGAAAATGTGAATTGGAATACCATCGGTTTGGCTGAAACAAGAAGAAGAAATGAATCATTTATAAGTTTATCAAGTGGAAATCTGCTGTACACCAATGGAAACAGTGAAAGGAGTGAAGGTGAAGTTGGGTTTCTGGTCCATAAAGATTTTAAAAACAACATTTTGGAATACAAAAGTACATCATCAAGGGTGTCAAGACTAATACTCAAGATTTCTAAGAGGTACAAGCTAAAGATTATAATGATTTATGCACCAACATCGAGCCATGATGATGAAGAGGTTGAAGAAATGTACACCGAAATTGAGAGTCTTCTAGATGAGCAGAAAACCCACTACACTATTATTATGGGAGACTTCAATGCTAAGGTTGGAAAAAGACAAAACAGCGCAGAAAGGGGAACTATAGGAAATTTTGGAATTGGTGAAAGAAATGAAAGAGGCGAAAGACTTGTGGAATTTGCAGAATCTCAAGGACTGTCAGTAATGAACACTTTTTTCAAGAAAAGGATGAACAGAAAGTGGACATGGAAGAGTCCAAATGGATTAACTACTAATGAAATCGACTTCATCCTCACTAACAGAAGATATATTGTGAATGATGTTACCGTCCTGAATAAGGTAAATGTTGGAAGTGATCACAGAATGGTAAGATGTACACTCGATGTAGATATAAGAAAAGAAAGGAAAAAACTGACTCGAGTAAATAATACAAAGGTCTTTGAGATAACACAAGAGGAGAAAAAGCAGTATGTACTGGAACTTAAGAACAAGTTTGAGCTTCTGCAGACTGCTCAGGACCAAGATATCGACGAGGAATATTACAACTTTCTGAAAGTGATAAAGCCCAAGAAACCTATAGGGAAAAAGAAATCCAAAGAAGAAAAAATTAGTCAAGAAACACTTCTTATGATGAACCGAAGGTGACAAATGAAGAACAAGATAAACACTGACAAGGAGAAAGTTGAGTATACTGAGTTATGCAAAGCCATTAGAAAGAGACTCAGAGAGGACATAAAAAGATTTAACACAAGAAAAGTAGAACAAGCATTAACAAATTATTTAAATCAGCAGCCATGAGCAGAAATACAGAAAGACAAATGATACTGAAACTGAAGAATAGCGATGGTGTATTTATAAACAGCAGAGAAGGCATAATTCAAATAGCAGAAGATTACTATAGAGAATTATACAAGGAGCGAGGGAATGATACCAGCAGCGGGGAAGACGGATTGCAAAGTAGCAACACATACGACATACCCGATATTCTTCCTGATGAGGTAGAACATGCATTGAAGAAAATGAAGAATCCGAAAGCCCCAGGGGAAGATGAAGTTACTGTAGAGTTGTTAAAATTTCCAGAATCTCAAGGACTGTCAGTAATGAACACTTTTTTCAAGAAAAGGATGAACAGAAAGTGGACATAGGAAGAGACATAACACAAAAACTGGCAAGGCTCTTCACAAAGTGCATTAGGAAAGGTGTGACGCCTAAGCAGTGGAATAATGCAATCATAGTTTTGCTGCATAAGAAAGGAGATAGATCAGAAATTGGAAATTATAGACCAATTAGCTTGTTATCCCACATCTACAAGTTGTTCACAAGGGTCATTACTAACAGATTAGAAAGAATACTTGACGAGAATCAACCGAAAGAGCAAGCTGGCTTTAGGACAGGATTCTCAACTATGGATCAACTTCACGTAATATCACAGCTAATGGAGAAAGCAAATGAATATAAAACACCATTATGCCTGGCATATGTGGATTATGAAAAGGCATTTGACTCCATACAGCATAAGGCAATGTTTCGGGCACTGGAAAGACAAGGCATAGATACCCCACATATTATGATTTTGAAGAAAATATACGAGAGTGCTACCTCCTTTATTAGACTAGACAAAGACAGTAGGAAATTTAAAATTGAGAAAGGGGTTCGACAAGGAGACACAATATCTCTGAAGCTGTTTACTGCTGCCCTTGAGGAAGCTTTCAGAAGATTAGACTGGTCGCAGAAAGGAGTCAATGTGAACGGAGAGTACCTAAACCATTTACGATTTGCAGATGACATTGTGGTCATAAGCCACGATCCCAAAGAATTAGAGGAAAATCTTAATCAGTTATGCACAGTTAGTAAGGATTTTGGACTAAAGATGAATATGGCTAAAACAAAAGTAATGATGAACAAGTATGCCACGGAAAGGGAAATAATGATTGAAGGAGCAGTAATTGAAAAGGTGGAGTCGTATACTTATCTGGGACAAGTTATTAGCTGTAATAATGATAAATGGCTGGAAGTCAAGAGAAGAATAAATTTTGGATGGATAGCATTCAGGAAATATAGTCACATACTGAAGAGAAATATCCCAGTTTGTCTGAAACATAAAATAATGAATCAATGCATACTCCCCACCATGACTTATGGAAGTGAAACTTGGGCACTCACCAAAAGAGTGGAAGAGAAGCTAAGAACTACATAGCGAAGAATGGAACGAATTATATTGGGAATCAGACTGTTAGATAAGAAGAGAAACACATGGATTAGGCAGCAAACTCAAGTAAAGGACATTCTTATCAAAACTAAAGAACTAAAATGGTCTTGGGCAGGACACATAGCTCGAAGACATGATGACAGATGGACTAAGAAAATAACAGAATAGTACCCAAGAGGAGCTAGAAGAGAACCTGGAAGACAAAGGCGGAGATGGATAGATGAAATTCATGAGTTTTTGGGTAGTAAATGCCAGTGTTCAAAACAGAAGGAACTGGAAAGTTGCTGGAGAGGCCTTCATCCTGCAGTGGATTGAAAATGCCTGATGATATTTTTATTGCACCTTAAATCGATGCGAAGGATCGATACTAACAATGCTAATTACATCATTACCAGCTGCTTAATTGCTAACCGTCATCCACACTTAGCTGTTGGAAATACACTTGTTTTTCTGCTTTTCTGATACATTGCGAATAACCCGTCTTTCACTTTAATTTTGATTCTTCTGTACCGTGACCACGATTATCCTCTTCGAATATATGCGTTGTCCCCCAACATGGACTTAAATCGAGAATATTTATTGAGAAAAATTAAATTTTTAGTTTTGAATTTGGTCTCAAATGACATCAATAAACCACTTGGCCCGCGTTCTTTTAGAGGACCTGATGAGGTTCTTTTAGAGGACGATTATCCTCTTCGAATATATGCGTTGTCCCCCAACATGGACTTAAATCGAGAATATTTATTGAGAAAAATTAAATTTTTAGTTTTGAATTTGGTCTCAAATGACATCAATAATGACATCAATAAACCACTTGGCCCGCGTTCTTTTAGAGGACCTGATGATGACTTCAAGATTGCCTTTGTGAAGATTTAACGTTCTTTATTACTGATGACATGCTTGAATTGCTTCAGGTATTTGTATGAGGCATACGACTTCATAATTGACCGTTGGGTGTGTTTGCTCAGCATCGTCACATAATTTGAGAGATTTTTCTCTCGGCTTGTAAGTCAGCAGATAAATTTAGAGATGTGGATTCTTCTACTAATTCATTATCTGAGGAGGCTGAAACTTCAGACTCCCAACTTTGGACTCTGAGAATGTTGTAGAAATAAAAATTAGTTCTTGAAGCTCTTCCCTGAATTAAAGATAAATTCGTCGGCTTAGAGGGATCAAAGGAACCTGCCAGTCAATCCTTGGAACATTCTAGCATACAATGGACCAGCGTAATCCTTCAACATTTCATATTGAGCTTTTTTTATGATTCTTTTAGAACCTTCTTTGTGCGTCTTTGATTTGTTCCTTCACATTAATTCCAGTAATATGAAGTAATAAGTTCTTATGTCAGCAGCTGCAAGAGTTGTCGCTTTTTCACTTTCGAGAAATATACATAAAAAATATGGAGAAATTATTAGTCAAAGCAAGACCGTCATGGGTAGGTTGATAAAATCGCAGTCCTTATCCACAGCGAGTGGGAAACACCTCGGATCGAATCCAGTGAATGACGTGCGCAATTTTTATGGGCCCTTTTCACAATGTGGCTGAGTTAGTCGGTCTCAGGCAATGATAACATGGTTTTTCTCTGGAAACTCCAGTTTTTCGTCAGAAAGTCGACAACAGAACACACAATTTACACACATATTATATACAAACGAATATATTTAGGCCACCTGAATAATGAAATTCATGTGCTGTGCTGTGCCTTATGTCTGTTAATTGCGTGTGTTCTATTGTCGACTTTGTCTGTATGATGGACGAAAAATCAAAGTTTCTGGGGGGAAAACCTATCTACACTTGCTATCTACGCCTGAGATCGACTAACTCAGCCACGGAGTGAAAAAAGCCCATTAAAGTTCCTCGCGTCATCGATGTGATTCGAACCCGGGCTTTTTCCACCCGGTGTGGGGAGGACGGTGACGATACGACGGTGTTACATATATTATATACAGCGAAATATGGTTTAAATTGCTGACGCGCCTAAAAATCCTTCGACTTAGAGATTGTAAATCAGGCAACAGCGCATTCTGTCCTCTGCTTCAGTAAGATTCTTCATTCGTTCAGATCTTCATTTCCTGACATTGAAGTCGTTGAAGCTTTGTTACCTGGAGGTTTATTATTTACATCAATATCAAAAAATGTTTATTTGATCGTAAAAAAAGAAATGGCCTCCTCCTCCATCCTCCATCCTGCATCAAAATCGAAACAGACCTATTAATACGAATGTTGCAAATATTTGCAGTTATAGCATTAAGGGAGGCATTTCGATTTTGATTCCTTGTTTTTATAAAAACAAAATGAAACATACATATCCAAAATCAAAAATAAACACATATATATAAAAAGAAAAAAAAAAAAAAAAACCAGCCCGTCTTGATTATGAATCACAATTTCGCCTAATAAGGGTTGCATAAGTCAATATGCAAACCTCGTAATGGTTGTTTGTGCACTGTGTTACCATCGAGCGCACCTCTGCGCTACTTCCATAATAAGTGTCACATACTCCACATGTGCGCACAGCGAATTGATTCTTGTTCACTAATTCCAATAAGGACCTAGTGATATCATATTCCCTTCACAAACCCACGTTATTTGGCTTACTGTGATTCTCAACCTCCGCTCCCCGCCGCAAAATTGATTCCAGTGTCTTCATGGCCCGCATGGTCCTCACATAAAACAATTTCTGCAACAGCTCACAGCAGGCAAAACTATGCGAATGAGACACAAAAAAAAAATTTCCATAATGTCCTAATGGGATAGCCCAAAAGAACAAGAAGGATTCTGAAAAGAATGTCCACAATTCTCCTCCATCTCTTCTATAAGAAAAAGAGAGAGGAGGTTTCCATGTATACCTAATAAGTGTCACATAATCCACATATGGGCAAAGAAATTTGATGGTTCTTGGACACTAATTCCACTAAGACCCTAGCAATATTGATTTCGGTATTCTCTATCGCTCTGGTATTTTCTGACTCCTTAAATATTAGATTAAAATAGTAATTGCACCCATCCAGGTAGTCACATCCACTGCGCGCATCCAGTGGATGGATTTTATCTTCCTGGATGGATGGCTCTGTGCACCCATGAGTGTGACACACTGCATGGGTGCACTCAGCTTTTAGTGATGATTTATCAACAGTTCTTCGCCAACCACTTCCACTGCTAGTCTCCACTCTGATTCCCAACCTCCAACTCCCCGCCTGATAATTGATACCAACCAACCACAATGATCTTTGTATCAATTACTCCTCGGTACAGAGCAGCTGCAGCTAACAAGGAAATGAGAAGCGACATAAATAATCTCTCTCTGATGTTCTTCTTGATGGGACGGTCTCATGATGGGACGGCTTCCTCGAATTGAGATTAATCTATAAAATAATCCACAATTCTTGTCAACCTCCGAATGAGTGTCTTTCCTCGTCTTTATATACTTTTCGCTACAATGGAACTCTAACAATGGATTGGTTGAGGGATGCAAGAGTTTATAATTCACCTTCCGGCAATGCTAACAGTATTATTAATACTAATAATGCTACATTATTAGCAGCTCTTTAATTGTTGACCATCGTCTACACCAAGGTGAAGGAAATAATGGTATTTGGAGCGAGTATTGTGGCACGTCTAGTTCTCTGCTTCATCACCGTTAGCATAATTACTGTTTCCATGATTATCGTGGTGGTATATTTACACACCGTTTCATCAATTATTAGGACATAAAAACAAAAGACATTTGTATAAGCGAAAAGCATTTTTGATATTAATATCATTCCATTTGGCTTTATTAATATCAATAATCCTATGGGTCACTTTCTACATCTTTATGGTATGAAACGATTGGAATCTTGTCCACTCATTCCGCATCATTGCAGCCAGTTGTCTGATTAAACAAGCCATTCTTTTCTGGCTTTCAACGGTTCAAAAACATTCCACAGATAGCAGTAGTAATAACCATACAGTGCAAGGAAGGCGCGGGCTTTTATGCACTGGCCGAAAGATAAAGAAATGAGTAGATAAGAAAATACAAATTATTAGCTTCCCTCTCCACATTGACAAATATCCAGTTGTCTTTTAATTTCTTCAAACTGTCAGTTTCAACTACTTGCGAAGGCACGTTGTTGAATCTGACAGTTTGAGTAAATCAAAGAATAAAAATCTAAGAATGTGTGATCTTGCTGAGAATACAAATTGTAGAGTACGCTGAAATTTTGTTCCATAAGTGATTTTGTAGCAGAGAGTATAAATTTATATGTTACATTTATACCATAAAGAAGGAATTATGAATAATAGAGGATGGAGCATATATGATACATATTGCCCACCAAATCCCTACTCTCGTCGGTTTCACATTGATTTCGGTGTCACTTCAATAGCATATCAATTGCCCATTGACCTCTGTGGCACACCCTCCATCTTAGGCAGGCTATCCCCCAACGAAAGCTAAGACTGCAGCAGGTATAAACCTCCATTCCTCCGACAGAACAGTGACCATCCAAGCTTCCGCTGTGGGACGTAATGGTCTGATATCCTAACTGAGTGGTTCAGTTCATTCCATTGGTGATCAGCAAGGTGCAAATCGACATGTTTCGCAAGTCGTTGCAGCTTTTATATATTAATGTACATGAAGAGGACCGGTGGGAATCTCTTGGGGATTATGTCTCATCCTAAAGAGCATGGAAGTGTCCAAAATGCTAAGAAATGTGTCGGCGTCCAATAGATCCACACAACCACCAAAGATCTTAATCGGAATCCAACCTCCTTTGATCATCCTAATTGACAAAATGCACTGCAGCAGTAGATGTTCTCTAGGTATGTATGTATTTGTGTAGTGCGGCACCTGGAACGTTAGGTCAACCCTGCCTCGTTTCACTTTTAAGGCACAGGACTCTGCCGATATGGCCAGAAATGGACTGGCTGTTTCGCTACCTGGAATCAGCAGGTCGGATACGTGCCACCACCATGGGAAGGTAGACCAGGGGTTACCAACAGGCGTCAGCAGAACAGAGGGACGCCAAGAGCCCAACAAAGTTCGAGTCAAATTAGTGAGGGAAAAAAAATCTTATACAACTATACACCTCAACGACAGATGATCCTTTGAGGTTTCAAAGTAAACAATGCGTGTAATCTCGTTAACTTTTAAAAATTAGCATAAATATAAAAAAAAAACTAAATGTTATATACAAGGTAAAAGAAAATAACCAATGATAATAATCCCAAGGGGAAAAAAAACCTATACCGGTACCATTCAACCAACAAGACTTTACATAAGAATTTCAGCCCAGAAGCAAGGACAAATCTTATAAACAGCTTAGGTTAAATATGACATCCAGTAAGTCCTGCAGTCATCAGTAGCAAAGTCAAATCAGTTAACAGCCAGCCGAGCCATTTCAGGAGCATAGGAAGTTTCATCGTTAAAATGAGTTGTAGTACATTTCCACAATATTCGGCTTCATGGGGAAACCAATAATTCCCCCTGTTTATCAGTGCATGGGAGCACAGTTCTTGGCCTTGCACATCACATTCTCTATGCTGTTTTTTATTCTTATGTTACATGGCTATTAGAATATTCTGGACAGAGTACATAAGGCCATCAACAATATCCTCTGAGGTTGCTGATGATCACAAGAATTATTAATTATAACCGTATAATATATCACTGGTTCCAATCGAACAAAGACCCCTATCGCTATTCGAAGTACCCATCGCTTGGCAGATATATAAGTACACTGCATCACTGCATTCACCTAGACGGTAATTCGATGTCAGTATGGATAAACGTCGTGAGTTAATTGACTTGGGAATAGGGATGATAGTGGGTGTCCGATGCATAACTCACTCTATTGCGGAGGTGGTACAGAAATTGCACTGTCCCCGTTCGACAGTATCAAGAGTTTATCTCGAATATGCCATTTCCGAAATAACATCTCATCGTGGACAGCGCTGTGGGCAAAGAAAGGTGGTGGATGAGCGCGGTCTTCGACGTCTGTTTCGTATTGTTTCAGCCAACCGAAGAGCGATAGTGGCCCATATCACCGCCAACTTCAACGAGGGAGGTTCCAGAAATATCTCGAAGAACATGGCAATCACTAGCCGCATTGATTATGGGAGCCGCAGATCCACCAGAGTCCCATTGCTAACAGTACGACACAGGACTCTAAGCCTCAACTGGGTGAAAGAACATCGGCACCGGACTTGGGATGACTGGAGATGGTTTTTCCTGGTCTAATGAGTCCCATTTCAGCTATACATCACTCATATCAACAGGGAACCATAGAGGCAGGTGGGCGGTCAGTGATGGTCTGGGGCGTGATCAACTGACACATGTTGGAGCCACTGATACGTCTAGACGCATCTCTGAAAGGAAAAAGTTATGTGTCCATCCTTTCCGACCATCTGCATCCCTTTATGGTCATCGTGCACCCACAGAGCAATGGACTCTTCCAGCCACAGAGCAGCGGTGACTACAACATGGTTCGAAGAGCATTCCGCAGATTTTACCACCATGGAATGGCCTCCCCGTTCACCGGACATGAACTGTGTGAAGCATATTTGGGATGCGGTGGTTTCGAGCTTTGGATCCTCCAGCATGGGATGCGACTGAATTATGGACAGTGGAACAGCAAGCATGGATGGGAATACTTTTGGAAAGCTTTCGTGAACTAGTGGAAGGAATCAATGTGTACGGGTGATACTCCTGCAAGGAAAAAAATCAAAGGGAAATATATAATAAGCTCGATCGAGCCGGTGTCCCCTATCACTGTAATCCAAAGAGGCAGCCCTACAATAACCGCACAGCGCCTTCAGTGATGTCTTGCAACTTCAACAACCACTCAGCGTTTTTATGTTCGCTTTCTCAATGCACCAACCATTATCAGGTTCGACGATGATTCTTATTCAGCCACTCCCCGCCTGATAATTGGTACCAACCATCAGCGATGATCTTCGTATCAATTACTCCTCGGTTCACAAAACATGGTTCACAAGCAAAGATGGGAATGAGATACATAATATCTCAGCTCTTCTCTTCATTGTGTGGCAAATTGAATGAATATACAATACTCTCCGGGCTAATATACAGTTATTTTGAACTTCCTCTATTTTACGGTGGCTTTCTCTTCTTCCGATGAACCCACATAAAAATGGAAGTCTAAAATTGGACTTTCAAGATGAGCATGTTTTTATTTCACCTCATGTCGATGCGAAGGGTATTATTGATACTAATAATGCTAATTACATTACCAGCTGCCTAATTGCTCACCGTCATCCACACTTAACTGTTGGATGTACATGTGTTTGGAGCAGATATTGTGGCATTTTTTTTTTCTGATTCATTGTGAATAACCGCAGTCTTTCACTTTGATTTTGATTCTTCTGTACTGTGACCACGTTTATCCTCTTCGAATACATGCCTTCTCCCCCAACATTTACTTCGACCTTTAAGCGAGAATATTTACTAAGAAAAATGAAATTTTGAATTTTGAATTTGTTCCGAAATGGCTTAAATGACATTAATAAACCACTCGACCCACCTTCTTCAAGAAGCCACTTGTTTTTTGTATTTGGACAGGGCAACCTTGTTCCCCGGACTTGCAACGTTGCTTCCATTTCTATAATTAAATGAAAACGACTTGTTCTAGCTTTCAACTGTTGTTCCGAAACATCCCGAAGGTTCAATTGGGCTAAAATCTGCATTGTGAGATGGAAGTGGCCTGTTCACCTTATTTATCTCAAAGCACTGTTAATAAGCTTTAAGGAGTGTTGTCATTCCGATACAAGTAAAGTTTTTCTCCAGAGAACTGCTCCAATCCAGGTAAGTCAGTAACACCCAATGGTCAACTGGAAATTTGTAACGATCAACTGGATTTATGTTATCGAACTTCATTGTCAGTATGATCCCTTCAGGAGAATATTAATTTCTGGGTTTCCAAAATCGGCCACCACTGAACAATCTTTTTCCCAGTTGGATGGTAATTCAGAATTTGGGTCTTTATAAGGCATTATCTTATAGTGGGGGTTAGTTGGGGGCATTCTTCGCTGCTAGCTTCTCCCTTATGATAGCATTCAGTCAGCCATGTTGTTTTCCTCATTTCACCTTAATATGTTTTATTTATTTAGACTTGCTATTTATTGACATGTCACTGAGAAAGTTTGTTTGAAATTCAACGGCTGTGCTTATTGAACTCTAGCTCTGCTGAGTCTGAGTTGTGTGAAAGAATACAGAAATCTAGGAAACCTCTTAAAAAGCCGAGTATCGTTTCTCAATGAGAAAAAGAATAAAAAGTTTGCAACTCATCTTAATATTGGCAAGGAACATGGTTTTTACTTTCTCAATTACAAATGATAAAAGTTTTAGAGGACCTGATGACGACTTCAAGATTGCCTTTGTGAGGATTTAATGACGACTTCAAGATTGCCTTTGTGAGGATTTAATGACGACTTCAAGATTGCCTTTGTGAGGATTTAATGTTCTTTATTGGTGATGACATGAATGAATTGCTTCAGCATGTAAGTCAGCAGCTAAATTTAGAGACGTTGATTCATCATCTGAGGAGGCTGAAACTTCAGTCTCAACTTACGGCTCTGAGAATGTTTTATACATAAATATTGGAGCTTCTTGGAGCTCTTCCCTGAATTAAAGATAAATTCGTCGGCTTAGAGGTATCCAGGGAGCCTGCAGGTCAATCCTTGAAACATCTTAGCACACAACGGACCGGAATCAATTAGATTCTTTTTGAATGCAGTACAATAAACACCTTTATCCGTCTTTGATTAGTTCCTTCAGATTAATTCCAGTAAGGTGAAGTAATAAGTCCATACGTCAGCATCAGCAAGAATTGCAAATTCCTCACTTGTTTAGAGAAATTTTCATAAAAATATGGAGAAATTATTAGTCAACGCAAGCCCGTTGTCGAATGGTTGATAAAATCGCAGTCCTTCTCCACACTCGGATGGAATCCAGTGAATGACGTGAGGAATTTGTATGGGACCTTTTCACGAAGTGGCAGAGTTAGTCCGCCTCAGGAGATGGTAGCATGGTTTTCCTCCTGAAACTCCGGTTTTTCATCAGAAAGTCGACCACAGAACACACACAATTTACAGACATATCACATATACGACGAAATATGGTCTAAATTGCTGACGCGCCTAAAAATCCTTCAACTTAGAGATTGCAAATCAGGCAACAGCGCACTCTGTCCTCTGCTTCAGTAAGATTCTTCATTCGTTCAGATCTTCATTCCTTCAGATCTTCATTTCCTGACATTGAAGTCGTTGAAGCTTTGTTACCTGGAGGTTTATTATTTACATCAATATCAAAAAATGTTTATTTGATCGTAAAAAAAGAAATGGCCTCCTCCTCCATCCTGCATCAAAATCGAAACATCCCTATTAATACGAATGTTGCAAATATTTGCGGTTATAGCATTAAGGGAGGCATTTCGATTTTGATTCCTTGTTTTTATAAAAACAAAATGAAACATACATATAAAAAATCAAACATAAACACATATATATATATATATAAAAACAAAAAAAAAACCAGCCCGTTTTGATTATGAATCACAATTTCGCCTAATAAGGGTTGCATAAGTCAATATGCAACCCTCGTAATGGTTGTTTGGGCTCCCTCGAGCGCACCTCTTGCGCTCCTTCCATAATAAGCGTCACATACTCCACATGTGCGCACAGCGAATTGATTCTTGTTCACTAATTCCAATAAGGACCTAGTGATATCATTCACAAACCCACGTTATTTGGCTTACTGTGATTCTCAACCTCCGCTCCCCGCCGCAAAATTGATTCCAGTGTCTTCATGGCCCGCATGGTCTTCACATAAAACAATTTCTGCGACAGCTCACAGCAGGCACAACTATGCGAATGAGACACGAAAAAAAATTTCCATAATGTCCTAATGGGATAGCCCCAAGGAAAAGGAGGATTCTCAAGAGAATGTCCACAATTCTCCTCCATCTCTTCTATCAGAAAAAAAGAGAGGAGGTTTCCATGTATACCTAATAAGTGTCACATAATCCACATATGGGCAAAGAAAATTGATGGTTCTTGGACACTAATTCCACTAAGACCCTAGCGATATTGATTTCGGTGTTCTCTATCGCTCTGGTATTTTCTGACTCCTGAAATATTAAATTAAAATAGTAATTGCATCCATCCAGTTAGTCACATCCACTGGGAGCATCCAGCGGATGGATTTTATCTTCCTGGATGGATGGCTCTGTGCACCCATGAGTGTGACACACTGCATGGGTGCACTCAGCCTTAATGATGATTTACAACAGTTCTTCGCCAACCACTTCCATTGCTAAGCTCCACTCTGATTCCCAACCTCCAACTCCCCGCCTGATAATTGATGCCAGCTAACCACAATGATCTTTGTATCAATTACTCCTCGGTACAGAGCAGCTGCAGCTAACAAGGAAATGAGAAGCGACATAAATAATTTCTCTCTGATGCTCTTCTTCATGGAACGGTCTCTTGATGGGACGGCTTCCTCGAATTGAGATTAATCTATAAAATAATCCACAATTCTTGTCAACCTCCGAATGAGCGACTTTCCTCATCTTTATATACTTTTCGCTACAATGGAACTCTAACAATGGACTGGCTGAGGGATGCAAGAGTTTATAATTCACCTTCCGGCAATGCTAACAGTATTATTAATACTAATAATGCTACATTATTAGCAGCTCCTTAATTGTTGACCATCGTCTACACCAAGGTGAAGGAAATAATGGTATTTGGAGCGAGTATTGTGACACGTCCCGTTCTCTGCTTCATCACCGTTATCATAATTACTGTTTCCATGATTATCGTGGTGGTATATTTACACACCGTTTCATCAATTATTAGGACACTAAAAGCAAAAGACATTTGTATAAGCGAAAAGCATTTTTGATATTAATATCATTCCATTTGGCTTTATTAATATCAATAATCCTATGGGTCACTTTCTACATCTTTATGGTATGAAACGATTGGAATCTTGTCCACTCATTCCGCATCATTGCAGCCAGTTGTCTGATTGAACAAGCCATTCTTTTCTGGCTTTCAACAGTTGTTCAAAAACATCCCACAGATAGCAGTAGTAATAACCATACAGTGCAAGGAAGGCGCGGGCTTTTATGCACTGGCCGAAAGATAAAGAAATGAGTAGATAAGAAAATACAAATTATTAGCTTCCCTCTCCACATTGACAAATATCCAGTTGTCTTTTAATTTCTTTAAACTGTCAGCTTCAACTACTTGCGAAGGCACGTTGTTGAATTTGACAGTTTGAATAAATCAAAGAATAAAAATCTAAGAATGTGTGATCTTGCTGAGAATACTAGTTATAGAGTACGCTGAAATTTTGTTCCATAAGTGATTTTGTAGCAGAGAGTATAAATTTATATGTTACATTTATACCATAAAGAAGGAAACTATGAATAATAGAGGATGGAGCATATATGATACATATTGCTCACCAAATCCCTACTCTCGTTGGTTTCACATTGATTTCGGTGTCACTTCAATAGCATATCAATTGCCCATTGGCCTCTGTGGCACACCCTCCATCTTACGCAGGCTATCCACCAACGAAAGCTAAGACTGCAGCAGGTATAAACCTCCATTCCTCCGACAGAACAGTGACCATCCAAGCTTCCGCTGTGGGACGTAATGGTCTGATATCCTAACTGAGTGGTTCAGTTCATTCCATTGGTGATCAGCAAGGTGCAAATCGACATGTTTCGCAAGTCGTTGCAGCTTTTATATATTAATGTACATGAAGAGGACCGGTGGGAATCTCTTGGAGATTATGTCTCATCCTAAAGAGCATGGAAGTGTCCAAAATGCTAAGAAATGTGTCGGCGTTCAATAGATCCACACAACCACCAAAGATCTTAATCGGAATCCAACCTCCTTTGATCATCCTAATTGACAAAATGCACTGCAGCAGTAGATGTTCTCTAGGTATGTATGTATTTGTGTAGTGCGGCACCTGGAACGTTAGGTCAACCCTGCCTCGTTTCACTTTTAAGGTACAGGACTCTGCCGATATGGCCAGAAATGGACTGGCTGTTTCGCTACCTGGAATCAGCAGGTCGGATACGTGCCACCACCATGGGAAGGTAGACCAGGGGTTACCAACAGGCGTCAGCAGAACAGAGGGACGCCAAGAGCCGAACAAAGTTCGAGTCAAATTAGTGAGGGAAAAAAAATCTTATACAACTATACACCTCAACGACAGATGATCCTTTGAGGTTTCAAAGTAAACAATGCGAGTAATCTCATTTACTTTTAAAAATTAATATTAATATCAAAATAAATAAAAGGTTAAAGATCAAAGAAAATAATTAACGATAACAATTCCAAGAGAGAGAAAAAAAAAACCCTACACCTATACCATTCAACCGACAAAACTTTACACAAGCATTTCAGCCCAGAAGTTGGCACAAACCTTATTAACAGCTTAGGTTACATATGACATCCAGTAATTCCTGCAGTCATCAGCAGCAAAGTCAAGTCAGTTAACAGCCAGCCGAGCAATTTCAGGAGCACAGAAAGTTTCATCGTTAAACTGAGTTGTAGTACATTTCCACAATATTCGGGTTTCTTCGGAAACCAATAATCCCGCCTGTTTATCGGTGCCTGGCCCACAATCCTTGGCTTTGCACATCACATTCTCTATGCTGTTTTTTATTCTTATGTTACATGGCTATTAGAATATTCTGGACAGAGTACATAAGACCATCAACAATATCCTCTGAGGTTGCTGATGATCACATGAATTATTAATTATAATTCATGCGATCATCAGCAGTCAGATGTCTTATCTGACTGGTTCCAATCGAACAAAGGAAAATCTCTAAATGCAAAATACTCCCCATACATTTCACTCTCCATTTATGAGCAAAAGTACACTGAAAGGACAGAATTCATGGGATACCTGGTTCCTGGATAAAGCAAAGCTGTCAACCCTATCGCTAGTGGAACCACCCATCGCTTGGCAAATATATAAGTACACTGTAACATTGCATTCACGTAGACGGCAATTCGATCTCAGTATGAATAAACGTCATGCGTTAACCGACTTTGAAAGAGCGATGATAGTGGATGCCCGGTTCATAACTCACTCTATCTCGGAGGTGGTACAGAAATTGCACTCTCCCCGTTCGACAGTATCAAGAGTTTAACGGGACTACGCCATTTCCGAAATAATATCTCATTGTGGACAGCGCTGTGGGTGGTGAAAAGTGGTTGATGAGCATGGCCTTCGTCGTCTGTTTCCTATTGTTTCAGCCAACCGGAGAGCGACAGTGGCACATATCACCGCCAACTTCAACGAGGGAGGTTCCAGAAATATCTCGAAGACCATCAGGCGATCACTATCCGCAACAGATTATGGGAGCCGCCGACTCTTCAGAGTCCCATTGCTAACAGCACGACACAGGACTATAAGCCTCAACTGAGTGAAAGAACATCGGCACCGTTTTTGGGATTATTGGAGATGGTTTTCCTGGTCCGATGAGTCCCGTTTCAGCTATGCACCACTCATATCAACAAGGAACCGTAGAGGCAGGTGGACTGTCAGTGATGGTTTGGATCATGATAAACTGGCACATATTGGAACCTCTGGTACGTCTAGACACATCTCTGAACGGACCAGGTTACGTGTCCATCCTTGCAGACCATCTGCATCCCTTCATGGTTATCTTGCATCCACAGAGCTATGGACTCTTCCAGCAGGAAAAATGCGTCTCCCCACAGAGCAGTCGTGACTACAACATGGTTCGAAGAGCATTCCGCAGATTTTATCACCATGGAATGGCCTCCCCATTCACCGAACATGAACCGTGTGAAGCATCTTTGGGATGCTGTGGTTTCGAGCTTTGGATCCTCCACCATGCAATGCGACGGAGTTATGGACAGTGGAACAGCAAGCATGGAGGGAATACTTTTGGAACGCTTTCATGAACTAGTGGAAGGAATCAATGTTTCGCCGTGTGACTGCCCTTATCCGGGCGAAAGGTGTGCTTACCCGTTGCTAGGTATCTATCCCATGATTTATGTCCACTCAGTGTACGGGTGGTACTCCTGCAAGGAAAAAAATCAAAGGCAAATACATAATAAGCTCGATCTAGCCGGTGTCCCCTCTCACTGTAATCCAAAGAGGCAGCCCCACAATAAGCGCACAGCGCCTTCAGTGATGTCTTGCCAACTTCAACAACCACTTAGCGTTTTTATGTTCGCTTTCGCAATGCACCATCGTTGCCAGTTTCCACGGTGATTCTTATTCAGCCACTTCCCGCCTGATAATTGGTACCAACCATCAGCGATGATCTGCGTATCAATTACTCCTCGGTTCACAAAACATGGTTCACAAGCAAAGATGGGAATGAGATGCATAACATCTCAGCTCTTCTCTTCATTGTGGCAAATCGAATGAATATACAATACTCTCCAGGCTAATATAATCTGTATTAAGCGAAAAGCATTTTTAATATATGAATATCATTCCATTTGGCTTTAATGATATCAAGAATCCTATGGGTCACTTTGTCTATCTTTATGGTATGTAAAGACTGCTATCTTGTCCACTCATTCCGCAACGTTGCAGCCTGTTGTCTGATTGAGCAAGGCCATCCTTTTCTGATCCTCAAAAGTTGTTCCAAAATGTCAGACATTGTTCAAAAATGTCAGACAGATATCAATATTAATAACCATACAGTGCAAGGAAGCAGGAGGCTTTTATGCACTGGCCGAAAGAAAAAAAAAATAATAAATGCGTAGATAAGAATATAAAAATTATTTGCTTCCCTCCCCACATTGACAACTATCCAGTAGTCAATGTGGGGAGGAAAGCAAATAATTTGTATTTTCGTAGGTATCTTCAACTGCCTGCGAAAGGCAGGTTGTTGAAACTGACAGTTTGAATAAATGAAGGAATGAAAATCTAAGAATATGCGATGTTCCCGAGAATGCAAGCTGTAGATGTATGCTGAAACTTTGTTCCATAAGTGATTGTCTAGCAGGGAGTATAATTTTATATGTTACATTTATAACATAGGGCAAGAACTATGAATAACTGAGGATGGGGCAGATATGATATTTACTAACCACCAAAAAATATTCGGACATTCGTCGGTTTCACATTGATGTCGGTGCCACTTCAGTAGCATATAAACTGCCCATTGCCCTCTGTGGCACATTGAGCCATCTTAGGCAGGCTATCCGCCAACGAAAGGTAAAACTGCAGCAGGTATAAACCTCCATTCCTCCGACAGAACAGTGACCATCTAAGCTTCCGCTGTGGGACGTATTGGTCTGATATCCTCACCGAGTGGTTCAGTTCTTTCCATTGGTGATCAGCAAGGTGCAAATCGACATGTTTTTAAGTCTTTCCAGCTTTCATATATTCATGTCCGTGAACAGCACCGATAGTAATCTCTTGGGGATTATGTCACATCCTAAGGAGTACGGAGGTGTGCAAAATGCTAAGGAAGGTGTCGGCGTTCCACACAACCAACAAAGATCTTAGTCCGTATCCAACCTCCTTTGAACTTCATTGTTGACACAATACACTGCAGCAGTAGATATTCTCTAGGTATCCTCTGCACTCACAACCGGAATAGGCTCTTGTCAGTTTCGTCACTTCAAAACATCATGCAATTGATGGTGTATGGCTTGTGCCACGTCCTAACTACTTTTGGATGCCTTAAATTCCTGGTTGATCTTTTGCAGGGATGTCTGATAAAATTGTTGTACTATCCATCCTAGTAACCAATAGTCACGTAGAGTGAGCTTCCGTGGTGTTCCTCTGGATTGCTATCACGCTTCCATTTCATGATAGCCTCACGAACGTCAGATTATGGATAGTATAGGTTGTCAGCAACTGCACAAATTCACAAGCCAGCAATGGGGCATCCCGTACTGCTCTAGAAATCAGCCGGCTTGGTTCCAAGTGCCATAACAAGAACAAGTAACTTGTGTGGGTTCAACTGCATTCCTCATATACCAGTCTGTTATTTATCGGAGAAGATTCAATGGACCAATTACGGCCTATGAAAACAGAAGCGTACTCATACGTTTGGAGGTTGCTGTATGTTCTTAATATTACGTAGGAATTTGTATAAATTCAGTTTAGTTTCATCTAAAAACAGGAACTTGGTATAAAATATTTCATCTGATTTCAAGAACAGGTCTAAAATAAAAGAAAATATGATCCCTTATAAACAAAATCTCATTATACTTTTCTCCGGTCATCTTTCCATCTTGTGGCTCATGAAACCATTGTTAGAGAATGGTTTCATGCGCTACAAGATGGAGAAATGACCGGAGAAAAGTATAAAGAGATTTTGTTTATAAGGATCATTCTTTGTATTATTTTATAATGCTTTAGATGTGATTTTTATATAAACTAATAATGAATAGAAAAAATAATATTTAAATGACAAATTCTTGCTTTGCAATTGAAAACTTGAGTCATTTGGAGGTATTTTTACCACGATGGGCCGTTTTATTGAATATATGTAAATCTAATCCTTGAATTTTCCACAAGAGGTATAATATTGCTTTCTTTAAACCTTATAAAAAAGAAATTTCCACCTACTCCATCCCGTTAATTATCGAAATTGAATTAATTAATATTAATACTAATATCACAGTATTTTCGGCTATAATAGTAAGAATGCAAATTGAAATACTGTATTTCTTCAATTGCACAACAGGTTACCCTGTACTCCGTCGGGACCGTATCAGATGTAAACATCATGTTCAAGTTCGATAAGCATCCTTAGAACGAATATTTACTGCACAAGAACCCTATTCAATATGCCTCAGACTCACTCAACCAAGCACTAAAAAAAATAAAATAAAATAATTGCTCATCTCAATGATGGGATTCGAAACCAAACCGTTTCCACTTGATCATTGGAGGACGGCAACTATATCGAACATGCTTCTCACAAGGGACCCTCTGGATCCACAATAAGTATCATATATTCCACGTGTGCATACAGCCATTAGATGATTCTTGGACACTAACTCCACATCAATGTGGAATTAGTGTCCAAGAATCATCTAATGGCTGTATGCACACGTAATTTCAACATAAATCAGAGCTAGGTGCATCCATCCCATCCTGGTGTGTTGTAGAGAAATTCATCTCTCCTCTTCACGGCATCCACTTTTGCAATGCCCAATGGTTCCATTTCTGAGCAAGGGTCGTCGGAAATCCATAGTTTCAGTGAAATGAGGATATTATATTCGGCCTCACAAGCCCACATGACCAGACTTACTATGATTCCCAACATCAGCACCCCGCAGTAAAACTGATTCAATTATTTTGATGGTTCGTGTGGTCCTCTCTTAAATCAATTTCTCAAACAGCTCACAGCAATGAGGCACGACAAAATATCCATGCTGTCCCGATGAGATAGCAATAAAAAATTAGGGGATTCTCCAAGACAAACCACAATTCCATTCCATCTCTTCTCATTCAATGCACAACAATGTTATTAGGGCACCAACACCGCATGTTTCCAAAAATATTCGGGTTTTGCAGGAAAACCATAATGTGATATGCTGAATTATTACTCTATATTTTTGACTGGTTCCAATCGAACAAAGGGAACATGAATCCAAAATACCACCCTTGCATTTTACTTTCCATTTAAGGACAAAATGTGCGGGTGGTATTTTGGACTCCGGCCACGTTCTTCATGGATCACGTTCAAGAGCCACTTGTTTTTGGTAGGTGGAGAGTGGAACCTTGCTTTCTGGACATGCAGCGGTGTTTCCATTTGTATAATTAAACGATTCCGTCTTGTTCTGGATTTTAATCGGCTTTTTTCCGAAACAACCAGAGTTCATTTTGGGTAAAATCTGGATTCTGGGATGGAAGTGGCCGATTAAAGCACTTTGTATCAAGAAATGTTACCGGTACAAGTAAAGCTCCTCTTCAGAGATTTGTCCCAGTCCAGATTAGTACTGTTTAGAATTTTGCAACAATCAACTGGATTCATATTATCATCGATGACAACCAACACACCACGTTACTGAACTTCACCAGTATAATCACGTGCCGATGAACGTTAATTTCAACATAAATCAGAGCTAGGTGCATCCATCCCATTCTGGTGTGTTGTAGAGAAATTCATCTCTCCTCTTCAAGTCATCCACTTCTGCAATGCCCAATGGTTCCGTTTCTGAGCAAGGGTCGTCGGAAATCCATAGTTTCAGTGAAAATGGTTTTTTAGCCTCATTGGTTTCCTCATTTTATTATATTTATTGAGACACCGCCACCTGGATTTTTGCTAATATTCTTAGCATTAAGGCCTCTCCTGCTTACTTGAGATTGCAATTATTATTGTAATCTTCTATTTATTTTATTAATTGTGAATATTGATATGTTACTGGTAAAGGTTGTTCTGAATTCAGCTGCTGATGATTATGGAACTGTAGCTCTGCTGAGCCTGAGTTCAATGAAAGAATACAGACATGTAGAAAACATCTTAACAGCAGAGTATGATTTCTCCTTGACAAAGAGAAGAGAATCTTTCCAAATAATCTATCGTCTCACGTGCGTGGTCGGCCTTCAGAACGACAGGTACAGCTGTTTGAAGGACCAGTGGTGGTCGACCATGAAAAACAACACCCTATGATGACCGCTATATACTCCTACAGGCCAAGAGAGACCGACACCAGATAGAGAAAGATACAGAGAGAGAGAGACTGAGACAGCGACAGAAATAGAGAGAAAGAGGCAGAACAGAGAGACATATGGAGACACAGACAGAGACACGGAGAGACAGATACAGACACAGAGAGACAGATACAGACAGAGATAGAGTGACGGAGACATGGAGAGACGGAGAGAGAGCCACAGAAATGGAGAGAGAGCCACAGAGATGGAGAGACAGACAGACAGAGTGACAGATTCAGAGAGACAGAAACAGAGATAGAGACACAGAGACAGATACTGAAAGACAGAGACAGACAGACAGACATAGACATGGAGAGACAGACAGACATAGACATGGAGAGACAGAGAGACATAGACAGATACACGAAGAGACAAAGGGACAGACAGAAACACGGAGAGGCAGAGAGAGACAGAGATAGAGACACAGAGAGACAGATGCAGAGAGAGACAGAGAGGCAGAGACAGACAGAGATAGAGAATCAGAGAGAGAGACATAAACACATATTATATTCAATTACGCACATTCAATTACAGAATACATACGATGCAGACTTGGGAGACCACTGGTGACGCCTGCTGTTGTTGTTGTTGTTATATGGTTTTTAGGAGCAGTAGCAACTAAGGCCATATTGCTCCGGGAATATGCGGTGGTCATTCCCTGACCTTTCCGCATCCTCCGTATTTGGTGGTGACGGGCTCGAACCCCGGTCTAATCAAGAAGCGTGCGCTACGCACTGCTGCTCCTTCCCACCTGGCTACTAAGGCGCCTGGTGATGCCTGACCCTAAATACTATGCCACTGCTAACACCGATGAGTCAAAACATTATGATCACCTACCTAATATGATGTTGGTTCTCCACGTGCAGCCAAAACAGCTCGTACCCGGCGAGGCACGGACGCTACAAGATTTCTAAATGTCTCTTGTGGCATCTGGTACCAACACGTAACCAGCAGATCCTTTAAAAGCAAAATCGATCGATGACACGAAGGTCGATATTTATTTTTAATATATATTTTATTAATTTTTATCTCTTTATTTAATTTTTGGATTAATTTGATCATATATATATATATATCGTTTTTTTTTTTTTTTTTTTTTTGTAACATGTACCGAATCTTAAAAGTTCTGGATTCTACAGAGTTTCCGGTATATACAGTATATTTTCCTGGAATACTGTATACTCTGAATAGAAAATTCGAGACCATTATGCAACACTCCAGAATAGAAATTTAACACTGTTTTGAAAGCAGTAAGTGCTTCGATTCAATCAACATTATTAAAATATCATATAAAATATGAATGCAAATGTTACAATTCAACAAATATTTAAAGCAAATTTGAAATATTCAGAAAATATATAAAATACTAAAATATTGTTTTAATAACACCTTTTATAAAACATCATAAAGTCGGCACTTAATACCCAGGAGGCTAAATATTATAGCATTTCGCAGTTGCTGATCAACTGTGCGTGTTCTGCTACTGGAGAGGGACGGTGTTTATACCATCAACATGCATTTTACGAATTACGGTCGCGTGTTCTTCCTATGCGTAACTGACTAAGGCACGTTATTCATTCAAACTCTTTTCCTACTGTTGCATTCTTCCCACCCACACCGTTGTACCAGAAAAGAGCGACGCATGATCCAATGAGTATCCCTACTGATTGCGTTATGCTAATTCTTTTGTCATTTCTACAGTATATTCCGACGGAAAAGAATTTATAATTGAACATGCCGAAGACTAATAATGAGCGTTGTAAGGCGTATATAGCACGTATACGTGCAATGCGACCACTTCCATTGAGTACAAAGGAGAGATCTAAGCTATTTCAACAGCGTGGGATGGAGTTGAACAAAGAAGCCAGAGAAGGTCCATCCACAACTTCAGAGCCTTCATCTCCCTAGAAATGCTAGAAGAGAATTTGGAAGAAGGAGTCACGGAAGTTGAATCTGAAAATGAAAACGATGAAGAGTCCTCAAACGTAAGAGAAAAGCAAAGAAGTTTCCTGTAGCGTCGACATTAAACCCGAAACTCACTTTGAATCCGATCATGAACCCATCGTAGTCCTATTGCAGCTCCCAACGCCCAACTTTAATGTCTCCCACTACGTCAAAAGGAAGATCATCATCTCTCCCACCTTCCTACAACCGAACAGATGCCTTTATGCAACAAGATTAATTCCCTGGGAAGTTCTCGAATCAGGAGATCCGGAACTGGCTCTAGACATATTAACTAGATGGTTGCACACTGTTACTATGTTCTCAGCAGCTAAACAGGTCAGTATCTCCGCTAGAACTAATGCTTGGTGGTCTTCGGAGCTAAATCACAGTTTCAAGTGCAAACAGTCCCTCCATAAACAATGGAAACAGTCTGGTACAGCATATGACCGAACTCAGTACTCCAAAGCTAGAGCACTGTTTAATAGATTGAAATCGCAAGCCATTAAAGACCTTATCCAACACTGACAAGACCTTATCCAAAGGCAAAGTGCCATATACCCGTAACTCTAAACCAGATTCCAATTTCAATCCAGTTGAATTGATCAACTATGTAGCCAGATTCCTAGACAACATCACACAACCATATGATTACCAACCAGACCCCATTTCAAGTCCAGATGATGAGCTGTTCTCCATTCAAATCGATCGACAGCAGCTTCGTCAAGCCATTAACTCGCTGCGTCCGTCATGCACCGCTGGCATTGATAATGTCCCACATTTCATCGTAAAGTGCCTCAGTCCATATATCCTTGATCCTCTGCTCTACTTGTTCAACTCCATCCTCTCTCATAGAGTGTTTCCGGCATCCTGGAGCAAATACAGTCTTGCCCCACTACCTAAAGTTCAACTACCAAGCCAGCCGAAGCACTATAGACCGATCTCCACTGCGTCCACGCTCCTAAAGCTACTGGAAAAAGTCCTTCTTCCGCATATAACACGCCATCTTCTTCCACAATCATCAAAACAACTCCATTATGTTCTCCCTAATAGATCAACTGTCTCCAACCTTCTGGCAGTCCAAACGGAAATTTTAAATGCATTTGAGGCCAAATCAGAAATGGCGGTTGTTTATGCCGATATTGAAGCTGCTTTTGATAGCCTCAACATCTCAGCCCTTCTGAATCTCCTAACCAATTTCTTTAGGATCAAAGGTGACGTTTTCGCTTTTCTGCACTCGCTCCTCCGGAACAGAACAGTGTACCTCACTCATCGTAACCTCTGCTATACCCGATCCATCAATGCTGGTGTGCCGCAAGGTGGCGTTTTATCGGGGTTACTTTTTACCGCCCTCCTTATTCCGTTTGTGTGTAACAGAGATGATGTCATTACCTACGCCGACGATAAAAAGTTCCTAACGGAAATACCACCATCAGCCGACAGGGGAGTGATCACATCGGAAATCTGTAATAAGATCACAGCTTTCTCTAGCCATCTCAACCATTTCGGTCTCAAACTGAACCCCCAAAAATCCGTTATTATGGTTTTTTCTCTGAAGAAGTGTCCCACATTCATACAACCCTCACTGCAGGGTGCAGTTATTCCAGTGTTACTAAACACAAAGATCTCGGTGTAACCTTCGACCCAAACCTTAGGTTCAACTGTCACATCGAATGTGTTCTACGCAAGATCAACCGAATGCGCTGGATTGCCCGTCAACATCTTCTTCATAACACAGATGCAAGAACCACAATCAGATACCTGGAAACCATTGTGTATCCTACCTTTCTGTATGCCTCTGAAATATGGGCATCCGCAGTACCTTCTCTCATGAAGCCCATCTTTGCCAGTGAATACTGGATATTGAAGTGGGCAACCCACAAACATCGACTCCCCCCTCAGCAGAGGACCACCAGCATGGCCGACCAACTCCAAATCCCGCGGCTGCCTCAAATAATCAGCATGAGGAGAACTGCGACCACAGTCAAACTGCTGGTTGGCAAAATCAACTCCCCTGACTTCTGGGATATATGCCAGTGGCATGTTCCACTTCCGTCCTTAGGAGCCACCCCTCTTCTTCAGCTACAACGGAACAGGCTGAAGATCAGTGACAGATTTCTACATGGACAAGTACTTCCTACAGTACAAGCCCTGCTAATGATAGGAGTTGACCTCCAGAAATTCGCTTCTGATCGCAATTACAGGCGCTCGTTGGCCGAACTTGTTCCCCTTTTGTTTGGCCCCTGATGTCGACTCATACTGATATCTCCATCTGCTATCTCCTATGAGGTGCATAACGGCACGTCGCAGGCAAATCGACGAACTGTCTTCACAAGAAAATGCAATACCGAACAATAATGTGGCACTGTGAAATTTTCTGACTTGTGTGAATATGCTTAAATATGTGCTTTGTACAAATTTGTACATATGAACGTGTACATACCTTGGTGTACTGTCTGCCTCACAACTATGTACATACTCATATCTATTGAATGGCTAATGCTACGTTTTTAATTGTTATGTAATATTTTATACTGCACAAATTTTTATACTGTACATATTTTTATATTTCTATATCATTGTCAAGCCCCTGGCCTCCTGGCTGTGGCGGACACATTATTGTATCTTTACTGTACAATAAAGATTTTCTTCTTCTTCTTCTTCTTCTTCTATTGCGAACTATGTGGAATAGTCCATTATGAATGGGGTGGTGGCAATTCAGAGATCCACGAGTGCAAAAGGTAAATCTTTTATGTAATCATTTCCTTGTCGATTTGATGATCTGACAGCTGTGGAGCCATGGAAGTAGGCTCATTTCACTCACATATTCCTGGAACCAGTTTAGTTTAATTCTAGCCTGTGACATGGCACATTGTCGTATTGGAACAATCAAAATCATTCACGTATTAGTTGGATAAAAAGAACAAAAAACATAGAGCGGTAAAACTAAAAAAATAACAAAATTAATAATTAAAATAAGTAAAAAAATAAACTATGTATATAAAGTGCTTAGCATCATAATACACAGCCATTTCTGAATAAACAGAAAATTTTTTAAGGTGGCATCGTTTTAGGTTATATCTCATATTGTGAATACCTTCACAACGAGTTGCCATGATATTGCACTACTTCGAATAAGTAACGCTTCACCTAAGGAGAAGACTAGTGTTACTTATTCTCAGATAGGTACCACCACCCAGACAGCACTGTTTCAGGGCTATTTATGTATGTATGTGAATATCTACTCGAATATCCACTTGTCCCTATTAGACTTAGAAAAGCAAAAAAGGTAGAGGGAAAGTTATAGTAGGAGTGGAAGAGGAAAAGAAACAGTGTAGAAGAATGAAAGGGACAGTAACTCCTTCAACTCACACCACTCAAAAACTCATAAACTCCTCGAATAGGCAACGCTTCCCCAGTGGAGAAGGCTGTTGTTACCTATTCTTGGAAACTCCGGACATCATCAAGCTCCCCCTAGCAGCACTGTTTCAGGGCTATTTGATGTATGTATGTGAAGATCTACTCGAATATCCACTTGTCCCTATTAGACTTAGAAAAGCAAAAAAGGGAGAGGGAAAGTTATAGTAGGAGTGGAAGAGGAAAAGAAACAGTGTAGAAGAATGAAAGGGACAGTAACTCCTTCAACTCACACCACTCAAAAACTCATAAACTCCTCGAATAGGCAACGCTTCCCCAGTGGAGAAGGCTGTTGTCACCTATTCTCGGAAACTCCGGACATCATCAAGCGCCCCCCAGCAGCACTGTTTTAGGGCTATTTGGCCCTTCGTCAGTGAGTGGGTAGGTACCCAAGTGATGCAATGATGGCAAAAACAGTTATGAAGTATAACTCCACAATATGAGAGATGCCTGATGGTGTATGATGTATTTAGACTAAGGCGCATTTAGGGCTAGAGCCTCAAGCTGCGAACAAATTTAGACTATGTATATAAAGTGCTTAGCATCATAATACACAGCCATTTCTGAATAAACAGAAAATTTTTTTTTAAGGTGGCATCGTTTTAGGTTATATCTCATATTGTGGGTACCTACCCACTCACTGACGAAGGGCCAAATAGCCCTGAAACAGTGCTGTCTGGGTGGTGGTGGTACCTATCTGAGAATAAGTAACACTATAGTCTTCTCCTTAGGTGAAGCGTTACTTATTCGAAGTAGTGCAATATCATGGCAACTCGTTGTGAAGGTATTCACAATATGAGATATAACCTAAAACGATGCCACCTTAAAAAATTTTCTGTTTATTCAGAAATGGCTGTGTATTATGATGCTAAGCACTTTATATACATAGTCTAAATTTGTTCGCAGCTTGAGGCTCTAGCCCTAAATGCGCCTTAGTAAAAAAATAAAATAAAAATATAATCCCGCACTCACAGAGAGAGAAACTAATGGGTCTAGATCAAGATGTGTTGATTTTAATTGCGGCCTGCAGGGTTTTCCCGACGTGCTGCTGTAGCATCTGAAAAGGCAAAAGGCAAAGGCCGGCTAGTATGTATACGTAGGTGTGTAAGAATGTGTTGTTATGTTAAGTGTTTAGTGCCGACACCTGGAGACTTCGAAGCCAGGGGGCAGGGGACACCTGGTCGCCTACCCCCTGACTCCCAGCATAGACCACGTGGAGGCGCTCCAGGGACAACTTCTAGCTGAGACTTTATTGAGGCTATCAGACAAGTCTAGGAACCCCAAAGTATTGAAGGAAAGGAAAAGGAATTTAGAGGAGGAAGTTTGGGAGTAGGAAAGAAGGAAAGTAGACAGAAAGCAAGAAGATAACCCCTGAAGCAGAAGAATAACACATGGTTAGAGTAAAGCAAAGAAAAGTAAAGTAAAGCAGTGGAGAGAAAACTATTTATCATGCCTGTACATAAGTCTGTTTGTTTGTTATTTGGTTTTTAGGAGCATTAGCAACTAAGGCCATACTGCTCCGTTGTACATAGGATAACTGATCCTAAGAGTATCCCAGTCTACTTAACTGCAATAAACTGCAATGTACATGCATACTTCTACGTTTGCATTCCAAAAGAGTGTTGTCAAATCATCTACTCAGCCTGAACTCACTACGTTAATTACTTGACTTCATGAATGCAAGTTTATAAAGCACTAAACATTGCTATATAGTTAATTACTTTAACACTCAACAATAACTACCTTTTATCTTGTCATTAATCATACACAACGTGGCCAATTCCACATAATCAGCCAACTCCAAACCGGTAAAATCAAATGAGGTAAGTCCAGGCAGGTGCGTCCTATCGTACGTCAGTCCAATTTTGACAAATTTAAAAACAATTTTGAAAGGAAGCGATGGAGCAATTAATCCAACCGGTGGATTTTATTAGGTAGATCGGTTTAGTAATTACAGTGATGGTTAGGAAGAAGTCGTAATAGTTTTAAGAGAATCCAAGAGGCTAAATCATCCGTCAGTTTGAGATTTCTTCCAAGAAGTTTAGGGATACATTTCGAAATCATTTGCGAGTTCTGCATTTTACAGTTAATGTACACGTAAAGTATTTGCTGAAAGTTTAGGATGTAGCTGTAGAAGACGTACGAGTACATATGATTCTCACAGATCAAAGAAATGGAGCAGAAGCAGGGAATGATCCAGCCACCATCTGTTTCCTTTCTGTAAATACTTATAGCGCAAATTTGGAAAACACAAATTAGTAAAACACTTATTTTAGTAATTTGAAGAAAATTAGTAAAATAAGATTGTAGTTGGAGCAATGATAAATTGCTTGAGTCCAAGCGTCCCTGCAATGGCAGTAACAAAGAGCTGAATTAACAAGGCCAAATTGAAATAAGTTTAAATTTAAGGAACGAATGAAGAGTATAGATCATTCTCAAACATCTTTTGGACATCCCTTTGGGTAGCAAAATTTCCAATGTGAATATTAAAATTCTATGATTATTATTGGTCTATGTATTGATCTGTTTGTTAGAGTTTCACTGGTTTCTAGCTTAAAACAGTAGTTGATTTTTATATTTTTACATTAATAACAATCCTTCTCTTCGTTAATCAGATCACTTAAGCTTGGTTGTAATGTGTTTCTTTATTCTCTAGCAGAATAATTTCAGAATTTATATACGTTTTCTATCAATATGGATTATGGATTCTAAAAATCACAGTGAATATCACAGATATTATTCGCATTAAAAATCACAGATAACGAGAATGATATATCGAACGAGAAATTGCAAATCAATTGTCACCTTCTAATACTTAAATATATAAAAATATTTTATTTAAAACATACTGATAACTAAAATTATATTTAAAAATTTTGAAATATTTTGAGGTCTAATTTAAGATTAATTGACAATATTGAATTAAAAACAAAAACACCTATAAAATAATTATAAAATAGTTATTGAAAAATAAAATCAAAATTAATACTGTTATTGACAGTTTATCTCTTTTGGAATGATGGGTGTCTTTAGACATTAAGCAATATTTGCCACGTACCGTCATTATTTAGATTAGATATGTATAATTAACCAATCTTATATTACGTGGAGTTATTAATATATATTTTATTTAAGCAAAATTTAAATTTTGAAAAAATATAGGCTATATTTGTGAATGAGGGACTATTTAAGCATAGCCTAAACTAATACAAGTGGATAACGTTTCGGGTATCTTGCCGATGCACATCATCAGACCCTGCTGCTGACCGCCCTCAGACCTGAAGAGAATTATACATATATAATCTTAATGGATAACAACCAGGTAACGTCCTTCCTTAATTATATTAAAATAATTTTGTTTCTTTATTTTCATTTTTATCTGAAAGTTGTTGTCCATTGCTCTGGTGGCTGGCTTTCAAGCATGGCTGCTGTTGCCATGCATTTTTTTTTTTTTTTTTTTTTAATGCTTTAAGCACTATACCACAAGTCGTGTTCGAGGTTTATTTTTATAAATAAAACAAATATGTGAAAAAAAATGTAGGCTATATTTGTAAATAAGGGAAGGGTCACCACCTCCAACCTCCAACCCACCGCTAAATTTAAAACTTGAAATAAACTCTATGAATAGTATCCATCAATCGAGTCACATTCCCAGAAATAGCCAGTGCTCGACTATGAATACAAATAATCGTGGTGTGAGTGCATGGACCCACAGCTGTACGGTCTGCACATCACCTTCTCTAAGCAATCATAGGAGTTGCCAGCTAATATAGAAATGCCTCGACATATCTATCCCATACTATTCCTAGTTCTTATTATTTACTACTTTAAGTCTGATTATTTGCAATCTAATTAGCATATTCAGGATGGAGGTACAAGACGCCAATACCAGTTTCTCTGCTTCTCGATGACCTGAAAATTATTAACAGAACCGTGTATTATCTGACACGGTCCCGATTGAGCATAACGAAATCTCTTAATCTAAAATCAGGCACGTATCAGCTAAATCCATCCATTCAGACTGCCCCCACAGTAAGTGCCACCCATTGATGGATACATCCAATCTTCAATTAGAATATACCAACACCAAATCACCGCCTTCCATCTGATTCCCGCCACTTCCATGCTCGACCGTAAATCCCAGCCTACCATCCCCGCCTTATAATTGATATATGACCATCCCTTAATGGCCCAACATATCAATTACTCCTCGTTTCATAGGAGCCGACCAGCAAGTACAGGAATGTAATGTTACATCTCTCTCTCTCTCTCTCTCTCTCTCTCTCTCTCTCTCTCTCTCTCTCTCTCTCTCTCTCTCTCTCTCTCCGTTTCTTCACGATGGGACAAACTGAATGAATCGCAGAATTGTCTAAAATAATCCATAGTTCTTGTCTGCTCTCTCCTCCATCCGAATGAAATCAGGTAACCTCCCTTCTTTATATACTTGAGAAACAATGGAAACCGAAAAATGGATACGTTTGAAGGATAAACATGTTTTTATTTGATCTTCCGGTGATACTGAAGCCATTATTAATACTAATAATTCAATTCCTGCTCTAACTGTTCACTGGTGAACACAAGGAGCTGAAGGAATCGTGTTTCTGGAACATCTATCGTTTTGCTTCATCACTAATTACTTGTGTACTATCACCTCGGTTATATTGTAGCGCCTGGCCACTATCCTCCTTAAAAAAAAAAAGTATTTTTACATAAAAGGAAATTTTAATATCGAATGTGATTTCAATTGGCTTTAATGACATTTATATTTTTATGATTATAATAATTAATATTTTAATTAACAAGTCAGCCCAACTCGACTGCTATAATAGAGTTCTCACAATGAACAGAAGCTCCAAGAGTTAAAGTTTTTCATAATTCAAATACTTGTATTCGGCACAAAAACGCATTTCTCCTGAACACATGAGGCTGATAAGCGAAATAGACTAACACAATATTTATTTTACTACAAATTTCGAATTACATGCAGATGAATAACACACAGGAGATATATCACACTTCTTTATTTAATCATCTGATGACTGAGGAGGCCACTGAAGTACCTTGAATCCACCCACATGTCCTGAAACAAATTGGGAACAATTCTAACCTGGTGACATGGCCATTGTCTTAATGGAAGAACCCATTCGCAGATGGATAGAATGTAGTCACAAAGAGATGCTCCTGGTATAAAACAATTTCCAGATAACCTGTGTCATCAACTTTATGCTCTCAAAGTTCGACTAAGACAACTTGGCATTGTTGAAGATGACACTTGTGTCTGCTAACATCCAGTCTCAATCGATGCTTTCGTTCAATTTTGGGAGATACAAGGAAACGAGACTTAGCATCTATCAACTGCTACAGAAAGCCGAGACGGTCTTTGTTTACAATGCTTTGAAGAGACCAGAGTTGCCCCCTCCCTTCAGATCCGTTTTCATAACCATAGAAGAAGAAGGAGAAACATTGTACGACGTACGAAATGAAGGAAACATGAAAGTTCCGCTTTTCAGAAAATCCATAGGTCAATAAAATAGAAAATACAAAGGGGTAAAAACCTGGATCAAACTTCCTCCAAAAATAAAAAAATATCGCTTCTCTAAACCGATTCAAGAAACTACTGATTGTACACATCATCATGGATGTATGATTCAAATTACCTTCCACTCAACTTTCCTGGATTTTAAAAACACAGAGGAAATCATTACCAATATAGAACAATAATTATCCCTTTGTATAAAGGGATAATTACTGTTCTATATATTGCGTTACACAAAGGGATAATCACAATGGAACAATACCCATTGGTTTTAATGCTATTCAAAAGGATAATCACCGTTCGTTGTTGTTGCTACTTGGCCGCAGGACTCCTAGTGGGACTCTACCTTGCCAGTCACCACCGGTGGGGGGAGGGTGAAGCCGTTGGTTTTAAAAGTGGTTCAATATTAGTGGGTAAGTTTAGTCATGTCCGGTGTTGGACCTATAGTAAGGCTTGTGATTGCATTACATAGGATGGCTTCATTCTCATGTACATGAATGTTCCAGACTCCTTTCGCTAATCCAATTGGGGTAGGATCTCTATTTCTGCTGGCGCTTACATCCTAGCGCGACATTTCGACAATTAAATCTCCTGGTTCAATGGCGTGGCAAACCTTTCGGGATAGGACTTTGCATCAGCTGTTGCCTCCTCTCTGACATGGGATACCTAGGCCCAAACCCTTTCATAAGGCCTGCTATTAACCTTTTGCTGGATAGAGTGTTTCTCTCTGCCGATCTCTCTCTCCTTCTCTTTGCCTTATTGACTTTCCGCTGTCCTCATGTCATCCTTCGATTAGGATGACATGAGGACAGCGGAAGTAGGGGTTTCTTGACCTCCTGCTCGTCTTTGGGACTTTCTCTCTCTGATCTTAACCGCGTTTTGCATTTCCTTTCATGATCCCATTTCTTTTCATGACTCCTCGACCTCCTTGCCCTACTCAGGAAGGTCTCCGACAATCGTCCATATACAGCATCAGTCCTCGTGCTGTGTAGTGATGCGGTAATACCTCTTCCTAGCGATAGGGCCTTCTAATAATTAATTGGCCACATGAACTCTTTTCACGATACAAACACCCACATGGGGCCTTGGCAGATTTCACTTCTTCACAGTAAAACTTCTCGCGGGTTTGTGGGAACCTCTGGGACCGCTTAGAGATACATACACGACAAAACATATGTCATCTAAATTTAATTATATCAATTTACTATTATATAAAATTTATTTTATATAATAGTAAAATTTATTTTATATAATAGTATATAATTATTATATAAAATTTATTTATTTATTTTATAAATAATAGATAATAATAATAAATTTTATATAAAATTTATTATATAAAATTTGTAGATCGATGACCCTACCTTGTAGGCTTCAAGATCAAGGTGGAGTTTCGAAGGAATGTGGACATGTGTCTTATGTATGGCGGTCCTAAACTTTAGTTCAACTCCGCCTTGTTACACTGTGATGATATACAGAACTCTGTATAATGGCCAGAATGTGTGTGGTGCTATGTTTGTGCTGTGTGTGTGTGTTGTTTAGTTGTTTCTGGCCACTTTGCTACTGGGAAGCAGCGATCACCAGGAACGCTGCTTCTCAGTACCCGTCCACGCCACGAGGAGGCAGGCCACAACTATGTACGCGCATTGTCCTTTATGGAGTAAATCCTGCACCCGCAGGCAGTAGTGCCAGTTCTATGGGCGCCAGATTCCTGTACCATTGAGGACCAACCCAATCAATGATACTAGCAAACGATGCTGCCCCTGCAGAAGAGTGAAAAGGCGGATCCAAAAATCAATAAATAATAAAAATAAAAAGAATAATAAGTAAAATAAATACAGGAAAAATAAGTAGAATAGAATAAAAATAAATAGAATAAAAAGGAAATAAATAAAATAAAAATAAAATACATGGGATAAAAATTGAATAAAAAATAAAATTAAAAAAATCTCTCGCGCACAGAGACAATCGTAGACACCAGTGGGTGCATGCAATCCCTTACCAATCCCGTGCTAAGGATTGAGGACCAATCCTTAGGATTGGGATTGGTACGGGATTTCTAGCAGGAATTTTTGGAATATCTGAAAAGAGTCTTCATTTCTTTTAGCAAAATTAGTAAAATAAGATTTTAATGTCAGTCTTTATTCATTGATGTTGGAGCGATGATTAATTATATGACCCCAAGTTTCCTCGGACCTGAAGGAACGAAGATCTGAATTAACAAGGCCGAGCTGAAAGAATTTTAAATTTAGGGAATAGTTACTAGCGATTAAGAATGAAGAATAAAAAGACTAGAGCTGAACCATCTCTTAACATACCTTCCTGTAGAAAACGCACGGTACAAAATTTCGTGTTACGTTTCCAGTATGGTTTGAATCCTATTTGGATTTCCAGATGTTTATCAAATTTTTTTCAATCTTCACTGAGTTCTGTTGTCTGCGTTTTGTATAAAAAGGTTATTCCAGTAATTTCAGTGGAGATTCGGTGTTTTATTCTAAGCAGATACCTTTGTACACGAGGTGATGGTCAAATGGAAGTACATCCCAAGATCTGTAGTGAAGAAGAGGACACTGTCCTGAAGATCAAAAGCATAGAACTTTGAAGTGTGATCAATTTAGTTTTAAATTTGATTTTTGTTGTCCTGTGAAACTAGGGAACCGAGGCGTATGTGGCCATAGGGACGAAAACAGCCTTGCATTATGGCTTTTATTAAAAGCATAATATTGGTTTTGTAATAAAAGAGTTTTCCTATTTAACGTCCATTCAGTTTGATGGTTTTGATTAGAGCTGTCATAAACTACAGTATTTAATATTTAAAGGCAGATGGTTGATGTGAGCTTAGTGTATAGTGTGTTATTTGTAATGCAGCTGCGAGGGGGCCCCTAAACTCCGCATTTAACTCTGTGATGAATAAAAACACTCTGAAGGCCAGGTAGTGTAGTGTTAATAAGGGCTGTGTTGGTCTGTTGTTCATCCAGACTCAGTCTAGGGGTTTGTATATGAGTAGAAAGGAAGATAGTGGGATAAAAGAGGTGGTAGAAGCACAGAAGGGAGCTGTAATGGATGAACCCGCTTGATTAACGAGGGGAGAGTGTTCCCCCCTCTGGGAAGGATGCACATCCTGGCCCAGAGGGGAGATTGAAAGTGAGTAGTGGGTTGGGCCACCAGGTGAAAGAGGGATGGGGAAAGATATGGAAAAGGAGACTCAACCACCTCCGGTGGTGGGAATGAAAGAACATAGGGAAAGGGATCCTACTGTTAAGTGTGCTAAGGTAGCTTTGTTCTACACTGGCCTGGGATTACCATACTTGCCAGTGTCATCATCCCACACCACTCCGGCTATAAAAAAAAAATAATAATAATAATAAACAGCATGATGTTAGCATGGATGACCATGGGGGTCTCTAGAGTTCCAACAACCATCAGTCTGTCCAGTGAGCAGGTTGAAAAAGAACATGTAATTAATAACATTCATCACTTATACAATTTTTTTTTTTAGTTTTTTTCTTACATTTTCTACTTTCTTAACTTTTGTTTTATACATTTTATTTTTTGTAAATTTTTTCCTCATTATACAGACAGACAACACATTTTATATTTTTAAATATTTACAGCTTTTTATACCTTTTTTTAATCTTTTTAATTCAACCATCAGCTCTTTCACACCAGGAGGGTGTGCAGTTAATATATATATCCAATATTTTAAATAAAATGAAATAAAATAATATAAAACATAAGCCAGTAGAATGGCAAAAACTGTAGATCAAAAATTAACATAAAAATAACCCAAAATAAAAGGAACGAACAGAAAAGGAAGAGTAAAGGTAAGACATAATCAGTTGCCGAAAAAACCCCTGTATAATATCGCACTTTAAATTCAATTAATAAGACCAATATAAAATTGTAAAATAATGCCAATTACGTAATAATTTAGCGGTACCCCCCCCCCCCGAGAGGTACCGGTTCCGAAAGACGAGAAATATCACGAAAAAGGGTTAAAGGAACTACTAAAAGATAACACAATCAAAATAAAATAAAATAAAATAGACTGACAATTATGGCCCATATCGACAGAGGACCACGAGGCCAATAATGGTCATGGAATCGCTGCATTTCAATCGCCGCAAAGATCGAAGCACCAAACCACCCCTTCTCCTCCGATCGATCCACTAATGCAGAGGATTTACACGGCGCTGGTCCTTATGCAGTGAAAAATAAATTATAGAAAAGACAACACTCTAAAGCAAAGCCACACCACTGACATAATGTAAGCTGAACCAGCTTATATAAAAGAAAAAGGAAAATAGATGGCGGCACAGGCGCTGCTTAATTAGCATATCAACCCATTACTGCCATTGAATTATATTTATATAATGACAAAAGTTAAAATATAATAAAATAAATAAATATTGAGCTATTCTATTTTAATTTGATTATGTTATGTTTTAGTAGTTCTTTTAATCCTTTTTCGTGATATTTCTCGTCTTTCGGAACTGGTACCACTCGGGGGGGGGGGGGGTACCGCTAAATTATTACGTAATTGGCATTCTTTTAAACTTTTATATTGGTCTTATTAATTGGATTTAAAGTGCGAAATTATACAGGGGTTTTTCGGCTACTGATTATGTCTTACCTTTACTCTTCCTTTTCCGTTCGTTCCTTTTATTTTGGGTTATTTTTATGTTAATTTTCGCTCTACAGTTTTTGCCATACTATATTTTATTTTATTTTATTTAAAATATTGGATATATCTTGGCTTCATATGGAGGATTTGCATGTCGCTGCCCCTAATGTAAATATTTATTTATTTTATTATATTTTAACTTTTGTCATTATTTAAATATATATATATAATTAATTAACGACA
Organism: Mastigoproctus giganteus; assembly: GCF_048544385.1. NCBI lineage: Eukaryota > Metazoa > Arthropoda > Arachnida > Uropygi > Thelyphonidae > Mastigoproctus > Mastigoproctus giganteus. The sequence continues at coordinate 38,137,784 of NC_143577.1, forward strand.
ATTTAATCTAATATAAACAGATAACTTTATGTGGATAAACAGTCAACAAAATAACACTCACTCATTTATGTAACATTTATGTAATAAAATTTAATTTCATACCGTGATTTTTCACTTGTTCACTCATTCCGTTCTTTTGCTCAGTATCATCACACGGAAATCCTCTCATTCACGTGTTTTCACTCTTCTACTTCAACATTCATTCGGTTCTTTTACTCATCTACACATCCGTTTGTACACTTAGTCAATGCAAGTTTCAAATATACTTCACGTTTTAGTTATTCACATTCACCGCAACGTTCATTCATTCACTTTCACCAGAACATTCAGTCATTCACCAAACAAACGGCCATTTCCATTCGCACAACTTTCACTCTTTCACATAATAACACACACCTCCACTCACTTCCTTCATTCATCACATTTAAGTTCTCTCACACTCTTTCATATTCACCCAATCACACAAAAAACTATTCACTCACGCTTGGTCGCCTCTTCTTTCACTCTCACAGGCTACGCATTTTCTTACATTTATACTTTCTCTTTCACCCTAGCACACTAGAGTGACTTTCAGCTTACTAATATTGTTTCATCTGAGGGGTAACCCGGCTGCACCTCATGATGATCATATCAGTTAGATTGTCTTATAGTTGTGTTATCTGTCCTAGTCAGTATGAAAGGCATGTGCTACGATTCGGGCAGGACCAGCCTGCCCTAGTTTACATTCAGTCAATCCACTTCCCTTCCTTCTCCCAGAGTTGCTCAACCATAGGCAGGGAGACCAAAGGGCAGGAGGCCATGTTTGGTTGTACAATCCAGTAGATATATGTCAAAAGTCGTCTCCGGTTAATCCTGTCATTCTCTGGGCGTGGGGAGGCATTTCCGCAGTGTAAATCTATGGGCTATTGTTTGGTACTGGAACAGGCTGTGGTGCCTTTCTCTGTAGATTTTATCTAATCTCAAACACTTTTTGGGTATACTGTTTCTCGAAATTGGAATTTAAAACTTAATGATTTAGATGTCTTTATATACCAGGACCAGAAAATATGTGGTAGCCTTTAGCAGCTTTTGTAACATGGACATCGTGTACAGTGTATAGTGTTGCTTGTCAAGCGGCACTGGGGGAGAACCCCCAACTCCGCGTAGTATACACTGTGACGCAGTACAAACTTTGTGAAGGCCAGAGATAGTGAAAGTTTTAGTGTAGTCTGCGTAGTGTAGTGTTTGGTTGTGTTGGTCTGTTGTTCCTCCGGCCATTTAGCCGAAGGGTCCCTGATAGGACCCCTCGTTGCCCGTCCATGCCCCGTGGAGGCAGGTCGGGTGTATAGACAGTAAAGAATTCTCTGGCTAGTGAGAACCCTGGACGCCGCCTGAGCTTGCCAGGGAGTACCACTGAGTAAAAAAAAAAAAAAAGATAGAGGTGGATGATAGGAAAACGTTCCACCTAGAAATAGGAAGTTAACGGACAGAGGGAGCCCACCCTCAACAGGGTGGACTGTCAACAGCAAAAAAGGGGTACAGTCCACCATTTGGCGTCAATAACTGCTCAGCCACAACTTTGACTTTGGGGATTAGGTCCGATGAAGCGACTTTCGCGTTGTTTTTAATTACTATATTTTATTACTGTTATTATAATGCGGGTCTCTCAGCGTGATGGACAAGCGTTGGATCCCGCTGGATTTATCCTTTCACGATAGGCCCATAACAGATTTGTTTATGCCCGTCAGTTAACATGTAAATAAAATGCCCAAATAAGTAATTCGTCAATCCAGGAAGCCCCACAATAAATGCCACCCACTCCAGGAATTGCAGACAGCCTTCAGCGATATCATGTTCGCCTTTGCAAAACCCCACCATTGCCAGGCTCAACCGTGATTCCCAACCACCAACTCCCCGCCAATAATTGATACTAACCATGCACGATGGTCTTCGTAGCAACTACTCCTCGGCTCACAGGGGCTCCGGCGAATATGGGAATGAGATGCGACATGATATCTCTGTGCTGTTTTTTTTCTTTTTTTTGATAAGAACGCGTGAACGGGAATGTTCTCTAAGCAGTATACTGCCAATTATTCGTAACTATTATTATTTAGTAATAGTTTTATCGCTCAGGGTAATCCCGAATCGAAACTGGATGGCCAACTAATAACAGTATATTCGAATCGCCTCATATGCTAGAGAAATCAGGGCTGTGTTGGCTGTTTACAGCCGAAAGGGTGAAGTTTGTGTCATTAGTTGCCCCGGGTTTTGCTCCCCGCACGACTTGCAGATCGGTCAGTGAGCAAGCACATTTTTACAGACGTAGTATCCAATGGCGCAGGATGGTCCAAGTTGCTGATGTTTTTAAAAATCGAAACAACATCAACAACTTTACAATGAGTTACCCTGATACTGGAGTACTTAAAAAAGTGGCTAATTTTACACTTATTTAAAAGATGGAGCATTTCTATGATAATCCCTTTCAAAAATTTATCCTTCCTGAAGTTCAGGAATTTTATGACCGGTATTTTATATCCCACAAGCCACCAGCTAACGGAATTGTTAGAAAGGGTTGGTTTTACCAGAAGTTATCATCCAACCGAAACGGTTTTAATTATAAAAGGTCCTAACATTTCTGAACAAAAAGGCAGACACTCCAATTTAATCCTAATTCGCGACTTTTTTTCCCATGGCTGAGTATTGTGATCCTACGCACAGAGTTTGTGACTTTTCTTTTTTGTAGTCAGACAAAACAGAAAACTTTAAAAAATATATGAACTTAATGAAACTACAACGGAAATGGGGCAAGAGGTGGACGGCTTCATCCGTTTTACTGTCAGTACGTAGCAAATTGATCTCTTGGAAGACTGAAGTATTAGAAAACAAAAAAAAATACTTTGAAAATAAGTGACGCCTTAAATCTGGCGCACTACAACATATAACTGTGGACGACAGAAAAAGCGTGTTTGCCGTGCAGAGGATCTTCGGGAAGAGGATTTCCTGAAAAACAGAATAAGATACAAGTCAATAGAACGAATTACTATCAGGTTAAAGGATGACACATATCAGCTTCGATAATTTTTAATAATTTTTCTTCTATACTGTTTCACATTCTTTACGAATATGTCACTATCGATTATATTCTGTAATTTGAAATCGTAATTGTTTTTTAATTTCAATTAGTTGAAATTTTTGGTATTTTAAACAGGATTATAATTATATTTGTTTATTTCTAAATAAATGAACAGAAATTAAGTGTATTAAAATATATTGTGGGGGAGGGTTTCAGAGTGCAGTACTAACAAACTGTTGGCTTATTGAGGGTAATTCAGAGACCTGTAAACGCCTGTAAAATTTCTCTCAACTACAATAACTTACCACCTTTTATTAGCTGACATGGCTGCGAAATGTATTCCATTCACAATAGAAGCTACAGTTTCCCCTTATTCGACGCGAAGAGAATCGATTATGGAGTTGTTAATCGAAAAATCGGAGAATGTTTTTTAATCATTTTATTATCTTTATTTTAATCAAATAGTGATTGGCTTTTTTTTTCATTAAGACTTTAAAATGTCTTAAACCGAACGCATTTAACTGATTTTGCAGTACCCGTCTCAGCTAACACCGTAAAAATAAGTTGAAATAATCCATCCGGGAAGCCCCACATTAAGTGCCACCCAGTGCAGGGGGTGCAGACAGCCTTCAGCGATATCATGTTCGCCTTCGCAAAGCCCTCACCACTGCCAGGCTCGACCGTGATTCCCAACCACCAACTCCTCGCCAATAATTGATACTAACCATGCACGATGGTCATCGTAGCAACTACTCCTCGGCTCACAGGGGCTCCGGCTAATATGGGAATGAGATGCGACATGATATCTCTGTGCTGCTTTTCATGATGGAACACCATGAATGAGTCAGCAATATTCTTAAAGCAGAACGTTGCCGCTTATTATAATAATAATTTATAAATTCTTATTTAAGTGTATGTTGGCATTTTTTTCATGCAAGGTACACGAACAGAGGCAAACACAGCCTTCTAATATCTTTGGTGACATCATAAAGTAGTAAATTATCTGGTAGTATAAAACACAACGAAATCTGTTCGAATTACAGTAGAAGCCAGAAGTGATGAGGACTGGTTTTCTGTAACTTTCTAAATATAAACAAATTTTTACTTAGTATGGGTTTTGAAATTATTTTTACGGCTTTCACAGGGTTATTGAGAATGAGTGACCGTTAATATGGAATTGCGATGCTGCGAGTAGTGCAATTCCAATGCGCCTCGTTATGAAGGCAAAGTTTTTTTTTTTTCTGCTCTGTGTATATAGACCATTGCATTAATACTACGAAGCTTGGAATTGTATTTGCTCGTAATTCAAATTTTAATTTCTTTTTCTCTATCTTACAAATCAGAGCTAATGAAATTTAAATGGGAGATTAAAATTTTCTAGATGTCAGTTATTTAAAAGTAGTGCAATACCACTGCAACTCGTTTTGAAAGCAAAGTTTCTTCAGGCGTGAGCACAATACCCTTGCATTAACTCCATAAAAGTTGCATTATATTTGTTCGCAATTCAAGTTTTACTTGTTTTTAGACTGTATGTGATTATTTAATAATAATAATAAAAAAGAAAACGTACCTGAAAAGGCTATGTTCTTTCTAACGTTCCTTGACGTCTCAGTTATGAACCCTCCTTGGACAGGGAGTTGCACACAACCTCCAATGATGATTACTTACCTCTCCAAGCCTCAGGGATATCATTCCTGTAATTCCCAACCACCAACTTCAGCATATAACTGATGCTAACCATCCGCGATGATCTTTATAGCAATTACTCCTGGATTCACGGGGACGACCAGCTGGGAATGAAATGCGATATAATATCTCTCTACCTTGCTTTTCATGGTGGGACAGCTTCGGCAATATTCTCTAACAATCCACAATCCTTGTCTACCTCTCTAACTGAATGATGTGAGATGGCATTCCCCTTTGTTACGTACCTGAGATAACAATGGAACTCTGAAAATGAATTCGTTGAAGAATAAAGTGTTTTTATTTGATCTTTGGGAGATGCTGAAAGTATTTTTGATAATAATTACATTATTACTTACCACTTGCCCTAATTGTTGACCAATATCTAAATTGGGCTGAAGGAAGCTATTCGATGTGAGCTACCACACGATATACAAAATAAGTTTTAAAAGTTGTAGTATAGATAAAGGTATTGTTGAAAGTGGTGCAGTACATGGGCAACTCATTACAAATGAATGCTTGTTTTATTGTAAGAATTAAGATCCCATCATTATGCATAGCTTTTAAATCCTGATGGTTGCAAAAACAAATAAAGGACGAGATAGGTTATATAAATGTCTACGATGCAAATACTTGAGAGTTGTTTGTATTGATTTTTATTCAAATAGGGTGTCGGATTTTAAACTTTATTGTATTTGGACGTTTCTCATCAAGACAATGAACACAATTAGAGGTACGGGATCTGCTGACATCCATTGGAATTGATTGTTCCTCCAGTGGATGCGGCGTTTTTACCTGCCACTTTCGTTTGACAGTACTTATATTGTTGTGGCCAGCCTCTTCGTGGCGTGTACGGATACTAGGGGGCAAGCCATGATGGTGATTGCTGCTCCATAGCAGCTAAATGGCCAGAAACAACAGAACAGGACACACGCTTTGCAGACATCACTCTATATTCATATCTGGCTGTTTTGCAGAGTTGTGTATTGATCACAGTGTACCATGGCGGAGTTGAACTAACGTTTAAGTGGTGCCGTACATAAGAAACAATACATGTCCACAAAACATGTGTGATCCAAATCGTCCATGTACTACACAAAAGTGGAGTCTGCGCAGTAGCACAGTGGTATCGTCACCGTCCTCCCCACACCGCGTGGGAAAAGGCCTGGGTTCGAATCCAGTCGATGACGCGAGGAACTTTAATGGGCTTTTTTTCACTCCGGGCTCAGTTAGTCGGTCTCAGTCGTAGATAGCAAGGTTTTTCTCCCCAGTAAGTGGGGTTTTTTCGTCCAGCAAAACAGGCAAATCAACCATAGAACATACGCAATTTACAGATACAAATACGGTTTAATGTATTTAATTATGGACAACCCTAAAATAATAATTAATTAAATTACACAAAAGTGAAATGGTGGATCAAAATAAAAAAATACACTTATATACACATTTCCGTTCACATCATCCGGGGCATGTGTGCGCTTGTGTCTGTTTACATGTATCATAGTGGCTCCAAGACAATAACCCATCTCCACCTTTGTTCCCTGTGATGGCGTAGAAACTCTTGGCCACTTGGACACCACGGAGCAGCCAACACCTGGACAGCTGCCGCCTGGTGCCCATCCCTAGGCACGATGAAACCGACCTGGCTATTATCCTATATGTGCTTATGCGCACAAAATCCCGCACTCACGAGATCTTCTTCAGATGATCTTTTGACGGTACGCATATTACTGTGGCCAGCCTTCTCGTGGCATGGATAGATATTAGGGAGCAGCCATCCTGGTGATTGCTGCTCTATTGCAGAAATCTGTTTCTCCTGTCCAAACATGGAGAGGCAAATGTACAGTGAAGTCCAAATCAAATCAGCTCAGTGTAACCAGGTGCATCCTATCGTAAGTCAGCCCAATTATGACAAAATTAAAACCAATTTAGAAAAGAGAAGATCCAGCAATTATTCCAACCAGGCGGATGTTGTCATGTAGGTTTATTTCATAACTATAATAATAGTGATCGGTACAAAGAATTCGTAAGTAATATTTTTAAGAGAATCATCATCATCATCAGCTATTTCCAATCCACTGCAGGATGAAGGCCTCTAATGCAACTTTCCAGTTCCTTCTGTTTTGAGCACTGGCCATCCATTTACCACCCACAAACTCATGAATTTCATCTGTCCATCTCCGTCGTTGTCTTCCAGGTTTTCTTCTAGCTCCTCTTGGGTACCATTCTGTAATTCTCTTAGTCCGTCTGTCATCGTGTCTTCGAGCTATGTATCCTGGCCAAGACCATTTTAGTTCTTTAGTTTTGATAAGAATCCCCTTTAGTTGAGTTTGCTGCCTAATCCATGTGTTTCTCTTCTTATCTATCAGTCTGATTCCCAATATAATTCGCTCAATACTTCGCTGTGTAGTTCTCAACTTCTCTTCCATTCTTTTGGTGAGTGCCCAAGTTTCACTTTCGTAAGTCACGGTGGGGAGTATACATTGGTTCATTATTTTACGTTTCAGACAAACTGGGATATTGCTCTTCAGTATGTGACCATATTTCCTGAATGCTATCCATCCAAAATTTATTCTTCTCTTGACTTCCAGCCATTTATCATTATTACAGCTAATACCTTGTCCCAGATAAGTATATGACTCCATCTTTTCAATTACTGCTCCTTCAATCATTATATCCATTTCTGTGGCATACTTGTTCATCCTTACTTTTTAAGAGAATGCGTAAGCTTAAATCATCTGACAGTTCGAGATTTTTTTTTTCACGAGGTTTCGGATGTGTTCGAAATCAGGTGCGAGTTCTGCATTCTAGGAACATACACGTGGGTACGTTCCTAGAATGCAGAACTGTCAGATGATTTAAGCTAATGCATTCTCTTAAAAAGTTTAAGAGGTAGCCGTAGAAGACGCGCATATATTTGCCAGAGATTCAAGAATTGGAGAAGAAACAGGGAGTTATCCAGCCATCAGCTGGCTCATTAGCTCGAATTTTTGGAATACCTAGGAAAAGTGTTTGCTATGTAATGTCTGTTTGGTGTTGGTGTTTCTGATTAGAGCTACCATATACGTTTTGCTATTTACAGTCAGATGGGTGACGTGGACATCAAATTTAACTGTTTATCCACAATTATTCCAAGATATTCCAAGTTGCCGAACCATTGGGATGAAACTCCCATTCATTTTAATAAGCAGAGTCCTCCATAGCCAATTTTTGTGGCTGCAAGTCATCATCTTCGTCTTGGAAGGAGAGATATTCAGCTCATTAATATCAGCCCATTCAAGAGGTAAGATAAGACCATGTTGGTGACCGAGATCCGAGCAAAATTTGCCTGCAAAGATGAGAGTCAATTCGTCAGCATATGTCATTGCATGTGTTTTATCAAAACAACAAAGTCACCAACTGTCTAGAAGTATATCCCATCTGTCTTGAAAGTTGCTTCTAATTACATGGAACAACTGTCGAGAGCAATTGGACTTGAGGTATCCACAAAGAAACCTGCCTTAATCTTGCAAAGGAAAAACTGTATGTACTTTGAAGGTGAGGATGCCTCTTCGCCTTCAAAAGAACCTGTATATACTTTTTTTCCATGCGAATATTACAGCTTTATGGTTATTATATTTTTATTTGCATTGCTGTCAAAGACTCACTGCGATATCCATAGTCAGTCTACCTTTTCGATTTTATAATTATTCACATTTCTTTGTTTATTCTGTTGAAATAAAATGTCGCGTCCTCAGATTTACGATTTCGGATAGTGTTTTGTATAATGCTGAATTTCTTTGTTGTCATCAAGTTACCTTTTATTGGGAGATAAATGGATGACATGGTAAATCACTACAGTCTTTATCTTGGCATGACAGCTGTATAAAGTCACACTAAAGAGGAATTTGATTTCCGAAATGCAGTTCAGACATCAGAAACCGAAATTGATCTAATTTAGTATTTGTTAATAATATTGAAATCAAAATAATGAAACCTATGAAAAATTATAAAAATAAAAATATACACGGTAAATGCCAAGGTTTGATATAATTTATCGGTTAAGAGTGTTTATCGACCCAATAACTGAGAGTTTATCGAGTAGGAGTGTATCAAATTCATATTTTATTGAATATGACAAACTCACAATTCGTCTGTGAGATTTATTTTCGTGCTCTTCGAAGAATAATTCGTTTAATGTTTGGAGTTAGGTACAGTTACCACCAAAAAATTCCAGAATATATATTTTAAATAAAGAATAAATAAACGCAGTAAAAACTCCGAATTCCCCAACCTAAAAGGTCCTCTTCTACACCCACATATCTAGTGTTGGGGCCCCTTTGCTCTCTGTAGCCGCACCTGCTCGATTTTCGTTGACAAGAGCGGAACCAGGTGAATTTCTCTTTTCCTTTGAACAACAATATTGTACTGCCTTGTGATTTTGACCGACGGTGTCCCATCTTTAGGACTATGCGATTCTTATCACCCATCGTTTCTGCGTGGGTAGCGCAGTGTTTATAATCACCGTTCTCCCCATACATGGTGGAAAAGGAACGGTTCGAATCCCGTCACTGACGCAAAGAACTTTTATTGCCTTTTTTCTCTCCATGAGATTTGATAGCAAAGTTTTTAACAGAAACTCTGGTTTCCTTCGCCCAGCAACACACGCAAACTGACCAGAGGACGCATGCAATTTATGGATCTTGAACACACCGGCGAATTAGGTAATTGTCGTGTGCCCTTAATATGATGGTTTCTCACTTCCTGCATATAGTCTGGTACGACATGTTCCTCCTTTCCTAATAGTACGTGTACTATTTCCTTTAAGAAGCACCTCTTCGTGTCCACAGGATCGCTGTAGGATGGAGTTTTTCTGGTTGTTAGACCATGAACAACTCGGATATAAGTACCTTAATCCTCTAGAATTATTCACTTTGTGGGGGGGGGATAAAGGAATGTCTTTACTTCTTATTTTTTTTTTTGATTTTATTTAGTATTAAATATTCTCTTTTTTTTTGTTCCCTTATAGCTTATATAGACCTTTTATCTTATACCCCACTTACACATCTGACTTTGGATTCACAGGAGGATTCCAGATTCAAGGGAACTTCTCGATTATGTATAATTCCCTTCGGGAAGGCTGAGTGTTCAAGAATGACAAAACACATATTAATTTATAACATAGCGTAGTTTATTTGCATATATATATATACAACATGATAAAGTGATCAAAACTCAGACACATACTAATATTATTCAAATTTTCCTATGTAGCATCAGATATATACATGCAAATTAATACATTAGGTTTACACTAGAAGGGTTATTTCTTTATATACAACGTAATCAATATCCTTACAGAAAACTGCAATAGTTTCTTCTTTCTTCACACATGAACAATAAATACTGAAGAGGTTTAGTTAACACCCTTTCTCCTATGTAAGTCAAATTATTACCTTATAAATTGATTTAGGAATTTCACTCTTAACTTCTGATTTATTTAGAGTCCCTGTTTGTCTTGGGGAATGTAATTTCACAAACTTTCTCTTAATCAAGACAAATCGTACATTTGACATCAATTTCTGGACTAATGTTTGTCCCAAGGGTTAGCTACATTCAAAAGGCTATTTCTTTCTCTGTATTTCTCTACCCTTCCCTTCCGAAATTTATTAATACATATAGGTTAGACAATAACTAATAACAAGTATCAAATTTCTCTCCTTTACCTTTCTACATATGTCTAATTATACATTAATCAAAACCCATAACTATATCATCTGACTTATCTCTATATTTATGTATATATATTTATATTTTTGTACATCCTTCCCTTAACATCTTTATAACTTCTACTAATCTGATATTAGAGTTCCTACAGTCCTTTATTTGTGAGGGAGAATACTATACAACTAGTCACTTACTTACTTTTTAGAATCGGACTTCTCTGTCTTGGGGCCTTCCGCTCCTTGTTTGGGACTGTCATCATCTTTTGCCAAGGGCATTCATCTTAGGGCTTTTCGTTTCTCAATGGGCTGTAGTCTACGTCTGGATAGGGCACCACTGTGTCTCTTAGAAATTTATGGGCTGGCCTTCGATACTGCTACTTAGCCTTCGGTTCAGCTATTCTGGCGGGCTCGGGATTACAACTTTACTTTCACAGCTCACTTATCTGCGCATTGGCCTTTATCACTGCCTTCAGATGATGGATAGGGTTATTTCTCTCCTTGGCCTTTATCACTGCCTTCAGATGATGAACTAGGGTTATTTCTTTCCATACACCACTTATTTTCACGCTGGCTACTTTCACTACCTTCCGATTACGGAATAGGCTTATTCCTCCTTACCCTTCACTCGTTTGCATATGGGCCACTACCCTTGCCTTCCGATGACGGACAACCGACTGTTCTCTTCTATCATGAAACATCAACCTTTCGTAACCCACTGACTGTACGTAAACTTATCTAACCCTCCACAACTTACTACTCCATCTTAACTTTGTCAGAACTTTCTCAACTGGCTGACCTTCCTCGTCTCTTGGCTTCGCGCGCTCTCTTTTTGTTTTCCGAATTTGTGTACCACCCTTTTGTGTTGGCCCACCTTCGCTCAGAAATTGAACCACTTGTACTTGAATATTTAAATTTACATCTCAACTATTCGCTAGTATGGGTTTCCCATGATATCTCCATCGCCGCTAGTTTCAACCTCCCATTTTAATATCAATATTCCTTTCCCAGGCCGTCTGTTCTCTTTTGAAATTGGCCGACATTTCCACATACACGTGTTACTAGATTCGCATCTAACACAAATTTCTTCGGGACGAGCTATTACAGATTACCAGACGCTAGCCCTATTGTTTTGGACACAGTATTAGTCTTGTACTCACTTCCTGTTTGTCTCCAGGTGTTACCGATCAAAGGGATGCTTCGACTAATTCGGCTCACCTTTTTATTGTTCTCGAGCGATCCTTTTTGTCGCCTATTTACTGATATCTCTGCTACCCGTTTTAGACCTTCAGATTTGTTTACGGTACTTATAGCTTAGTGTTTATCCATCTGTTGGTAGAAATTTCGTGCACTAATTCCCATGACTCTCCCTTGCCTTCGATTAGCCCTCTCCTTAATTTAATCTCCCCCATATTTTTAACGATCCACTTTGTTCAATTTATTTGATTTGTTATATTTTATTTTTCAATATAACTATTCCTGACGTGTCCTTATTAAATTTCTCAGTTTGGGAACGACGATCTTTATATATAATTTACTTGTAAGATTTTACATCTTACAAGTTACAAAACAGTTATTCACATATCCGAGTGGTTCAACGTTACATATTTTTTGTCTTTTTTTATGTAAACCCAAAACACGAGAGGTAATAGAACCTATAGTACTTAGTACCGTGCTTGGGTTGGAGGTTGAGAAGACGAAAGAAGATATTTGTTGACATTGGACTTGAACTTCTGTAGACTGTAATTTTCAGGAAATACGTACGGAGGTTGTTCCAGAAAACGGCAGTTGAATGAATAAACGAGGAAGGTAAAAAGTTGGTTCTGTGGGTTTGAAGTTGGACAGTAAATGGATTTTGGCTGGTGGCAGCACGTGTTCGGACTGTTTTGAAAGAGAGAGCAGGAATTATATAAGCCAATTCAGAAGAACAGTGCCCATGGAAGTATCTGCAGCAGAAACAGTACATCTGTGAGACAGCGAGTCCAGAGACTCTGTTAGAGATGAATCATTAATTAACCTAACTGCCCTCTTCTGAATGGAATCAAGAAGCCTGAGAGAGGTTTTGGGGGCACCACCCCAGATGTGGGAACAATATTCCATGGCAGGGCGGATTTGCGATTTATACAGAGTGAGCAGCTGTTTGGAAGAAAAGTAACGCCGAGAGCGAAAGAGAAAACCAAGTTTTTTAGATGCAGAGCAAGCAATATTTGTAATGTGCTTGTGCCAAGAGAGATTTGAAGTCAGGGTAATCCCCAATATAATTTTTCCTAGAAATCGTAGTGTCACTAAAGATAAGCATAGGAGCAGAAGAATCCTTTTTGCGAGATATAAGACAAGACTGGGTTTTAGAAAAGTTGAAATCAACTAAGTTGTCTTTGCCCCACTGGAGAATTACCTGAAGATCGGCATTTAAGGAATTCGTAGAAGATTTTCGAGAAGTTGAAGCTGATTGAGCAGGACAAGGTTTCTTAAAATGAAAATTGGAATGCAATGTGCTATCATCGGCAAAACTATGGATAGAATTTCCAGTCAATGGAAGAAGGTCATTAATATACAAGAGGAAAAGAGTGGGAAAAAGAATTGAACCTTGGGGGACACCGGCATTAGTCGAGAAGTTAGAAGACAGAGAGCCATCTACCATCACCCTCAGTGAGCGCTCAGAGAGAAAACTGGATAACCAATTACTAAAAACAGTTGGCAAACCATAAGATGGAAGCTTGTTTAGAAGAACTTTATGCCAAACACGATCGACAGCCTTGGAGATGTCAAGAGCAACTACTTATGTTTCACCGAACCTTTCCATTGAATTACTCCATAAATGGGTAACATAAGCCAGAATATCACCAGTGGATCGACACTGATGGAATCCATACTGGCGATCGTTGATCATACGGAAGGTTTCTAGGTAGTTTAAGTGTTGGCCGTTAATTGTTTTCTCCCTTTCTTTAGAAAGAGTAGAAGTAATTGCAATGGGACGATAATTGGATGGGAGGGATTTGTCACCCTTTTTAGGAACTGGCTGGATATGAGCAAATTTCCAAGCAGAAGGAAAAACATTTTGGAATAAGGAAGTGAAAAAAAGGCGGCAAAGAACATGAGTAAATTCAGGAGCACAGATTTGGAGAACAAGTGGAGAAATACTGTCGGGACATGGAGCTTTATTAGCATCAAGATTCGTCAAAATCCTTCTGTCATCCTTTTGACGGAAGACCACAGGAGGCATTGAATGGAGCGTGTTGGAATGGTGGGAGGTGTTTTACCAATATCATTAATACATGAGTTGGAAGAAAAATGGAATGCTAGCAGGTCATCTTTATTCTTGTCTGAAGTGACAACCGGACCATTGGTTTGGATAGAGGTAGGAGCAGAGATAGCCAAAAGTTGCGGCCAATAGCTTTGGCAAGAGACCAGAATACTCGGCTACCATTAGGGCAAGAAGCAAGTTTTCTACTCTTATCCTGTTCAAAATCTAGTTTGGACTCATTAATAACTACTTTACAATTGTTGTGAGCTTTGGTGCAGGCAGAAAATGAAACTGGAGAATTAGAAACAAGCCAATTACGATATGCAACATTGTTCTCTTGAACATCCTTAGCACATTTATTGGAAAACCAAGGTTTAGATAAAGGACGAGATTTAGTGGAGTGTGGGATAAAGGATTCCATTCCTACAAAAAATTTCACTGACACGATCTGAGCAAACATTGACATCAGAAGTTTTGAAACAGTAATCCGACCAAGGAAAAGAAGAAAAGAAGTCTCGCAGGTCATCCCATTTTGCATTCTTGTAATGCAAACAACACGACGTTGGGAATAGCCGTGAGGTAACGGTTCCATTGGAGAAGAGACAACACCAAGTTGTGATCTGAAGTGCCTAAAGGACCTCTCACTTTGACCGTGTACTTAGAAGGATTGTTTGTGAGAAAAAGATCAAGCATGTTGGCTGTATGGTTAGGATTGTCCGGTATTCTTTTAGGTAAATGAACAATCTGTGCAAGGTCATTAGTAAATGCAAATGCCTCAGCATCTCGACCAACTGGGTCGGTGTGACTAGAAAACAGAAGATAGCTGGAGTTGTGAACGTTAAACTCACCAAGGAAAATTACCTCACTTTTAGGAAAGTTGGACTGGAGAAAGTCAAGTTGGAAAGAGAGGAAGTCAAAGAGTTCGAAGTGATTAGTGGAGTTGGGAGAACGGTAGAGACAACAGATGAATTTGACACAGTGAGGTAGAGAGATTTTAAGCCAGAGAAGATCGAAGAGAGGAGATTCCAAATTTCCAAGCCTCTGATGGGGAATATCAGAACGAACATATGCACAAGTTGGAATCTCCTCTCTTCGATCTTCTCTGGCTTAAAATCTCTCTACCTCACTGTGTCAAATTCATCTGTTGTCTCTACCGTTCTCCCAAATCCACTAATTACTTGGAACTCTTTGACTTCCTCTCTTCCAACTTGACTTTCAACCACTGCTCATCTGAGATGAGCAGTGGTTGAATCAACCGATAACTGAGATTCTGTCAGAAAAAGTACATTGGGTTTGGCAGACTGCAAGTGGAAATGTACATCGTTGAGATTAGAATTGAGACCACGTATATTTGTGAAATGAATTAGGAAGTGTTTGGGAGGTTTAGATCTTTTCGCAGATAAGCTTGCTCTATTAGTTTGACAATTCATGGTGTATTCAATAGTAAGAAAAAGTAGGTAGGACATGCTGTATGAAGTAATGAAATTTTTGGATATGGTGTACGCATGGTAAGAATATATCCAGATCCTTGACATAACGTAGCCTCGACAATGCTCCCCGCATACACACTACTCGGACTCCCTCCAGTCACTATCTGGCAGAGTAGAGGTAGCAAGATTATACATTAGCTGATCCGGAAGCCTCCTAGAGAGTTACCAATAGGTTCGGTCCGGTGTACTAACTAGAGGCCGGCCTGCGAACACCGTTTTAGAGCTGTACCCTCGAAATGTAAGGAAGATTGGATCTCGCCACGACGTTCATCATAACCTCAAAAGTCATCAATCATACTGCATGATGGAAGAGATAGGGAAGGGTTGACCGGAACTTAGCTCTAGAGACTAAACATGCGTTCCACCACTTCAAGCCTCCTATAAGCAAAGTGGTGGTATTGCACCGGTTGATGAGAGTCGTCTACCACCTAGTACTGCCTGGTAACATAAAGGGGCGGCATTCCTCCATGTGGTGTGGGCGCCACACCTCGACCCCTGCTTACGTTGGTTCACACTTGGATGGTCACCCACCATGTACTTGTGCATGGAGGTTATACCCAGGATTACTAACAGTCCCACCATCGTGAAGGTGCAAGCAGAGGATTTGGCTGTCACAGACCGTCCGGACTTCGCCGAAATTGGGTGCGTTTGATTGAGTGTCACCCGAATATCAGTTCCATCAGCGTTTTAGACTTCCAGGTAGCTAGTACAGATTGTCTGGTATATCTCAGAGAATGTCTGTAAAAACCTCAAGGACCGGTATGCATTGTTGATAGAAAGAAAGATCGAAATTAATCAACGTTCAAGTCAGGTTTCTACATATGATGTTTGCAGCACATTATTTCATAGCGAAAATAACTTTTATGGGAAAGGTCATATGCACAGCCAAAGAAATTTTCTTTAAATAGAACTATGTTTAAACATCCTGAAAATGTTTGTCTTCTACTCCCTACCAATAAAAAAAAGAAATAAAAACAGTTCCTTCATGTAATGCTTTTCATCAACACATTTTAATTCCGATTAATTAAAGTTTAAATGTGAGAGGGGCCACCTCCGCCATCCGCCACTGAACTATAAAAATTAAAATAATCCGTATTAATAGTACCTATCGATTGAGCCATATTTCAAAAATAGCCAAGCTCGACTACGAATACCAATAATCTTTCCAGGCGTGAGGCATGGACGCAGAGCTGCAGGGTCTACACATCACGTTCTCTAACCAAATATAGGAGCTACCAACTGATATGGCAATGTTTTGCTACATATCCGTGCCATACTGTTCTTAATCCTTATTATTTACTACTTTAAGTCTGATTATTTGCAAGAAAATTAACATATTTTAAACGGAAGTACAAGTCGCAATACCAATCTCTCTGGTTCTTGATGACCTCAAGAATTATGAATTAATAGAACGGTGTGTTATCTGACACGGTTCCCATCGAGCATAACAAGTTCTCTTAATCCAAAATCAGGCCCGTATCTGCTAAAACTGCAAACACGTTCGAATCAGAAATCCATCCATTCAGAAAGCCCACAGCAAGTGCCACCCATTCGTGGACACTCACAGTCTTCAATTATGATCTACCCACACCACTCTGCGGCCTTCTATATCCTCCATCATTGCCTGACTCGACCATGATTCCCAACCTACCATTCCCTGCCTTATAATTGATAGAACCATCCCCTGATGGCCCCCACATCAATTACTCCTCGTTTCACAGAGCGACCAGCTAGTATGGGAATGTAATGGTGCTTATCTCTCTTCTGTTTTTCATGGTGGGACAGCCTGAGTGAACCTAAAATATTCTCTAAAATTATCCATACTTCTAGTCTGCGCTCTCCTCCGTGCGAATAAAATCAGGTAACCACCCTTCTTTATATATCTGAGATGTAAATCTAAAAATGGATATGTTCAGAGGTAAACGTGTTTCTCTTTGATTTTCCAGTGGTACAGCTATTGTTAATACCAATACAGCAAATTACGATTTTACTACCTGTTGACATCCACACCTTCCGAGACAAAGTCCAATTTAAAAAAAAAAGAAAGAGAAAAAAGGAAAAAAGAAGATCAAGGGTGATAGTCGAAGAATTAGTGTCAAAGCAGGGAGAAAGATGGAAGGATGAAGAAAGAAGGCGTCCTCCAGATGACAAAGGCAGGGAGGAATGAAGGATTAGACACTGCTGTTCCGGAAAATCTACCCGAGCCCAGGGACAGTAAAAGTTTGCAAGGCAGAGGAATTCCATAAGAAGGAGTCAGCAGGTCGTGCTGGTCATTGGAGGGATTAGTTGTCTTGATTGTCATCTGTCTGTTATATTTTTTGTTTGACGGTTGGCTCGTCTAATTTCAAAGACTGATTTTGCAAACTCAGTAAAGGCAAGGTAGCACCCTCATCCTGCAGTAAGAGGTACTCATTATATTTCAGTTATATATTTCAGTTATAACCTGAGTCACCAGCCTTCCTATATAGGACAAGTGTATAAAATGTGGTCCCAACTTTCATCATCACCACATGTACATAGAGAGCCATTTTCGATCCCCAGAGTAATCAGTTTGAGCTTGAAAGGCTCATGTCCTGTTGGGAGGAAAGCAGCTTGTAAGCCTAGCGAACACTAGGGAGGAGACTTAGGAATAGTAAATGCAATTGATGGGTTGAATTACCCGGTAATTATACCATTTCCAGAGTTTTCCCGACTGTCTTGCCAGACTCTGATAAGTTTTTCGGTGATTTTCTTCTTTTCATGCCGGGTATCATTTGTGAAGTCGAAGGTAATATCTGCTATTATCGTTGGAATGCCGCTCTTCTACTGTTGGAAGAGACCTCTGCGGATGCCCTCCAAGTGGACGGGCAGGCAGCCTGCAAGGACCTGGAGTGCAGGAGTGTTAATTGTGCGGTATGCTCTGGTAACTGTAAGTAGCATTGTTCTCCGGAAGGAGTTTAGTGTGCTGCGAATTCGTGAGAGTGTAGCCCTGCTGCAGCAGACAGCTGCACCGCACGATACGATGGGGACGAAAATAGATTTGTAAATTAGCGTCAAGATCCGAGGCTTGATGCCCCAGTCCACTAGACTAATCCGGGTAATCATAACAGAGTACTTCTAAATCTTGTCGACCAGGTACTTAGATGAGGATGAAAGGAGAGCTTCATATCAATAAGTATTCCCAAATGTTTGACTTCTGGATAGAACTTTACTGAAATATTGTCTATTTTAATGACTGGTGGTGTAGTCAGCTAAAATGTTCCTTTAAGCAATATTTATTTAGTTTTTTCGCTAGAAATGGGCAGCTGAAGAGTAGCTGCCCACATCTGAAACTTTGATGGGGCACTTTTAAGTGAATTTCCAGGCAAGCTCTTGTGTCAGCATTCACTGCCAAAACCAGGTCATCAGCGAAACCGAGAGGTACAACATGCTCAAGGCCCATTCCAAGAAGTCGTATACATATACACTAATAATCACTGAATTATGGCCACCTTCATAATACCGTTTTAGGCCTCCATTGGCATGGATAATAGCCGCTATTCTCCTAAGAACTGACTCCACTAGATGTCGGAAAATGTCCATTGGAATCTGCAGCCATGCTGCTCGGAAGGCTATGCACAGCGTCGGAATAAATGACGGTTGCTTGTGCATACATCTCGATTCGCGTTCCAAAACAACCCACAGCAGTTCAATTGGATAGAGGTCAGGCGAATTTGGAGGCCCATTAAGGTGGGTGATATCTTCACTGACAAGACGCTGACTTGCCGGATGACAAGGCGCATTATCGCCTGGGAAGATCTTGTTTCTGCCATGAAAAAAATGCAACTAGGCAGGGTTCATATGGTTTCCTAAGAGGTATCGGTAGAGCTCACTAGTGAAACGTTGGTCCATACCCACCAGGGGGCCTAGTTTTTGCAAGCTAAACATGTCCCATATTAAGAAACCACCGTTACCTGCCATGACAGCGGGCACCAGGCACGATAGGTCCCTGGACTCCGGTTGCTTGCACACATACACAGTTATCCGTCGGCATGGTGCACCAGGTATTTGGACTCATCCGACTAGCACATTGGTTTCAGTGCTCCAGTGTCAAACCAGCGTGTTGCTGGCACCATAGAATTTGTCGTCGAAGATGACCAGCAATAAGGAAAGGGTGTCTGTTGTGTCGTCCGTTGTGCAACTTAAAATTCTGAGTGTGCGTCGAACTATCATTGCTCTTCTATTCCCCATAATGTACTATGTTATCAACTATCGCACAGTGACCTAGCATTGAGCCCGAACAACACGCTGCACTTTTCGCTAACCTCGAGCATCCTCCTTCAGTAATCCCTTACAGTTTTATCGTAAGCAGCGTAATTGATTTGTAGTAGTGGAATTAATAGTTTTCTCTAAATATCAATTGTAAAAAATCTCAATTTCTGATAACGAGATAACACGCTTCGAAGAAAAAATAAACATTTTATGAAATTAGAAAAGTGAAAAGAAAAGTATTTTAAGATTCAATAAGGCATTAATTAGTAAATTTAATATTAAATTTAAACATAAATATATAAACGGTATCACTATCTGCAGCTGATGTTTTGTACGTGAGTATGAGTACCAATTCCATTCATCGTTTAAAGGAAAATATCCGATCATATAACCTTGTGTCTATCACTTATTTAAAGGGATCTCAGTTCGAATCGTCTCGTATACTGATGGAATCAGGGCCGTTGATAGAGTGAAGAGTGAACCGTTTGCAACAGTCAGTTGTTCCGTGCTTCTTCCTTCCTCACAATGTGCAGATTGGACAGTGAACACCCACATGTATACATAATACAGAATAGCGCAATATGTCATAAATTGCTGATGTTTCTAAAGCCCGAAATAACCAATTTTACAATGAGTTGCCCTGACATTGCACACCTTTCCAAAAATGAGCAATTCACATTTTAAAAGATGGAACACTGCTACAATAGCCACTTTCTGTATTTGCTGATCCCTCCTCCACTACGCTAGTAGGATTTAAACATCTAAATCAATTATACTTCGCTTAGAGCAGAAGAAACTTTGCGTTCACAATGAGTTGCCTTGTTATTGCACTACTTTTTAAACAAAATCTTACTAGAGTAGTGAAAATAAATTTGCTTACAGGAGACAGTAAACAAGACAATGATGAATCTGCTTTCACAATTTTCTCACTCAGAAATTACAAGATATACAATAAAACTATTTAAATCAAAACGAAGCTATATTGAATCTACTCCACTTATCATTCCCAAAACAACACTCTTAAATTACATCTTTATTCCTGATAACTGATTCTACACACTTTTTGCATATATTCCTTTCCAGATATCATAATTCCTCGTTCTTTACTTGAAATTGTCCAATGAGAACTATCACTTTTTGATGCTTCCCATTTTCTATTCGTCTGCATTTATATTTTATACCACTGAACAACAAACTTTGGGTCATATCTTGTTTCGAGCATGAAAGTAAGTTTACTTTTTAGATTTTCGGGTGCTAAAACCGGAAAGTGTGCTGAAAATGGCAGATTGGCTCTTTGTTTCTAACATGGTGCACTCTATTTCCTTTTGTACCTTTGTTCCATCTGTGAAATGTCTTGATGGAAGCGCTCGCCATGTTCGTCGCAGACGGCACCACTGCATGGCGGGAAGAAATTCAGAAGTGGATGCAAGAAACGCACCTTCAGTGGCTTGTTGCTTCCCAGTTTTTCGTAAGAAGAAATGGTATATTACACAAGCTGCCTAATTCGGAACTCACTAGACGTGGAAGGAAAAGCTGACAAAACTGAAGAAATCATGCAGCAGAGTCAAAACGACGATCCCATCATCACTGAACAGCAAGAAGTGGATAATCCCTGTTCCGGGGCCCCCCCAGACAGGGTAAAGGAAAAATAGGAAGACAATGCCTATGTTTGAGCGGGGGATGCGCTTCCAGACCGAACCAAAGGAAACACAAGAAACCCCTACAAGTCAAAAGGAGGCCAGCGAAGACAAACAACAAGAGCCACCCCTGGATCCCACCATGCCAGAGGGCACAGTATACGAAAAATCACTGTTCCTTAAAGCTGCCCGGGAAACCCTGTTCAAGGAACAAACAAACAGGGTAACCACTGGGGTTAGAGCACAAATAGTGAACCTATTCAACAAGTTGGACACACTCTTGATAGAGACATACCTCGAGAGCGAGAGAGTAAATGCAAAACTCCAGGCATACTTTGAGTGTGGGGCAAACCAAATGCCACAGCATGCACCCACCTACGCCCAAACGCTGAGGAACAACCTGGCACAACCACCAGTGCAACTACCAAAAAAAGGGCCCCAGACAAGGAGGAAGCCCTTACTCAACACGCCGAACTTGGTGGTCCTTCGACCGACCGAAATGGGCACCATCCAAACAAGCGAAGAGCTCAAGACCACGGTGATGAGGGAACTAAAGGAGGACCTCAAAACCGCCAAAATCAAGTTGATAAGAAAGACCCGCAATGTCGGGCTCATAATAGGGACCGACTCAATGGAAGATGTTCAAGCAATAATCACAAATCCAAAAATTGCCACCCTTGGACTCTCCGCTGAACCGCCAAGAAGGAAGGGACCCTCCATCACAATATACGATGTGGACAAAGAAATATCACCCAGCCAACCAACTGACCACGGAAATAATCATCAGAAACCTCAGAGATATTCCTCCAGAACTGCAGAACCAAAACCTACTGCAACCCAGGTACTCGACAAACTCAAGAACAGGGACGAAAAAGAACTGGGTCGTTGAGCTGGCCCCAGCAACATGGCAGGTGTTGAAAAACCACATAAGGTTATATATTGAATGGAGTTCCCACCGGTTCAGGGAGCACGTAGCCGTTCCAAAATGTTTCAAGTGTTGCAAATTTGGACACACCACACATACGTGCAACCAGACAGCACCCACCTGTGGCCACTGCTCTGGAAAAGGCCACGAATTCAAAAATTGCCCCAACAAAGATCAGGACCCAACATGCGCAAACTGCAAGTCCTTAAAACTCGAACACTCCCACTCCATCAGGGACCCCAAGTGCCCAACATACTTAAAAGCCAAGAGTTCATGCCAAAAGAGAATCGACTATGGAGAGGCACAATAAAAGATATAACACCTCCAAGATTACTATCCTACAGCAAAACGCGCCAAGGGCCAGAGCAGTGCCAGAACAACTTCGAATTAAAGCAGACGAGATTGGTGCAGATATCTTAATACTACAGGAGCCGTATACCCATACAAAACGGGTGCGCGGCTACCCAATGACCTTTAAAATAGTCCAGACTGGGGAAGACTCCCCTTGGGCTGCAGTTGCAGTGCGCAATCCCAATTACACCGTCACCAAGATCAGCCAACTATGCACGACTTGGGCTGCATGTGCCCACATTCTAACTCCATTGGGTCCCCTCTACGCGGTGGCGCTCTACTGCAGACCAGGGGAAGACATTTCCTTCACCACCAGGTACCTGCAGACGCTACTAGACACGCTTCCGAACCAGAGGATTATTGTTGGAGCGGATGTAAACTGCCGTTCTCCGGTCTGGCATAGTCTGACCCCAAACAGACGAGGAGCTGGAAATGGGCAGCTCCTGGAAGACTACCTGACAAATTCACCGTTTGTGGTTCTAAACCAACCCCACCACCTTCCTACATTTTGTAACACTCTGTGGGAGGCCACAATTGATGTCACTGTGGCCACTGGAAACATTGCCAGATACGTCACAGACTGGAAGATCCAAGACTCTTGGACAACGTCCGACCACAGAGTGATAACCTATGAAATACGACGATCACTAGACAGGACATCAGTACCCAAGTAGATGTTAAACCGCTTCACGGTTCGAAAAGCCAACTGGGATCTCTTTGGGGAGCTGCTTGCACCTGCTGCGGCCGAGCACCTCGCCAATATGAACCCGCAATCTGACCCGAATAACACCCAAGTGAGAGTCACCAAGATCTTAACCAACATTAGCGAAGCTTGAATGAAACGAAAAAATCCAACACCGGTTGCGGTTCCTTGGTGGACCCCAGATATCCAAAACCTAAGGCGCGAGGTGATTAAAAAAAGAAAACAGTTTCAGAGAGCGAGGAGCTCATGGCCGGCCGCAGAAATTGCAGTTTTGAGGGAAAGCTATAAAGACGCAAGAAACAGGTACACAAACCTAATAACCAAAAGCAAGCGTAAGGCCTGGGAGACGTTTGTAGGCACAACCGGAAACACTCAACCCTGGGGAGTGGTGTACAAGATAGTGACAAACAAACTCCCCAGAGGGGAAGTCATCATGACAACAAGGACAACGCAGGGGGCACCCCGACTACCACATGGCACCAATCAATAAACAATATACTGGACACTATCTTCCCGGAACCAGCCATCCCAACCTTACCAGAACAACTGCAAATCTGTGCTGAGAACAATGAATATACTACAAACCGATGTGAACCACCATTTACCCTGGAGGAACTCCGACAGGCTTCAACCCTCATACGGAACAATAAATGTCCTGGCCCAGACTTATTGGAGCCGGATATTATTAAAAAGGTAACGGAAATTGCACCGGAACTACTACTCAATCTGTATAACCGCTGCCTTGAAACTGGCACCTTCCCAACACAATGGAAGCAAGCGAATGTAAAACTCGTCTTGAAAAATCCGGCGAAGCCACTTGACTCGCCGAAATCGTATCGACCGATCGCAGTGCTACCAGTTATAAGTAAACTATTTGAGAGACTACTATACACAAGGATTAGCCAACACTACCAAACAGCTGGACTTGACATGGCAACCCAATTTGGCTTTAAACCACAATCATCTACTGTGGAAGCCCTAAGAAATCTACTAAGCTCCGCAACTTCATGCGGCAGCAAATACTTTCTTGTCATATCAATTGATTTTGCTGCGGCATTCGACACCATTTGGTGGCCGAGCGTCCTGGCGAGACTACGACGGGGGGCCCACGTGCCAGAAAACCTCTACAAGACTATCAAATCATATCTTTCACAGAGGATAATAAGCGTCATCCCACCTTATGGAAAACTAGATCGACCTGTTCACATGGGCTGCCCCCAGGGCTCTGTTCTTGGCCCGCTCCTATGGAACATGATCCTTGATGAGTTCCTGGCCATGGACCTGGGCGAAGTCCACTCCCAGGCCTTCGCGGATGACTTGATCTTGACGGTCGCTGCAGACAGCAGGCCCCAACTGGAGTACAAGGCGAACCAGGCCCTGAGGATACTTCAGGAGTGGACACAGACTCATCTACTGAAGATATCACCGACCAAATCTTCCTCGATTTTGCTCAAAGGAACACTAGACCTACGCAGGCCACCACAAATCAAAGTGTAAAATAAGACTATCAAACTAGTGGACCAACTAAAACACCTCGGCCTTATACTTGACTCTAAACTATCATTCCAGCACCATCTGACATACATCACAGCAAAGATTAAGAAATACTCTGCACTTGTGGCCAGAATCACAAGACGAGATTGGGGGCTCAACAAACGCACCCTGTCACTGTATTATAAAACAACCTTCCTACCAGCAATAACCTACGCCTCTCCAGCCTGGTTTCAAAAAGCCGTAACCGCCGTAAATCGACGGACACTGGACGCCACTCAACGGACAGTACTGCTAATTATCACCCGTGCCTGCTGTACCACCAGCACTTCCGCCCTACAGGTATTAACGGGGGCCCTTCCTCTGGACTTAGAGGCTATTCGCTGCGGCATCACTCACAGCATTGCAAAAGGACAACCCTGTCAGTTAATGGTAAATGTTTTGTAGTATTTTTAACTCGCTTATTATTATTACTGCGTATGTCTTATAAGCGAGGCAATTTAATGTAACTTCATTAGACATCTGCACCTTCCTTGGCTTTACAGTAAACACAGCTGCAAATCAAGAAAAATCAGACTACAAAGGCACTTACAGCAGGTGTCGCAGGATCGATGGACTGCCACAACCAAAGGCGAAATTACAAAGAAATTTGTGCCCACCATAGACAGGGTGCACCCCAAGCCCCCACCCTGGTTTCAACCCGGTCTCTTCACAACCAATTTGCTGACAGGCCATGGAGCGTTCAACGCGAAATTAGCATCTTTCAGAATCCTAGAGGACCCACGTTGCTCCTGTGGGGAGCCAGAAACCTGGACACACATAATGTATGAATGTACCAACAAAAATGGATATACAGTACTAACTACTAGAGAGGTCGGGACTGTCCCAGGAATGACGAACTTTCACGGCTTGGACACTTCAACCTACGCTGCAGACTTATGACAGCAACCACATACTTCCCAAGACATCTCGAGTCGCACCTACTAGATTCATGCGAAGAGTACAAGGCACTAGCCAAATTCGCGCAGGAGTTGTTCACCCGGCGCAAAACACGAATTGCTGTTCACAGGGAACCACAATAATAAGGAGAAACTCGTGCACGAGCTGCTTACCCTTCCAGCGCAAAACACAACTTCTGAATATAAGAAACTTCAATAAGGAGGGACCTCGCGGACTCTTAGCACAACGACCTATCTGATAGAGACGCGGAAATATGAATGACGAGTGTGAGGATACCCGCTCATGCATCGCCTGCACAAAAATGGATATACAGTATTAACTACTAGACAGGTCGGGACTGTCCCAGGAATGACGAACTTTCACGGCTTGGACACTTCAACTACTGGGACTACACGCAGCTTTGCTGCCGACGCCACAAGGCGATCCTACACCTGTGCTCACTTGCACAGGGCTTTTACTCCAATTCCTGGGCGGGGGAGAGAGGGGACGGCTCTGCTGTTTTTCTCTCCCCCTCGCCCACCACTCTTTTCCTCCTGGTGGGTCATGGGCATGCCCCACTGACCTTCTCTGGGGCCATCTTCCCTATTGACCCCATATCTCTGACTTTTCCCCCCAGCCTTCAGTCTCCTCCCCACTCTGACTAAATATCATAGCGTATGCCCCACACTACCAAAATTTAATGGTTCAAATCAAGTCGCGCATGTCCTCTTGGCCTCTAATAATCTCTTAGCATCTTACCCTGAAAATCGCCGCGTGTTGCATTACAATTTTTTTTTTTTTTTTTACATAGGCCCTAGCCACTGAAATCTCAGGAAACTAGGTGGCAGGGCCTGCCAAAGTAAAGCTTCATACTACTGTGTACCTGGTCTGCCTCCACGTGGCCAAGTGTGGGCAACATTGGGCCTCAGTAGGGGTCCAGCGGCTAAATGGCCAGATGAACAACGATACACAACACTACACATATACAAAATCCACACACTTTTAAATCTCTGGCCTTCCCAGTGAACTGGTACACCTACAATGAAAGCAACGCGGAGATGGGGGAAACCCCTGGTGCCGTTAGACATCAATACACTTTACACTTTACACTATACACACAAGCTGCCTGTAGTTGCTGGCTTGAACATTTCCTAGAAATCCAGCCGAAACATTTCGAAAGGCTTTGATTTCCACTTTCATCTCTCGTAATCACTAAGGGCACTTTGGAATTGTTCGTCGCAAAAAAATTGCCTTATTTGTGGACCAATGAAAACGCCTACCTTAATCTTCTCTGTACTAAGTCTTGGGAATTTCTCTTGTGGATGCTGGGCGGTTCACTTCCAAAGCCTGAACGAAATTTTCATGAGCCCCAGTTTGATATGGAATGGTGAAATTAAAACTTTATTTGGATCTACCAGAGGTTCAAATGCTGCGTTCTTCATTCCGGGTGCTAATGGTTTTCGTTGAGGCTCTTCTCGTAGTGCATATCCTTGGCACGACTATCCCACTCACAGAAAAAGCAACAACACTTAGTGTAACTCTTTGGTAGCCCTAATAAAATGGCGATTACCTTTAAATTACCACATATCTGCCACTCCGATCACTAGATCCTAAGAGGATGTTCTTCATGTTTGCGTATTCTTCTTTTTGTGGACGGCGCACGCAAGAGGTAATGGTCCCCCTTTGTGATCCCCCTTTGTGAATTGGGGATACATTTGCACATTTCCAGTCCATGGGGACCTCGGGCTGGAAATGTGCAAATGTATCCCCAATAATTTGCACACGTCCCCTGGAAAACGTGCAAATGTATAATTATGAGAGCATCCTTCGACCTGAGTCCAAGGATGGTCTCATAATTATGGCTAAGGGTTTGCTTACTTCCTTTTCCACCTCCTTTAATATAACTGGATATATCCCATCCACCCCAGGTGCCTTTCTTATGTTTAACTTCAACAATTTCTCCTCCACTTTGCTCTCTGTTATTACAAAATCATTAAACACCCTGCTACAATTTGATTAATTTATTATCCAGCTGACCTTCGAATTTCCACAAACTGTCAGCCTCTACCACTCATGTAGGTAACTTATTCCAGTAATTTATAACTCGCTGGCTAAAATAAAACTTCCTGCAATCCTGTCTAAACATCTTCCCCCGTAACTTGAAATGACGGCCCCTAGAATCATTTATAACCGTGAAAATTTCGCCTCATTCACTTATGCCCATCGGACCTTTAAACAACTCAATCAAGTCTCCTCTAGAGTGTCTAGTTTCCAAGCTCTGCAACCCACATATTCGAAGCCTTTGCTCATATGAACGTAATTTTGCCGATCTCAGCAGGCGAGTTACCCGTCTCTGGACTCTTTCAAGAAACACAATGTCTTTCTTTATGTGTAAGTTCATTGAAGTTATACATATAAGTTTGTAAAAAATAAAAGGTTCAAAATTATAAACTAACCAATGCCACTGTTGATGTTTTGAAGTTTCATAAAATTAGGAGGGCTCTCTGGTCCTTTCATGTGTTTTTTCAGCAGGATAGTGCTGCAGGATAGTCTAAAATGAACAAACTTTGCCTTAACAACGAGTTGCCTGATATTGTACTACTTTCTAACAAACAGGATCACTAAACGTTTAATCCAGACTAGCCATACGGTGAAAGGAAGCCTGAGGCTTGTGCTGCAAAAAAATTCTGGATTACCCTGAGAGAGAGATGGAGAGAAAACAAGAGTCAGAAGTAGAAAGGAATCACCAAAAGAGGGAAGAATGATGATATCCAGCTCAGGACCCTGGGTGTGGCACGCCCATACTCACCAGATGTGAGCCCCCGGGGTTGTATACCTGAATTTCATATAACTTGGAAGAGATAATACTTTTAATAATGTAAATTAACTTATTAAATTAAGAGAATTGTGATGTTTTATTTTATAGCAAAAAAATATTTTCGACATCAACAGTCTGGGATACATTATTGCATCACAGTGGCGAATCTATAAATTGCACTCCCCGGCCACATGCTATTACAAAATACGTTAACATTTTAAAAATTCATTGCTTTTGTAAGTTTAGTACTGAGTTAGTAGTAAGTTGTTGATGGTTTGTAAACAAAAACAATTTCGCAACGAGTTGCCCTGGTATTGCATTACTCTCAAACAAATAGCTAATCAACATTTATTTAAAGGACGGCACACTGAGGCACCTCCGTAGCCAAGTGAGCAGGAGCAGCAGTGCGTAACACACGCTCCTTGATTAGACCGGGTTTCGAGCCCGTGATCCACCAAACACGGAGGATGCGGAAAGGTCAGGGAATGACCACCGCATATCCATGGAACAATATGGCCTTAGTTGCTAATGCTCCTAAAAACAAAATAACAAACAAACGGGACACCGTGATGACATTCTCTTTCATCATTTTCTGATTCCTCATGAGGCAGTCGATAAAATGATTCCTCATGAGGCGATAAAAAAAAACAAAAAATAATAATTTTTTCAATGCCTGAGAATTTTGGTGCACCAGTCGAAAAAAAATTTTTTTGAGTTTCCCCGGACAGAAACAGAGAGACAGACACAGAGAGAGACAGAGACAAGGAGAGACAGAGATAGAAAGACACAGAGAGAGAGACAGAGATAGAAAGACACAGAGAGAGAGAGAGAGACAGACAAAGACAGCGCGATAGAGAGAGAGAGAGAGACAAAGACAGCGAGAGAGAGAGAGAGAGAGAGCGGAAAAAGAGAGAGAGAGAGAGAGAGAGAGAGCGGGAAAAGAGAGAGAGAGAGAGAGAGAGAGAGAGAGAGAGAGAGAGAGAGAGCGCGATAAAAGAGAGAGAGAGACAGAGACAGAGGCAGAGCGACAGACAGAGAAACGTACAGAGAGAGAGAGAGACTGCGACAGCGACACAAACAGAGAGAAAAAGACAGAACACAGAGACAGAGATAGTGACAGAGACAGGGAGAGACAGAGAGCCGGACAGAGAGAGACAGAGAGAGACAGAAAGAGAGATAAATAGAGAGAGAGAGACAGACAGTGACAGATTTAGAGAGACGGAGAGATAGAGACACAGAGACAGGGAGACAGAAAGAGCGATAGAGACACGGACAGAAACAGAGATAGAGACAGAGAGACAGAGACATGTAGAGACAGAGCAACATAGACAGATACACGAAGAGACAGAGACAGAAACACGGAGAGATAAAGGGACAGACAGTGATAGAGACACAGACAGAAACACGGAGAGGCAGAGACAGACAGAGATAGAGACACAGAGACAGAGACATGGAGCGACAGAGACACAGATACAGAGAAGCAGAGACACAGAGAAAGAGACAGACAGACAGACAGATAGACAGAGATAGAGAGAGAGAGACAGACAGAGAGATAGACAGAGATAGAGATTCAGAGAGAGAGAGACAGAGAGAGAGAGAGAGAGAGAGTGTGAGAGAGAGAGAGAGAGAGAGAGAGAGAGAGAGAGAGAAGAGAGAGAAACAGAGAGAGACAGAGAATGAGAGACAGATACACGGAGAGAGAGACACAGAGAGACAGAGACACGGAGAGACAGAGCAGTGTCTCAGAGTATGACAGGCAGCCTGGCTCAACTCCCAGTGGTGGTGGCGGGCAACGTAGGGTGCCATTAGGGGCCCTGTGGCCAAGCAGCCAGCGACATAGCAACAGAACAAAACAGAATACTGCATAAACCAGATACTATACTTTTGCAGTAGTTCTGCATTCAATTACAGAGTACATACGATGCAGACTTGGGAGACCACTGGTGACGCCTGACCCTAAATACTATGCCACTGCTAACACCGATGAGTCAAAACATTATGATCACCTACCTAATATGATGTTGGTTCTCCACGTGCAGCCAAAACAGCTCGTACCCGGCGAGGCACGGACGCTACAAGATTTCTAAATGTCTCCTGTGGTATCTGGTACCAACACGTAACCAGCAGATCCTTTAAAAGCAAAATCGATCGTTGACACGAAAGTCGAATTGTTCTCTTAATAGTTCTGGATTTTGAAACGTTGATATATATATATATTTTTTTTAATCAACGATTTAGCTTTCCTACTATTTTTTCTTATTTATTTTTAATATATATTTTATTAATTTTTATCTCTTTATTTAATTTTTGGATTATTTGTTGTTTTTTTTTTTTTTGTTTTTTTTTGTAACATGTACCGAATCTTAAAAGTGTCGGATTTTAGAGTTTCTGGTATATACAATATATTTTCCTGGAATACTATATAAATTATGTATAGAAAATTCGATAACATTATGCAACAGTCCAGACCTTAAATAGAAATTTTGCGATGTTTTGAGAGCATTAAGTGCTTCAATTCAATCAAAATTATTAAAATGTCATATAAAATATGAATGCAAATATTAAGAAACAGCAAACATTTAAAGTAAATATGAAATATTCAGAAAATATATAAAATACTAGAATATTGTTTTAATAAAACCTTTTATAAAACACCATAAAGTGGGTACTTAAGACCCCGGGAGGTTAAGTAATGCATCGTTGTGTAGTGGGTGTTTTCCAATTTCGTAAATATGTTTACGATGATTTCCAGATGTTAATTTCCAATGTGAAGGGTTTGCGAAGGTGTGACTGATTGAACTGTACCATTAATAATTTTAATGGCTCGAGTTCTTATTTAATACTTTCCTTTATAAACATTTCCATACAAACCAGCACCAACTTGTTCTTCAATGTAAACACAGTTATACTCAAAACGTTTTCTGTAATAGTTCGAAACTTCACTTTTACATTTTGATTTTATTTCCTCTGGTATACGACAGAATAAATCGGATTCCTCTACATCAAACGCATAATTCTCAACTTCGATTTTATAATAATCTTCATTGTCATCGCACTTCGAATTCATGGTTTGCTGTTAACTGTACTTCTTAAGTGCTCTGCATTAAAATATATCTTTACTACACAAAAACGGACGATCCAATGCAGTATCCAAAATATATATATATCCAGTTTACGAATTACACTGATCACGGTTTCTTCGTGTTCTTCATAGGCCCAACTGATTAATTTGAATACATGCCTCACTGAATAATGAATAACGTGCCTCACTCTCAACTCATTGCACTATATCCGTTGTATTCAAATTAATCAGTTGACAAAGAGCCACAGAGATCTCCAAAGATACTGCTATTGTATATGTTATCTATATATAAATTAAACTGGATCATCATTGCATATTTTCATAACCATGGACCCCAGTACACCAGGCCCATTCATCACAATCCGTTTTTAGTCTGTTTCTTCTGCTTGAGGTGTATTTTTTTACAAAAAATGAAAGCTGTTTTTCATTTTGAAGTGAAACTTGTTTACGTGCGCTCCTGGCACGTTTCAGATGGGAGTACAGGCACTCTAAACAGCCGACTATCGCACTACGCTGAATTTCCCGGTTCTCGTGCGATCACCGAAGTTAGGCTGGTTAGTAATTGTGAGGGTGGCAACCTGGGAATACCGAGTGTAGTTGACCTTTTGTTCGTTTCTTATTAACCCGTGGAAAATATTTTTCCGATTTTCACGTATCATTTCATTTTGTTAATTGGTAACGTAATAGAGTGTAAATCTGTGCTTTATATCTGTACCTTTACAGCCTGCCAATAATATTCCTCCTATTTTCGCTTATTATAATCGCGTTTAACAGAGTTAAAATTCAATTGGTAAATGTGATCTCAATGACCGGCCCCAACTATTTATAGTATAGCGAACGGTAGTTTGTTATTATGGAGTGTCCATCGTACAGTAAACCAATCGTAAAGCAGGGGTGAGCGTTGAAGGCGTATTGCGCACGTACACGTGCAATGCATCCGTGGATTGTCAAGAAACGATTCAACCCTCCCACACCGTTGTACCACGCCGTACCAGAAACGAGCGACGCATGAACCAATCAGTATCCCTACTGATTGCGTCATGCTAATTCTTTTGTCATTTCTACCGTATTTTAATAAAAAATTTCGACGGAAAAGAATTTATAATTGAACATGCCGAAGACTAATAATGAGCGTTGTAAGGCGTATATAGCACTTATACGTGCAATGCGACCACCTCCATTGAGTACAAAGGAGAGATCTAAGCTATTTCAACAGCGTGGGATGGAGTTGAACAAAGAAGCCAGAGAAGGTCCATCCACAACTTCAGAGCCTTCATCTCCCTAGAAATGCTAGAAGAGAATTTGGAAGAAGGAGTCACGGAAGTTGAATCTGAAAATGAAAACGATGAAGAGTCCTCAATCGTAAGAGAAAAGCAAAGAAGCCAAAACTTCCAGAAGTACTTCATCAAATCGTTGAACGTAGCTGACGTAATACACAGCCGGAACAGCAACAGGATTTTAAGAAACACCGAAGCATCCACGCATAGTTTAAACCTACATTCCTGAATAATGATTTTGATTCAGTCTATTCCGCATGTTTCGTTCTTTTTATGTGTTTCTTAACTAACAGCATAACCCCTCCTCCCTTCCTATCCTACCTGTCATTCCTGTACACATTGTACTCTCTAAATTCCAATTCTGCTCTGTTTATATCTGTGTGACACCGTGTCTCTAACGTCCCAACAATATCTGCCTTTGATGCCTTGATCAGCACTTCAATTTCATCTAATTCATTTACTATACTTCTAGCATTGGTGTGAATGCAAGTATAAGGTAAGGTATATTGATGCCATGCGGCAGTAGGGGTTTCCCCCATCTCCGCGTTGCTTTCATTGTGTGTACAAGCATTGCCTTTAGCGAACTCATGGAGGATGCCTCTCGTTTCCACCTCTAGGTCTAAGGGGAGGGTTCCTGCGATGACTTGCAGAGCGTGTGTGCTCACTGTGCTGCAGGCGCGAGTAGCAGTGAGTACCATGATTCTATGTATGGAATCAAATATTCTTAGATTTGCAGCTGTGCTGGCCTTTTTGTACCAGGCACCAGCTGCGTATGTTGCGATTGGTAAGAAGGCTGCTTTATAATAAAACATCATCGTTCCCTGTTTCAATCCCCAGTCTCTTCGGAGAATTCTGTTTATTAAGGCAGTGCAGTTTCTTATTTTTCTTCTTACGTAGTTTAAGTGCGGTTTGAAGGATAAGCGGGTATCCAAGATGATGCCCAGGTATTTGAGCTCTGTGCTGAGCCTTATTGTTCTAGTGCCAATTTTAATTTGGTATGGTCTGTGGATGTTCAGTGTTCCCTTTAAAAGTATGGAGTTGGTCTTCGTTGGTGAGATTTGTAGTAAATGGTGTGTGGCCCAGTCTTGGAGAATTTGCACAGCGCGGTTTGCCAGAATTTCCAGTTGTGCCCTGGAATTAGCTTCTATTGTTAAGATGAGGTCGTCGGCGAAGGCTTGTGAGCGGACCCCATCCAGATCCTTGTTTAGAAACTGGTCCATTAGGAGGTTCCACATTGTTGGTCCAAGTACTGACCCCTGTGGGCACCGTCTATATATTTTTCTTTCTATTTCTTTGTAGGGAGCTTTTATCTTGATTGCTCTGTCGGTGAAATGCAAGTATACATACACATCTTCTTCCTCTTAATTACCCTAACACAGCCCATGTATTTACTTGTTCCATGATGACTCCCACCAACCCAGCCCCCCCACCATCTTCCATTCTAAAAGAAGCAGTGCAGGAATCACTTTCACCCCTCGTGCGGCTACTTTTAATCTGTGAATCCCCTCAAGCTAGCAGTTTTCCGACCCACCTAACACTGCTTGGAGAAAAGGCTAAATCACAGAGCCAATTAAAACGAAGGAACATTAAAAATATAAATTAATAATGAATAATGATTTACAAGGAGCAATAGGGAGCATCGAATTGGGATGGGAGCTAAATAATTAAAAGACTAAGGGAAAGAAAAAAGTTTAAATTGTTTAAAACATTTGATGGAGCCATAAAAGGTTGATAAACTGCATTTATATACATATTCATAGTTATGGAAGAAAAAATAAAAGGGAAATTCCAAAGAAACTTCAGAAAGGATTTTAGTGATAAATATTCCATAAAAATAAGAAAGGTAGCCCCCTGAAAAGAAAAAGAATGACGCTACGCCGATATTAACCAATTCCCAGGGGCTCACGTCTGATGAGTATGGGCTTGGCACACCCAGGGTCCTGAGCTGGATATCATCATTCTTCTCTTTCTTGGTGATTCCCTTTTACACCTCTCTCTCTCTCTATTAGGGTATCTCGGGAATTTTTTTTTTTTTTTTTGGCATAAGCCTTAGCCTTCCCTGCACCATAAAGCTAATAATTAATGATGTGCGTAACTAAACATTTCGTCCTATGGGATGCTGTCACACTATGACACATCTTTATTAGTTTTAAGGATATCGATATTTTTTTCCAAGAGTTTATAATATTGCTAAAGTTATACAGTATCTAGAGTGACTATCATTGCGGCATTTACATCGTTTTTCACGTATGTCTGTTTTTGGGAATGTGAACCAAATGGAAGAGGAAATAATTTATAGATACAGTGGTTAGAGGTAAACCATTTCTGAGCAAGATTTTGTTAAAAGAATTATTGTTGAGGCCATAAAATGATTTAAGAATTAAAGAAATCCGATTTGTTAATATTTCACAGTTTTTTTATTTCACAAATATACGTGGTCTCAGTTCTAATCTCAATGCTTTCCATTTATACTTACAGTCTGCCAAACCCCATGTACTTTTTCTGACAGAATCCCAATTCTCGGTTGATTGACCACTGTTCATCTCTGTTGTCCGAATTATTGTTGTATAATTTCTTTCTCATCAAAGGTGGTATTTGTGCACATGTCTGTTCCGATATTCCCCGTCAGAGACTTAGTAATTTGGAATCTCCTCTTTTCGATCTTCTCTGGCTTAAAATCTCTCCACCACATTCCGTCAAATTCATCTGTTGCTTCTATCGTTCTCCAAACTCCACTAACAGCTTGGAACTCTTTCACTTCCTCTCTTTGGAACTTGACTTTATCCAATCTAACTTTCCTAAGAGTGAGGTAATTTTCCTTGGTGATTTTAATGACCACAACTCCAGCTGGCTTCCGTTTCTAGTCAGACGGACTCATCTGTATGAGTTGCTTAGGCTTTTGCAATTACTAATGACCTCGCACGGATTGTTCATTTACATATGAGAATAAAGACAATCCTAACCACACAGCCAACATGCTCGATCTTTTTCTCACAAACAACACTGCTAAGTACAGTCGAGATAAGTGGTCCTCTAGGCACCTCAGATCACAACTTGGTGATGGTCTCTTCTCCAATGGAACCTTTCTGTCGTGGCCATTCTCAACCTCTTGTTCTTTGGCATTACAAGAATGCAAAATGGGATGATCTGCGAGATTTCTTTTCCTTGGCCGGGTTACTGTATACAATTGAAAATTGAAAACAATTTTCAATTGTTTCTTACAATTGAAAAAAAAAACAATTGTAAGAAATTGTTTATTTTCTTACCATAACTCTAATCAATTCAGTGCAGCACAGCACAAAAACCAGAATTTCCAAATAAAAAGATGCTCAAATCAACGCCAGAGCTTGCACTTGATCATCAGGCAACACAGTGGCAACCTCAAGACAAAATTCTCTGGTCCCACACGAGCTGGTTGGTGTCGATGACTCTATTGTCAGGGAAATGGGAAATATCTTGTGCAAAAAAAAAAAAAAAAAAAAAAAAAAAAAGCGGAGTATTCGCGGTAGCACAGTGGTAACGTCACCGTCCTCACTACACCGGGTGGATAAGACCCGGGTTCAAATCCAGCGAAGAACTTTAATGTGCTTTTTTTCACTCTGTGGCTCAGTTAGTCCGTCTCAGGCGTAAATAGAAAGTCTGCAATTCTGCATGAGGGAGTATTTGGTGAGGAACTGGTCAATAAATTAAGTCGTGTAGAGATTGTGCGAGGCTCATGTCGTAGAATTTTTCTCAGAGTGGTTTGTAACAGGAGAGAGTATTTGCTGGTGCTATCATTGCAGAGTTAGGTTGGTCGAAAACTGCTAGCTTGGGGGAACACACAGACTAATTGGTTAACAACAGCCGCATGTAGAGGTGAAAGTTATTCTTGCATTGCTTCTATTGGAATCAGCAGCAGCCTGGGAAGTATATTGGCGAGAATTTCAACGACTGCTAGTAGTCATCGTGAAACAAATAACTACATGGGCTGTGTAAGGGTAGCTAAGAGTAAGAACAGGTGCACGTATACTTGCGTGTACATCAATTCTAGGAGCGCAGTAAATAAATTTCACGAATTTGAAGTGCTGGTCCAGAGATATCAACAGATATCAAATTTCAGACACATGGTATCAATCAGATATAAGGAACGCAGAATTTGAATATGGATACTACACTGTATACCGAAAAGACAGTCAAGAGTGGAGGAGAATTATGCCCATGAAAACTATGGCAGTACTCCAATTTGCGCCTTCGTGGGCAGTTAAGGATCATCGTCCTCGCGTACAAGAAATTAATCCTAGGATAGCCTAGGCTTTTTATACCAACTAAGAAATGTTCTTCAAAGTATAGGCCTAAATGGATCTCAGATGAGCTGAAGAAACTGGTGGCAGAGCAGAAAAATTCATGGGATATAATATAAGATAGTCTGCAGTCAAGTCACAAGGAGTCAGGCAAGCAAAGGCAGATTACCAGAAATATTTGGCGAAAGATACAATGAAAAACAGCAACGACTTCTGTACTTATGTAAACAGTTTAAGGAAGAGGATGAATCAAATTGGACCACTCGATGTCGATAGTTTGACAGTTGATAATCCTAGTCAAGTTGTTGACAAAATCAATGAGTATTTTGTATCTACATTCACACACCAGGAATTCTTTAGGGAAGGCAATACCAGACGCTTATCAAAATCAATCTGAGAGGTAAAAATGTTTTTGTAATAACTGAGAGTAAAGTGGAGGAGAAATTGTTGAAGATAAACACAAGAAAGGCACCTGGCGTGGATGGGAACTATCCGAATATATTAAAGGATGTAGTAAAGGAAGGGAGCAAACCATCAGCCATAATTATCACATCGTTCTTGGCTTCAGGGTCGATCCCCGCGGACTGGAGATGTGCAAATTATTCCCAATTCACAAAGAGGAGATCAAAGGGTGACACGAATAATTACAGACCTGTGTTAGTTTAGTTTCTGTTCTGGGGAAAATAATGGAGTCACCGGTTAAAGAAGCATCGCAGGATGATCTAGAGAAGCCTGCAATTATAATTCAGACACAGCATGTTAAGGGGAAATCTTGTCTCACCAATTTGACTGGGTAGTACGATGTGGTCACAAAGGAACCGTATACAAAGTATAATTTTGATATCATATACTTGGATTTCCAAAAGCTATTGGTACTGTTGCACATAAAAGAGTGCTGTACGAATTGCAGTGGTGTGGGATTAGGGGAAAGTTGCTGATGGATAAAGGGATGGTTGAGTGGAAGAAGACAGATATTAGTAACCAATTGACATTGCTCTTCCTGGACTAATGTTATTAGAGGGGTACACTTGGGTTTGTGATGGCCATTGTTGTTTTCTAAGGAGGTGATTATCCCTTTGTATAAGGCAATGGTCAGGCCACATCTTGAGTTCTTCAGTTCCTCTTAAATCCAATCGACATGCACAATCTCAACAGTCTTCGCGAGTAGAACAACGGTTATAATCACCGATTTCGTAATACCGGATGGAAAACGCCTTCGAATTCCGTCAATGACGCGAGGAACTTTTATGGGCTTTAGTCAATCCATGGTAGTTAGTCTCACTGAAAAATAGCATGGATTTCTTATCCCTGGAAACTCCAGTTTTTCTTCCACAAAAACAGGCAGACTGACTAGAGGAGAACACGCAATTTCCAGACGTAATGTACAGGGTATACAACGAGCTGGCAAAATTTAAATTGAAGTTTGTCTTGTACACCGTATTATTTTCTGCACCATTTTATAAGATTAGGATTATTCGGTTTTGAGATCATGTTATGTTGTATGTTCGCGTAAAATTTTTTAACTAGTTCGCATGAATCGTTTCGAACCAGCTCCAACTCATCACTGGGTGTGTGTGGTAGTAGTAGTACGATTTTCGGAGCATCAGCAATTAAGGCCATATTGCTCTGATGCTGTCTGTAAATAGCGTGTGTTCTGTGGTCGATTTTCTGTTTGCTGGACGAAAAACCGGAATTTACGGGAGAAAAACCATGTTACCCTTGGTTGAGACCGACTAAATCAGCCATGTTGAGAAAAAGGTCCATAAAAATTCCTGTCTTCATCGACGGACTTGAACTCGTGTCTTTTTTCACCGGGTGTGGGGAGGACGGCAATTTTACACTCTGTGCTGTCCACAAGGGCCTCTGAATACGAAAAAATTCTGCGGTGGCCCCAATATGACAGCATGTCAATTCAGACGGATTCTTTTGTGTATAGGGGATAAGGCGACGAGACCACTGCTCGTAGTGCATAAAAGCTTCTCTCCCGAAGGGTCTTTGTGCACCACTAGCCACCTGTTCTTAACACATTTAAGCTAAGTCCTCTACGGTGTTAACTAAAAAAAAAAAAGAGTTTTTCATCCAACAAAAGCAGGCAAACTGACCAAAGAAAATGCGCAGTATTCATGTGGACATGTGTATATGTAATGGGCGATACCTGGAACGTCTGTTCACCTCCGCCTCGTATCTCTGTAAAAAACAGTATCACTACAAATGGTCCAGATATTTGTGTGACGTAGGTTTGTGTGTATTATGTGTGTGTTGTGTGGTTGTATCTGGACGCTTGGCTACCCAAAGGCATCAGCCACCTGGATAGATGATTCTGGGTACTCGTCCACACCACGGGAAGGTGGGCCAGTTCCAGTAAAACACGTACCGTCTCAAAAGAGACGCTGATCCACCTAGTGTTGCCAGAAGGTGGGCCATGATCCTATGGGGGCTCATTGCAAAGAGGGGAAACGGAGGAAAAACACCACCCGCTTTGTGCAGGTTATGAATAAAAAATAAATAACTAAAAAGATTAAATAAATAAAAATAAATAAAACAAATAAAAGGGGCTGATTCCATCATTATACCAGACGATTCGAACTCAGGCCTCTTTAAGGGTATAATAGAGTGAGAACGTTAGATGGTCAAGGGTTGTCCAGATAATCATGGATTAGAAAAAAGTAAAGAGAGGAGAAAGGGGAGATTGATTTGGTATAAAGGGAGCTGAGAGGCGGAAAGAGACGTCCTTTCGGGTAAGGCTTTTGTGGTGTCTGGAGGTAAGGTAGTAGCGACGTGTACGTAGGTCGGACGAGAGAGGTTCCGAAAAGAGTTCAGTCTATAGATTAGAAGAGAATTGGAATGTGCAGAACAGAAAAGTTGAAAATGGATTTCAATGAGCAGTGATCCATAGATGCTCCTAGTTACAAAAAAGGGATGGAAATCTCCTAGTATATGCCGAGTTGGAGATCCAGAGAAGGGCAGAGGAAGGGGAACACGGGAAATCCTACTTACAGGTTTTCACCCGGTCGGGCCAGCTTATTCAATAAAGACTCATCCATTTCTTGACTTGCTTTCGGGGGTACTTTCCCGTGTTCCCCTTCCTCTGCCCTTCTCTGGATGTCCAACTCGGCCAGATTTGAAATTTTATAGGCATCTTGTACTGGCTTTAAATTCAAATGGGGTTTTAAACTAGTGATGAGAAATTATTTCTGGACCTCTGTTATGCGAAAAAGCGTAACAATTGAATCAAAAGTTTAAAACCCCATCTGAATTTAAAGCCAGTACAAGATGCCTAAAAAATTTCAAATCTGGCCACGGTGTAAAGGAGCTTGAAATTCAAGGAGAAGCTTTATTAGGTGATGTCCCGGAAGCAGAAGCTTTTAAAGAGTCTTTTCTGAAAATGACGGAGGAAGAAGGTTTTCCAAGGATGCCGTTTACAATGAGGATGAAACTGGCCTTACTTTAAGTCACTCCCTCGTAAATCACTTGGAGCATGAGGCGATCTTTACTCTCACAAAACAACAGGGCTTATCTTGGGTGGAATGCACATATCATTAAAGACTATTCGGTTCCTACCAGATGCTATAAATGTCTGTGCTATGGGCACCCTGCTAAATACTGCAGACAACAGGACATGTGATTCTAGAGTGTCCACACTGGGGAATCACAGGTCACAAACACACAGAGTACCCAAATGAGGAACAGTCCCCCTCTGTCCAAACTGCAAAGCAAAAAGGAAGCAACATAACCTTTCTTACAGCAATAACAAGTGTCAGGAATATATAAATCAGTGGAATCATTACAACAGAAAACAGATTATGAATAACCACACCAACAGAAGTAATTACAATAGAGCAACAATAAAAATAGTTCAATTGAACTGTCACAGATCCCTGCTACTAATGGAAGAGTTAGCAAAATTAATCCAGAAAGAAAAACCAACAATCTTACTCTTACAGGAGCCGTACTCTTACAAAGGAGTTGTCAAGGGGCTTCCATCTACAACCAGAATAATCCAGTGCAAAAGTGGTTAAAACTGGACAAGGGGGGGGGGAAATGCTATTACCCGAGTTTGGGCTGCAGTAGCCATTACTGATCATAAGCTCATAGTGATAAAAATAACTGGCCTATTTTTGTGCCTATGCTACCTGTGCATGTGTTGAGGGTCCCACAAGACAGCTTCATCTGATAAGCCTCTATTCACAATGTAGTGAGGATTTGCAATCTGCAGATCCGTGTGTCAATTATTTGGATCACGCTATTAATAAACTAAGGGGCTCTGACCTCCTCATTGCAGTTGATGCGAACGCAAACTTAACCATGTGGAGTAGTGCACGTACATGCCCCAAAGGTAAGTTGTTTGAGGAGGTGATACTGGCACACAATATGCAAATTCTAAACAGACCAGGCCATCCACCCACCTGTGTTATCCCCATGGGTTACTCCTTCATAGATTTCACCACGGCCACTAGTTCACTAAGCAGAAAAGTAACAGAATGGAGAGTTAATATGCAGTGGACCACAAGTGACCACAACGCAATCATAACTAGAATCCAAACAAACACACCGGGCCATAGACACGACATAAACAGCTTGTCGAGGTACAAAATTGAAAAGCAAACAGGGACACATTTAAATCCCAGATTTAACATATAATAACTGAACGTGACCCAGAATGCCTTAGAAGGCTTCCCGCACACCACCAGGCTGAAGAGGTGTAAAACATAATCATACATAATCATCTGAAATCTCTATCCCAAGGAAGAAAAGAAGATCCAGCCTGTCCCCTGGTGGGCTAACAGTCTCACAGCTATGAGAATACAAACAAGAGCAGCGAGATTATCAGAGGGCAAGAAGAGATCATAGAAGTCAAAATGATGTAGCAATCCCTCTGGAGCGTACAGCGATATGAGACGGCTGTATCATCAAGAAATACACAAACAAAAGAGATATACCTGGGAAACCCTAGTTCAAAAAAGTGGCAACACAGACCTCTGGGGTCTTGTGCACAGGCTGGTAACCACAAAATGCCATCCTAGGTAAATCTCCTCTATCCAAGATGGACGAAATGAAGAAACTACCTATTGGAGGGAGTCTGTGAATAGGATCCTTGATGCCATTGTCCACCAAGACGACACCAGCCAGGAGACAACAATGCAAAGAATCATGAGAATAAACCATCTCACTCACAGAGGTACAACTGAAGAAGATCCTTTTACCAAAGAAGAGATTGAAGGGTCCATAATGTCAAGTCAGAGGATCCTTCTCTGAATCACGTCACAGGACATTAGAACCTGCTCCCGAGGACATATCCATCACTGCCATGGATCCCTCACTACATTGTTCCAACTTTCTGCGCCTGCTCAGATGATTTCAGCACTGTAAAAAAAGACTGCTCCCTGGAGAATAATTTAAATTGATAACATGCTGTTGTGTATTTATTTTCATATGTAAATTTGCAATTTGTTTTCTCCAATGTTTAATTCTACACTTTTATAATTGGTAATAATATTGTTTTTTTCTCCTATG
Organism: Mastigoproctus giganteus; assembly: GCF_048544385.1. Classification (NCBI taxonomy): domain Eukaryota; kingdom Metazoa; phylum Arthropoda; class Arachnida; order Uropygi; family Thelyphonidae; genus Mastigoproctus; species Mastigoproctus giganteus. The sequence goes on from NC_143577.1 coordinate 38,180,202, forward strand.
TTATCCGTGAAGGGTATTGTGTACGGCGTATTGTGTACGGTATTGTGTAAAGCAAAAAAGTAGAGGGAAAGTTATAGTAAGAGAGAAAGAAAAACGAAACGCTGTAGAAGAATGAAAGTGACTAACTCCTTCAGCTCACACCACTCAAAAGTGGTATGATAAGGTGTCAGTGGTTCAGTAGGTAGTAAAATTCAGAGCGTGATAGGCAAAAGGAAGGATTTATCGGACTTTGATAAAGGACAGATTGTGGGTGCTCGACGAGCTGGTGCCTCGATTTCCCAAACGATTGAACTGGTGGAGTGTTCTAGAGCCGCCGTAGTTAAAGTGTACCAGGACAGTCGTCAAAATGATCAAACAACGACCCGACGGCAAAAATGCAAATGTCAGCGAAACGTTAATGTTAGAGGTGAGCGCCGAGTTCGACGACTCGGACAGGTGAACAGGCGCAGTACTCTTGAAGAGTTGACTACCCAATACAACATGGGCCAACCCGAAACAATATCTGGCACGACCATGCATCGCACGCTCGCACGTATGGACAATACCAGCAGACGACCCCTACGGCATCCTCTCCTAACCAGGGTTCATCGGCGTTGAAGACTCGCCTGGTGCAAAGAGCATGCAAGTTGGAGGTTAGAAGACTGGAAGAAGGTGTGCTGGTCAGATGAGACGGATCAACAACATGAGGCTCTTCATCCATCATACATGGTATCAAAAGTGCAGGTCGGTGGAGGCGGTTGTATGGTGTGGCGCATGTTTCACTGGCAGGAACATGGACTTCTGGTGCATTTGGAACAACGTATCAGTGGTCTCCGCTATCGTCAACAGTTTTCTGACTGTGTATACCCCGCTATGTTACACTTTATCCCGAATGGCGATGGTGTCTTCCTTCCAAGATGACAATGCGCCGACCCATCGGGCACTTGTAGTGCAGGAATAGTTTGAGTTGTTGTTGTTGTTGTTTGGGTTTTAGGAGCATTAGCAACTAAGGCCATATTGCTCAGGGGATATGCGGTGGTCGTTCCCTGACCTTTCCGCATTCTCCGTATTTGGTGGTGACGGGCTCGAACTCCGGTCTAAAAAAAGCGTGTGCTACGCACTGCTGCTCTTTCCCACCAGGCTACGGAGGCGCCGAAATGGTTTGAGGAACACAGTTCTGACTTCCGACATATCGACTGGCCTCCGAACTTCCCCTGATATCAATCCCATAGAGCACTTGTGGGACACTATGGAAAGGCATATCAGGCATCTGAATACACCAATCGGCTCCATACCTGCATTGCTGGCCGCATTACACACAGCTTGGTTGGCCATACCTCCCGAACGCTTCCGACATCTTGTTGAATCGTTGCCACGTCGGATAGCTGTTGTACTGAGGGCAAAAGGAGGACTTACGAAGTATTAGGTAGGTGGTCATAATTCAGTGATCACTCGGTGTATACAGCTCATTGATCACTGAATTTGACTATCTGTCTAATAGAATATTAGGCCTCCGTTCGTTTGAATATAGGCACTATTCGCCTAAGCATTGTCTACACTAGATGTCGGAAAATGTCCGTAGGAAACTCCAGCCATGCTGCCTGAAAGGCTTTGCACAGCGTCGCAATAGATGACAGTTGCATGTCCATACATCTCGATTCCCGTTCCAAAACATTCCACAGCTGTTTAATTTGATTGAGGGTAGGCGAATTTAGAGGCCAATCAAGATGGGTGATATCTTCACTGTGTTCCTTGACCCACTTGTTTACAGTCCTGCTCTGATGACAAGGCGTATTATTGCGTTGGAAGATCTCCTCTGTGTTAGGGGAAAAAATACAACATGGCAGGGTGCCATGTTTACAACGTTTAACTTGTGAAGTCTACCGGTTGCTCTTATGAAACAATGTTTCTTAAGAGCTCCTTTAGACTTCACAAGTTAAACTTTGGTGCACACACACATCAAGGGAGTGGGCACCGTGGACGATGGGTCTATAGACTCGTATTGTTCGCACACATGAAAGCGTCCGTCGGCCTGTTGCACCAGGTATTTGGACTCATCCAATCAGCACATTCGTTTCCAGTCCTCCGGTGTCCAACCTACTTGTACCTTAAAAAACAACATTCGTCGTCGACGAGGAATGTTGTGGTTTCGTCTCTTGTGTCGTCTGCTGTGAATCGTCATACGTCTGAGTGTGCTGCTGAACGTCATACATCCTCCTTGAGTGAGTACAGTTTTCTCGGCGAGAAGAGGTTTGACCGTTCGACAACGTTCTTTGTTCACGTTAACCACAGTGGACTGTGAGCAACCCAAAACTCGTCTCGTTTCCGGTATGGACGCACCTGATACACGAGTTCCCACCATTCCTTTGAAACTTCGTGATGTCTTCACTACATCCCATAACTGCTACTTTATCACTTTGATCTGCAGTAACAAATATAATTTACCACTGCGCGACCGTACGAAGATGTTTGGCTTTTTATATTGCGAACTATGTGGCATAGTCCATTACGAATGGGGTGGTCGCAATTCAGAGATCACTGAGTGTATAAGGCTCGTGGAATATATCACAAATACAAAAGGGAAATCGTTTATGTAATAATTTCCATGTCGATTTGATGATCTGACAGCTGTGGAGCCAAGGAAGTAGGCTCTTTTCACTCACATGTTCCTGGAAACAGTTTAGGTTAATTCGGGCATGTGAAAACCAAAATCATTAGGTGGATAAAAAAAACAAAAAAACATAGAGCGGTAATACTAAAAAATAACAAAATTAATAATTAAAATAAGTAAAAAATAAAATAAAAATAGGGTTTTCCCGATGTGCTGCTGTACCATCTGAAAACGCAAAAAGCCAAGGCCGGCTAGTGTGTATACGTAGGTATAGGAATGTTGAGGGTCTGACGGCTCCGGGGATTTCTCCCATCTCTGCGTATGTTCCATGTATTGAGTGACAGTACCCTGTCTATGCCAGAGGTTTAAAAATAATGTATGGGTCATGTGGTATGTAGTTTGTTGTGCCCATTGTTCATCCGGCCTGTTGGTCGCCGGGCCCCTAGTGGGACCCGGCGTTACCATACCTAGCGACGGGGACGCTGCCCGGGTATACCAAGAGACTGATTATACTCTGGCAGGTCCTGCCACTTACTTTCCTGGGATTTCGGTGACCTAGGACCTAAAATAAAGGTTGGAGGTATCGGTTAAGTAAAATTGCATTTAGAAAGCGCTGCGTGGGGTTTTACGCTGAAAGAACTATTTCTAGAGAGCCTAAAAGGTCGGGCAAAATTTGATGTGATTTAAATTTGGACATGTGGGGCAGTCGCTGTACAAGAGAAAATAATGGGAGGGAGAGTGAAGACGGAGGAAGAAATAGGAAGAAGAGGGGGTCGGACAGGAAGGTGACCCCCCATTTTTAGTGGGGCATGCCCATGCTCCACGAAAGTGAAAATATGTGGAGGCGAGGAGAGGAGAAGAGCAAATACCCCCTCCCCTCCCCGAAAAAAAAAAAAACCGCACAAGGGAGTGCAGTTTTGGGTCGACAGTAGGCCATCCAAATCATCCTGAAGTCTTGTCTTTCTGTGGTATGGTGAGTTTTTTTTTTTTTAGTTGTTTGACCTCCTGCATTCTTTCTAGTCGGGTTGCCTTTGGTGTATTTCTATCATTGTTTTCCTTCTAGAAAATAGATCCTGGGCATATTGACTGAGTGCCTTGTAGTCCTCTTGAGTGTCTAACAGTCTGGGTTCTTGGTTGTCTGGGATATATTGGATTGCTGTTATTAGGCGTAGTCGTAGGTCGTCATACAAATCGCATTCAAACATTAAGTGTCTCCAGGACCGAGTTGCCACAGGGACAGTCCGCGTTCTTTATGATGCCAAGTTGGTGAAGCTTAGCTTTAAACGTGCCGTGTCCTGTAAGGAGGAAGGTGGTATTTCGACCAGGGTGAAACCACACTGGCGCCTTAGGGTACAGCTTGGTGACAGTGGGGAGGAATCTTCTGGTCACTGCACCTTTTTCTGTGTTGCTCCATCTCCTCTGCCAAATCTGGACGATGTGGTCGGTGATTCTTTTCTTCTCATAGTTGCGGTCATTAGTGATGTCAGTGGTGAGGTCATACATTGTAGCCGATGTGTTTCTGGCAAGATGGTAGAGCAGACCACAGCGGTTAGCTTCGAGATCCAGGGGCAGAACTCCTACCAGGACTTGGAGAGCAGCCGTGCTAGTCGTTCTAGTTGCTCTCGACATGGTAAGGAGGATGGTCCTCTGAATGGTTTCGAGGATCCGTTTATTCACTTCTAGTGCTATACGTAGGTGGCCATGTGGACATGTGTATATGTAAAGGGCGGCTCCTAGAACGTTTGTTCAACTCCGCCTCGTATCTCTGTGAAGAACAGTATCACTACAAATGGGCCAGATATGTGTGTGTGACGTCGGTTTGTGTGTATTCTGTGTGTGTTCTGTTGTTCTGTTCTGGCCGCTTGGCTACCCAGAAGCATCAATCACCTGGACAGATGATTCTGGGTACTCGTCCACACCACGGGAAGGTGGGCCAGTCCCTGTAAAGCACGTACAGTCTCAAGAGAGAGACAGACTCTGACCCACCTGATATTGTCAGAAGGTAGGCCAGGATCCTCTGAGGGCCCATTCCAGAGGGAAAAACAAAAAACGATCACCCACGGTGCTGGATATGGAACCGAAATTATTAAAATAAAACATTTATAAAAAAAAAAATAAATAAATAATAAAAAAAAATAATAAATAATAATAATAAAAAAAATAATAATAAATATTAATAATAAAAAATAAAAAAATAATAATAAAAAATAAAAAATAATAAATAAATAAAAAAATAAAAAATAAGTAAAATGGAAGAAGGAAGTGGTGCTGCTAAAAAAAAAGCCACATAAATTAGTAAACAGAAAAAAAAAATATGATAATATATAAATGCATAAAAGAAAGAAAGTGATGCTATTAAAAAAAAAGAAATTATAATAATAAATAAATACATAAAAGGAGGAAAGTGGTGCTGCTAAAAAAAAAAAAAAAAGGAAGAAAGCACTTAATTTTGTATGCAGAAAATTTTCACTTCTTGAGGATTTGAGTTTATATATTATTAAAGAAGATATAACCAGCTATGCATCAGCAGGACCATTGTGCTGCATTCTGTTGAGATCTGTCGACACTGAACGCCTTCGAAGAAATACGTCTTGAGCGAAAGCCTGAAGAATGAGATATGATTCCGAGCTTTGAAGCAGAGACGACTCCTGTCCTGGTTGAAAATTGGTAAGTGCATGAAGAGGAAGTCTGAGATCGTCATACAGGGAGCAATGAAACAAGATATGATCCCAACTCTCTGGTGATCCACACGAACAGAGGTCTGTTTGTGATAAATTGAACCTAAAAAGACTCTGGTTCATCGATCCATGTCCTGTCAACAGGTAGGACGTGAATATGTCCATGCAGAACCACAATCGAACACGTTTATCGAGGAGAAATGAAACTTGTGGTATAAATTTTCTCGTTGTTGCACCAATGGGAGCTGTATCCCATCGAGACTGCCAGATGTTAACTAACTCGTTCCACAGTCTCCTTCTTTCTCTTTTAGCATCATCTTGAAGATTGATGGTTATTCCTAGAAATTCGGTCTCAATCTGCTTTTTCAGTCTGTATAAAAATCCTCTATAAGTAACTTGCAAGTCTAAAGGTAATGTTCCGGCTAGTACTTGCAGAGCTTGCGTCGAGACTGTCCTGCATGCTTTAACTAAACACCGCAAGATGGTTCTCTGCAATGAGGCGAGTTTTGCTTTGAAGTGTTTGAGCCGTGCCCTGTGAAACCATGCACCGGCAGCATACGTGATTAGAGGAAGGAAAACTGCATTGTAATAGATCCTTAAAGTTTTTCTGGAGAGCCCCCATTCAACACGGGACACCCTAACAATTGCACCAGTAAATCTACGTATTTTAGATGATAAGTTTGTCAAGTGAGGAATAAAATTGAGACTGGAATCGATTACCACTCCTAGAACCTTGTACTCTTTAACTATGGGGAGACGAATGTTGTTGATCTTGACCAACCGAGGACGAGAGATATCCAAATTTGATTCAAGAATCTTTGTTTTTGACAAGTTGATTTTAAGCTTATTGGCCACAGTCCAATCGTAGAGATCCCGGAGAACAAAATTTGTGGTAGTTTCAAGATCGGCCCTAGAGTTACCATTTCCCAAGATGGTGAGATCGTCTGCATACGCTATTATTTTGACGTTATCGAAAGATCGGGAGAGCCACTACTGCAGCACCATGTACCATGTAAAAGGATCCAATATAGAGCCCTGTGGGCACCCGCTAGATACTGATCTTGATACTTGGCTATGTTTAGCCTTGACTATTATGGTTCTATTGGCAAAGTAATTACGGATTAAAAGGTAGAGGTGGTTGGAGCACCTAGCCGATCGCAGACGCTCCAGGACGCTCCCCTACCAAAGGGAGTCGAAGGCGCCCTAGAAGTCGATGAAAACGGCCAGGGTATATTTATGTACCGAGTTTTGAACTGAAGAGACAAAGTCCACAAGAGCATCCTCGCAGGAACGTCCGGGACAGAACCCATATTGACTCCTTGAAAGCAGACCCTGTTCTACCAGTAGGGTATTCAATCTAATGGCCATTAGTCGCTCTAGCAATTTACCCAAATTAGCCAGCAGAGCGATCGGCCTGTACGATCTAGCCGCTCCAGAAGGCTTTATCCGGCTTTCTAATCAACTTAACTAGAGCGACCTTCCAAATTTCCGGAAAAGTTTCTTCCTGAAGGCATCTGTTGAATAAGTTTAGAAAAACATAAGGTTTTAATTTCAAGACTCTGATAATAAAAATATTTTCTACAAAGTTAATGTTCACTTCTGAACACTAACTTTATGTGAGACAGCCTGCAGTTCATCCAACGTAAAAGATTCGGTGTTTGTTGGAGGACATATAAAATTCATTGTCTGATCGGATTTTAGAATGAACAGCTAAGTCTGAAGTAGGATCATCCAACGGAAAAAGAGCATCTAAGATTGCATTTGCAGAATCATGCCAGTTCAGTGTTTCCACGGAGTCCGCCACAATTGAGCCAAATATATTAGAACCAGAGGTTTTTCCTCTTACAATCTTGTATAGAAGACCCCAAGGGTTAGCATTTCCAGAGGTGTGAACGAAATTCATCCACGTTTCACGCTTTCGAGAGGCAATGGCCTTCACGTAGCTTTTCCTCAATGAAGAATACTGCTGGTAAAAACGATTAACGTCGGCTTGGGGCCAGTCTCTATGCCTTTGGTAGTACCTACGGGCTCGATGAACTTCCCTTCTTAACTGCGATAACTCCTGCGTCCACCATGAGCACGTCTTCTGGTTAACCCTCTTTTTCCTAGAAGACTTATATGACGCTTTTATAACACCACCAAATACGGAGGATGCGGAAAGGTCAAGGGGAGACATCGAGACTGCCAGATGTTAACTAACTCGTTCCACAGTCTCCTTCTTTCTCTTTTAGCATCATCTTGAAGATTGATGGTTATTCCTAGAAATTCGGTCTCAATCTGCTTTTTCAGTCTGTATAAAAATCCTCTATAAGTAACTTGCAAGTCTAAAGGTAATGTTCCGGCTAGTACTTGCAGAGCTTGCGTCGAGACTGTCCTGCATGCTTTAACTAAACACCGCAAGATGGTTCTCTGAAATGAGGCGAGTTTTGCTTTGAAGTGTTTGAGCCGTGCCCTGTGAAACCATGCACCGGCAGCATACGTGATTAGAGGAAGGAAAACTGCATTGTAATAGATCCTTAAAGTTTTTCTGGAGAGCCCCCATTCAACACGGGACACCCTAACAATTGCACCAGTAAATCTACGTATTTTAGATGATAAGTTTGTCAAGTGAGGAATAAAATTGAGACTGGAATCGATTACCACTCCTAGAACCTTGTACTCTTTAACTATGGGGAGACGAATGTTGTTGATCTTGACCAACCGAGGACGAGAGATATCCAAATTTGATTCAAGAATCTTTGTTTTTGACAAGTTGATTTTAAGCTTATTGGCCACAGTCCAATCGTAGAGATCCCGGAGAACAAAATTTGTGGTAGTTTCAAGATCGGCCCTAGAGTTACCATTTCCCAAGATGGTGAGATCGTCTGCATACGCTATTATTTTGACGTTATCGAAAGATCGGGAGAGCCACTACTGCAGCACCATGTACCATGTAAAAGGATCCAATATAGAGCCCTGTGGGCACCCGCTAGATACTGATCTTGATACTTGGCTATGTTTAGCCTTGACTATTATGGTTCTATTGGCAAAGTAATTACGGATTAAAAGGTAGAGGTGGTTGGAGCACCTAGCCGATCGCAGACGCTCCAGGACGCTCCCCTACCAAAGGGAGTCGAAGGCGCCCTAGAAGTCGATGAAAACGGCCAGGGTATATTTATGTACCGAGTTTTGAACTGAAGAGACAAAGTCCACAAGAGCATCCTCGCAGGAACGTCCGGGACAGAACCCATATTGACTCCTTGAAAGCAGACCCTGTTCTACCAGTAGGGTATTCAATCTAATGGCCATTAGTCGCTCTAGCAATTTACCCAAATTAGCCAGCAGAGCGATCGGCCTGTACGATCTAGCCGCTCCAGAAGGCTTTATCCGGCTTTCTAATCAACTTAACTAGAGCGACCTTCCAAATTTCCGGAAAAGTTTCTTCCTGAAGGCATCTGTTGAATAAGTTTAGAAAAACATAAGGTTTTAATTTCAAGACTCTGATAATAAAAATATTTTCTACAAAGTTAATGTTCACTTCTGAACACTAACTTTATGTGAGACAGCCTGCAGTTCATCCAACGTAAAAGATTCGGTGTTTGTTGGAGGACATATAAAATTCATTGTCTGATCGGATTTTAGAATGAACAGCTAAGTCTGAAGTAGGATCATCCAACGGAAAAAGAGCATCTAAGATTGCATTTGCAGAATCATGCCAGTTCAGTGTTTCCACGGAGTCCGCCACAATTGAGCCAAATATATTAGAACCAGAGGTTTTTCCTCTTACAATCTTGTATAGAAGACCCCAAGGGTTAGCATTTCCAGAGGTGTGAACGAAATTCATCCACGTTTCACGCTTTCGAGAGGCAATGGCCTTCACGTAGCTTTTCCTCAATGAAGAATACTGCTGGTAAAAACGATTAACGTCGGCTTGGGGCCAGTCTCTATGCCTTTGGTAGTACCTACGGGCTCGATGAACTTCCCTTCTTAACTGCGATAACTCCTGCGTCCACCATGAGCACGTCTTCTGGTTAACCCTCTTTTTCCTAGAAGACTTATATGACGCTTTTATAACACCACCAAATACGGAGGATGCGGAAAGGTCAAGGGAATGACCACCGCATATTCCCGGAGCAATATGGCCTTAGTTGCTAATGCTCCTAAAAACCAAATAAGAAGAAGAAGTAAGAAGGACGCTTTTATTATAGCATTTTGAATATAGTTCACTTGATGAGAAATAGGTGTGGTTTCAAAAGAAGCAAGTTTCTGTTCGTCAAGGTCCAGAAGAATGGAAGAGTCAAAAGCATTCCAGTCAATATTTCTGATGGAAAATCTTATTAATTCTGGTTGTGAGAAAGTGTGTGAAGATGGAATGGCAGAATCAGGGGAAAGCAGCCGACCGGACTAGCCGTGTGGGTAAAGTGCCTACCTAGCAACCCAAAGGTCGCGGGTTCGAATCCCGCCTCGGGCTTGGATCAAAGTACTGCAAAAACCTTGGGAGGTGTATTATGGCCACAGAAGCTGATGCGCCAACAACTACCAAAAAAAAAAAATAAAAATAAGGGGAAATCATATAATAGATGACTCTATGGTCCGTATACACAATCAGTGAGCCGAAAATCGAAGTGAGAGTTTGTCATCGTTATATCTATATTAGATTCTCCTGCATAACTTGAGAAAGAATGAGGGTGATTAGGCTTGTTGTGAATTGAAACACAACGATTAATTATGAACTCCTCCAAGAGAAGGCCACGTGCATCTGTAGAAGAGCTGTGCCAAAAGTTTGATTTTGCGTTGACGTCCGATGAGATCAATATACAGTATTGCTATTCGGTCCCAAAGTATTTATCACAGTCTCGAGGTAAGCAAGAGAGTGATTAAAGTCCTCCGATGGAGGGCAGTAGAGAAAAATTAAGTAAAAATTCATTACGGAGTGTGTGACAAGAACGCAGGTGGAGAACTGAGTGCAAAATCCATGAGGAACCGTGATGTCTAAAGAGTCATTAAGAATTAATATACAAGATTTGGGATTCTGGTCAACGGGTTGTATTATTCTCATGTTTAACGAGTAACCCAGGATTTTAGACTGTGGTCCAGTATTGACATTGTGTGGACATTGTGTTTAGCGACAATGTCAGTACAATTTGTCTCGGCAGAAAGCCTAATCTCGTCAGCAACTGCCCGAGATCGCTGCCCGTTTATCTGCAGGTGTGTAAGAATGTGTTGTTATGTTGTTAAGTGTTTAGTGCCGACACCGGGCGACTTCGCAGCCAGGGGGGGGCAGGGGACACCTGGTTGCCAACCCCCTGACTCCCAGAATTGGCCACATGCAGGTGCACCAGCAACTACTTCTAGCTGAGACTTACTGGGGCTATCAGGTAAGCCTAGGAGCTCCAAGATATCGAAGGAAAGGAAAAGGAATTTAGAGGGAGAAGTATGGGAACAGGAATGAAGGAAAGTAGATAGAAAGCAAGAAGATAACCCCTGAAGCAGAAGAATAACACGTGGTTAGAGTAAAGCAAAGAAGAAAAGAAGAACAGCAGTGGAGAGAAAACTTTTTATCCTGCCTGTACATAGGATAACTGATCCTAAGAGTATCCCCCAGTCAGCTTAACTGCAATGTACATGCATACTGCTACGTTTGCAATCCATCTACTCAGCCTGAACCCACTACGTTAATGACTTGTCTTCAAGAATGCAAGTCTATAAAGCACTAAACATAGCTAAATAGTTAATTACTTTAACACTCAACAATTACTACCTTTTATCTTGTCATTAATCATACACAACGTGGCCAATTCCACATAATCAGCCAACTCCAAGCCGGTAAAAGCAAATGAGCTAAGTCCAAGGCAGGTGCGTCCTATCGTACGTCAGTCCAATTTTGACAAAATTAAAAACAATTTTGAAAGGAAGCGATGCAGCAATTAATCCAACTGGTGGATTTTGTTAGGTAGATCGGTTTTGTAATTAAAGTGAAGGTTAGGAAGAATTCGTAATAGTTTTAGGAGAATCGAAGAGGCTAAATCATCCGTCAGTTTGAGATTTCTTCCAAGAAGTTTAGGGATACATTTCGAAATCATTTGCGAGTTCTGCATTTTACAGTTAATGTACACGTAAAGTATTTGCTGAAAATTTACGATGTAGCTGTAGAAGACGTACGAGTACATATGTTTGTCAGAGATCCAAGAAATGGAGCAGAAGCAGGGAATAATGATCCAGCCGCCATCCTTTCTGTAAATACTTATAGCCGGAATTTGGAAAACACAAATAGTAAAAGACTTATTTTAATAATTCGAAAAAATTAGTAAAATTAGATTGTAGTTGGAGCAATGATAAATTCCTTGAGCCCCAGCTTCCCTGCAATGGCAGTAACAAAGAGCTGAATTAACAGGGCCAAATTGAAACTAGAATTTAAGGAACGAATGAAGAGTAAAGACCATGTTGAACCATCTTTTTGAGATCCCTTTGGGTAGCAAAATTTCCAATGTGAATATTACAATTCTATGATTATTATTGGTCTATGTATGTTTATTGATCTGTTTGTTAGAGTTTCACTGGTTTCTAGCTTAAAAAAGTAGTTGATTTTTATATTTTTACATTAATAACAATCCTTCTCTTCGTTAATTAGATCACTTAAGCTTGGTTGAAATGTGTTTCTTCATTCTGAAGCAGAATAATTTCAGAATTTATATACTTTTTCTATCAATATGGATTATGGATTCTAAAAATCACAGTTAATATCACAGATATTATTCGCATTAAAAATCACGGATAACGAGAATTATATAACGAACGAGAAATTGCAAATCAATTGTCACCTTCTAATACTTATATATAAAAATATTTTATATAAAACGTACTGATAACTAAAATTAGATTTAAAAATTTTGAAATATTGTGAGGTATAATTTAAGATTTAATTGGCAATATTGAATTCAAAACAAAAACACCTATAAAAATTATACAAAAAATATTAGAAAATAAAAATCAGCATTAATAATAAAAGTTGACAGTTTGTCTTCGAATTTTGGATGTACTCAAGACGGTATGTCGTAATTTAGATAATTTAGATATGTTTAATTAACCAACGTATTTCACGTGAGGTCATAATTTTTATATGTATAATTAACCAATCTTATACTACGTCGAGTTATTAATATATATTTTATTTAAGCATAGCCTAAATTTAAATTTTCAAAAAAATATAGGCTATATTTGTAAATGAGGGAAGGGCCACCACCTCCAACCTCCAACCCACCGCTAAATTTTAAACTTGAAACAAACTCTATGAATAGTACCTATCAATCGAGCCACATTCCCAAAAATAGCCAGCTCGACTATGAATACAAATAATTGTGGTGTGAGTGCATGGACCCACAGCTGTAGGGTCTGCACATCACCTTCTCTAAGCAATCATAGGAGTTGCCAGCTAATATGGAAATGCCTCGACATATCTATGCCATACTATTTCTAGTTCTTATTATTTACTACTTTGTCTGATTATTTGCAATCTAATTAGCATATTCAGGATGGAGGTACAAGACGCCAATACCAATTTCTCTGCTTCTCGATGACCTGAAAATTATTAACAGAACCGTGTATTATCTGACACGGTCCCGATTGGGACAAACTGAATGAATCGCAGAATTGTCTAAAGTAATCTACAGTTATTGTCTGCTCTCTCCTCCATCCGAATGAAATCAGGTAACCTCCCTTCTTTATATACTTGAGATAACAATGCAAACCTAAAAATGGATTCGTTTCAAATATGATCGTGTTTTTATTTGATCTTCCAGTGATACAGAATCAATTATTAATATTAATAATGTAATGTCTGCTTTAATTGTTGACTGTTGAACACAATGAGCTGAAGGAATGGTATTTCTGGAATATCTGTCTCACTTCATCACCAATAACTTGTGTTATATCACCTGGATTGTATTGTGACGCTAATCCGCAACGTTACTTCAACTTCGCCGTGGTGCAACAGAATTCTGAAAAATGGTCAAATTGTGTGTAATGTTATGTTTGTGTAGTGTGTGCTTTTGTGTTGTTTAGTTGTGTCTGGCCACCCTGCCCGCAGTTATGGAGCAAACCTACAAGAAACGCCGCAACATGTAAACAGCCTACATCGATTACCGTAAGGCCTTCGACTCCTCATAGCTGGCTCATAGAGACCCTGAACATCTACAAAGTCAATCCGATAGTGACAGACTTCCTAGGAGAAACGATGGCGAAATGGAATACCGCCATTAAGGTGGAAAACATCACAAACAGGCCAATCCCGATCAGGAGAGGAATCTTTCACGGAGATCCCCTGAGCCGACTGTGGTTCTATCTAGCACTTAATTCGCTATCCACCATGCTCAATAACAGCAAGTACGGATATAACCTCAAAGAAGAAAGGAAGAACCTGTACACACTCACCCACCTGATGTACATGAATGACATCAAGATCTACTAGGGAACCGAGAAGCACCTCCAGCAACTACTCCAGATCACCGAAGAATGTAGCAATGATATTAGGATGGAATTTGGTCTAGACAAATGCAAGACCCATGGATTGCACCAGGGAAAATTAGTCAACCGAAACTACCAGCTGCAGACTGGTAAAGAGATAGAAGCCGTGGCAGAGGGAGAGGCTTACAAATACTTGGGGATGATTCAGACTCAGCAGTTACAGCACAAGAAATTTAAGCACAGCCTAACCGAAAAATACCATCAGAGACTCAAACGTCTGCTGAAAGCAAAGCTGAACGGAGGGAACACAGTTAAAGCCATAAACACCTATGCAGCTCCACTGCTAACATACTCCTTCGGAGTCATAGATTGGACTAACGCCGAGCTGAAGGATATCATGAGAAAGACAAGGACAATGATGACCAAGGGTCGCCAACCCCACCCGAAATCTGCCATGGAGAGACTGACAATTGCCTGGGAAGAAGGAGGAAGGGGTTTGATAGACCTCGTTGAGCAACAGAAGACAGCGATAGTTAACCTGAAGGATTAATTCCTTAAACACACAGCACCACTCCACCAGACCATAAGGAAGTTAGACAATCGGTATACTCCACTCAAACTAAGCGAGGAGTTCCCCCCCCCCCAACCAGGAGGCAAAAAACAATGCTAGAAAGATGGGCAAAGAAGACATTCAACGGCAGACACTACAATGATCTCCATCAAGACCACACAGATAAAATTTCTTCCAACGCATGGCTTACGAACGAGACGCTCTTCGCCGAGACTGAAGGATTCAGGATTCATGATGGTCATCGAAGACCAGGTAATTAACACCTGAAACTTAAGAAAATACATAGCCAAGGAGCCCGGTGTTCGATGGCACATGTCGACGATGCCACCTGGCCAAAAAACGATCCAACACATCTCCACGTGATGCAAGTTGATCACCCAGACCGAGTACATTCATAGACACGCCCAGGGAGCCAGGATAATACATCAGAAGCTATCAAGGAAATACCAGTTGATCGAAGAAAGTAATAGAGATATACATAACACTTTTTTTTTTTTTTGTTAGTTGTTGGCGCATCAGCTTCTGTGACCATAATGCACCTCCCAAAGTTTTTGCATTTTACCGTGATCGAAGCCCGAGGCGGGATTCGAACCCGCGACCTTTGGGTTTGTTTATGGCAGAGAAGATGGACGGAGACCACCAAGGGTGAGATAACCAGAAGATATCTGCCTGACCTCCAGAAAATCTACCCAAAACAGCCGACCTGGTACTTCCCAGGGTACCATTTGACATCTCTAATAACAGGACACGGACCCTACAATGAGAAGCTGCACGGATTCGGACTCACAGAGGACCCAAACTGTACGTGCGGGGAGACAGAAAGCTGGAATCACATAGTGTACGAGTGCCCACAATATGAAGACCTCAGAGGGGTACTTATAACAAAAATAAGATACCTACCAAAAGGATTGGAATCCCATTTCATAGATACTGAGGATGAATATAGAGCATTATCCCAGTTCGCACAAGACCTCTTCATCAGGAGAAGGACATTAATCACCATCTACAATGACTGACATCAAGTACTACTATTGAGACACCAGCCAGCACAATGTAAAGGCTGCAACTAAAGATGAGTGACACAAGCACAAGGACGGAGCTTGCCCCATGAGTAAAGAAACTTGAAACAATAGCTGCCAATAGCCATATGGCGATCTGAAGAGGGCACTCTAGCCCCCTTCACCTTTAAACCTACTTCCCTGGGGGGAGGGGGGACATTTTCGTCCTCCTCTCCTCTCCACCCTATATCTTCTACTCTGGTGGGACATGGGCATGTCCCACTGAAAACTGGGGCTACCTACTCTATTGGCCCCATATTTCTGTCTTTCTCCCCCCAGCCTTCTGCCTCCCCCCTCTCTATCTATACGCTAGCGAAAGCCCTACCCAAAAACTTAACATATCTAAATTACCTTACGCCCATAACTTGGCCTAGCAAAACTAAGCGATTCTACCCCTACGTCGACGCGTTTCTGTCTTTCTTTTTTTATTTTTTTTATTTATTTATTTATTTTTATTTATTTATTTTTTTAAGGTCCTAGCCGCCGAAATCTCAGGAAATTAAGTGGCAGGACCTGCCAGAGTGAAACAGACTACTGGGTTCCTGGTCTGCCTCCACGGGGCGTAAGTGGGGCAACGTTGGGCCTCAATAGGGGCCCAGCGGCTAAATGACCAGATGAACAACGGTACAAGGCATCACACATATACAAAGTCCATACACTTTTAAATCTCTGGCTTTTCCAGTCAACTGCTTCACCCACAATGTAAACTACGCGGAGATGGGGGGAACCCCTTGTGCCGTTTGACCCTAAACACACTTACACTTACACTTACCTTTGGGTTTGTACATAACCCTTGTGGACAAGAACGAAAAGGCTACCTATCTGATTGACATAGCGGTACCTAACACTCGCACCCTGCAGAAAACCCATGGGGAAAAACTTAAGGCAGGAGATCAAAGAGATGTGGCATATGCAACAAGTGACGACCATACCGGTCATCGTGTCAACCACATGTATGGTGCCAAAGACCCTACATAACAGCTGTTGTTGTTATTTAGTTTTTAGGAGCATTAGCAACTAAGGCCATATTGCTCCGGGGATATGCGGTGGTCATTTCCTAACCTTTCCGCATCCTCCGTATTTGGTGGTGACGGGCTCGAACCCCGGTCTAATCAAGAAGCGCATGCTACGCACTGCTGCTTCTGCCCACCTGGCTACGAAGGTGCCCCCTACATAACAGCCTAGCAACAATAGATCTCCCAGGGAACACCTACAAGGAACTCCAGAAAGTCGCAATCCTGAACACCTGTACTATAGTCAGAGAGTTCCTCGACCAACAATAACACCAGACATAAGAGAGACCACCCTGTGTACTTTGTAGCAACACTCAACACTTGTTACACCCAATCAGGGAGAAATAATGATAATAATAATGAAATACAATATAATGATAAATATATAATTAATAATAATAATAATATGCAATATTTTCTCTTTCTATTGTATTATTAAAAAGGTAATATTTGCATTAATGTCGTGTCATTCAGCTTAGCATCGATACCCTTACTTTCTCGGGAGTAATACAAAATAATGATCCCAATGTAGATCGATGAACCTACCTTGTAGGCTTCAAGATTAAGGTGCAGTTTCGTAGGAATGTGGCCATGTGTCTTATGTAGGCCGGCCCAAACGTTAGTTCAACACCGCCTAGTCAAACTGTGATGATATAAAGAACTTTATATAAAAAGAACAGAAATGAGGGTGTTCCTGTGTTTGTACAGTGCGTTGTTTCTGACCTAATGAATTTGCTACTGGGAATTAGCGATCACCAGGAAGGCTGCTTAATAGTACCCGTCCACGCCACGACGAGATGGACCACAACTATGTCCACCTAATGTCCTTGTTGGACTAAATCCTGCACCCGCAGGCAATAATATAAGTTCTATGGGTGCGAACATTCCTGTACCATTGTGACCCAGTCCGATCAATAATATTAGGAAAAGATGCTGCTTCTGCACAGCAGCGAAAAGGTGAATCCAAAAGACAATTGATAATAAAAAATAAAAATAAAACAATAAGGAAAACGAGTAAAATGAATCTAGAAAAAATAAGGAGAAAATAAAAATAAATTAATAAAATAAAAATAAAATGAATAGAATAAAAATAAAATCCCACATCCACAGGGAGAATCACAGATACCGGTGGGTGCCTGCAATCCAGTACCAAATGAGAATCAATCCTGATGACCAGCAACGGTCCACCCTCTTGAAAATTCAAAAGGCAACAAAAATAAACAGGTAGTGCTTCCCGAAGTCCAAATAGTCAGCTAAGTCTGAGCCAGTAAAATCACATGAGGTAAGTTTAGTCAGTAGCATCTTAACGTAAGTCAGCCCACGTATGACAAAATTAAAACCAATTTTGATTGAAAAAGATCAAGCAATTAGTCCAATCAGATGGGTTTCGTCAGGTAGGCCTATTTTATAATTATAATAATATTGATGCGTATGGAGAATCTGTAAGTAATATTTTTAGCAGAATACAAGAGTCGAAATCATCCGTCAGATTGAGATCTCTTCCCTGAAGTTTCGGGATGTGTTTCGAAATAAGGTGCGAGTTCTGTCTGCATTTTAGCATACCCGTGGATATGTTTCTCGAATTGCAAGTTAACATGTTACAGTTAAGGAACACTTAAAATACTGGTTGAGAGTTTTAGAAGCAGAAGCAGGAGGTGGTCCTGCCATTTTCTTTTTGTAAATACTTCTAGTACGAAATTTTGGAATACCTGAAAACAGTCTCTATTTACTTCAGCAAAATTAGTAAAATAAGATTTTAATTTTGATCTTAGTTCGTTGTAGTTGGAGTCATGTTAAATTACGTGAGCCTAAGTTCCGTCGGACGCTCAGAAACAAACCTGAACTAACAAGGGCCAACGGGAATAATTTTGAATTTAAGGAACCGTGACTGGTGATTAAGGATGAAGAGCAAAGACAAGGAAG
Source organism: Mastigoproctus giganteus (assembly GCF_048544385.1). NCBI lineage: Eukaryota > Metazoa > Arthropoda > Arachnida > Uropygi > Thelyphonidae > Mastigoproctus > Mastigoproctus giganteus. The sequence goes on from NC_143577.1 coordinate 38,198,477, forward strand.
AAACATCTTTTAACATCCCGTTTGGTAGCAAAGGTAACCTTTGGTATAAAATTTCGTGTAACGTTTCAAGTGAGGCTGGTGTCCCCTCTGGTTTGCCAGATGTTTATCAATTTTATCCATATTCTGATGTTTTCTTCCCAGATATGGAAAGTGGTACACATCTGTGAAGTGTTATCAATTTATTTTTAAATTTGATTGCCCTGCGAAACCAGGTACACTAGGCGTGTGTCGCCATAGGGACAAAAACATCATTTTAGTATAGGGAAACGGTGTTCCTATTTAACGTCCATTCAAAGTGATGGCTTTCCGCTGAAAGGCACTGAGTACATTTCTTTGAAAGAAAGACCAAAGTGGTCTTTGAAAGCTCGTTCAAGAACAAAGTGATTCCTGCCTTATCTGGCTTAATTCCCAAATCAGTATATTGTGATCACTGTCACCCAATGGTTCTTTTATCTGCAAATTCTTATTGCATGAATAATCACTGCTGACAATCAGATCAAGAGTATTACCTCCTCTTGGTGCCTCTCTAACATGCTGTTGCAGAAAACAATCATCCAATAAATCGAAAAAAAAGTCTTGCTACTCTGCGAGTGACCAACCGATAAGTTCCATTCAATATCAGGGGAGTGTAAATCCCCCATTATAAGATATTGTGGATTTATTGGCCAACTCTATTTTTCTGTACAGTTGTTCATTTAACTCATCAGAGGCATTAGGCCTATAACCCACTCCTACCCTTATTTTTCTTTCACACCAAATTGACTTAAAACTGTCGATTTAGTGTGATCTAAACTGTCAGCCTCTACCACCCACAAGGGTGATAGAGGCTGACAGTTTGGGGAAATTCAAAGGTCAGCTGGATAATTACCTACGGGAGGAGGGAAACGCTTATCCATTTCCTTTTCTCTTATTTATTAATTATTATTATTTTATTTTATTACAGATACATACATGGCAAAATATATGTCATCTAAATTTAATTATATAAATTTATTATTATATAAAATTTATTATTATATAAAATTTATTTATTTATTTTATAAATAATAGTTAATATATATAATAATAATAAATTTTATATAAAATTTGTAGATCGATGACCCTTCAAGATCAAGGTGGACTTTCTAAGCAATGTGGACATGTGTCTTATGTAGAGCGGTCCTAAACTTTAGTTCAACTCTGCCTTGTTACATTGTGATGATATACAGAACTCTGCATAATGGCCAGAAATGTGTGTGGTGCTTTGTTTGTGCAGTGTGCGTGTTCTTTAGTTGTTTCTGGCCACTTTGCTACTGGGAAGCAGCGATCACCAGGAACGCTGCTTCTTAGTACCCGTCCACGCCACGAGGAGGCAGGCCACAACTATGTACACGTAATTTATAAAGTGAATCCTGCACCCGCAGGCAGTAGTGCCAGTTCTACGGGTGCCAGATTCCTGTACAGCTTTATGGTTGTTATATTTTTATTTGCATTGCTGTCAAAGATACACTGCGATATCCATACTCAGTCTACCTTTCGATTTTATAATTATTCACATTTCTTTGTTTATTCTATTTAAATCAAACGACTCGTCCTCAGCTTTACGATTTCGGATAGTGTTTTTTTAATGTTGAATTTCTTTGTTGTCATCAAGTTACATTTTATTGGTAGATAATTGAATGGATGACGTGGTAAATCACTACAGTCTTTATCTTGGCATTTTAATCTAATCCGTTATACAATTGCAGAAGATACAGTGGCGTGAATGAAAGGAAGAACTTTATTTCAAGTGTGTCAACGTTCTTTAAAAAAACACGAAGAATGAATTTTTTTTGGAAAATATTGGAATTTCCTTGTCGGTTCAAAGATGAAAGTTGCGTTCCCGTGCAATGAATCTCAGAGGAAAGAACTGAATATACTTTTGCCCATGTGAGAATTTACAATTGTAATAATCTTTTTGTTGTTTCTCGCCAGGAAAGATTATTAAGATTTTATTCAGATGTGCTTAATCTTTATCTTCTTCTTCTTTATCTTCGCCTTCTTCCTACGTTTATATGGGGTCAGCATTTCCGTCCTTAATTCTTTTCCTCCATTCCTCCCTATCCTGGGCTTCCTCTCTCCTCCATCCTCTCTCTTTTAAATCCTCTGCCACCTTGTCCTTCCATCTCAGCTTAGGTCTTCCCCTCTTCCTCTTCCCTATCACCTCCAACTTTTCGCACCTCTTCCCCACATACTCCTCAGTTCGTCGTTCCACATGTCCAAGCCACTTCAACCTAGATTCCTGCATTCTTTTTACTCAGAGGCCCCACCTTAACCGTACCTCTGATGTAGTCCTTTTTCTTATCCTGTCCTTCCTCGTCACACCACACATCCATTTTAGCATCCTCATCTCCGCCACTTCCATATTTTTCTCCTGGGCCCTTGTAATCGCCCATGTCTCAGCACCGTACATCAATGCGGGTTTAACCACAGTTTTATACACTCTTCCCTTCATTTTACAATTTACTTTCTTATCACACAGCACCCCACTCATCTTTCTCCAGTTCAACCATTCATATTGCACTCTATGCTGTGTTTCTGCACTCAACCCTCCATCACTCTCAACCAACGTTCGATCCCAGATACTTAAATTTCGAAACTGATTGTAGCTTTTCCTCCTGCAGTTTTATAGAGCTCTCATCTTCTCCTTTTAATACCATATATTCTGTCTTTGTTCTACTTATCCTCATGCCTCTCTCTTCCAACGCTTTCATCCATTCCTCCAATTTCTTCTCTACCTTTCCTTGAGATGGTTCGCACAGTACGATATCATCCGCGAACATCATACTCCATGGTGCTCTACTCTTCACTTCTCTCACCAACACATCCATTACCAGATCAAACAGATATGGGCTGAGAGCTGATCCCTGGTGCAGTCCAACGTCTACAGAGAACCCCTCAGTCATACCTACACTACTCTTAACCTGAGTCACCGCTCCCTCGTACATTTCTTTCACAAGCCTTTTGTACTTTTCTGATGCACCCTTTTCCCTCATGTATCTCATTACCTCTTGTCTGGGCACTCTATCATATGCTTTTTCCAAGTCTATGAACACCATGTGCAACTCTACTTGCATCTCCCTGTATCTTTCCATCACTTGCCTTAAAGCAAAGACCGCATCTGCTGTTCCTCATCCCGGCATGAAACCAAACTGTTCATCTCCTATTTCCGTCTCCTGCCTTATCCTTCCTTTTACAATTCTTTCCCAGATCTTCATCGAGTGAGACATTAACTTTATTCCCCTGTGGTTCCCACATTCCTGCACATCCCCCTTTCCTTTATAGATTGGAAAAAGTATATTTTCCCTCCACTCATCGGGTATCCTCTCCTGCTGCCACAGTTTTTCCATAAAGTCCCATAGGATATCGATCCCTTCTTCTCCCAGACTTCTCCATACCTCTACTGGTATCTGATCAGCACCTACAGCTTTCCCCCTCTTCATTTTTGAGTGCTCTTTCCACTTGTTTCCTGCTTATGTCTTCCAGTACTCTTTCATTCGTCTCTCCATCCTCGCATAGTGCTCTTGGGTTTTCCTCATTTAGTAATTTCTTAAAATAGTCTCTCCACCTTTCCTTAACCTTCTCCTTGTCCTGTATAACCACTCCCCTCTCATCTTTAATCTGTTTTATTGATGAGAAGTCCTTTGATGCCTTGTCTCTCGCTTTGGCTATTCTAATCAATTGCCTATCTCCATCTTTCCTTTCCAGTTCCCCATAGGCCTCGTCGACTGCCCTTGACTTTGTTATTGCCACAGCCCTTTTTGCCTCCTTATTTGCTAATTTATATGCTTCTTTATCTTACTGGCTACCTGTTAAATCCCATCTTTTCTTCTCCTTTCTTTATCTTTATCATGTTTATCTTTATCATTAAATTAAATCCGATATCAGCCGTTGAATCCTATAACGAGATGGACAGCACCACTTGTGATATTACTTAAGCTGACAGATTAAATTAGACAAAAACACGTTGACAAATGACAAAAATGACAAATGATTCTGTATACAGTACTTAGAAAAAGCGGCAAACATGACAGCTTTATAAAATCACACTAAAGTGGAATTTGATTTCCGAAATGCAGTTCAGACATCCAATACCCAAATTGATCTAATTTAGTATTTATTAATAATACTGAAATCAAAATAATGAAACCTATGAAAAATTATAAAAACATACATGGTAAATGCCAAGGTTTCATATAATTTATCGGTTAAGATCGTTTATCGACCCAATAATTAGTAGTTTATCGAGTAGGAGTGTCTCAAATTCATATTTTATCGAATTTGACAAACTCACAATTCGTCTTTGAGATTTATTATTGTGCTCGTCGAAGAATAATTTGTTTAACGTTTGGAGTTAGGTAGAGTAACCACCAAAAATTGCAGAAAATACATTTTAAATAAAGAATAAATAAACTCAGCAAAAACTCCGAATTCCCCAACCTAAAAGGTCGTCTTCTACACCCACATATCTAGTGTTGGGGACCCTTTGCTCTCTGTAGCCGCACCTGCTCGATTTTCGTTGACAAGAGCGGAACCAAGTGAATTTTTATGTTCCTTTGAACAACAATATTGTACTGCCTTGTGATTTTGACCGACGGTGTCCCATCTTTAGGACTGTGCGATTCTTATCACCCATCGTTTCTGCGTGGGTAGCGCAGTGTTTATAATCACTGTTCTCCCCATACATGGTGGAAAAGGAACGGTTCGAATCCCGTCACTGACGCAAAGAACTTTTATTGCCTTTTTTCTCTCCATGAGATTTGATAGCAAAGTTGTTAACAGAAACTCTGGTTTCCTTCGCCCAGCAACACACGCAAACTGACCAGAGGACGCATGCAATTTATGGATCTTGAACAAACCGGCGAATTAGGTAATTGTCGTGTGCCCCTGATATGATGGTTTCTCAGTTCTTGCATATAGTCTGGTACGACGTGTTTCTCCTTCCCTAATAGTACGTGTACTATTTCCTTTATGAAGCACCTCTTCGTGTCCACAGGATCGCTGTAGGATGGAGTTTTTCTGGTTGTTAGACCATGAACAACTCGGATATAAGTACCTTAGTCCTCTAGAATTATTCAGTTACAAAAGAGTTATTCTCATATCCGAGTGGTTCAACGTTACATGTTTTTTGTCTGCTTTGTTGATAAAAAGAAGGATCGAAATTAATCAACGTTTAAGTCAGGTTTCTACATATGATGTTTACAGCACATTATTTCAAAGCGAAAATAACTTTTTTGGGAAAGGTCATATGCACGACCAAAGAAATTTTCTTTAAATCGAACTATCTTTAAATATCCTGAAAAATGTTTGTCTTCTATTCCGTACCAATAAAAAAAAAGAAATAAAAACAGCTCCTTCATGTAATGCTTTTCATCATCACATTTTAATTCCGATTAATTAAAGTTTAAATGTGAGAGGGGCCACCTCCGCCACTGAACTATAAAAATTAAAATAATCCGTATTAATAGTACCTATCGATTGAGCCATATTTCAAAAATAGCCAGGCTCGACTATGAATATCAATAATCCCTCCAGGCGTGAGGCATGGACCCACAGCTGCAGGGTCTACACATCACGTTCTCTAACCAAATATAGGAGATACCAACTGATATGGCAATGTTTTGCTCCATATCCGTGCCATACTGTTCTTAATCCGTATTATTTACTACTTTAAGTCTGATTATTTGCAAGAAAATTTATATATTCTAAACGGAAGTACAGGTCGCAATACCAATCTCTCTGGTTCTTGAAGACCTAAGGAACAATGAATTAATAGAACGGTGTGTTATCTGACACGGTTCCCATCAAACATAACGAGATCCTTTAATCCAAAATCAGGCCCGTATCTGCTAAAACTGCAAACACGTTCGAATCAGAAATCCATCCATTCAGAAAGCCCACAGCAAGTGCCACCCATTCGCTTATCACTCTTCTGTTTTTCATGGTGGGACAGCCTGAATGAATCTAAAATATTCTCTGAAATTATCCATACTTCTAGTCTGCGCTCTCTTCCATGCAAATGAAATCAGGTAACCACCCTTCTTTATATGTCTGAGATGTAAATCTAAAAATGGACATGTTGAGAGATAAACGTGTTCCTATTTGATTTTCCGGTGATACAGCTAATGTTAATACTAATACAGCAAATAACAATTTTACTACCTGTTGACTATTATACACACCTTCCAAGAAAAAGTAAGTCCAATTTAATAAAAAAAAAAAAAGATAAAAAGGAAAAAAAAGAAGATCAAAGGTGATAGTCGAAGAATCAAAGTATCAAAGCAGGGAGAAAGATGGAAGGATGAAGAAAGAAGGCGTCCTCCAGATGACAAAGGCAGGGAGGGATGAAGGATTAGACACTGCTGTTCCGGATAGCGCGGTGTTTATAATCACCGTCCTCCCCATTCATGCTGGAAAAGGAACGGTTCGAATCCCGTCACTGACGAAAAGAACTTTTATTGCCTTTTTTCTCTCCAAGAGATTTGATAGCAAAGTTTTTAACAGAAACTCTGGTAAACTCTTTTAACATATAGAGAAATGAAGGAGTCCTTCACCGGTTGTTGCATGTGGTATCTCTTCAAACTTGACTGTAATAGTACTCACAGCCAGGCGTCTTTGGAGTAGTGTATTCTAAGAGAGAGGACCAGTGATGGCTTCACTTTATTTTTCTTTTCACCTGTCTATAACGGGACGCATTGTGGTGGCATATTCCTTCGTGGCGTCTCATAAGTGTACGTTTGCATATGTGCCCTTTAGCTTTTGACGTCTGTATGTATGCTGCTCGCAGAATCTATCCAGGTCGATGACTAGATTGTTCATCAAATCTACCGTGTTTCCTCGGAACATCCGTCTCAATCCTTTCATGTTGTTTAAACTGATTGTGAGTGGGAGTCTTGGGTCCATTTTATTCCTTCCGGCAATGCGGGGAGTTTTTATTAGATCAGTAATGTCAGGGGCGTCAAGTCGTCTTGTGATTAGTCTGGCAAGTGTGAGAAGGTTTGCTGCCACAATCGCGGATGGAGATAGCCTGAGACAAACAGATAGACAGAGATAGAGAATCAGAGACAGAGAGAGACAGACAGAAACAGAGAGAGACTAGAGAATGAGAGACAGATACACGGAGAGACAGAACAGTGTCTCAGAGTATGACAGGCAGCCTGGCTCAATCCCAGTGGTGGTGGCGGGCAACGTCGGGTGTCATTAGGGGCCCTGTGGCCAAGCAGCCAGCGACATAACAACAGAACAAAACACAATACTGCATAAACCAGACACTATACTTTTGCAGTAGTTCTGCATTCAATTACAGAGTACATATGACGCAAACTTGGGAGACCACTGGTGACGCCTGACCCTAAATACTATGCCACTGCTAACACCGATGAGTCAAAACATTATGATCACCTACCTAATATGATGTTGGTTCTCCACGTGCAGCCAAAACAGCTCGTACCCGGCGAGGCACGGATGCTACAAGATTTCTAAATGTCTCTTGTGGTATCTGGTACCAACACGTAACCAGCAGATCCTTTAAAAGCAAAATCGATCGTTGACACGAAAGTCGAATTGTTCTCTTAATAGTTCTGGATTTTGAAACGTTGATATATATTTTTTATTTTTTTTCATCAACGATTTAGCTTTCCTACTATTTTTTTCTTATTTATTTTTAATATATATTTTATTAATTTTTATGTCTTTATTTAATTTTTGGATTATTTGTTTTTTTTTTTTTTTTTTTTTTTTTTTTTTTGTAACATGTACCGAATCTTAAAAGTTCCGGATTTTACAGTTTCTCGTATATACAATATATTTTCCTGGAATACTATAAAATTTATGTATAGAAAATTCGATAACATTATGCAACAGTCCAGACCTTAAATAGAAATTTTGCGCTGTTTTGAAAGCATTAAGTGCTTCAATTCAATAAAAATTATTAAAATATCATATAAAATATGAATGCAAATATCAAGAAACAGCAAACATTTAAAGTAAATATTAAATATTCAGAAAATATATAAAATACTAGAATATTGCTTTAATAAAACCTTTTATAAAACACCATAAAGTCGGCACTTAAGACCCCGGGGAGCTAAATAAAGCATTGTTTTGTAGTGGGTATCGGAAAGCGTTTGCGAAGATTGATTGAACTAGACGATTAATAGTTTTAATGGCCATACAGTGTAAAATACTACCATTCGAACCAAATTCCATAACAAAGAAAATATTAAAACCAATGTACATGAATTTCTTAAGTTCAATTATATTGTGATTCTTCGTCGATCACCAAATATTAATTTCAAACGGAAAACGTTTGTGAAGGCCTGACTGTGATTGAACTAGACGATTAATAATTTTAATGGCTACTGTTCGAGTTCTTATTCTATATTTAATACTTGCTTTATAAACATAGCTATACGAACCAGCACCAATTTGTTTTTCAATGTAAAGACCGTTATACTCTAAAATTTCTCTGTAATAGTTCGAATCTTCACTTTTATACTTTGATTTAATGTCCTGTGGTATACGAGAGAATAAATCGGATTCCTCTACATCAAACGCATACTTCTCAACTTCGATTTTATAATAATCTTCATTGTCATCGCACTTTGAATTCATGGTTTGCTGTTAACTTTACTTCTTAAGTACTCTGCATTAAAATATACCTCTACTACACAAAAACGGACGATCCAATGCAGTATACTCTATCAAAAAAAATATATATCCAGTTTACGAATTACACTGATCACGGTTTCTTCATAGCCCAACTGATTAATTTGAATACATGCCTCACTGAATAATGAATAAAATACTTCACTCTCACCTCATTGCACTATATCAGTTGTATTCAAATGAATCAGTTGACAAAGAGCCACAGGGGTCTCGGAAGCTACGGCTATTGTATAGGTTATCTATATATATATTAAACTGGATCATCACTGTATATTTTCATAATCATGGACCCGAGTACACCAGGCCCATTAATCACAATCCGTTTGTTGTCTGTTTCTTCTATTTGCGGTGTATTTTTTTACAAAAAATGAAAGCTGTTTTTCATTTTGAAGTGAAACTTCTTTATGTGCGCTCCAGTCACTTTTCAGATGGGAGAACAGGCACTCTAAACAGCCAACTATCGTACTACGTTAAATTTCCCGGTTCTCGTGCGATCACCGAAGTAAGGCTGGTTAGTAATTGTGAGGGTGGAAAACTGGAAATAACGAGTGTAGGTGACCTTTTGTTCGTTTCTTCTTGACCTGTGTAAAATATTTTTTCCGATTTTTCACGTATCATTTAATTTTGTTAATTGGTAACGTAATAGAGTGTAAATCTGTGCTTTATATCTGTATCTTTACAACCTGCCCATAATATTCCTCCTATTTTAGCTTATTATAATCGCGTTTAACAGAGTTAAAATTCAATTGGTAAATGTGATCTCAATGACCGGCGCCAACTACTTACAGTATAGCAAACTGTAGTTTGTTATTATGGAATGTCCATCGTAAAACAGGGGTGAGCGTTGAAGGCGTATTGCGCACGTACACGTGCAATGCGTCCGTTGATTGACAAGAAATGATTCAATCCTCCCACACCGTAGTACCACTCCGTACCAGAAACGAGCGACGCATGACCCAATCAGTATCCCTACTGATTGCGTCATGCTATTTCTTTTGTCATTTCTACCGTATTTAAACAAAAATTTTCGACGGAAAAGAATTTATAATTGAACATGCCGAAAACTAATAATGAGCTTTGTAAGGCGTATATAGCAAGTATACGTGCAATGTGACCACCGAAACCATCTCCATTGAGTACAGAGGAGAGATCGAAGCTATTTCAACAGCGTGGGATGGAGATGAGCAAAGAAGCCAGAGAAGGTCTTTCAAAGGGCACTTTTAAGTGAATTTCCTGGCAAGCTCTTGTGTCAGCATTCACTGCCAAGATCAGGTCATCAGCGAAACCGAGAGGTTGAACATGGTCAAGGCTCATTCCAAGAAGTCGTATACATATATACTAGGTTATCACTGAATTATGGCCACCATCATAATACCGTATTAGGCGTCCATTCGCATGCATAATAGCCGCTATTCTCCAAAGAAATGACTCCACTAGATGTCGGAAAATATCCATTGGAATCTATAGCCATGTTGCACGAAAGGCTTTGCACAGCGTCGGAATAAATGACGGTTGCTTGTGCGTACATCTCGATTCACGTTCCAAAACAACCCACAGCTGTTCAATTGGATAGAGGTCAGGAGAATTTAGAGACCAATTAAGATGGGTGATATCTTTACTGTCAAGACGCTGACTTGCCGGATGACAAGCGCATTATCACCTTGGAGGATCTCGTTTCTGCCATGGAAAAAATGCAACTAGGCAGGGTGCACATTGTTTCCTAAAAGCTATTGGTAGAGCTCACTAGTGAAACGTTGGTCCATACCCACCAGGGGGCCTGGTTTTTGCAAGCTAAACATGTCCCATATTAAGAAACCACCGTTACCTGCCATGACAGTGGGCACCAGGCACGATAGGTCCCTGGACTCCTGTTGCTTGTGCACCTACAAAGTCATCCGTCGTCATGGTGCACCAGGTATTTAGACTCATCCGACCAGCACATTGGTTTCAGTGCTCCAGTGTCAAACCAGCGTGTTGCTGACACCATAGAATTTGTCGTCGAAGATGACCAGCAATAAGGAAAGGGTGTCTGTTGGGTCGTCCGCTGTGCAACTTAAAATTCTGAGTGTGCGTCGAACCATCATTGCTCTTCTATTCCACATATTGTACTATGATATCAATTATCCCACAGTGACCTCGCGTTGAGCACGAACAACGCGCTGCACCCTTCGCTAACCACGAACATCCTTCTTCAGTAATCCTTTACAGTTTTATTGTAAGCAGCGTAATTGATTTGTAGTAGTGGAATTAATAGTTTTCTCTAAATATCAATTGTGCAAAATCTCAATTTCTGATAACGAGATAAAACGGTCCGAAGAAAAAAATAAACGTTTTATGAAATCAGAAATGTGAAAAGTATATTAAGATTCAATAAGGCATTAATTAGTAAATTTAATATTAAATTTAAACATATTTAAAGGGGTCTCAGTTCGAATCGTCTCGTATACTGATAGAATCGTTGCCGTTGATAGACGGAAGAGTGAATCGTTTGCAACAGTCAGTTGTTCTGTGTTCTTTCCTTCCTCACAATGTGCAGATTGGACAGTGAACACCCACATTTATATATAATACACAATAGCGCAATATGTCATAATTTTCTGATGTTTGTAAAGCCCGAAATAAGCACTTTTACAATGAGTTGCCTTGACATTGCACACCTTTCAAAAATGAGTAATTCTCATTAATTAAAAGATGGAACACTGCTACAAGAGCCACTTTCTGTATTCGCTGATCCCTCCTCAAACAAAAGGTGCTCTGTTTTCCGTAAATGACAGAAAATAACGGACAAAAACCATTTGCGGATGTCGTAGGTTTAATAAGTAGTGCAATAACAAGGCAACTCATTGTGAACGCCAAGTTTCTTCTGCTATGGGCGACGTACAATTAATTATGCTGTTTCTCCTGTAACCAAATTTATTTACACTACGCTAGTAGGATTGAAACATCTAAATTAATTATACTTCGCTTAGAGCAGAAGAAACTTTGCGTTCACAATGAGTTGCCTTGTTATTGCACTACTTTTTAAACAGGATCCTACTAGTGTAGTGAAAATAGATTTGCTTACAGGAGACAGTAAACAAGACAATGATGAATCTGCTTTCACAATTTTCTTACTCAGAATTTACAAGGTATCCTATAACACTATTTAAATCAAAACGTAGCTATGTTGAATCTACTCCACATATCATTCCCAAAACAACACTCTTAAATTACATCTTTATTGTTCGTTTGTTATTTGGTTTTTAGGAGCATTAACAACTAAGGCCATATTGCTCCGGGATATGCGGTGGTCATTCCCTGAGCTTTCCGCATCCTCCGTATTTGGTGGTGACGGACTCGAAACCCGGTCTAATCAAGAAGTATGTGCAACGCACTGCTGCTCCTTCTCACCTGGCTACGGAGACGCCACATCTTTACTCCTGATAACTGAATCTACTCACTTTTTCCATATATTCCTTTCCAAATATATTCCTTTCTAAATATCATAATTCCTCGTTCTCTATTTGAAATTGTCCAATGAGAACTATCACTTTTTGATGATCAACATTTTCTATTCGTCTACATTTATATTTTAAAACAACAAATTTATATTTTATAACAACAAATTTCGGGTCATATCTTGTTTCGGGCATGAAAGTAAGTTTACTTTTTAGATTTTTGGCTGCTAAACACGGAAAGTGTGTGGAAATGGCAGATTGGCCCTTTGTTTCTAACATGGGGCACACCATTTCCTTTTGTACCTTTGTTCCCTCTGTGAGATGTCTTGATGGAAGAGCTCGCCATGTTCGTCGCTGACGGCACCACTGCATGGCGGGGAGAAATTCAGAAGTGAATGCAAGAAACGCACCTTCAATGGCTTGTTGCTTCCCAGTTTTTCGTAAGAAGAAATGGGATGTTACACAAGCTGCCTGTAGTTGCTGGCTTGAACATTTCCTAGAAATCCAGCCGAAACATTTCGAAAGGCTTTCCATTTTGATTTCTCGTAATCACTAAGGGCACTGTGGAATTGTTCATCGCTAAAAAGTTGCCTTATTTGTTGATCAATGAAAACGCCTGCCTTAATCGTCTCTGTTCTAAGTCTTGGGAATTTCTCTTGAAAATAGGTGAATGCTGGGCGGTTCACTTCCAAACCCTTCACGAAATTTTCATGATCCCTAGTTTGATGTGCAGTGGTGGAATCAAAACTTTATTTGGATCTACCAGAGGTTCAAATACTGGGGTCTTCATTCCGGGTGCTAATGGTGTTCGTTGAGGCTCTTCTCGTAGTTCATATCCTTGGCACGACTATCCCACTCACAGAAAAAGCAACAACACTTAGTGTAACCCTTTGGTAGTCCTAAGAAAATGGCGATTACCTTTAAATTACCACATATCTGCTACTCCGATCACTAGATCCTAATAGGATGTTCTCCGTGTTTGCGTATGCTTCTTTTTGTGGACGACGCACGCAAGAGGTAATGGTCCCCATTTGTGATCCCCCTTTGTGAATTGGGGATCCATTTGCACATTTCCAGTCCACGGGGACCTCGGACTGGAAATGTGCAAATGTAACCCCAATAATGTGCACATATACCCTGGAAAATGTGCAAATGTATAATTATGAGAGCATCCTTAGACCTGAGTCTAAGGATGCTCTCATAATTATGGCTAAGGGTTTGCTTACTTCCTTTGCCGCCTCCTTTAATATAACTGGATAGATTCCATCCACCACAGGTGCCTTTCTTATGTTTAACTTCAACAATTTCTCCTCCACTTTGCTCTCAGTTATTACAAAATCATTAAGCACCCTGCTACAATTAGATTAGGTTATTATCCAGCTGACCTTCGAATTCCCCCAAACTGTCAGCCTCTACCACTCATGTAGGTAATTTATTCCAGTAATTTATAACTCGCTGGCTAAAATAAAACTTCCTGCAATCCAGTCTAAACATCTCCCCCCGTAACTTAAAATTATGGCCCTTTGTTTTTCTATAATCATTTATAGCCGTGAAAATTTCGCCTCATTCACTTATGCCCATCATTGCTATAAACAACTCAGTCAAGTCTCCTTTAGAGTGTCTAGTTTCCAACCTCTGCAACCCACATATTCGAAGCCTTTCCTCATATGAACGTCCTTTTGCCGATCTCAGCAGGCGAGTTACCCGTGTCTGGACCCTTTCAAGAAACACAATGTCTTTCTTTAGGTGCAAGTTCATTGAAGTTATGCATATAAGTTTGTAAAAAAATAAAAGGTTCAAATTTATAAACTAACCAATGGCACTGTTGATTTTGTTGAAGTTTCATAAAATTAGGAGGGCTCTCTGGTCCTTTCATGTGTTTTTTCAGCAGGATAGTGCTGCAATAGTCTTAAATAACAAACTTTGCCTTAACAACGAGTTGCCTGATATTGTACTACTTTCTAAAAAACAGGATCACTAAAAGTGTAATCCAGACTAGCCATATGGTGAAAGGAAGCCTGACGCTTGTGCTGCACCAGCCAAAAAAAAAAAAAAAAAAAAAAAAAAAATTCTGATTTACCCTGAGAGAGGGAGAAAAAACAAGAGTCAGAAGTAGAAAGGAATCACCAAAAGAGGGAAGAATGATGATATCCAGCTTAGGACCCTGGATGTGGCACGCCCATACTCACCAGATGTGAGCCCCCGGGTTGTACATCTGAATTTCATATAACTTGGAAGAGCTAATACTTTTAATAATGTAAATTAACTTATTAAATTAACAGAATTATGATGTTTTATTTTATAGCAAAAATATATTTTCGACATCAACAGTTTGGGATATATTATTGCATCACAGTGGCGAATCTATAAATTGCACTCCCCGGCCACACGCTATTACAAAATACGTTAAAATTTTAAAAATTCATTGCTTTTGTAAGTTTAGTACTGAGTTAGTAGTAAGTTGCTGATGGTTTGTAAACAAAAACAATTTCGCAACGAGTTGCCCTGGTATTGCATTACTCTCAAACAAATAGCTAATCAACATTTATTTAAAGGACGGCACACTGAGGCACCTCCGTAGCCAGGTGAGCAGGAACAGCAGTGCGTGGGACACGCTCCTTGATTAGACCGGGCTTCGAACCCGTGATCCACCAAACACAGAGGATGCGGAAAGGTCAGGGAATGACCACCGCATATCCGTGGTGCAATATGAAATTAGTTAATGCTCCTAAAACAAAATAGCAAACAAACGGGACACTGTGATGACATTCTCTTACATGATTTTCTGATTACTCATGAGGCAGTCGGCGATAAAAAAACAAAACATACTTTTTTCTATGTCACTTGTTTGAAAATATCGAAATAATAATAATAATTATTATTATTATTATTAGCCGTGTGGTGCAAGAAAGCCTGAGGCTTTTGCTGCACCAGCCGAAAAAAAAAATTTTTTAGTTACCCCGGACAGAAACAGAGAGAGACAGACACAGAGAGAGACAGAGACAAGGAGACACAGAGATAGAAAGACACAGAGAGAGAGAGACAAAGACAGCGAGATAGAGAGAGAGACAAAGATAGAGAGCGAGAAAAGAGAGAGAGACAGAGATAGAACGACAGACAGAGAGAGACAGAGCGACAGACCGAGAAAGATACAGAGAGGGAGAGACAGACTGACAGATTCAGAGAGACAGAGAGATAGAGTCACAGAGAGACAGATACTGAAAGACAGAGACAGACATACAGAGACATGGAGAGACAGAGAGACATAGAGAGATACACCAAGAGACAGAGAGACATAGAGAAATACACGAAGAGACAGAGACCGAAACTCGGAGAGACAAAGGGACAGACAGAGATAGAGACACAGACAGAAACACGGAGAGGCAGACAGACGGAGATAGAGACACAGAGACAGAGACATGGAGAGACAGAGACACAGATTCAGAGAGAGAGAGACAGAGAGGCAGAGACACAGAGAGAGAGAGAGAGAGAGAGAGAGAGAGAGAGAGAGCCAGAGACAGAGAGCCAGAGACACGGATAGACAGAGCAGTGTCTCAGAGTATGACAGGCAGCCTGGCTCAACTCCCAGTGGTGGTGGCGGGCAACGTAGGGTGCCATTAGGGGCCCTGTAGCCAAGCAGCCAGCGACGTAACAACAAAACAAAACAGAAAACTGCATAAACCAGACACTATATTTTTTGCAGTAGTTCTGCATTCAATTACAGAGTACATACGATGCAGACTTGGGAGACCACTGGTGACGCCTGACCCTAAATACTATGCCACTGCTAACACCGATGAATCAAAACATTATGATCACCTACCTAATATGATGTTGGTTCTCCACGTGCAGCCAAAATAGCTCGTACCCGGCAAGGCACGGATGCTACAAGATTTCTAAATGTCTCTTGTGGTATCTGGTACTAACACGTAACCAGCAGATCCTTTAAAAGCAAAATCGATCGTTGACACGAAAGTCGAATTGTTCTATTAATAGTTCTGGATTTTGAAACGTTTATATATATATATATATATATTTTTATCAACGATTTATCTTTCCTTATTTATTTTTAATATATATTTTATTGATTTTAACTCTTTATTTAATTTTTGGATTATTTGTTGTTTTTTTTGTTTTTTTTTCGTAACATGAAGTGCCGGATTTTACAGTTTCTGGGTTTCTGGTATATACAATATATTTTTCTGGAATACTATAAAAATTATGTATAGAAAATTCGATAACATTATGCAACAGTCCAGACCTTAAATAGAAATTTTGCTCTGTTTTGAAAGCATTAAGTGCTTCAATTCCATCAAAATTATAAAAATGTCATATAAAATATGAATGAAAATATTAGAAAATAGCAAACATTTAAAGTAAATATGAAATATTCAGAAAATATGTAAAATACTAGAATATTGTTTTAGTAACACCTTTTACGGAACACCATAAAGTCGATACTTAAGACCCGTGGGGGTTAAATATGGCAAACTTCTGTAGTGGGTGTTTTTTTTAATGGCTTGTGCTATAAACCAGCATTAATTCATACTGTTTCTCTGTAATAGTTCGAATTTTCACTTTGATTTTATTTTCTGTGGTATACGACTGAATGAATCTTCTAACGCATACTTCTCAACTTCGATTTTATAATAATCTTCATTGTCATCGCACTTTGAATTCATGGTTTGCTGTTAATTGTACTTCTTAAGTACTCTTGCATTAAAATTTATCTCTACTACACAAAAACGAACGATTCCATGCAGTACACTCTATCAAAATATATACATATCCAGTTTACGAATTACACTGATCACGGTTTCTTCGCGTTCTTCAACTGATTAATTTGAATACATGCCTCACTGAATAATGAATAACGTGCCTCACTCTCAGCTCATTGCAATATATCCGTTATATTCAAATTAATCAGTTGACAAAGAGCCACAGAGGTATCGAAAGCTACTGCTGTTGTATACGTTATCTTTTTATATATATATATATTAAACTGGATCATCACTATATATTTTCATAATCATGGACCCCAGTACACCAGGCCCATACATCACAATCCGTTTATTGTCTGTTTCTTCTCCTTGCAGTGTATTTTTTTTACAAAAAATGAAAGCTGTTTTTCATTTTGAAGTGAAACTTCTTTAGGTGCGCTCCAGGCACTTTTCAGATGGGAGAACAGGCACTCTAAACAGCCAACTATCGTACTACGCTATTTTCCCGGTTCTCGTGCGAGAACCGGGAAATTTAGGCTGGTTAGTTATTGTGAGGGTGGCAACCCGAGAATACCGAGTGTAGTTGACCTTTTGTTCGTTTCTTCTTAACCCGTGGAAAATATTTTTCCGATTTTCACGTATCATTTAATTTTGTTAATTGGTAACGTAACAGAGTGTAAATCTGTGCTTTATATCTGTACCGTTACAGCCTGCCCATAATATTCCTGGTATTTTCGCTTATTATAATCGCCTTTAACAGAGTTAAAATTCAATTGATAAAAATGTGATATCAATGACGGGCCCCAACTTCTTATAGTATAGCGAACGGTAGTTTGTTATTATGGAGCATCCATTGTACAGTGAACCAATCGTAAAGCAGGGGTGAGCGTTGAAGGCGTATTGCGCACGTACACGTGCAATGCGTCTGTGGATCGACAAGAAAAGATTCATCCCTCCCTCACCGTTGTACCACGCCGTACCAGAAACGAGTGACGCATGACCCAATCAGTATCCCTACTGATTGCAGCATGCTATTTCTTTTGTCATTTCTACCGTATTTTAATAAAAAATTTCGACGGAAAAGAATTTATAACTGAACATGCCGAAGACTAATAATAAGCGTTGTAAGGCGTATATGCCGACCTGGCTAGCCGGTTGGATAAAGTGCCTGCCTGGCAACCCAAAGGTCGCGGGTTCGAATCTCGCCTCGGGTTTGGATCAAAGTGCAAAATCCTTCGGAGTTGCATTATGGCCACAGAAACCGATGACTACAAAAAAAAAAAAAAAAAAAAGGCATATATAGCACGTATACGTGCAATGCGACCACCTCCATTGAGTACAAAGGAGAGATCTAAGCTATTTCAAAAGCGTGGGATGGAGTTGAACAAAGAAGCCAGAGAAGGTCCATCCACAACTTCAGAGCCTTCATCTCCCTAGAAATGCTAGAAGTGAATCTGGAAGAAGGAGTCACGGAAGTTGAATCTTAAAAATGAAAACGATGAGGAGTCCTCAAACATAAGAAAAAAGCCAAAACCGACTGCCAGAAGTACTTCATCAAATCGTTGAACGTAGCTGACGTAATACACAGCCGGAACAGCAACAGGATTTTAAGAAACACCGAAGCATCCACGCACAGTTTAAACCTACATTCCTGGATAATGATTTTGATTCAGTCTATTCCGCATGTTTCGTTCTTTTTATGTGTTTTTTAACTAACACAGGCGCCTCCGTAGCCGGGTGGGCAGGAGCAGCAGCAGTGTGTAGCACACACTTCTTGATTAGACCGGGGTTCGAGCCAGTGCCCACCAAATACTGAGGATGCAGAAAGGTCAGAGAATGACCACCGCATATCCCGGGAGCAATATGGCCTTAGTTGCTAATGCTCCTAAAAACCAAATAACAAACAAACAAATAACTTAACTAACAGCAGAACCCCTCCTCCCTCCCTATCCTACCTGTCATTGCTGTACACATTGTACTCTCCAAATTTCAATTCTGCTCTCTTTATATCTATGTGACCCCATGTCTATAATGTCCCAACAATATCTGCCTTTGGTGCCTTGAACAGCACTTCAAATTCATCTAATTCATTTACTATACTTCTAACATTGGTGTAGATGCAAGTATACATACACGTCTTCTTAATCTTAATTACCCTAACACAGCCCATGTATTTACTTGTTCCATGATGATTCGCACCAGCCCAATCCCCCCCCCCCCTCGCCATCTTCCATTCTAAAAGAAGCAGTGTAGGAATCACTTTCACCTCTCCTGCGGCTACTTTTAATCTGTGAATCCCCCAAGCTAGCAGTTTTCCGACCCACCTAACACTGCTTGGAGAAAAGGCTAAATCACAGAGCCAATTAAAACGAAGGAACATTAAAAATATAAATTAATAATGAATAATGATTTACAAGGAGCAATAGGGAGCATCGAATTGGGATGGGAGCTAAATAATTAAAAGACTAAGGGAAAGAAAAAAGTTAAAATTGTTTAAAACATTTGATGGAGCCATAAAAGGTTGATAAACTGCATTTATATACATATTCATAGTTATGGAAGAAAAAATAAGAGGGAAATTCCAAAGAAACTTCAGAAAGGAGGTTGGTGATAAATATTCCATAAAAATAAGAAAGGTAGCCCCCGAAAAGAAAAAGAATGACGCTACGCCGATATTAACCACCCTCAGGGGCTCAGGTCTGATGAGTATTGGATTGACACACCCAGGGTCCTGAGCTGGATATCATCATTCTTCTCTTTCTTGGTGATTCCCTTTTACACCTCTCTCTCTCTATTAGGGTAACTCGGGAATTTTTTTTTTTTTTTTTTTTTTTGGCTGGTGCAGCATAAGCCTTCGCCTTCCCTGCACCATAAAGCTAATAATAATAATAATAATAATGTGTTGAACTAAACATTTCGCCCTATGGGATGCTGTTACACTATGACACATCTTGATTAGTTTTAAGGATATCGATATTTTTTTATCAAGAGTTTATAATATTGCTGAAGTTATACAGTATCTAGAGTGACTATTATTGCGGCATTTACATCGTTTTTCACGTATGTCTGCTTTTGGGAGTGTGAAACAAATGAAAGATGAAATAATTTATAGATACAGTGGTTAGAGTTAAACCATTTCTGAACAAGATTTGTGATTAAAGATTTCTGATTAAAAGAATTATTGTTGAGGCCATAAATGATTTAAGAATTAAAGAAATCCGATTTGTTAATATTTCACAGAGCTTTTGTTATCTCACAAATATACGTGGTCTCAGTTCTAATCGCAATGATTTCCATTTATACTTACACTCTGCCAAACCCAACCAGGTGGCCGCCGTAGCCTAGTGGTCAGGCGCGCGGGTGCATAAGTACACGTGCATTGAGTGACCGGGGTTCAAGCCCGTGACTACTGAATACGGTGCTGTTTCTTGTATTTTGTGTATCTTCTGAACTCCTCTGATCATTTGGTCGTCCCTGAGTATAACCAGAATATTTATTATGTGCTTTTTCTGACAGAATCCGAATTCTCGGTTGATTCGACCACTGCTCATCTCGGTTGTCCGATTTATTGTTGTATAATTCCTTTCGCATCAAACGTGGTATTTGTGCATATGTATGTTCCGATATTCCCTGTCAGAGACTTAGTAATTTGGAATCTGCTCTTTTCGATTGTAAGACACAAAGTCTTACAAATTAAATTAAATGTCTATATAATTGATGATAGAATGCTAGATGGAGTGATATTATAGACCTTACAAGAAAACACTTAAAATCACAAATATTGTCTAGGATAATGGGTCTCACGCTAATGGAATTAATTTAAGAGAAGGTCAAATTTAATGTACAAGCAAATATACCGTGGAAAAGAAACATTAGAAAGAAATATACGATCAGCGCCCACTACCTGAAGCAGCAAGTGAAGAAAGCGAGACGGAACAGTGGGGGGGTTAATTGATGGAATGGCAAGGGACGGATTGCTCCAGAGATGACAATAGGGGTACCAGCGAGGGGCGTTCTTGTTTACTGCAAACAGAGCGGGCGTGGCGAAACGAATCAAGTAAATGGACGCAGGTGCTTTCTGGATGATACTGAGCTCCGCAATTTCGATCACCTTCCAGAAAAATCGAGAATTCTCTAGAAACGGAAGTCCTCTCTACACCGGAAGGGGCTCAACCATCGTGTCATGGGTCATAGGCAAATGAGAATGGAGACGATGATGGTCAGATAGAAATGATTGGTTGAGGAAAGGAGGGGCGTTACGAAATTTTAGGAAATAAAAGGGGAAGAGCGCGCGAATAAGAGAGCGATAAAGTTTTTTTGGAGTTGATGAAGTTTTTTCGGAGAGGTATATTTTAGAAGGAGTGATGAAGTTTTTTTGGAGAGGTATGTTTTAGAAGGAGTGATAAAGTTTTTTTGGAGCGACAAAGTTTTTTTGAGGTGTGATGAAGTTTTTTCGGAGAGGTATACTTTAGTAGAGTGATAAAGTTTTTTTTCGGGAATGATAAAGTTTTTTTTTTGAGTGCGAGAAAGGTGTTTTTGGAGAGATAGGCTTAGGAAACAGTACCCGGAAGCGATCCACCAGTAGAACCAGTTATGGTGAATTGACTAAGTTCTGATAGCTTTAATAAAGTGTAGATAAGTTAAAGAAAGGGGAACTTTCTCGAGATAGAACATAGAAGTCCGAGAGCGTCCACCGAGAGATATATTTGAAAGGAAGACAGCGAGATAATGCTTACGGAAGAACACCATACCGTCCTATAGAAATAAAGTGATGGGAAGCGACTCCTACTGAATGATCCGGCACAGCAAAGAAGGATACGACACCAAGATGATCGGCAAAGCGAATAGTGTCCCTGGCAGAAGTTGGCATTCCGGAATCGGGGAAGAACGTTCCCAAACCAATGGAGGACCCGATGCAGAGCAGAAAGTCACAGGCCAAACATTGTATTAGCGGTAGGATCCAAATCCCCAGAAGTAAGTGGTTAAACAATGAATATACCTCTATGTAATTGCAAAGGACTGCAGGGAAGATTATATAAATATTAATTGAGATTTAGGGAAACATACAGTTAATTCAATGCATGTTGTATAGATAAACAAGGAAATATCATAGAAATAGTTTAATGAAGGATTGTTTACAGGTGTGGTCTATTTACTGATCAATTAATGGAGGGAAAGTAATAATTTTGGACGGGTTAGCCTATAGAGCAGGTACAGTGGTATGTTACTTATATAATGTCACGGAAGTAGAGAAATTAGTCGCTAAATGCTGAAGTTTACCTGAGAGAATGAAAAAATAAATAAACTAATGTATATTTCATTAACATGTAATTTTAATGTGTTAGGGTGAGAATAGAATAGAATAATGTGTAAAGTGGACATTAAATTCCAGAAGAATCGTGTTAAGAACATTAAAGTGGACATTAAATTCCAGAAGAACCATGAAGAAGGATGTAGGATTGTGCTAGATAAGTATGAATAATAAATAAAAAAAGTCAATTGTATTTAAGAAAGAGTTAGGTGAAACTGATCGCAGGAATGTGTTAGTTGCCGAATATTAAGAAGATGATGATAGGAGAGCCTAATGACCAGGAACGTAATCCATGCCAATGTACCTATATATGAAGTGAATAATGTGTAATGAATTGCTTGATCTTTTATTTGTAATTATGTATAATAAACTAATTGTATTTAACTTAATGCAGATGGTGTTTGGTCATTTCTGAACACACAGCAAAATCCAAAGGAGGAGTGTACTAATATAGGAACTCCCACAGAACCGGAATTCTTCTGTGAGATAACAAGTCAGATGCAAAGTGGGGATTTTTAAGAATATAAATAATAATAAATACTATAGTAATAAAAAAATAAATAAATCAATAATACGCCACCCCCACACGATCTTCTCTGGCTTAAAATCTCTCCACCACATTCTGTCGAATTCACGTGTTGCTTCTATCGTTCTCCAAACTCCACTAACCGCTTTGAACTCTTTCACTTCCTCTCTTTGGAACTTGACTTTATCCAATCTAACTTTCCTAAGAGTGAGGTAATTTTCCTTGGTGATTTTAATGACCACAACTCCTGCCGGCTTCCGTTTCTAGTCAGACGGACTCATCTGTATGAGATGCTTAGACTTTTGCAATTACTAATGACCTCGCACGGATTGTTCATTTACATGTGAGAATTCGAGACAATCCTAACCACACAGCCAACACGCTTGATCTTTTTCTCACAAACAACACTGCTAAGTACAGTCGAGATAAGTGGTCCTCTAGGCTCCTCAGATCACGACTTTGTGATGGTCTCTTCTCCAATGGAACCTTTCTGTCGTGGCCATTCTCAACCTCTTGTTCTTTGGCATTACAAGAATGCAAAATGGGATGATCTGCGAGATTTCTTTTCCTTGGCCGGATTACTGTATACAATTGAACTGTATACAATTGAAAATTGAAAACATTTTTCAATTGAAAAAAAAATAATTGTAAGAAATTGTTTTTTTCTTATCATAACCCTAATCAATTCAGTGCAGAACAGCACAAAAAAACAGAATTTCCTAGATAAAAGATGCTCAAATCAACACCACAGCTTGCACTTGATCATCAGGCAACACAGTGGCAACCTCAAGACAAATTTTTCTGGTCCCACACGAGCTGGCTGTTGTCGGTGACTATTGTCAAGGAAATGGGAAATATCTTGTGCAAAAAAAAAAAGAGAGTATGCGCGGTTAGCACATTGGTATCGTTGCCGTCCTCCCCACACCGGGGTTCAAATCCCACCAATAATGCGAAAAACGTTTATGTCCTTTAATGAACTTTAACGGTCTCAGGCGTAAATTGCAAGGTTTTTCCCCTAGAAACTGGGGTTTTTTCGTCAAGCAAATCGACCAAAGAACACAAGCAGTTTACAGACAAAATAAATATATGGGTAGATGTAATCATTTACGGGGGGACCCTAACAGAATAATTTGGGTTTTTTTTGTGTGTGCAAAAAAGCATAAGTAGAATAGGAAATATGGATGTCTGCCAGGGGCAAAAGTTGATGACGTTGTATAGAGGATATCATCTTTTAAGGGTAAAAAAGGTGATAAATGTACACGATGTCCCTAACGACATAAACAATAAAAAATCTGCAGACTTACTAACAAGTACCGGGCAATATAGAAGAAAGTTGCGAGTTGCGGCTAAATTTTAAAGTGTCTGCGATTCTGCATGAGGGATTATATGGTGAGGAACTAGTCGTAGAATTTTTCTCAGAGTGGTTTGGTAACAGGAGAGAGTATTTGCTGGTGCTGTCAAGGCAGAGTTAGGTTGGTCGAAAACTGCTAGCTTGGGGGAACACACAGACTAATTGGTTAACAACAGCCGCATGTAGAGGTGAAAGTTATTCTTGCATTGCTTCTATTGGAATCAGCAGCAGCCTGGGAAGTATATTGGCGAGAATTTCAACGACTGCTAGTTGTCATCGTGAAACAAATAGCTACGTGGGATGTGTTAGGGTAACTAAGAGTAAGAACAGGTGCTCGTATACTTGCGTGTACAGCAATTCTAGGAGCGCAGTAAATAAATTTCACGAATTTGAAGTGCTGGTCAATATATCAAATGCAGACACTGTTGGGATTTCAGACACGTGCTATCACTCAGATATAAGGAACGCAGAATTTGAATATGGGGAGTACACTGTATACAGAAAAGACAGTGGCAACCTAAAGACAAAATTCTCTGGTCCAACACGAGCTGGTTGTTGTCGTTGACTCTATTGTCAGAGAAACGGGTAATATCTTGTGCAAAAAAAGGAGTCTTCGCATAGTTGTATCGTCACCGTCCTCCCCACACTGGGTGGATAAGGCCCGGGTTCGAATCCCGTCGATGACGCGAAAAACTTTAGTAGGTTTGTTTCTCTCTGTGGCTCAGTTAGTCGATCTCAGGCGTAAATAGCAAGGTTTCCCCCCCTAGAAACTGGGGTTTTTTTCGTCCAGCAAACAGGCAGATCGACCAGAGAACACACGCAATTTACAGACAGGAGAGGAGGAGGAGTGGAGGAGAATTATGCTTTTAGTTAAGAAGCACATAAAAACTATGGCAGTACTCCAATTGGCGCCCTCGTGGGCGGTTCAGTTCGAAGGATCGTCGTCCTCGCGTTCAAGAAATTAATCGTAGGAGCTACTACGCTTTTTATACCAACTAAGAAATGTTCTTCAAAGTACAGGCCTAAATGGATCTCAGATGAACTGAAGAAACTGGTGGTAGAGCAAAAAAATGCGTGGGATATAATACAAGCTAGTCTGCAATCAAGTCAGAAGGAGTCAGGCAAGCAAAGGCAGATTACGAAAAATATTTTTCGAAAGATCAAAGAAAAACAACAAAGACTTCTTTACTTATGTAAACAGTTTAAGGAAGAGGATGAATCAAATTGGACTACTCGATATCGATAGTTTGACAGTTGATAATCCTGGTCAAGTTGTTGACAAACTCAATGAATATTTTGTATCTACGTTCACACACCAGAATTCTTTAGGGATAGTTCGGATAGTTCGGATTCGGATAGTTCCCATCCACCCCAGGGTGGATGGGAACTATCCGAATATATTAAAGGAGGCAGTAAAGGAAGGGAGCAAATCCTCAGCCATAATTATGACATCGTTCTTGAATTCAGGGACGGTGCCCGCAGACTGGAGATGTGCAAATTATTCCCAATTCACAGAGAGGGGATCAAAGGGTGACACGAATAATTTCAGACCTGTTAGTTTAGTTTCTGTTCTGGGGAAAATAATGGAGTCACCGGTTAAAGAAGCATCGCAGAATAATCTAGACAAGACTGCAATTATAATTCAGACACAGCATGTTAAGGGGAAATCTTGTTTCACCACTTTGACTGGGTAGCACGATGTGGTCACAAAGGAACTCTATACAAAATATAATTTTGATATCATATACTTGGATTTCGGAAAGCTTTTGGTACTGTTGCACATAAAAGAGTGCTGTTCGAATTGCAGCTGTGTGGGCTTAAGGAAAAGTTGCTGATGGATAAAGGGATTGTTGAGTGGAAGAAGACAGCGATTAGTAACCAATTGACATCCTTGGACTCAGGGGAGGTTCCCACGGACTGGAGATGTGCAAATGTATCCCCAATTCACAAAGGGGGATCGAAGGGTGACACGAGTAATTACAGACCAGTTAGTTTAACTTCTGTTCCGGGTAAAATAATGGAGTCGCTGGTTAAAGATGCATTGCAGGATCATCTAGACAAGACTGCAGCAATAATTCAGACACAGCATGGGTTTGTTAAGGGAAAGTCTTGTCTGACAAATTTGATAGGATATTATGATGTGGTTACAAAGGAACTGGATGCAAAAAATAATTTTGATATCATATATTTGGATTTCAGGAAAGCTTTTGACACTGTTGCGCTTGAGAGACAATTGTACAAATTGGAGCAGAATGGTATTAAGGGTAAGTTGCTACAATGGATAAAAGGATGGTTAAGTGCGAGAAGACAGAGGGTGGTAATCAATGGGTGCTGCTCTTCTTGGACTAATGTTATTAGTGGAGTCCCACAGGGTTCGGTGTTGGGTCCACTGTTGTTTTGTATATTTATCAATGATATTGATGAAGGTATATCAGGCTTAGTGTCGAAGTTTGCAGATGATACAAAGGTTGGCAGGGTTGTTAATGACAGTAATGGCAGTGTGCTACTGCAACAGGATCTAGATAATTTGGGCAGATGGGCTAAGAAGTGGCAACTGAAGTTTAACCTTGACAAATGCAAAGTACTGCATATGGGTAGACGTAACCCCAGAGAAACGTACCAAATGTGTGGTACTACACTGAAGGTGGTAGAAAATGAAAAAGACCTGGGACTAATTGTGCAGGCAGATATGAAGTTTTCTGAGCAATGCAGACAGGCTGCCAGGGCAGGTCATGAAATTTTGTCAATGATATATAGGAATTTTGCTAGCAGGGAAAAGGAGGTGATTATCCCTCTGTATAAGGCAATGGTCAGGCCACGCCTTGAGTACTGCGTACAGGTCTGGAGGCCTCATTTTAGGAAGGATGTAGATTTACTTGAGCGTGTACAGAGAAGGGCAAAAATATTGGTGAGGGGAATGAAGGGATCCTCTTATCAAGAGAGGCTTAAGTTCTGCAAATTGCAGTGGCTGGAGACTAGGCACCTGCGCGGTGATCTGATTGAGGTGTATAAGGCCTTGAATGGGTTCAGCACGCTGAATTCTGATGGGATCCTTCCACTTGTTCAGATTACGAACCTAAGGGGGCATAAATTCAAATTAAGAAAGGACAGATGTAGAACAGATGGGCGGAAATTTGCCTTTAGCCAGCGGGTGGTTAATTGCTAGAACAAACTTCCATCTGTCGTTGTGGAAGTTGATAGGTTGAATAAATTTAAGGAGGAACTGGACAGGCATTTGGAGGGAATGGTGTGATTTTTTTTTTTTTTTTTTTTTTGGCTGATGCTGCATAAGCTCATACATTTGCTTTCTTGCATCACATGCCACTACTACTACATTGCTCTTCCTGGACTAATGTTATTAGAGGGGTACCCTAGGGTTTGTGATGGCCATTGTTTTTTTCTAGGGAGATGATAATCCCTCTGTATAAGGCAATGGCCAGGCCACATCTTGAGTTCTTCAGTTCCTCTTAAATCCAATCGACATGCACAATCTCAACAGTCTTCGCGAGTAGAACAACGGTTATAATCACCGATTTCGTAATACCGGATGGAAAACGCCTTCGAATTCCGTCAATGACGCGAGGAACTTTTATGGGCTTTAGTCAATCCATGGTAGTTAGTCTCACTGAAAAATAGCATGGATTTCTTACCCCTGGAAACTCGAGTTTTTCTTCCACAAAAACAGGCAGACTGACTAGAGGAGAACACACGCAATTTCCAGACGTAATGTACAGGGTATACAATGGTGAGCTGGCAAAATTTAAATTGAAGTTTGTCTTGTACACTGTATTATTTTCTGCACCGTTTTATAAGATTGGGATTATCCGATTTTGAGATCATGTTATGTCGTATCTTCGCATATAATTTTTTATCTATTTCGCACGAATCGTTTCGAACCAGCTCCAGCTCATCACTGGGTGTGTGTGATAGCAGTAGTAGGGTTTTCGGAGCATCAGCAATTAAGGCCATATTGCTCTGATGCTGTCTGTAAATTGCGTGTGTTCTGTGGTCGATTTTCTGTTTGCTGGACGAAAAACAGGAATTTACGGGAGAAAAACCATGTTACCCTTGTTTGAGACCGACTAACTCAGCCATGTTGAGAAAAAGGTCCATAAAAATTCCTGACTTCATCGACGGATTTGAACTCGTGTCTTTTTTCACGGGGTGTGGGGAGGACGGCAATTTTACACTCTGTGCTGTCCACAAGGGCCTCTGTATATGAAATAATTCTGCGGTGGCCCCAATATGACAGCATGTCAATTCAGACGGATTCTTTTGTGTATAGGGGATAAGGCGACGAGACCACTGCTCGTAGTGCATAAAAGCTTCTCCCGGGAAGGGTCTTTGTGCACCACTAGCCACTTGTTCTTAACACATTTAAGCTAAGCCCTCTACGGTGTTAACTAAAGAAAAAAGATTTTTTCGTCCAACAAAAGCAGGCAAACTGACCAAAGAAAATGCGCAATATACATGTGGACATGGGCATATGTAATGGGCGATACCTGGAACGTCTGTTCAACTCCGCCTCGTATCTGTGTAAAAAACAGTATCACTACAAATGGGCCAGATATTTGTGTGACGTAGGTTTATGTGTATTATGTGTGTGTTCTGTGGTTGTATCTGGACGCTTGGCTACCCAGAAGCATCAGTCACCTGGATAGATGATTCTGGGTACTCGTATACACCACGGGAAGGTGGGCCAGTTCCAGTAAAACACGTACCGTCTCAAAAGGATGTCAGATGAACTAATGAGGCATATGGCAGAGAAGAAAAATGCATGGGATACTTACAAATTAACACATGACACAGAAGCCTATGATAGATACAAGTTGATATGCAACCAAGTTACAAAGGAGGTTAGGCAGGCGAAGGCAGATTACGAGAAATCCTTGGCAAGGGATGCAAAGAAAAACAGCAAAGAGTTCTTTACTTATGTAAACTCTAGAAGGAAGGGGATGAATCAGATTGGTCCACTTGATATCGATGGGTCAACTGTTGATGATCCTGCTCAGGTAGCTAACAAACTGAATGAATATTTTGCATCGACATTCACACATGAGGAGTTATTCAGCAAGGGGAATGCCAGAGGTGTATTCAACTCTAGCAGTAAGCTACAGAATCTTGAAATAACTGGGAGTAAAGTGGAGGAGAAACTGTTGAAGATAAACACAAGAAAGGCACCCGGGGTGGATGGGATCTATCCAGTTATATTAAAGGAGGCAGCAAAGGAAGTAAGCAAACCCTTAGCCATAATTATGAGAGCTTCCTTGGACTCAGGGGAGGTACCCATAGACTGGAAATGTGCAAATGTGACCCCAATTCACAAAGGAGGATCAAAGGCTGACACAAGTAATTATAGACCTGTGAGCTTAACTTCTGTTCCAGGAAAATTAATGGAGGCACTGGGTAAAGAAGCACTGCAGGATCATTTAGACAAGATTTCAGTTATAGCTCAGACACAGCATGGTTTTGTTAAGGGGAAGTCTTGCCTGACCAACGTGATTGGATACTATGATGCAGTCACAAAAGAACTGGATGCAGGGAATAACTTTGATATTATATACTTGGATCTTAGAAAGGCTTTTGATACTGTTGCACATGGAAGACTGCTACACAAATTGGAGCAGTGTGACATTGGAGGCAAATTGCTGCTATGGATAAAGGGGTGGTTGAGGGGGAGAAGACAGAGAGTGGTAATCAATGGACACTGCTCATCGTGGACTAATGTTATTAGTGGAGTCCCTCAGGGCTCAGTGTTGGGTCCATTATTGTTTTCTGTATTTATAAATGATATTGATGATGGTATATCAAGATAAATGTCCAAGTTTGCAGATGATACAAAGGTTGGCAGGGTTGTCAAGGACACTACTGACACTATGCTGCTGCAACAGGACCTGGAAAGGTTGAGCAGATGGGCTGAGAGGTGGCAAATGAAGTTTAACATTGACAAATGTAAAGTACTACACATGGGAAACAGCAACCCCAGAGCAACGTATCAACTCTGTGGTACTACACTGACAGTGGTAGAGAATGAAAGGGACTTGGCGGTGATTGTGCAGGCAGATATGAAGTTCTCTGAGCAGTGCAGACGGGCTGCAAGAGTAGCTCATGGAGTATTGTCAATGATATACAGGAATTTTTCCAGCAGGGATAAGGAGGTGATTATTCCCTTGTATAAGGCAATGGTCAGGCCACACCTAGAGTACTGTATACAGGTGTGGAGGCCTCATTTCAAGAAGGACGTAGAGCTGCTGGAACGAGTACAGAGAAGGGCAACAAGATTAGTGAATGGAACAAAAGGGTGCTCTTACAAAGAAAGGCTTAAGTTTTGCAAATTACAGTGTCTGGAGACTAGGCAGCAGCGAGGTGATCTGATAGAGGTGTATAAAGCCTTGAATGGTTTAAGCATGCTCAATGCTGATGGGATTCTTCCTCTAGCTCAGAAAAATCACCTGAGAGGGCATAAATTCAAATTGAGGAAAGACAGATGTAGGATAGACGTGCGGAAATTTGCCTTTAGCCAGCGGGTGGTTGGTTGGTGGAACAGACTGCCATCCCTTGTGGTGGAGGTTGATAGCCTAAATAAGTTTAAGGCTCAGCTGGACAGGTATTTTGAACGAACAGAGGGGTGAAGTGGAAGTGGTTTTTTTTTTTTTTTTTTTTTTTTGGCTGATGCTGCATAAGCTTGCTTTCTTGCATCAAATGCCTCTACTAATGCTAATGCTAAAAGAGTCGCTGATCCACCTAGTGTTGCCAGAAGGTGGGCCGTGATCCTATGGGGGTTCATTGCAAAGAGGGGAAACGGAGGAAAAACACCACCCGTAGTGCAGGTTATGAATAAAAAATAAATAAATAACTAAAAAGATTAAATAAATAAAAATAAATAAAATAAAAAAAGGATTAAATAAATAAAAATAATAATAACAAATAATAATAATAAAAAAATATATATAAAATAATAAATAAATAAAAGGAAATTAAAATGTAATTAAGAGTTTTAATTCCTACTAGAATAGATAAAGTTAATTTGGTTACGGGAGAAACAGCATAATTAATTGTACGTCGCCCATAGCAGAAGAAACTATGCGTTCATAATGAGTTGCCTTGTTATTGCACTACTTATTGAACCAATAACATCCGCAAATGATTTTTGTCCGTTATTTTCCGTCATTTATGGAAAACAGAACGCCGTTTGTTCGAGGAGGGGACAATACTGAAAGTAGTTATTGTAGCCGTGTTCCATCTTTTAAATGAATGTGAAGTACTCATTTTAAAAGTTCACCCTTACGTCTAGAAACGGCCCTGATTCCATCACTATAGGAGCGATTCGAAGACAGACCTCTTTAAGGGTATAATAGAGTGAGAACTTTAGATGGTCAAGGGCTGTCCAGATAATCAGGGATTAGACAAAAATAAAGAGAGGAGAAAAGGCAGCTTGATTTGGTATAAAGGGAGCTGAGAGGCGGAAAAGACGTTCTTTCTGGTAAGGCTTTTGTGGTGTCTGGAGGTAAGGTAGTAGCGACGTGTACGTAGGTCGGACGGGAGAGGTTCCGAAAAGAGTTCAGTCTATAGTTTAGCAGAGAATCGGAATGTGCAGAACAGAAAAGTTGAAAATGGATTTCAATGAGCAGTGACCCATAGATTCTACTAGTTACAAAAAAGGGATGGAAATCTCCTAGTATATGCCGAGTTGGAGATCCAGAGAAGGGCAGAGGAAGCGGAAAACGAGAAAGTACCCCCGAAAGCAAGTCAAGAAATGGAGGAGTCTTTATTGAATAAGCTGGCCCGACCGGGTGAAAACCTGTAAGTAGGATTTTGTTAAAGCCTGTAAGTAGTTAATTTAGACAATGAACATGGCTCTAAAAACTATGAAAAAAGCTAGTGATGAGAAATTATTTCTGGACCTCTGTTATGCGAAAAAGCGTTACAATTGAATCAAAAGTTTAAAATCCCATCTGAATTTAAAGCCAGTAGAAGATTTCAAATCTTCTAAAAACTTTCAAATCTGGCCACGGTGTAAGCGAGCTTGAAATTCAAGGAGTTGCTTTATTAGGTGATGTCCCGGAAGCAGAAGCTTTTAAACAGTCTTTTCTGAAAATGGCGGAGGAAGAAGGTTTTCCAAGGATGCCGTTTACAATGAGGATGAAACTGGCCTTACTTTAAGTCACTCCCTCGTAAATCACTTGGAGCATGAGGCGATCTTTACTCTCACAAAACAACAGGGCTTATCTTGGGTGGAATGCACATACCATTAAAGACATCTAGTTCCTACCAGATGCTATAAATGTCTCTACTATGGGCACCCCGCTAAATACTGCAAACAACAAGACCCAGCCTGTGGACACTGTGGAATCACAAGTCACAAACGCACAGAGTGCCCAAATAAGGAACAGTCCATCTCCTGTCCAAATTGCAAAGCAAAAAAGAAGCAAAATAACCATTCTTACAGCAATTACAAGTGTCAGAGATATATAAATCAGTGGAATCATTACAACAGAAAACAGATTATGAATAACCACACCCACAGAAGTAATTTCAATAGAGCAATGATAAAAATAGTTCAATTGAACTGTCACAGATCCCTGCTAGTAATGGGACAGTTAGCAAAATTAATCCAGGTAGCAAAACCAACAATCTTACTCTTACAGGAGCCGTACTCTTACAAAAGAGTTGTCAAAGGGCTGTCATCTACAACCAGAATAATCCAGTCTGAAAGTGGTTACAACTGGACAAGGGGGGTACAACTGGATAATGGTATTGCCCGATTTTGGGCTGCAATAGCCATTACTGATCATAAGCTCAAAGTGACAAAAATAACTGGCCTATTCTCCACCCATGCTGCCTATGTATGTGTTGAAGGTCCCACAGGACAGCTTCATCTGATAAGCCTCTATTCACAATGTAGTCAGCACTTCCAATCTGCAGATCCGTATGTCAATTATTTGTATCAGCCTTTAATAAAGTAAGGGGCTCTGACCTCCTCATTGCAGTTGATGCGAACGCAGACTCAACCATGTGGAGTAGTGCACGTACATGCCCCAAAGGTGAATTATTTGAAGAGGTGATACTGGCACACAATATGCAAATTCTAAACAGACCAGGCCATCCACCCACCTGTGTTATCCCCATGGGTCACTCCTTCATAGATTTCACCATGGCCACTAGTTCCCTAAGAAGAAAAGTAACAGAATGGAGAGTTAATATGCAGTGGACCACAAGTGACCACAATGCAATAGGCAACCTTTGAATAGGTAACGTTTCCCCGTTTCGTTTCTTCTTTCCCGTCTACTATAACTTTCCTACACCTTTTTGCTTTCCTAAGTCTAATAGGGACAGTACGAAGATAACAAGGTATATTATCCCATACCATTTTGCAAACGGTGGTGTCTGGCTGGCGGCATCCGCTGAGGATAAGTAACAATAGTATTCTCCTATTGGGAAGAATTACTTATTCGAGGTAGTGCAATATCATGGCAACTCCTTGTGAAGGTATTCCGAATATGATATATACATAATGAAGCCAATCTTATAACTATTTATTACTTAGCTGCGAGCAGATCTGATGCATTTGCACTAACTTATAAGTATGTTAAGTGACTACGCAACTTGAGGCTTTTGCTCTAAAATGCGACGTAATATTGTTAACCCTTATGGCAACAGCTCCTCTGAAACTCCAAGGGTCACAAAAGTAACCTGCATGCTGTGCTGTAATTCTTACAATGAACTGAGAATCTAATATTTGAGGTTTATTCACAACACAAATACGTATATTGTACAGAAAGGAGAATTTCACAAGAACAAATGAGGTTGACAAACTTAATAGACTAATACAATATTTATTACACAAAATTTATGTACGTGCTGCTGTAGCATCTGAAAAGGCAAAAGGCAAAGACCGGCTAGTGTGTATACGTAGGTGTGTAAGAATGGGTTGTTATGTTGTTAAGTGTTTAGTGCCGACACCTGGAGACTTAGAAGTCAGGGGGCAGGGGACACCTGGTCGCCTACCCCCTGACTCCCACCATTGGCCACGTGGAGGCGCACCAGGGACAACTTCTAGCTGAGACTTTATTGAGGCTATCAGGCAAGCCTAGGAGCCCCAAGGTATTGAAGGAAAGGAAAAGGAATTTAGAGAGAGAAGTTTGGGAGTAGGAAGGAAGGAAAGTAGACAGAAAGCAAGAAGATAATCCCTGAAGCAGAAGAATAAGACATGGTTAGAGTAAAGCAAAGAAGAATAGCAGTGGAGAGAAAACTATTTATCCTGCCTGTACATAGGTTTGTTTGTTTGTTATTTTGGAGCAAAAGCAGGGAATGATCCAGCCACCATCTGTTTCCTTTCTGTAAATACTTATAGCGCAAATTTGGAAAACACAAATTAGTAAAACACTTATTTTACTAATTTGAAAAAATTAGTAAAATAAGATTGTAGTTGGGGCAATGATAAATTGCTTGAGCTCAAGCTTCCCTGCAATGGCAGTAACAAAGAGGTGAATTAACAAGGCCAAATTGAAATAATTTTTAATTTAAGGAACGAATGAAGAGTATAGATATTCCCTTTGGGTAACAAAATTTCCAATGTGAATATTAAAATTCTATGATTATTATTGGTCTATGTATTGATCTGTTTGTTAGAGTTTCACTGGTTTCTAGCTTAAAAAAGTAGTTGATTTTTATATTTTTACATTAATAACAATCCTTCTCTTCGTTAATTAAATCACTTAAGCTTGGTTGAAATGTGTTTCTTTATTCTCTAGCAGAATAATTTCAGAATTTATATATTTTTCTATCAATATCGATCATGGATTCTAAAAATCACAGTTAATATCACAGATATTATTCGCATTAAAAATCACGGATAACGAGAATGATATAACGAACGAGAAATTTCAAATCAATTATCACCTTCTAATACTTATATATAAAAATATTTTATATAAAACGTACTGATAACTAAAATTAGATTTAAAACTTTTGAAATATTGTGAGGTATAATTTGAGATTAATTGACAATATTGAATTAAAAACAAAAACACCTATAAGAATTATAAAATAATTATTGAAAAATCAGTATTAATGTTTATCTCTTTTGGAATGATGGGTGTCCTCAGATATTAAGACATAATTTAGCTATTATTAATATGTATAATTAACCAATCTTATATTACGTGGAGTTATTAATATATATTTTATTTAAGCATAGCCTAAATTTAAATTTTGAAAAAAATATAGGCTATATTTGTAAATGAGGGACTATTTAAGCATAGCCTAAACTAATACAAGTGGATAACGTTTCGGGTATCTTTCCGATACACATCATCAGACCCTGCTGCTGACCGCCCTCAGACCTGAAAAGAATTATACATATATAATCTTAATGGATAACAACCAGGTAACGTCCTTCCTTAACTATATTAAAATAATTTTGGTTCTTTATTTTCATTTTTATCTGAAAGTCGTTGGCCATTGCTCTGGTGGCTGGCTTTCAAGCATGGCTGCTGTTGCCATGCATTTTTTTTTTTTATTAATGCTTTAAGCACTATACCACAAGTCGTGTTCGAGGTTTAATTTTATAAATAAAACAAATATATGTGAAAAAATGTAGGCTATATTTGTAAATAAGGGAAGGGCCACCACCTCCAACCTCCAACCCACCGCTAAATTTAAAACAAACTCTATGAATAGTACCTATCAATCGAGCCACATTTCCAAAAATAGCCAGTGCTCGACTATGAATACAAATAAGCGTGGTGTGAGTGCATGGACCACAGCTGTAGGGTCTGCAACATCACCTTCTCTAAGCAATCATAGGAGTTGCCAGCTAATATGGAAATACCTCGACATATCTATGCCATACTATCCCTAGTCCTTATTATTTACTACTTTAAGTCTGATTATTTGCAATCTAGTTAGCATATTCAGGATGGAGGTACAAGACGCCAATACCAATTTCTCTGCTTATCGATGACCTGAAAATTATTAACAGAACCGTGTATTATCTGACACGGTCCCGACTGAGCATAACGAAATCTCTTAATCTAAAATCAGGCACGTATCAGCTAAATCAATCCATTCAAACTGCCCCCACAGAAAGGCCCACCCATCGATGGATACATCCAATCTTCAATTAGAATATACCAACACCAAATCACCGTCTTCCATCTGATTCTCGCCACTTCCATGCTCGACCGTAAATCCCAACCTACCACCCCCGCATTATACTTGATATATGACCATCTCTTGATGGCCCAACATATCAATTACTCTTCGTTTCACAGGAGCCGCCCAGCAAGTACGAGATTGGAAGGTTACATTTCTGTCTTCTGTGTTTCTTGATGGGACAGCCTGAATGAATCGAAAATATTCTATAAACTAATCTATAGTTCTTGTCTGCTCTCTCAACCATCCGAATGAAATCAGGTAACCTCCCTTCTTTATATACTTTTTATTTGATCTTCCTGAAGCCATTATTAATACTAATAATGCAATTCCTGCTCTAATTGTTCACTGTTGAACACAAGGAGCTGAAGGAATCGTGTTTCTGGAACATCTATCGTTTTGCTTCATCACTAATTACTTGTGTACTATCACCTCAGTTATATTGTAGCCCCTAGCCTCCTTAAAAAAAAAGTAATTTTACATAAAAGGAAATTTTAATATCGAATGTGATTTCAATTGGCTTTAATGACATTTATATTTTTATGATTATAATAATTAATATTTTAATTAAAAGTGAGCCCAACTCGACTGCTATAATAGAGTTCTCACAATGAACAGAAGCTCCAAGAGTTGAAGTTTTTCATAATTCAAATACTTGTATTCGGCACAAAAATGCATTTCTCCTGAACAAATGAGGCTGATAAGCAAAATAGACTAACACAATATTTATTTTCCAACAAATTTCGAATTATATGCAGATGAATAACACACAGGAGATATATCACACTTCTTTATTTAATCATCTGATGGCTGAGGAGGCCACTGAAGTACTTTGAATCCACCCACATGTCCTGAAACAAATTGAGAACAATTCTAACCTGGTGACATGGCCATTGTCCTAATGGAAGAACCCATTCGCAGATGGATAGAGTGTAGTCACGAAGAGATACTCCTCGTAGAAAACAATTTCCAGATAACCTGTGTCATCAACTTTATGCTCTCAGAGTTCGACTAAGACAACTTGGGATCGTTGAAGATGACACTTGGGTCTGCTCACATCCATTCTCAATCGATGCGTTCGTTCAATTTTGGGAGACATGGAAAAATAATAATAAGAATAAACAGCATGGTGTTAGCCTGGATGACCATGGGGTCTCTAGAGTTTCAATGACCATCAGTCTGTCCAGTGAACAGGTTGAAAAAGAACATGCAATTAATAATATTCATCAGTTATACAATTTTTTTTTTTTAGTTTTTTCCTTACATTTTCTAATTTCTTAACTTTTATGTCTTATACTTTTTCAAACATTTTATTTTTTGTAAATTTTTTCCTCATTATACAGACAGACAACGCATTTTATATTTTTATCCGTTTACAGCTTTTTATACCTTTTTTTTAATCTTTTTAATTCATCCATCAACTCTTTCACACCAGGAGGGTGTGCAGTTAATATATATATATCCAATATTTTAAATAAAATAAAATAAAACATAAGCCAGTAGTATGGCAAAAACTGTAGAGCGAAAATTAACATAAAAATAACCCAAAATAAAAAAGGAAAAGGAAGAGTAAAGGTAAGACATAATCAGTAGCCGAAAAACCCCTGTATAATTTCGCACTTTAAATACAATTAATAAGACCAATATAAAATTTTGCGAAAATTTGCGAAAGCGATATCATGTTCGCTTTCGCAAAGCCCCCACCATTGCCAGGCTCATCCGTGATTCCCAACCACCACTCCCCGCCAATAATTGATACTAACCATGCACGATGGTCATCGTAGCAACTATTCCTCGGCTCACAGGGGCTCCGGCTAATATGGGATTGAGATGCGACATGATATCTCTGTACTGCTTTTCATGATGGAACACCGTGAATGAGTCAGCAATATTCTTAAAGCAGAACATTGCCGGTTATTATATTAATAATTTATAAATTCTTATTTAACTGTATGTTGGGCATATTTTGCATGCAGGTACACGAACAGAGGCAAACACAGCCTTCTAATATCTTTGGTGACATCATAAAGTAGTAAATTACAATGAATTATCTGGTAGTAGAAAACGCAACTAAATCTGTTCGATTTACTGTAGAAGCCAGAAGTTCCTCTTATCAGAAGCGATGAGGACTGGTTTTCTGTACCTTTCTAAATATAAACAAATTTTTACTTAGTATGGGTTTTATATTATTTTTACCGCTTTCACAGGGTTATTGAGAATGGCGTGTCCGTTAATATGGAACTGCGATGCTGCCAGTAGTGCAATTCCAATGCGCCTCGTTATGAAGGCAAAGTTTCCTGCTCTGGTGTAAAGACCATAGCATTAAAACTACGAAGCTTGGAATTGTATTTGTTCGTAATTCAAATTTTAATTTCTTTTTCTCTATCTTACAAGTCAGAGGTAATGAAATTTAAATGGGAGATTAAAATATTAAAATTTTGGAGATGTGAGTTATTTAAAAGTAGTGCAATACCGCTGCAACTCGTTCTGAAAGCAAAGTTTCTTCAGGCGTGA
The DNA here is from genome assembly GCF_048544385.1 of Mastigoproctus giganteus. Classification (NCBI taxonomy): domain Eukaryota; kingdom Metazoa; phylum Arthropoda; class Arachnida; order Uropygi; family Thelyphonidae; genus Mastigoproctus; species Mastigoproctus giganteus. Next base: position 38,237,178 of record NC_143577.1, read on the forward strand.
GCACAATATCCTTGAATTCACACCATAAAAGATGCATTATATTTTTGTCGCAATTCAAGTTTTACTTGTTTTTAGACTGTGTGTGATTATTTAATAATAATAATAAAAAAAAGGAAACGTACCTGAAAAGGCTATTTTCTTTCTAACGTTCCTTGACGTCTCAGTTATGAACCGGGAAATTTATCGTAGTACGATAGTTGGCTGTTTAAAGTGCCTGTTCTCCCAACTGAAAAGTGCCTGGAGCGCACCTAAAGAAGTTTCACTTCAAAATGAAAAACAGCTTTCATTTTTTGTAAAAAAATACGCCGAAAGCAGAAGAAACAGACAACAAACGGATTTTGAAGAATGGGCCTGGTGTACTTGGGTCCATGGTTATGAAAATATACAGTGATGATCCAGTTTAATATATATATATATAGATAGATAACCTATACAATAGCAGTAGCTTTCGAGACCTCTGTGGCTCTTTGTCAACTGATTAATTTGAATACAACGGATATAGTGCAATGAGCTGAGAGTGAGGCACGTTATTCATTATTCAGTGAGGCATGTATTCAAATTAATCAGTTGGGCATACGAAGAAACCGTGATCAGTGTAATTCGTAAACTGGATATATATATTTTTTTTTTGATAGAGTTGAAAGACACAAAGTCTTACAAGTTAAATTTAAATATAATTTAAGAAAGAACGCTAGATAGTGATATTGTAAACCACAAAAGAAAACACTTAAAGTCACTAATATTGTTTAAGATAATGGGTCTCGCGCTAATGGAATTAATTTAAGAGAAGGTTAAATTTAATGTACAAGCAAATATACCTTGAAGAAAAACCTTAGAAACAGATATACGATCAGTACCCACACCGGAAACAGCAAGCGAAGATAGCAAGACGGAACAGTGGGGGGTCAACTGATAGTATGGCAAGGGACGGTTTGGTCCAGAGTTGATAATAGGGGTACCAGCGGGGGCGCTCTTGTTTACTGCAAACAGAGCAGGTGTGGTCATTTTATAATAATGCGAGACGAATCAAGAAAATGGACGCAGATGTTTTCCGGATGGAGTCTGAGCTCCGAAATTCTGGTCTTTTCCAGAATATTCGAGAATTGTATAGAAACGGAAGTTCTCTCTACACCGGAAGGGGACGATGATGGTCAGATAGAAGTGATTGGTTGAGGAAAGGAGGGGCGTTACTAGGTTTTGGGAAATAAAAGGAGAAGAGCGCGCGCAAACGAGAGGGGGTGATGAAGTTTTTCGGAGATGATTTTTCGAGATGTGATAAAGTTTTTTTGGAGATAATAAAGTTTTTCGGAAGATGATAAAGTTTTCTTCGAGAGTGATTTTTTGGAAAGATAGGCCCAGGAAACAGTCCCCGGAAGCGATCCACCAGTAGAACCAGTTATGGTGAGTTCACTAAATTCTGATAGTTTTAACAAAGTGTAGATAAGTTAAGGAAAGGGGAACTTTCTCGAGATGGAACATAGAAGGCCGAAAGCGTCCACCGAGAAATATATTTGAAAGGAGGACAGCGAGATAATGCTAACAGAAGAACACCGTACCGTCCTGTAGAAATAAAGTGATGAGAAGCGGCTCCTACTGAATGATCCGGCACAGCAAAGAAGGATACGAGACCAGTATGATCGGCAAAGCGAAAAGTGTCCCTGGCAGAGTTTAGCATTCCAGATGAACGTTCCCAAACCAATGGAGGACCCGATGCAGAGCGGAAAGTCACTGGCCACACGTTGTATTAGCGGTAAGATCCAAATCCCCAGAAGTAAGTGGTTAAACAACGAATTTACCTCTATGTAATTGCAAAGGACTGCAGGGAAGATAGATAAATATTAAGTGAGATTTGGGAGAGCATACAGTTAAGAGTTAAGTTAAGGTATAGATAAGTAAGGAAATATCATAGAAATAGTTCAATGAAGGATGGTTTACAGTTATGATTTATTTACTGATTAATCAATGGAGTAAAAGTAATAATTTTGGACGGGTTAGCCTATAGAGCAGGTACAGTTGTGTGTTATTTATATAATGTTACTGAAGTAGAGAAATTAGTCGCTATATGCTGAAGTTTACCTGAGGGAATGAAGAAATAAATAATCCCATGTATATTTCATTAACATGTAACTTTAAAGTGCTGGGGAGAGAATAGAATAGAACAGAATAGAATAGTTTGTAGAGTGGACATAATTCCAGAAGAAGAATTGTTTCAACCATGAAGAAGAATGTAGGATTGTGCTAGATAGATATGAAAAAGGAAAATATAAATAAATAAATAATAAATGTCAATTGTAATTAAGAAAGAGTTAAATTAAACTGATTGTACGAGATGTTAGTGGGCCTATAGTAAGAAGAAGATGATGGATGGGAGAGCCCAATGACCAGGAACGTGATCCATGCCCTGTACCTATATATGAAGTGAATAATGTGTAATGATTTGTCTTATCTTTTATTTGTAAGTATGTATAATAAACTGATTGTATTTCACTTAATGAAAATGGAGTTTGGTCATTTCTGAACACTCAGCAAAACCCAAAGGAGGAGTGCTCTAATATAGAAACTCCCTCAGAACCGGAATTCTTCTGTGAGATAACAAGTCAGATGCAAAGTGGGGATTTTAAGAATATAATTAATAATAAATATAAATAACAAATAAATAACAAAATAAAAAGTAAAATATATATATAAGAAGAAAAAAAAACCCCACCCCCACAATTGGCGACCCAGCCAGGGAAAATAGAGATAGATTGTTTCATCATAACAACCCCCACCCCCACAGAGTGTACTGCATTGGATCGTCCGTTTTTGTGTAGTAGAGGTATATTTTAATGCGGAGTACTTAAGAAGTACAGTTAACAGCAAACGATGAATTCAAGGTGCGATGACAATGAAGATTATTATAAAATCGAAGTTGAGAAGTATGCGTTTGATGTAGAGGAATCCGATTTATTCTGTCGTATACCAGAGGAAATAAAATCAAAGTATAAAAGTAAAGATGTAGAAGATTCGAACTATTACAGAGAAATTTTAGAGTATAACGGTCTTTACATTGAAGAACAAATTGGTGCTGGTTCGTATAGCTATGTTTATAAAGCAAGTATTAAATATAGAATAAGAACTGGAACAGTAGCCATTAAAATTATTAATCGTCTAGTTCAATGAAACGGAAAACGTTTGCGAAGGTATGACTTCACAGGTATCTGCCCCAAGAGGTTTTAAGTGCCAACTTTATGGTATTTAATAAAAGGTGTTGTTAAGCAAATTCTATTATTTTATACAATATTTGAATATTTCATATTTACTTTAAATATTTGCTGTATCCTGATATTTACATTCATATTTTATACGCAATTTTAATAATATTGAAGGAATTGACGCACTTCATGCTTTCAAAACAGCGCTATATCTCTATTTAAGGTCTGGACTGTTGCATAATGTTATCGAATTTTCTATACATAATTTATATAGTATTCCAGGAAAATATATTGTATATACCAGAAACCGTAAAATCCGGCAAAAAATTAAATAAAGAGATAAAAATAAATAAGAAAAAATAGTAGGAAAGCTAAATCGTTGATATATATATATATATCATGATTCTCTATCTCTGTCTATCTGTCTGTCTGTCTTTCTCTCTCTCTGTGTCTCTGTCTCTCCATGTCTCCGTGTCTCTATCTCTGTCTGTCCCTTTTTCTCTCCGTGTTTCTGTCTCTGTCTCTTCGTGTATCTGTCTATGTCTCTCTGTCTCTCCATGTCTCTGTCTGTCTGTCTGTCTCTGTCTCTATCTCTGTCTGTATCTGTCTCTCTGTTCTGTCTCTTTCTCTCTGTTTGTGTCGCTGTCGCAATCTCTCTCTCTCTGTATCTTTCTCTCTCTGTCGCTCTGCCTCTCTCTCTCTCTCTCTTTCCTCGCTCTCTCTCTCTCTCTCTCTATCTCGTTGTCTTTCTCTCTCTCTCTCTCTCTCTCTCTCTCTCTCTCTCTCTCTCTCGCTGTCTTTGTCTCTCTGTGTCTGTCTTTCTCTGTCTGTGTCTTTCTATCTCTGTCTCTCCTTGTCTCTGTCCCTCGTTTTCTCTCTCTCTCTCTCTCTCTCTCGCTGTCTTTGTCTCTCTCTCTCTCGCTGTCTTTGTCTCTCTCTCTCGCTGTCTTTGTCTCTCTGTGTCTGTCTTTCTCTGTCTGTGTCTTTCTATCTCTGTCTCTCCTTGTCTCTGTCCCTCGTTGTCTCTGTCTCTCTCTGTGTCTGTTTCTCTCTGTTTCTGTCCGGGGTAACTCAAAAAAATTTTTTTTCGGCTGGTGCAGCAAAAGCCTCAGGCTTTCTTACACCATACGGCTAATAATAATAATAATCATTTCAATATTTTCAAACAAATGACATCGAAAAAAGTATTTTTTTGTTTTTTTTATCGCCGACTGCCTCATGACGAATCAGAAAATGATGAAAGAAAATGTCATCACAGTGAGTGTCCCGTTTGTTTGTTATTAGGAGCATTAGCAAATAAGGCCATATTGCTCCGTGGATATGCGGTGGTCATTCCCTGACCTTTCCGCATTCTCCGTGTTTGGTGGATCACGGGCTCGAACCCCGGTCTAATCAAGGAGCGTGTCCAACGCACTGCTGCTCCTGCTCACCTGGCTACGGAGGTGCCTCAGTGTCCCGTCCTTTAAATAAATGTTGATTAGCTATTTGTCTGAGAGTAATGCAATACCAGGGCAACTCGTTGCGAAATTGTTTTTGTTTACAAACCATCAACACCTTACTACTAACTCAGTACTAAACTTACAAAAGCAATGAATTTTTAAAATGTTAACGTATGTTATAATAGCATGTGGCTGGGAAGTGCAATTTATAGATTCGCCACTGTGATGCAATAATGTATCCCAAACTGTTGAAGTCGAAAATATTTTTTTGCTATAAAATAAAACATCACAATTCTGTTAATTTACATTATTAAAAGTATTAGGTCTTCCAAGTTATATGAAATTCAGATATACAACCCCGGGGGCTCACATCTGGTGAGTATGGGCGTGCCACACCCAGGGTCCTGAGCTGGATATCATCATTCTTCCCTCTTTTGGTGATTCCTTTCTACTTCTGACTCTTGTTTTCTCTCCCTCTCTCTCTCAGGGTAATCCAGAATTTTTTTGCAGCACAAGCCTCAGGCTTCCTTTCACCGTATGGCTAGTCTGGATTAAACGTTTAGTGATCCTGTTTGTTAGAAAGTAGTACAATATCAGGCAACTCGTTGTTAAGGCAAAGTTTGTTATTTAAGACTATTGCAGCACTATCCTGCTGAAAAAACACATGAAAGGACCAGAGAGCCCTCCTAATTTTATGAAATTTCAACAAAATCAACAGTGCCATTGGTTAGTTTATAATTTTGAACCTTTTATTTTTTACAAACTTATAGGTATAACTTCAACGAACTTACACCTAAAGAAAGACATTGTGTTTCTTGAAAGGGTCAAGAGACGGGTAACTCGCCTGCTGAGATCGGCAAAAGGACGTTCATATGAGGAAAGGCTTCGAATATGTGGGTTGCAGAGCTTGGAAACTACACACTCTAAAGGAGACTTGATTGAGTTGTTTAAAGCTCTGATGGGCATAAGTAAATGAGGCGAAATTTTCACCGCTATAGAAGAACTAGGGGCCATAATTTTAAGTTACTGGGGGAGATGTTTAGACTGGATTGCAGGAAGTTTTATTTTAGCCAGCGGGTTATAAATTACTGGAATAAGTCACCTACATGAGTGGTAGAGGCTGACAGTTTGGGGAAATTCGAAGGTCAGCTGGATAATAGCCTAATCAAATTGTAGCACAGTGCTTAATGATTTTGTAATAACTGAGAGCAAAGTGGAGGAGAAATTGTTGAAGTTAAACATACGAAAAGCACCTGGGGTGGATGGGATCTATCCAGTTATATTAAAGGAGGCGGCAAAGGAAGTAAGCAAACCCTTAGCCATAATTATGAGAGCATACTTGGATTCAGGTCCAAGGATGCTCTCATAATTATACATTTGCACATTTTCCAGGGGATATGTGCAAATTATTGGGGATACATTTGCACTTTTCCAGTCCGAGATCCCCATGGACTGGAAATGTCCAAAGGTATCCCAAATTCATAAAAGGGGATCACAAAGGGGGAACATTACCTCTTGCGTGCGTCGTCCACAAAAAGAAGCATACGCAAAAAGGGAGAACATCCTCTTAGGATCTAGTGATCGGAGTGGCAGATATATGGTAATTTAAAGGTAATCGCCATTTTATTAGGACTACCAAAGGGTTAAACTAAGTTTTGTTGCTTTTTCTGTGAGTGGGATAGTCGTGCCAAGGATATTGAGTGGGATAGTCGTGCTAATGGTTTTCGTTGCCTCAACGAAAACCATTAGCACCCGGAATAAAGAACCCAGCATTTGAACCTCTGGTAGATCCAAATAACGTTTTGATTCCACCACTCCACATCAAACTGGGGCTCATGAAAATTTCGTGAAGGCTTTGGAAGTGAACCGCCCAGCATTCACATACTTTCAAGAGAAATTCCCAAGACTTAGAACGGAGAAAATTAGGGCAGGTGTTTTCATTGGTCGACAAAAAAGGCAACTTTTTAGCGACGAACAATTCCAAAGTGCCCTTAGTGATAGCGAGAAATCAAAGTGGAAAGAAATGTTCCGGCTGGATTTCTAGGAAATGTTCAAGCCGGCAACTGCAGGCAGCTTGTGTAAGATCTCATTTTTTCTTACGAAAAACTGGGAAGCAACAAGCCATTGAAGGTGCGTTTCTTGCATTCACTTCTGTATTTCTCCCCGCCATACAGTGGTGCCCTCAATGACGAACACTTCCATCAAGACATCTCACAGATGGAACAAAGGTACAAAAGGAAATGGAGTGCCCCATGTTAGAAACAAAGAGCCAATCTGCCATTTTCAGCACACTTTCCGTGTTTAGCACCCGAAAATCTAAAATGTAAACTTACCTTCAATGCCCGAAACAAGATATGACCCAAAATTTGTTGTTCAGTGTTATAAAATATAAATGCAGACGAATAGAAAATGGGAAGCATCAAAAAGTGATAGTTCTCATTGGACCATTTCAAATAGAGAACGAGGAATTATGATATTTTTAAAGCAATATATGCAAAAAGGGTGTAGATTCAGTTATCCGGACTAAAGATGTAATTTAAGAGTGTTGTTTTGGGAATGATAAGTGGAGTAGATTCAATATTGCAACGTTTTGATTTAACTAGTTTTATATTATATCTTGTAATTTCTGAGTGAGAAAATTGTGAAAAAAGATTCATCATTGTCTTGTTTACTGTCTCCTGCAAGCAAATTTATTTTCACTACTCTAGTAAGATTTTGTTTAAAAAAGTACCGCAATAACAAGGCAACTCATTGTGAACGCAAAGTTTCCTCTGCTGTAAGCGAAGTATAATTAATTTAGATGTTTAAATCCTACTAGCGTAGTGTAAATAAATTTGGTTACAGGAGAAACAGCATAATTAATTGTACGTCGCCAACAGCTGAAGAAACTAGACGTTCACAATGAGTTGCCTTGTTATTGCACTACTTATTTAACCTATGACATCCGCAAATGGTTTTTGTCCGTTATTTTCTGTCATTTACGGAAAACAGAGCACCTTTTGTTTGAGGAGGGATCAGCAAATACAGAAAGTGGCTATTGTAGCAGTGTTCCATCTTTTAATTAATGAGAATTACACATTTTTGAAAGGTGTGAAATGTCAGAGAAACTCATTGTAAAATTGCTTATTTCGGGCTTTACAAACATCAGCAAATTATGACATATTGCGCTATTGTGTATTATATATAAATGTGAGTGTTCACTGTCCAATCTGCACATTGTGAGATAGGAAAGAGCACGAAATAACTGACTGTTGCAAACGGTTCACTCTTCCGTCTATCAATGGCAATGATCCCATCAGTATACGAGACGATTCGAACTGAGACCCCTTTAAACAAGTGATAGATACAAGTTTATATGATCGGATATTTTCCTTTAAACGATAAATGGAATTGATACTCATACTGACGAACAAAACATCAGTTGCAGATAGTGATACCATTTATATATTTATGTTTAAATTTAATATTAAATTTACTAATTAATGCCTTATTGAATCTTAATATACTTTTCTTTTCACTTTTCTGATTTCATAAAATGTTTATTTTTTCTTCCAACCTTTTTATCTCGTTATGAGAAATTGAGATTTTTTACAATTAATATTTAGAGAAAACTATTAATTCCACTACTACAAATCAATTACGCTGCTTACGATAAAACTGTAAAGGATTACTGAAGGAGGATGTTCGTGGTAAGCGAAGGGTGCAGCGCGTTGTTCGGGCTCAACGCCAGGTCACTGTGCGATAGTTGATATCATAGTACATTATGGGTAATAGAAGAGCAATGATGGTTCGACGCACACTCGGAATTTTAAGTTGCACAGCGGACGACACAACAGACACCCTTTCCTTATTGATGGTCATCATCGACGACAAATTCTGTGGTGTCAGCAACACGCTGGTTTGACACTGGATCACTAAAACCAATGTGCTGGTCGGATGAGTCCAAATACCTGGTGCACCATGCCGACGGATGACTTTGTATGTGCACAAGCAACAGGAGTCCAGGGACCTATCGTGCCTGGTGCTCACTGTCATGCCATGTAACAGTGGTTTCTTAATATGGGACATGTTTAGCTTCCGAAATGTAGACCCCCTGTTGGGTATGGACCAAGGTTTCACTAGTGAGCTCTACCGATAGCTTTTAGGAAACAATGTGCACCTTGCCTAGTTTCATTTTTTCCAGGGCAGAAAAAAAATCTTCCAAGGCGATAATGCGCCTTGTCATCCGGCAAGTCAGCGTCTTGTCAGTGAAGATATCACCCATCTTAATTGGCCTCCAAATTCGCTTGACCTCTCTCCAATTGAACAGCTATGGGTTGTTTTGGAACGCGAATCGAGATGTACGCACAAGCAACCGTCATTTATTCCGACGCTGTACAAAGCCTTTCGTGCAACATGGCTGTAGATTCCTATGGATATTTTCCGACATCTAGTGGAGTCATTTCTTTGGAGAATAGCGGCTATTATGCATGCGAATGGACGCCTAATACGGTATTATGAAGGTGGCCATAATTCAGTGAAAACTTAGTATATATGTATACGACTTCTTGGAATGAGCCTTGAGCATGTTGAACCTCTCGGTTTCGCTGATGACCTGGTTTTGGCAGTGAATGCTGACACAAGAGCTTGCCTGGAAATTCACTTAAAAGTGCCCCTTTAAGGACCTTCTCTGGCTTCTTTGCTCAACTCCATCCCACGCTGTTGAAATAGCTTAGATCTCTCCTCTGTACTCAATGAATGTGGTTTCGGTGGTCGCATTGCACGTATACGTGCTATATACGCTTACAAAGCTCATTATTAGTCTTCGTCATGTTCAATTATAAATTCTTTTCCGTCGAAATTTTTTGTTTAAATACGGTAGAAATGACAAAAGAAATAGCATGGCGCAATCAGTAGGGATACTAATTGGGTCATGCGTCGCTCGTTTCTGGTACGGAGTGGTACAACGGTGTGGGAGGGATGAATCATTTCTTGTCAATCAACGGAGGCATTGCACGTGTACGTGCCCAATACGCCTTCGACGCTCACTCCTGTTTTACGATTGGTTCACTGTACGATGGACACTCCATAATAACAAACTACAGTTTGCTATACTATAAGTAGTTGGGGCTGGTCATTGAGATCACATTTACCAATTGAATTTTAACTCTGTTAAACGCGATTATAATAAGCGAAAATAGGAGGAATATTATGGGCAGGCTGTAAAGTTACAGATATAAAGCACAGATTTACACTCTATTACGTTAACAATTAACAAAATTAAATGATACGTGACAAATTGGACAAATATTTTACACGGATTAAGAAGAAACGAACAAAAGGTCAACTACACTCGGTATTCCCAGGTTGCCACCCTCACAATTACTAACCAGCCTAACTTCGGTAATCGCACGAGAACCGGGAAATTTAGCGTAGTACGATAGTTGGCTGTTTAAAGTGCCTGTTCTCCCAACTGAAAAGTGCCTGGAGCGCACCTAAAGAAGTTTCACTTCAAAATGAAAAACAGCTTTCAATTTTTATAAAAAATACACCGCAAGGAGAAGAAACAGACAACAAACGGATTGTGATGAATGGGCCTTGTGTACTGGGGTCCATGGTTATGAAAATATACAGTGATGATCCAGTTTAATATATATATATATAGATAACCTATACAATAGCAGTAGCTTCCGAGACCTCTATGGCTCTTTGTCAACTGATTAATTTGAATATAACGGATATAGTGCAATGAGCTGAGAGTGAGGCACGTTATTCATTATTCAGTGAGGCATGTATTCAAATTAATCAGTTGGGCATATGAGAAACCGTGATCAGTGTAATCCTAAACTGGATATATATATATTTTGATAGAGTGTACTGCATTGGATCGTCCGTTTTTGTGTAGTAGAAGTACATTTTAATGCAGAGTACTTAAGAAGTAAAGTTAACAGCAAACCATGAATTCAAAGTGCGATGACAATGAAGATTATTATAAAATCGAAGTTGAGAAGTATGCTTTTGATGTAGAGAAATCCGATTTATTCTGTCGTATACCAGAGGAAATTAAATCAAAGTATAAAAGTGAAGATTCGAACTATTACAGAGAAATTTTAGAGTATAACGGTGCTGGTTCGTATGGCAATGTTTATAAAGCAAGTATTAAATACAGAATAAGAACTCGAACAGTAGCCATTAAAATTATTAATCGTCTAGTTCAATCACAGTCATACCTCTGGTGCATTTGGAACAACGTATCAGTGGTCTCCGCTATCGTCAACTGTTTTCTGACTGTGTACACCCCGCTATGTTACACTTTTTCCCGAATGGCGATGGTGTCTTCCAAGATGACAATGCGCCGACCCATCGGGCTGTACTTGTAGTGCAGGAATAGTTTGAGTTGTTGTTGTTGTTGTTTGGTTTTTAGGAGCATTAGCAACTAAGGCCATATTGCTCCGGAATATGTGGTGGTCATTTGCTGAACCTCCCGCATTCTCCGTATTTGGTGGTGACGGGCTCGAACTCCGGTCTAATCAAGAAGCGTGTGCTACGCACTGCTGCTCCTTCCCACCTGGCTACGGAGGCGCCGAAATGGTTTGAGGAACACAGTTCTGACTTCCTGCATATCGACTGGCCTCCGAACTTCCCCTGATATCAATCCCATAGAGCACTTGTGGGACACTATGGAAAGGCATATCAGGCGTCTGAATACACCAATCACCTCCATACCTTCATTGCGGGCCGCATTACACACAGCTTGGTTGGCCATACCTCCCGAACGCTTCCGACGTCTTGTTGGATCGATGCCACGTCGGATAGCTGCTGTACTGAGGGCAAAAGGAGGACGTACGAAGTATTAGGTAGGTGGTCATAATTCAGTGATCACTCGGTGTATACAGCTCATTGATCACTGAATTATGACTATCTGTCTGATAGAATATTAGGCCTCCGTTCGTTTGAATATAGGCACTATTCGCCTAAGCATCGTCTCCACTAGATGTCAGAAAATGTCCATAGGAAACTCCAGCCATGCTGTCTGAAAGACTTTGCACAACGTCGTAATAGATGACAGTTGCATGTCCATACATCTCGATTCCCGTTCCAAAACATTCCACAGCTGTTCAGTTTTATTGAGGGTAGGCGAATTTAGAGGCCAATCAAGATGGGTGATATCTTCACTGTGTTCCTTGACCCACTTGTTTACAGTCCAGCTCTAATGACAAGGCGTATTATCGCGTTGGAAGATCTCCTTTCTGTTAGGGGAAAAAATACAACATGGCAGGGTGTACATGTTTACAACGTTTAACAAAATGCAACGTTTAACTTGTGAAGTCTACCGGTTGCTCTTATGAAACATGGTTTCTTAAGAGCTATCTGTAGACTTCTCAAGTTGAATTTTGGTGCACACACATCAAGGGAGTGGGCACCATGGACGATGGGTCTATAGACTCGTATTGTTCGCACACATGAAAGGGTCCGTCGGCCTGTTGAACCAGGTATTTGGACTCATCCAATCAGGATATTCGTTTCCAGTTCTCCGGTGTCCAACCAGCTGGTAGCTGAAACCACAATGTTTGTCGTCGACGACGAATGTTGTGGTTTCGTCTGCTGTGCATAGTCATACGTCTGAGTGTGCTGCTGAATGTCATACATCCTCCTTGAGTGAGCACAGTTTTCTCGGCGAGAAGAGGTTTGACCGTTCGACAACGTTCTTTGTTCACGTTAGCCACAGTGGACTGTGAGCAACCGAAAACTCGTCTCGTTTCCGGTATGGATACACGAGTTCCCACCACGTTCCCACGAGTTTCCCTTTGAAACTTCGTGATGTCTTCACTACATCCCATAACTGCTACTTTATCACTTTGATCTGCACTAGCAAATATAATTTACCACTGCTTGATCGTACGAAGATGTTTGGCTTTTTATATTGCGAACTATGTGGAATAGTCCATTACGAATGGGGTGGTCGCAATTCAGAGATCACTGAGTGTATAAGGCTCGTGGAATATATCACAAATACAAAAGGGAAATCTTTTATGTAATCATTTCCTTGTCGATTTGATGATCTGACAGCTGTGGAGCCACAGACGTAGGCTCATTTCACTCACATATACCTGGAAACAGTTTAGTTTAATTCTGGCAAGTGAAAACCGAAATCATTAGGTGGATAAAAAAAACAAAAAAACATAGAGCGGTAATACTAAAAAAATAACAAAATTAATAATTAAAATAAGTAAAAAATAAAATAAAGATATTTTAATTGCGGTCTGCAGGGTTTTCCCGATGTGCTGCTGTACCATCTGAAAACGCAAAAGGCCAAGGCCGGCTAGTGTGTATACGTAGGTATAGGTATGTTGAGGGGCTGACGGCTCCGGGGATTTCTCCCATCTCTGCGTATGTTCTATGTATCGAGTGACAGTACCCTGTCTATGCCAGAGGTTTAAAAATAATGTATGGGTCATGTGGTATGTAGTTTGTTGTTCCCATTGTTCATCCGGCCTGTTGGTCGCCGGGCCCCTAGTGGGACCCAGCGTTACCATACCTAGCGACGGGGACGCCGACCGGGTGTACCAAGAGACTGATTATACTCTGGCATATCCTGCCACTTACTTTCCTGGGATTTCGGTGACGAGGACCTAAAATAAAGGTTGGAGTTATCGCTAAGTTGGAGTAATCGGTTTAAGTAAAATTGCATTTAGAAAGCGCTGCGTGGGGTTTTACGCTGAAAGAACTATTTCTAGAGAGCATTAAAGTTCGGGCAAAATTTGATGTGATTTAAATTTGGACGTGTGGGGCAGTCGCTGTACAAGAGAAAGTGATGGGAGGGAGGGGTAGACGGGGGGATGAAATAGGAAGAAGAAGGGGTCGGATAGGAAGGTGACCCCCCATTTTTAGTGGGGCATGCCCATGCTCCACGACAGTGAAAATATGGGGAGGCGAGGAGGAGAGAAGAGCAAATACACCCTCCTTCCTCCCCGAAAAAAAAAAAAAAAAAACCGCACAAGGGAGTGCAGTTTTGGGTCGACAGTAGGCCATCCAAATCATCCTGAAGTCTTGTCTTTCTGTGGTATGATGAGTTTTTTTTTTTTAGTTGTTTGACCTCCTGCATTCTTTCTAGTCGGGTTGCCTTTGGTGTATTTCTATCATTGTTTTCCTTCTAGAAAATAGATCCTGGGCATATTGACTGAGTGCCTTGTAGTCCTCTTGAATGTCTAACAGTCTAGGTTTTGGTTGTCTGGGATATATTGGATTGCTGTTATTAGGCGTAGTCGTAGGTCGTCATACAAATCGCACTCAAACATTAAGTGTCTCCAGGACTCCGGGTTGCCACAGGGACAGTCCGCGTTCTTTATGATGCCAAGTTGGTGAAGCTTAGCTTTAAACGGGCCGTGTCCTGTAAGGAGGAAGGTGGTATTTCGACCAGGGTGAAACCACGCTGGCGCCTTAGGGTACAGCTTGGTGACAGTGGGGAGGAATCTTCTGGTCACTGCACCTTTTTCTGTGTTGCTCCATCTCCTCTGCCAAATCTGGACGAGCTGGTCGGTGATTCTTCTCTTCTCATAGTTGCGGTCATTAGTGATGTCAGTGGTGAGGTCATACATTGTAGCCGATGTGTTTCTGGCAAGATGGTAGAGCAGACCACAGCGGGTAGCTTCGAGATCCAGGGGCAGAACTCGTACCAGGACTTGCAGGGCAGCCGTGCTAGTCGTTCTAGTTGCTCCCGACATGGTAAGGAGGATGGTCCTTTGAATGGTTTCGAGGATCCGTATATTCACTTCTAGTGCTATACGTAGTTGGACATCTGGACATGTGTATATGTAAAGGGCGGCTCCTAGAACGTTTGTTCAACTCCGCCTCGTATCTCTGTGAAGAACAGTATCACTACGAATGGGCCAGATATGTGTGTGACGTCGGTTTGTGTGTATTCTGTGTGTGTTCTGTTGTTTTGTTCTGGCCGTTTGGCTACCCAGAAGCATCAATCACCTGGACAGATGATTCTGGGTACTCGTCCACACCACGGGAAGGTGGGCCAGTCCATGTAAAGCACGTACAGTCTCAAGAGAGACTGACCCACCTGATGTTGTCAGAAGGTAGGCCAGGATCCTCTGGGGGCCCATTCCAGAGGGAAAAAACAAAAAACAATCACCCATGGTGCTGGATATGGAACCGAAATTATTAAAATAAAACATTTATAAAAATAAATAAATAAATAAATAAATAAATAAATAATAATAATAAAAAATAAAAAATAAGAATAATAAAAATAAAAAATAATAAATAAATAAAAAAATAAAAAATAAATAAAATGGAAGAAGGTAGTGGTGCTGCTAAAAAAAAAAGCCGAATTAATTAGTAAACAGAAAAAAAAATTATGATAATATATAAATGCATAAAAGAAAGAAAGTGATGCTATTAAAAAAAAAAGAAATTATAATAATATATAAATACATAAAAGGAGGAAAGTGGTGCTGCTAAAAAAAAAAAAAAAAAAAAAGGAAGAAAGCACTTAATTTTGTCTACAGAAAATTTTCACTTCTTGAGGATTTGAGTTTATATATTATTAAAGAAGATCTAACCAGCTATGCATCAGCAGGACCATTGTGCTGCATTCTGTTGTGATCTGTCGACACTGAACGCCTTCGAAGAAATACGTCTTGAGCGAAAGCCTGAAGAATGAGATATGATTCCGAGATTTGAAGCAGAGACGACTCCTGTCCTGGTTGAAAATTGGTAAGTGCATGAAGAGGAAGTCTGAGATCGTCATACAGGGAGCAATGAAACAAGATGTGATCCCAACTCTCTGGTGATCCACACGAACAGAGGTCTGTTTGTGATAAATTGAACCTAAAAAGACTCTGGTTCATCGATCCATGTCCTGTCAACAGGTAGGACGTGAATATGTCCATGCAGAACCACAATCGAACACGTTTATCAAGGAGAAATGAAACTTGTGGTATAAATTTTCTCGTTGTTGCACCAATGGGAGCTGTATCCCATCGAGACTGCCAGATGTTAACTAAATCGTTCCACAGTCTCCTTCTTTCTCTTTTAGCATCATCTTGAAGGTTGATGGTTATTCCTAGAAATTCGGTCTCTATAAGTAACTTGCAAGTCTAAAGGTAATGTTCCGGCTAGTACTTGCAGAGCTTGCGTGAGACTGTCCTGCATGCTTTAACTAAACACCGCAAGATGGTTCTCTGCAATAAGGCGAGTTTTGCTTTGAAGTGTTTGAGCCGTGCCCTGTGAAACCGTGCAACGGTAGCATACGTGATTAGAGGAAGGAAAACTGCATTGTAATAGATCCTTAAAGTTTTTCTGGAGAGCCCCCATTCAACACGGGACACCCTAACAATTGCACCAGTAAATCTACGTATTTTAGATGATAAGTTTGTCAAGTGAGGAATAAAATTGAGACTGGAATCGATTACCACTCCTAGAACCTTGTACTCTTTAACTATGGGGAGACGAATGTTGTTGATCTTGACCAACCGAGGACGAGAGATATCCAAATTTGATTCAAGAATCTTTGTTTTTGACAAGTTGATTTTAAGCTTATTGGCCACAGTCCAATCGTAGAGATCCCGGAGAACAAAATTTGTGGTAGTTTCAAGATCGGCCCTAGAGTTACCATTTCCCAAGATGGTGAGATCGTCTGCATACGCTATTATTTTGACGTTATCGAAAGGTCGGGAGAGCCACTACTGCAGCACCATGTTCCATGTAAAAGGACCCAATATAGAGCCCTGTGGGCACCCTCTAGATACTGATCTTGATACTTGGCTATGTTTAGCCTTGACTATTATGGTTCTATTGGCAAAGTAATTACGGATTAAAAGGTAGAGGTGGTTGGAGCACCTAGCCGATCGCAGACGCTCCAGGACGCTCCCCTACCAAAGCGAGTCGAAGGCGCCCTAGAAGTCGATGAAAACGGCCAGGGTATATTTATGTACCGAGTTTTGAACTGAAGAGACAAAGTGCACAAGAGCATCCTCGCAGGAACGTCCGGGACAGAACCCATATTGACTCCTTGAAAGCAGATCCTGTTCTACCAGTAGGGTATTCAATCTAATGGCCATTAGTCGCTCTAGCAATTTACCCAAATTAGCCAGCAGAGCGATCGGCCTGTACGATCTAGCCGCTCCAGAAGGCTTATCCGGCTTTCTGATCAACTTAACTAGAGCGACCTTCCAAATT
Source organism: Mastigoproctus giganteus (assembly GCF_048544385.1). Taxonomy (NCBI): domain Eukaryota; kingdom Metazoa; phylum Arthropoda; class Arachnida; order Uropygi; family Thelyphonidae; genus Mastigoproctus; species Mastigoproctus giganteus. The sequence goes on from NC_143577.1 coordinate 38,253,982, forward strand.
TCCGGAAAAGTTTCTTCCTGAAGGCATCTGTTGAATAAGTTTAGAAGAACATAAGGTTTTAATTTCAAGACTCTGATAATAAACATATTTTCTACAAAGTTAATGTTCACTTCTGAACACTAACTTTATGCGAGACAGCCTGCAGTTCATCCAACGTAAAAGATTCGGTGGTTGTTGGAGGACACATAAAATTCATTGTCTGATCGGATTTTAGAATGAACAGCTAAGTCTGAAGTAGGATCATCCAACGGAAAAAGAGCATCTAAGATTGCATTTTCAGAATCATGCCAGTTCAGTGTTTCCACTGAAATTGAGCCAAATATATTAGAACCAGAGGTTTTTCCTGTTACAATCTTGTATAGAAGACCCCAAGGGTTAGCATTTCCAGAGGTGTGAACGAAATTCATCCACGTTTCACGCTTTCGAGAGGCAATGGCCTTCACGTAGCTTTTCCTCAATGAAGAATACTGCTGGTAAAAAGGATTAACGTCGGCTTGGGGCCAGTCTCTATGCCTTTGGTAGTACCTACGGGCTCGATGAACTTCCCTTCTTAACTGCGATAACTCCTGCGTCCACCATGAGCACGTCTTCTGGTTAACCCTCTTTTTCCTAGAAGACTTATATGACGCTTTTATTATAGCATTTTGAATATAGTTCACTTGATGAGAAATAGGTGTGGTTTCAAAAGAAGCAAGTTTCTGTTCGTCAAGGTCCAGAAGAATGGAAGAGTCAAAAGCATTCCAGTCAATATTTCTGATGGAAAATCTTATTAATTCTGGTTGTGAGAAAGTGTGTGAAGATGGAATGGCAGAATCAGGGGAAAGCAGCCGACCGGACTAGCCGTGTGGGTAAAGTGCCTACCTAACAACCCAAAGGTCGCGGGTTCGAATCCCGCCTCGGGCTTGGATCAAAGTACTGCAAAAACCTTGGGAGGTGCATTATGGCCACAGAAGCTGATGCGCCAACAACTACCAAAAAAAAAAAAAAAAAGGGTAAAGCATATAATAGATGACTCTATGGTCACTGGTGCACCAGTCCGTATACACAGTCAGTGAGCCGAAAACCGAAGTGAGAGTTTGTCATCGTTATATCTATATTAGATTCTCCTGCATAACTTGAGAAAGTATGAGGGTGATTAGGCTTGTTGTGAATTGAAACACAACGATTAATTATGAACTCCTCCAAAAGAAGGCCACGTGCGTCCGTAGAAGAGCTGTGCCAAAAGTTTGATTTTGTGTTAAACTATTCGGTCCCAAAGTATTTATCACAGTCTCGAGGTAAGCAAGAGAGTGATTAAAGTCCTCCGATGGAGGGCAGTAGAGAGAAATTAAGTAAAAATTCATTACTGAGTGTGTGACAAGAACGCAGGTGGAGAACTGATTGCAAAATCCATGAAGAACCGTGATGTCTAAAGAGTCATTAAGAATTAATATACAAGATTTGGGATTCTGGTCAACGGGTTGTATTATTCTCATGTTTAACGAGTAACCCAGGATTTTAGACTGTGGTCCAGACTGTACGCGTGCACTGCACGCGTCCAGTATTGACATTGTGTGGACATTGTGTTTAGCGACAATGTCAATACAATTTGTCTCGGCAGAAAGCCTAATCTCGTCAGCAACTGCCCGAGATCGCTGCCCGTTTATCTGCAGATGTGTAAGAATGTGCTGTTATGTTGTTAAGTGTTTAGGGCGACTTCGCAGCCAGGGGGGGGGGGGCAGGGGACACCTGGTTGCCAACCCCCTGACTCCCAGAATTGGCCACATGCAGGTGCGCCAGCAACTACTTCTAGCTGAGACTTACTGGGGCTATCAGGCAAGCCTAGGAGCTCCAAGTTATCGAAGGAAAGGAAAATGAATTTAGAGGGAAAAGTATGGGAATAGGAAGGAAGGAAAGTAGATAGAAAGCAAGAAGATAACCCCTGAAGCAGAAGAATAACACGTGGTTAGAGTAAAGCAAAGAAGAAAAGAAGAACAGCAGTGGAGAGAAAACTTTTTATCCTGCCTGTACATAGGATGACTTATCCTAAGAGTATCCCCCAGTCAGCTTAACTGCAATGTATATGCATACCGCTACGTTTGCAATCCATCTACTCAGCCTGAACCCACTACGTTGATGACTTGACTTCAAGAATGCAAGTCTATAAAGCACTAAACATAGCTAAATAGTTAATTACTTTAACACTCAACAATTACTACCTTTTATCTTGTCATTAATCATACACAACGTGGCCAATTCCACATAATCAGCCAACATCAAGCCAGTAAAAGCAAATGAGATAAGTCTAGTCAGGTGCGACCTATCGTACGTGAGTCCAATTTTGACAAAATTAAAAACAATTTTGAAAGGAAGAGATGCAGCAATTAATCCAACTGGTGGATTTTGTCAAGTAGATCGGTTTTGTAATTAAAGTGAAGGTTAGGAAGAATTCGTAATAGTTTTAGGAGAATCCAAGAGGCTAAATCATCCGTCAGTTTGAGATTTCTTCCAAGAAGTTTAGGGATACATTTCGAAATCATTTGAGAGTTCTGCATTTTACAGTTAATGTACACGTAAAGTATTTGCTGAAAGTTTAGGATGTAGCTGTAGAAGACGTACGAGTACATACGTTTGTCAGAGATCCAAGAAATGGAGCAGAAGCAGGGAATAATGATCCAGCCGCCATCCTTTCTGTAAATACTTATAGCCAGAATTTGGAAAACACAAATTAGTAAAAGACTTATTTTAATAATTCGAAAAAATTAGTAAAATTAGATTGTAGTTGGAGCAATGATAAATTGCTTGAGCCCAAGCTTCCCTGCAATGGCAGTAACAAAGAGCTGAATTAACAAGGCCAAATTGAAATAATTTTGAATTTAAGGAACGAATGAAGAGTAAAGACGAGGTTGAACCATCGTTTTGACATCCCTTTGGGTAGCAAAATTTCCAATGTGAATATCACAATTCTATGATTATTATTGGTCTATGTATGTATATTGATCTGTTGGTTAGAGTTTCACTGGTTTCTAGCTTAAAAAAGTAGTTGATTTTTATATTTTTACATTAATAACAATCCTTCTCTTCGTTAATTAGATCACTTAAGCTTGGTTGTAATGCGTTTCTTTATTCTCTAGCAGAATAATTTCAGAATTTATATATTTTTTCTATCAATATAGATTATGGATTCTAAAAATCACAGTTAATATCACAGTTATTATTCGCATTAAAAATCACGGATAACGAAAATGATATAACGAACGAGAAATTGCAAATCAATTGTCTCCTTCTAATACTTATATAGAAAAATATTTTATATAAAACATACTGACAAATAAAATTAGATTTAAATATTTTGAAATATTGTTAGGTCTAATTTAAGATTTAATTGGCAATATTGAATTCAAAACAAAAACACCTATAAAAATTATACAAAAAATATTAGAAAATAAAAATCAGCATTGAAAAACGAAGTTCATAGTTTGTTTTCGAATTGTGGATGTACTCAAGACGGTATGTCTTAATTCAGATATGTTTAATTAACCAACGTATCCCACGTGACATCATGATTTTTATATGTATAATTAACCAATCTTATACTACGTGAAGTTATTAATATATATTTTATTTAAGCATAGCCTAAATTTAAATTTTCAAAAAAATATAGGCTATATTTGTAAATGAGGGAAGGGCCACCACCTCCAACCTCCAACCCACCGCTAAATTTTAAACTTGAAACAAACTCTATGAATAGTATCCATCAATCGAGCCACATTTCCAAAAATAGCCAGTGCTCGACTATGAATACAAATAATTGTGGTGTGAGTGCATGGACCCACAGCTGTAGGGTCTGCACATCACCTTCTCTAAGCAATCATAGGAGTTGCCAGCTAATATGGAAATGCCTCTAGATATCCATACTATCCCTAGACCTTATTATTTATTACTTTAAGTCTGATTATTTGCAATATAATTAGCATATTCAGGATGGAGGTACAAGACGCCAATACCAATTTCTCTGCTTCTCGATGACCTGAAAATTATTAACAGAACCGTGTATTATCTGACACGGTCCCGATTGGGACAAACTGAATGAATCGCAGAATTATCTAAAGTAATCCACAGTTATTGTCTGCTCTCTCCTCCATCCGAATGAAATCAGGTAACTCCCTTCTTTATATACTTGAGATAACAATGGAAACCTAAAAATGGATTCGTTTCAAATATGATCGTGTTTTTATTTGATCTTCCGGTGATATAGAAGCAATTATTAATATTAATAAAGTAATGTCTGCTTTAATTGTTGACTGTTGAACACAATGAGCTGAAGGAATGGTGTTTCTGGAATATCTGTCTCACTTCATCACCAATAACTTGTGGTATATCATCCGGGTTGTATTGTGACGCTAATCCGGAACGTTACTTCAACTTCGCCGTGGTGCAACAGAATTCTGAAAAATGGTCAAATTGTGTGTAATGTTATGTTTGTGTAGTGTGTGCTGTTGTGTTGTTTAGTTGTTTTTGGCCACCCTGCCCGCAGTTATGGAGCAAACCTACAAGAAACGCCGCAACATGTACACAGCGTACATCGATTACCGCAAGGCCTTCGACTCCTCATAGCTGGCTCATAGAGACCCTGAACATCTACAAAGTCAATCCGATAGTGACAGATTTCCTAGGATAAACGATGGCGAATTGGAATACCGCCATTAAGGTGGAAAACATCACAAACAGGCCAATCCCGATCAGGAGAGGAATCTTTCCTTTTTTTTTTTTTGTTAGTTGTTGGCGCATCAGCTTCTGTGACCATAATGCACCTCCCAAAGTTTTTGCATTTTACCGTGATCGAAGCCCGAGGCGGGATTCGAACCCTTGACCTTTGGGTTGCTACATAACCCTTGTGCACAAGAAGGAAAAGGATACCTATCTGATTGACATAGCGGTACCTAACACTCGCAACCTGCAGAAAACCCATGGGGAAAAACTTAAGGCAGGAGATCAAAGAGATGTGGCATATGCAACAAGTGACGACCATACCGGTCATCGTGTCAACCACATGTATGGTGCCAAAGACCCTACATAACAGCTGTTGTTGTTATTTAGTTTTTAGGAGCATTAGCAACTAAGGCCATATTGCTCCGGGGATATGCGGTGGTCATTTCCTAACCTTTCCGCATCCTCCGTATTTGGTGGTGACGGGCTCGAACCCCGGTGTAATCAAGAAGCGCATGCTACGCACTGCTGCTTCTGCCCACCTGGCTACGAAGGTGCCCCCTACATAACAGCCTAGCAGCAATAGGTCTCCCAGGGAACTCCTACAAGGAACTCCAGAAAGTCGCAATCCTGAACACCTGTACCATAGTCAGAGAGTTCCTCGACCAACTGTACCACCAGACATAACAAAGACCACCCTGTGTACTTTGTAGCAACACTCAACACTTGTTACACCCAATCAGGGAGAAATAATGATAATAATAATGAAATACAATATAATGATAAATATATAATTAATAATAATAATAATGAAATACAATATAATGATAAATATATAATTAATAATAATAATAATATGCAATATTTTCTCTTTCTATTCTATTATTAAAAAGGTAATATTTGCATTAATGTCGTGTCATTCAGCTTAGCATCGATACCCTTACTTTCTCGGGAGTGTTACAAAATAATGATCCCAATGTAGATCGATGAACCTACCTTGTAGGCTTCAAGATTAAGGTGCAGTTTCGTAGGAATGTGGCCATGTGTCTTATGTAGGCCGGCCCAAACGTTAGTTCAACACCGCCTAGTCAAACTGTGATGATATAAAGAACTTTGTATAATGAACAGAAATGAGTGTGCTCCTGTGTTTGTACAGTGCGTTGTTTCTGACCTACTGAATTTGCTACTGGGAATTAGCGATCACCAGGAAGGCTGCTTAATAGTACCCGTCCACGCCACGACGAGATGGACCACAACTATGTCCACCTAATGTCCTTGTTGGACTAAATCCTGCACCCGCAGGCAATAATATAAGTTCTATGGGTGCGAACATTCCTGTACCATTGTGACCCAGTCCGATCAATAATATTAGGAAAAGATGCTGCTTCTGCACAGCAGCGAAAAGGTGAATCCAAAAGACAATTGATAATAAAAAATAAAAATAAAACAATAAGGAAAACGAGTAAAATGAATCTAGAAAAAATAAGGAGAAAATAAAAATAAATTAATAAAATAAAAATAAAATGAATAGAATAAAAATAAAATCCCACATCCACAGGGAGAATCACAGATACCGGTGGGTGCCTGCAATCCAGTACCAAATGAGAATCAATCCTGATGACCAGCAACGGTCCACCCTCTTGAAAATTCAAAAGGCAACAAAAATAAACAGGTAGTGCTTCCCGAAGTCCAAATAGTCAGCTAAATCTGATCCAGTAAAATCAAATGAGGTAAGTTTAGTCAGTAGCGTCTTAACGTAAGTCAGCCCACGTATGACAAAATTAAAACCAATTTTGATTGAAAAAGATCAAGCAATTAGTCCAATCAGATGGGTTTCGTCAGGTAGGCCTATTTTATAATTATAATAATATTGATGCGTATGGAGAATCTGTAAGTAATATTTTTAGCAGAATACAAGAGTCGAAATCATCCGTCAGATTGAGATCTCTTCCCTGAAGTTTCGGGATGTGTTTCGAAATAAGGTGCGAGTTCTGTCTGCATTTTAGCATACCCGTGGATATGTTTCTCGAATTGCAAGTTAACATGTTACAGTTAACGAACACTTAAAATACTGGTTGAGAGTTTTAGAAGCAGAAGCAGGAGGTGGTCCTGCCATTTTCATTTTGTAAATACTTCTAGTACGAAATTTTGGAATACCTGAAAACAGTCTCCATTTCCTTAAGCAAAATTAGTAAAATAAGATTTTAATTTTGATCTTAGTTCGTTGTAGTTGGAGTCATGTTAAATTACGTGAGCCTAAGTTCCGTCGGACCCTCAGGAACAAACCTGAACTAACAAGGGCCAACTGGAATAATTTTGAATTTAAGGAACCGTGACTGGTGATTAAGGATGAAGAGCAAAGATAAGGAAGAACCATCTTTTAACATCCCTTTTGGTAGCAAAGGTAACCTTTGGTATAAAATTTCGTGTAACTTTTCAAGTGAGGCTGGTGTCCCCCTCTGGTTTGCCAGATGTTTATCAATTTTATCCATATTCTGATGTTTTGTTGTTGTTGTTGTTGTTGTTTGACATCTGCGTCTAGAGCACAAGTTAGGCTGAGAATTTCACTGGGGTTTCTGTGTTTTATTTTGAACAGAGCCCTTTGTACACGTGATGACCTTATTTTGAAGGCCCAGATATGGAAAGTGGTACACATCTGTGAAGTGTTATCAATTTATTTTTAAATTTGATGCCCTGCGAAACCAGGTACACTAGGCGTGTGTCGCCATAGGGACAAAAACATCATTTTAGTATAGGGCAACGGTGTTCCTATTTAACGTCCATTCAAAGTGATGAATTTCCGCTGAAAGGCACTGAGTACATTTCTTTGAAAGAAAGACCAAAGTGGTCTTTGAAAGCTCATTCAAGAACAAAGTGATTCCTGCCTTATCCGGCTTAATTCCCAAATCAGTATATTGTGATCACTGTCCCCCAATGGTTCCTTTATCTGCAAATTCTTATTGCATGAATAATCACTGCTGACAATCAGATCAAGAGTATTACCCCCTCTTGTTGCCTCTCTAACATGCTGTTGCAGAAAACAATCATCCAATAAATCGAAAAAAAGTCTTACTACTTTGCGAGTGACCAACCGATAAGTTTAAGTTCCATTCAATATCAGGGGAGTGTAAATCCCCCATTATAAGATATTGTGGATTTATTGGCCAACTCTATTTTTCTGTACAGTTGTTCATTTAACTCATCAGAGGCATTAGGCCTATAACCCACTCCTGCTCTTATTTTTCTTTCACACCAAATTGACTTAAAACTGTCGATTTGGTGTGATCTAAACTGTCAGCCTCTACCACCCACACGGGTGATAGAGGCTGACAGTTCGGGGAAATTCAAAGGTCAGCTGGATAATTACCTACGGGAGGAGGGAAACGCTTATCCATTTCCTTTTCTCTTATTTATTAATTATTATTATTTTATTTTATTACAGATACATACATGGCAAAACATATGTCATCTAAATTTAATTATATAAATTTATTATTACATAAAATTTATTTATTTATTTTATAAATAATAGATAATATATATAATAATAATAAATTTTATATAAAATTTGTAGATCGATGACCCTTCAAGATCAAGGTGGACTTTCTAAGGAATGTGGACATGTGTCTTATGTAGAGCGGTCCTAAACTTTAGTTCAACTCCTTGTTACACTGTGATGATATACAGAACTCTGTATAATGGCCAGAAATGTGTGTGGTGCTTTGTTTGTGCAGTGTGCGTGTTGTTTAGTTGTTTCTGGCCACTTTGCTACTGGGAAGCAGCGATCACCAGGAACGCTGCTTCTTAGTACCCGTCCACGCCACGAGGAGGCAGGCCACAACTATGTACACGTAAGGTAATTTATAAAGTGAATCCTGCACCCGCAGGCAGTAGTGCCAGTTCTACGGGTGCCAGATTCCTGTACAGCTTTATGGTTGTTATATTTTTATTTGCATTGCTCTCAAAGATACACTGCGATATCCATACTCAGTCTACCTTTCGATTTTATAATTATTCACATTTCTTTGTTTATTCTATTCAAATCAAACGACTCGTCCTCAGCTTTACGATTTCGGATAGTGTTTTTTTAATGCTGAATTTCTTTGTTGTCATCAAGTTACATTTTATTGGTAGATAATTGAATGGATGACGTGGTAAATCACTACAGTCTTTATCTTGGCATTTTAATCTAATCCGTTATACAATTGCAGAAGATACAGTGGTGTGAATGAAAGGAAGAACTTTATTTCAAGTGTGTCAACGTTCTTTAAAAAAACGCGAAGAATGAATTTTTTTTCGAAAATATTGGAATTTCCTTGTCGGTTCAAAGATGAAAGTTGCGTTCCCGTGCAATGAATCTCAGAGGAAAGAACTGAATATACTTTTGCCCATGTGAGAATTTACAATTGTAATAATCTTTTTGTTGTTTCTCGCCAGGAAAGATTATTAAGATTTTATTCAGATGTGCTTAATCTTTATCTTCTTCTTCTTTATCTTCGCCTTCTTCCTACGTTTATATGGGGTCAGCATTTCCGTCCTTAATTCTTTTCCTCCATTCCTCCCTATCCTGGGCTTCCTCTCTCCTCCATCCTCTCTCTTTTAAATCCTCTGCCACCTTGTCCTTCCATCTCAGCTTAGGTCTTCCCCTCTTCCTCTTCCCTATCACCTCCAACTTTTCGCACCTCTTCCCCACATACTCCTCAGTTCGTCGTTCCACATGTCCAAGCCACTTCAACCTAGATTCCTGCATTCTTTTTACTCAGAGGCCCACCTTAACCGTACCTCTGATGTAGTCCTTTTTCTTATCCTGTCCTTCCTCGTCACACCACACATCCATTTTAGCATCCTCATCTCCGCCACTTCCATCTTTTCCTCCTGGGCCCTTGTAATCGCCCATGTCTCAGCACCGTACATCAATGCGGGTTTAACCACAGTTTTATACACCCTTCCCTTCATTTTACAATTTACTTTCTTATCACACAGCACCCCACTCATCTTTCTCCAGTTCAACCATCCACATTGCACTCTATGCTGTGTTTCTGCACTCAACCCTCCATCCCTCTCAACGTTCGATCCCAGATACTTAAATTTCGAAACTGATTGTAGCTTTTCCTCCTGCAGTTTTATAGAGCTCTCATCTTCTCCTTTTAATACCATATATTCTGTCTTTGTTCTACTTATCCTCATGCCTCTCTCTTCCAACGCTTTCATCCATTCCTCCAATTTCTTCTCTACCTTTCCTTGAGATGGTTCGCACAGTACGATATCATCCGCGAACATCATACTCCATGGTGCTCTACTCTTCACTTCTCTCACCAACACATCCATTACCAGATCAAACAGATATGGGCTGAGAGCTGATCCCTGGTGCAGTCCAACGTCTACAGAGAACCCCTCAGTCATACCTACACTACTCTTAACCTGAGTCACCGCTCCCTCGTACATTTCTTTCACAAGCCTTTTGTACTTTTCTGATGCACCCTTTTCCCTCATGTATCTCATTACCTCTTGTCTGGGCACTCTATCATATGCTTTTTCCAAGTCTATGAACGCCATGTGCAACTCTACTTGCATCTCCCTGTATCTTTCCATCGCTTGCCTTAAAGCAAAGACCGCATCTGCTGTTCCTCATCCCGGCATGAAACCAAACTGTTCATCTCCTGCTTTATCCTTCCTTTTACAATTCTTTCCCAGATCTTCATCGAGTGAGACATTAACTTTATTCCCCTGTGGTTCCCACATTCCTGCACATCCCCTTTTCCTTTATAGATTGGCAAAAGTATACATTCCCTCCACTCATCGGGTATCGTCTCCTGCTGCCACAGTTTTTCCATAAAGTCCCATAGGATATCGATCCCTTCTTCTCCCAGACTTCTCCATACCTGTACTGGTATCTGATCAGCACCTACAGCTTTCCCCCTCTTCATTTTTGAGTGCTCTTTCCACTTCTTTCCTGCTTATGTCTTCCACTACTCTTTCATTCGTCTCTCCATCCTCGCATAGTGCTCTTGGGTTTTCCTCATTTAGTAATTTCTTAAAATAGTCTGTCCACCTTTCCTTAACCTTCTCCTTGTCCTGTATAACCACTCCCCTCTCATCTTTAATCTGTTTTATTGATGAGAAGTCCTTTGATGCCTTGTCTCTCGCTTTGGCTATTCTCATCAATTGCCTATCTCTATCTTTCCTTTCCAGTTCCCCATAGGCCTCGTCGACTGCCCTTGACTTTGTTATTGCCACAGACCTTTTTTGCCTCCTTATTTGCTAATTTATATGCTTCTTTATCTTACTGGCTACCTGTTAAATCCCATCTTTTCTTCTTCTCCTTTCTTTATCTTTATCATTAAATTAAATCCGATATCAGCCGTTGAATCCTATAACGAGATGACAGCACCACTTGCGATATTTCTTAAGCTGACAGATAAAATTAGACAAAAACACGTTGACAAATGACAAAAATGACAAATGATTCTGTATACAGTACTTAGAAAAAGCGGCAGACATGACAGCTTTATAAAGTCACACTAAAGAGGAATTTGATTTGACCAATACCCAAATTGATCTAATTTAGTATTTATTAATAATACTGAAATCAAAATAATGAAAACTATGAAAAATTATAAAAACATACATGGTAAATGCCAAGGTTTCATATAATTTATCGGTTAAGATCGTTTATCGACCCAATAATTAGTAGTTTATCGAGTAGGAGTGTCTCAAATTCATATTTTATCGAATTTGACAAACTCACAGTTCGTCTTTGAGATTTATTATTGTGCTCGTCGAAGAATAATTTGTTTAACGTTTGGAGTTAGGTACAGTAACCACCAAAAAATTGCAGAAAATACATTTTAAATAAAGAATAAATAAACGCAGCAAAAACTCCGAATTCCCCAACCTAAAAGGTCGTCTTCTACACCCACATATCTAGTGTTGGGGCCCCTTTGCTCTCTGTAGCCGCACCTGCTCGATTTTCGTTGACAAGAGCGGAACCAAGTGAATTTTTATGTTCCTTTGAACAACAATATTGTACTGCCTTGTGATTTTGACCGACGGTGTCCCATCTTTAGGACTGTGCGATTCTTATCACCCATCGTTTCTGCGTGGGTAGCGCAGTGTTTATAATCACCGTCCTACCCATACATGGTGGAAAAGGAACGGTTCGAATCCCGTCACCGACGCAAAGAACTTTTATTGCCTTTTTTCTCTCCATGAGATTTGATAGCAAAGTTTTTAACAGAAACTCTGGTTTCCTTCGCCCAGCAACACACGCAAACTGACCAGAGGACGCATGCAATTTATGGATCTTGAACACACCGGCGAATTAGGTAATTGTCGTGTGCCCCTGATATGATGGTTTCTCAGTTCCTGCATATAGTCTGGTACGACGTGTTCCTCCTTCCCTAATAGTACGTGTACTATTTCCTTTATGAAGCACCTCTTCGTGTCCACAGGATCGCTGTAGGATGGAGTTTTTCTGGTTGTTAGACCATGAAAAACTCGGATATAAGTACCTTAGTCGTCTAGAATTATTCAGTTACAAAAGAGTTATTCTCGTATCCGAGTGGTTCAACGTTACATATTTTTTGTCTGCTTTGTTGATAAAAAGAAGGATCGAAATTAATCAACGTTTAAGTCAGGTTTCTACATATGATGTTTGCAGCACATTATTTCAAAGCGAAAATAACTTTTTTGGGAAAGGTCATATGCACGACCAAAGAAATTTTCTTTAAATCGAACTATCTTTAAATATCCTGAAAAATGTTTGTCTTCTATTCCCTACCAATAAAAAAAAAGAAATAAAAACAGCTCCTTCATGTAATGCTTTTCATCATCACATTTTAATTCCGATTAATTAAAGTTTAAATGTAAGAGGGGCCACCTCCGCCATCCGCCACTGAACTATAAAAATTAAAATAATCCGTATTAATAGTACCTATCGATTGAGCCATATTTCAAAATTAGCCAAGGTCGACTATGAATACCAATAATCCCTCCAGGCCTGAGGCATGGACCCACAGCTGCAGGGTCTACACATCACGTTCTCTAACCAAATATAGGAGATACCAACTGATATGGCAATGTTTTGCTACATATCCGTGCCATACTGTTCTTAATCCTTATTATTTACTACTTTAAGTCTGATTATTTGCAAGAAAATTTACATATTCTAAACGGAAGTACAAGTCGTAATACCAATCTCTCTGGTTCTTGAGGACCTCAGGAATGAATTAATAGAACGGTGTGTTATCTGACACGGTTCCCATCAAACATAACGAGATCTCTTAATCCAAAATCAGGCCCGTATCTGCTAAAACTGCAAACACGTTCGAATCAGAAATCCATCCATTCAGAAAGCCCACAGCAAGTGCCACATATTAGTGGACACTCACAGTCTTCAATTATGATCTACCCACACCACTCTGCGGCCTTCTATACCCTCCATCATTGCCTGACTCGATCGTGATTCCCAACCTACCATTCCCTGACTTATAATGGGTAGGACCATCCCCTGATGGCCCCCATATCAATTACTCCTCGTTTCACAGAGCGACCAGCTAGTATGGGAATGTAATGGTGCTTACCTCTCTTCTGTTTTTCATGGTGGGACAGCCTGAGTGAATCTAAAATATTCTCTGAAATTATCCATACTTCTAGTCTGCGCTCTCTTCCATGCAAATGAAATCAGGTAACCACCCTTCTTTATATGTCTGAGATGTAAATCTAAAAATGGACATGTTGAGAGATAAACGTGTTCCTATTCGATTTTCCGGTGATACAGCTAATGTTAATACTAATACAGCAAATAACAATTTTACTACCTGTTGACTATTATACACACCTTCCAAGACAAAGTAAGTCCAATTTAATAAAAAAAAAAAAAAGATAAAAAGGAAAAAAAGAAGATCAAAGGTGATAGTCGAAGAATCAAAGTATCAAAGCAGGGAGAAAGATGGAAGGATGAAGAAAGAAGGCGTCCTCCAGATGACAAAGGCAGGGAGGAATGAAGGATTAGACACTGCTGTTCCGGATAGCGCGGTGTTTATAATTACCGTCCTCCCCATACATGCTGGAAAAGGAACGGTTCTAACCCCGTCACTGACGAAAAGAACTTTTATTGCCTTTTTTCTCTCCAAGAGATTTGATAGCAAAGTTTTTAACAGAAACTCTGGTAAACTCTTTTAACATATAGAGAAATGAAGGAGTCCTTCACCGGTTCTTGCATGTGGTATCTCTTCAAACTTGACTGTAATAGTACTCACAGCCAGACGTCTTTGGAGTAGTATATTCTAAGAGACAGGTCCAGTGATGGCTTCACTTTATGTTCCTTTTCACCTATCTTAAACGGGATGCATTGTGGTGGCATATTCCTTCGTGGCGTCTCATAAGTGTACGTTTGCATATGTGTCCTTTAGCTTTTGACATCTGTATGTATGCTGCTCGCAGAATCTATTCAGGTCGATGGCTAGATTGTTCATCAAATCTACCGTGTTTCCTCGGAACATCCGTCTCAATCCTTTCATGTTGTTTAAACTGATTGTGAGTGGGAGTCTTGTGTCCATTTTATTCCTACCAGCAATACGTGGAGTTTTCATTAGATCAGTAATGTCAGGGGCGTCAAGTCGTCTTGTGATTAGTCTGGCAAGTGTGAGAAGGTTTGCTGCCACAATCTGTTGTTTCCATGGGGTGACTTCCAGGTTTATGTAGAACTGAGCCTTGGAAATGGTGTATTGATTGCCAGTCCGTCAGTTGAGCCATTTCAGGAGCCAGTATTCCAGGCTGAGGAACTTTTTGAAGTGTGTTGTGGGAGCAGAGGACCAAATGGTTGCGGCATAGAGAGGAATGGGATAGACACATCGGACAAGTATTTCGGACACATCGGACAAGTTTTAATGACTGGTGGTGTAGTCAGCTGCAGTTTTCCTTTAAGCAATATTTATTTAGTTTTTTCTACAGAAATGGGCAGCCGAAGAGTAGCTGCCCACAACTGAAACTTTGATGGGGCACTTTTAAGTGAATTTCCAGGCAAGCTCTTGTGTCAGCATTCACTGCCAAGACCAGGTCATCAGCGAAAGCGAGAGGTACAACATGCTTAAGGCCCATTCCAAGAAGTCGTATACATATACACTAATTATCACTGAATTATGGCCACCTTCATAATAGCGTATTAGGCCTCCATTGGCATGGATAATAGCCGCTATTCTCCTAAGAACTGACTCCACTAGATGTCGGAAAATATCCATAGGAATCTGCAGCCATGCTGCTTGGAAGGCTATGCACAGCGTTGGAATAAATGACGGTTCCTTGTGCATACATCTCGATTCGCGTTCCCAAACAACCCACAGCTGTTGAATTGGATAGAGGTCAGGCGAATTTGGAGGCCCATTAAGGTGGGTGATATCTTCACTGAAAAGACGCTGACTTGCCGGATGACAAGGCGCATTATCGCCTTGGTAGATCTCGTTTCTGCCTGGAAAAAATGCAACTAGGCAGGGTTCATATGGTTTCCTAAGAGGTATCGGTAGAGCTCACTAGTGAAACGTTGGTCCATACCCACCAGGGGGCCTAGTTTTTGCAAGCTAAACATGCCCCATATTAAGAAACCACCGTTACCTGCCATGACAGTGGGCACCAGGCAGGATAGGTCCCTGGACTCCTGTTGCTTGTACACATACACAGTTATCCGTCGGCATGGTGCACCAGGTATTTGGACTCATCCGATTAGCACATTGGTTTCAGTGCTCCAGTGTCAAACCAGCGTGTTGCTGACACCATAGAATTTGTCGTCGAAGATTACCAGCAATGAGGAAAGGGTGTCTGCTGTGTCGTCCGTTGTGCAACTTAAAATTCTGAGTGTGCATCGAACCATCATTGCTCTTCTGTTCCCCATAATGTACTATGTTATCAACTATCGTACAGTGACCTGGCGTTGAGCCCGAAGAACACGCTGCACCCTTCGCTAACCTCGAACATCCTCCTTCATAATCCTTTACAGTTTTATCGTAAGCAGCGTAATTGATTTGTAGTAGTGGAATTAATAGTTTTCTCTAAATATCAAATGTAAAAAATCTCAATTTCTGATAACGAGATAAAACGCTTCGAAGAAAAAATAAACATTTTATGAAATCAGAAAAGTGAAAAGAAAAGTATTTTAAGATTCAATAAGGCATTAATTAGTAAATTTAATATTACATTTAAAAATAAATATATAAACGGTATCACTATCTGCAACTGATGTTTTGTACATGAGTATGAATACAATTCCGTTTATCGTTTAAACGAAAATATCCGATCATATAACCTTGTGTTTATCACTTGTTTAAAGGAGTCTCAGTTCGAATCGTCTCGTATACTGATGGAATCATTGCCATTGATAGAGTGAAGAGTGAACAGTTTGCAACTGTCGTCGTTCCGTGCTTTTTCCTTCCTCACAATTTGCAGATTGGACAGTGAACACCCACATGTATACATAATACACAATAGCGCAATATGTCATAAGTTGCTGATGTTTCTAAAGCCCGAAATAAGCAATTTTACAATGAGTTGCCCCGACATTGCACACCTTTCAAAAAAATGAATAATTCACATTCATTTAAAAGATGGAACACTGCTACAATAGCCACTTTCTGTATTTGCTGATCCCTCCTCCACTACGCTAGTAGGATTTAAACATCTAAATTAATTATACTTCGCTTAGCGCAGAAGAATCTTTGCGTTCACAATGAGTTGCCTTGTTATTGCACTATTTTTTAAACAAAATCCTACTAGGGTAGTGATAATAAATTTGCTTACAGGAGACAGTAAACAAGACAATGATGAATCTGCTTTCACAATTTTGTCACTCAGAAATGACAAGATATACAATAAAACTATTTAAATCAAAACGAGAACTATCACTTTTTGATGCTTCCCATTTTCTATTCGTCTGCATTTATATTTTATACCAGTGAACAACAAATTTTGGGTCATATCTTGTTTCGGGCATGAAAGTAAGTTTACGTTTTAGATTTTCGGGTGCTAAACACGGAAAGTGTGCTGAAAATGGGAGATTGGCTCTTTGTTTCTAACATGGGGCACTTCATTTCCTTTTGTACCTTTGTTCCTTCTGTGAGATGTCTTGATGGAAGCGCTCGCCATGTTCTTCGCTGACGGCACCACTGCATGGCGGGGAGATATCCAGAAGTGAATGATAACAAACGCACCTTCAATGGCTTGTTGCTTCCTAGTTTTTCGTAAGAAAAAATGGGATATTACACAAGCTGCCTGTAGTTGCTGGCTTGAACATTTCCGAGAAATCCAGCCGAAACATTTCCAAAGGCTTTGATTTCTCGCTATCACTAAGGGCACTTTGCAATTGTTCGTCGCTAAAAAGATGCCTTATTTGTGGACCAATGAAAACGCCTGCCTTACTCTTCTCTGTACTAAATCTTAGGAATTTCTCTTGAAAGTATGTGAATGCTGGGCGGTTCACTTCCAAAGCCTTCACGAAATTGTAATGAGCCCCAGTTTGATGTGGAGTGGTGGAATCAAAACTTTATTTGGATCTACCAGAGGTTCAAATGCTGGATTCTTCATTCCGGGTGCCAATGGTTTTCGTTGAGGCTCTTCTTGTTGTTCATATCCTTGGCACGTCTATCCCACTCACAGAAAAAGCAACACTTAGTGTAATTCTTTGGTAGTCCTAATAAAATGGCGATTACCTTTAAATTACCACATATCTGCCACTCCGATCACTAGATTCTAAGAGGATGTTCTCCATGCTTCTTTTTTGTGGACGGCGCCCGCAAGAGGTAATGGTCCCCCTTTGTGAATTGGGGATACATTTGCACATTTCCAGTCCATAGGGACCTCGGACTGGAAATGTGCAAATGTATCCCACAAATGTATCCCCAATAATTTGCACATGTCACCTGGAAAATGTGCAAATGTATAATTATGAGAGCATCCTTGGACCTGAGTACAAGGATGGTCTCATAATTATGGCTAAGGGTTTCCTTATTTCCTTCGCCGCCTCTTTTAATATAACTGGATAGATCCCATCCACTCTATGTGCCTTTCTTATGTTTAACTTCAACAATTTCTCCTCCACTTTGCTCTCAGTTATTACAAAATCATTAAGCACCCTGCTACAATTTGATTAGGTTATTATCCAGCTGACCTTCGAATTTTCACAAACTGTCAGCCTCTACCACTCATGTAGGTAACTTATTCCAGTAATTTATAACTCGCTGGCTAAAATAAAACTTCCTGCAATCCTCTCTAAACATCTCCCCCCGTAACTTGAAATTATGGCCCCTAGTTGTAGAATCATTTATAGCCGTGAAAATTTCGCCTCATTCACTTATGCCCATCGGACCTTTAAACAACTCAATCAAGTCTCCTTTAGAGTGTCTAGTTTCCAAGCTCTGCAACCCACATATTCGAAGCGTTTCCTCATATGAACGTCCTTTTGCCGATCTCAGCTGGCGAGTTACCCGTCTCTTGACCCTTTCAAGAAACACAATGTCTTTCTTTATGTGTAAGTTCATTGAAGTTATACCTATAAGGTTGTAAAAAAATGAAAGGTTCAAAATTATAAACTAACCAATGGCACTGTTGATTTTGTTGAAGTTCCATAAAATTAGGAGGGCTCTCTGGTCCTTTCATGTGTTTTTTCAGCAGGATAGTGCTGCAATAGTCTTAATTACCAAACTTTGCCTTAACAACGAGTTTCCTGATATTGTACTACTTTCTAACAAACTGGATCACTAAACGTTTAATCCAGACTAGCCATACGGTGAAAGGAAACCTGAGGCTTGTGCTGCAAAAAAAATCTAGATTACTCTGAGAGAGAGAGAGAGAGAGAGAGAGAGAGAGAGAGAGAGAGAGAGAGAGAGAGAGAGAAAAGAAGAGTCAGAAGTAGAAAGGAATCACCAAAAGAGGGAAGAATGATGATATCCAGCTCAGCACCCTGGGTATGGCACACCCATACTCACCAGATGTGAGCCCCTGGGGTTGTATATCTGAATTTCATATAACTTGGCAGACCTAATACTTTTAATAATGTAAATTAACAGAATTGTGATGTTTTATTTTATAGCAAAAAAATATTTTCGACTTCAACATTCTGGGATACATTATTGCATCGCAGTGGCGAATCTATAAATTGCACTCCCCGGCCATATGCTATTACAAAATATGTTAACATTTTAAAAATTTATTGCTTTTGTAGGTTTAGTACTGAGTTAGTAGTAAGTTGTTGATAGTTTGTAAACAAAAACAATTTCGCAACGAGTTGCCCTGGTATTGCATTACTCTCAAACAAATAGCTAATCAACATTTATTTAAAGGACAGGACACTGAGCCCGTGATCCACCAAACACGGAAGTGCGGAAAGGTCAGGGAATGGCCACCGCATATCCACGGTGCAATATGGCCTTAGTTGCCAATGCTCCTAAAAACAAAATAACAAACAAACGGGACACTGTGATGACATTCTCTTTCATCATTTTCTGATTCCTCATGAGGCATTCGGCGTTAAAAAAACAAAAAAATACTTTTGTTTGAAAATATTGAAATGATTATTATTATTATTATTAGTCGTATGGTGTAAGAAAGCCTGAGGCTTTTGGTGCACCAGCCGAAAAAATTTTTTTGAGTTACCCTGGACAGAAACAGAGAGAGACAGAGACAACGAGAGACAGAGATAGAAAGAGACACAGAGAGACAGACAAAGACAGCGCGATAGAGAGAGAGACAAAGACAGCGAGAGAGAGAGAGAGAGAGAGAGAGAGAGAGAGAGAGAGGGTGAGAGAGAGAGAGAGAGAGAGAGAGAGAGAGAGAGAGAGAAAGACAGCGAGAGAGAGAGAGAGAGAGAGAGAGAGAGAGAGAGAGAGAGAGAGAGAGAGAGAGAGAGAGAGAGAAAGGCTGCGACAGCGACACAAACAGAGCAAAAGACACAGAACAGAGAGACAGATACAGACAGAAATAGAGTGACGGAGACAGGGAGAGACAGAGAGGCGGAGAGAGAGACAGAGCGAGACAGAAAGGAGATAAATAGAGAGAGAGACAGACAGAGTGACAAATTTAGAGAGATGGAGAGATAGAGACACAGAGACAGAGAGACAGAAACAGAGATAGAGACACGGACAGAGACAGAAACAGAGATATAGACAGAGACAGAAACACCGAGAGGCAGAGACAGATAGAGATAGAGACACAGAGACAGAGACATGGAGAGACAGAGACACAGAGACATGGAGAGATAGAGACACAGATACAGAGAGGCAGAGACACAGAGAGAGACAGACAGACAGATAGACAGAGATAGAGAATCAGAGCGAGAGAGAGAGAGAGAGAGAGACAGACAGACAGACCCAGAGATTGAGACATGGAGAGACAGAGACACAGAGAGAGAGAGAGACAGACACAGAGAGAGAGACAGATACAGAGACAGAGACATGGAAAGACAGAGACACAGATACAGAGGCAGAGACACAGAGAGAGAGAGAGAGAGAGAGAGAGAGAGAGAGAGAGAGAGAGAGAGAGAGAGAGAGACAGACAGAGTGACAAATTTAGAGAGATGGAGAGATAGAGACACAGAGACAGAGAGACAGAAACAGAGATAGAGACACGGACAGAGACAGAAACAGAGATATAGACAGAGACAGAAACACCGAGAGGCAGAGACAGATAGAGATAGAGACACAGAGACAGAGAGCATGGAGAGACAGAGACACAGAGACATGGAGAGATAGAGACACAGATACAGAGAGGCAGAGACACAGAGAGAGACAGACAGACAGATAGACAGAGATAGAGAATCAGAGCGAGAGAGAGAGAGAGAGAGAGAGACAGACAGACAGACCCAGAGATTGAGACATGGAGAGACAGAGACACAGAGAGAGAGAGAGACAGACACAGAGAGAGAGACAGATACAGAGACAGAGACATGGAAAGACAGAGACACAGATACAGAGGCAGAGACACAGAGAGAGAGAGAGAGAGAGAGAGAGAGAGAGAGAGAGAGAGAGAGAGAGAGAGAGAGAGAGAGACAGAGAATGAGGAGACAGATACACGGAGAGAGAGAGAGAGACAGACACACACAGACACAAACAGAGAGAGACAGAGAATGAGGAGACAGATACACGGAGAGAGAGAGAGACAGACACAAACAGAGAGACAGAGAATGAGAGACAGATACACGGAGAGAGAGACACAGAGAGCCAGAGACACGGAGAGACAGAGCAGTGTCTCAGACTATGAGAGGCAGCCAGGCTCAACTCCCAGTGGTGGTGGCGGGCAACATAAGGTGCCATTAGGGGCCCTGTGCCCAAGCAGCCAGCTACATAGCAACAGAACAAAACACAAAACTGCATAAACCAAACACTATACTTTTGCAGTAGTTCTGCATTCAATTACAGAGTACATACGATGCAGACTTGGGAGACCACTGGTGACGCCTGACCCTAAATACTATGCCACTGCTAACACCGATGAGTCAAAACATTATGATCACCTACCTAATATGATGTTGGTTCTCCACGTGCAGCCAAAACAGCTCGTACCCGGCAAGGCACGGATGCTGCAAGATTTCTAAATGTCTCTTGTGGTATCTGGTACCAACATATCAACGATTTAGCTTTCCTACTATTTTTTTGGTTGATGCTGCATAAGCTTGCTTTCTTGCATCAAATGCCTCTACTAATGCTAATGCTACAAGATTTCTAAATGTCTCTTGTGGTATCTGGTACTAACACGTAACCAGCATATCCTTTAAAAGCAAAATTGATTGTTGACACGAAAGTCGAATTGTTCTCTTAATAGTTCTGTATTTTGAAACGTTGATATATATATATATATATATATATTTATTTATTATTTTATCAACGATTTAGCTTTCCTACTATTTTTTCTTATTTATTTTTAATATATATTTTATTAATTTTTATCTCTTTATTTAATTTTTGGATTATTTTTTATTTATTTATTTTTTGTAACATTTACCGAATCTTAAAAGTGCCAGATTTTACAGTTTCTGGTATATACAATATATTTTCCTGGAATACTATATAAATTATGTATAGAAAATTCGATAACATTATGCAACAGGCCGGACCTTAAATAGAAATTTCCTGTTTTGAAAGCAGTAAGTGCTTCCATTCAATCAAAATTATTAAAATGTCATATAAAATATGAATGCAAATATTAAGAAACAGCAGAAATTTAAAGTAAATATGAAATATTCAGAAAATGTATAAAATACTAGAATATTGTTTTAATAAAACCTGTTAGGAAACACCATAAAGTCGGCACTTAATACCCCGGGGCTAAATAACGAAGTTTTCTGTAGTGGGTCTTTACCAGCCGCATTACATATAGTTTTGGTTAAATTGAATCCGTTAGTTTAACCAATCGTGGTATATAAATGGGATTTCAGTGGCTAGGACCTATGTAAAAAAAAATGGGGTAGACACTAGAGGTTTAGGTAAGGCCGAGATATGTTTTAAACGAAGGTTAGGTTTAATTTTCCGCATTGAAGTTTAGCAGCTTGCAGTGGGACATTCACGGTCGGTAAAGGTGGAGTGGGGGAAGGTTGAAGATTGGAGGGAACAGGTAGAAGTATGGGAACGAAAGAGAAGGCGATCCCAGGGGTGTCAGTGGAGCAAGCCCCACCAGGGAGAAAAGGGGGGCAGGGGAGGGGATGAGACAGAGGCCCATCTCTTCCCCTTCCCTGCCTAGGGATAGGGTTTTAAAAGTGAACTGGGAAAAGGTGCCCAGTTCAGAACGCCAAGCGACGTGCTGCAGCAGAATTGCTGTGGTCATGTGGTCCAGTCGCACATGGGAGAAAGAGTCCCGTCCAGAGAGAAATCATTGTCTAGTAGGAGACCGCATATATGGTGTCGGATCGCCTATCATTTGTGATGGTTGTTCAATTCTAGGAGGGAGAGAGAGAGAGTGAGGTCCCACCAAAACGGCCATAGTCTGGTTCAGTTTGGATGCTCATGTGCAGGGAGCCCTGGGCTAACGGCGTGCATTATTGATTGCAATTTGTGTTCTCCTTCTTGGCGAGCGCACTATACGAATCGAAGCTGTCCAGGAGATGGTGTTCCCGGTCCTGAGGTAAGTAAGTTAGTCGGGTGATTAGGATTCCATTATATTATGGGGACTAGGCCTAAGCACTACAATACAGCTCTGCTAAAAATCATGCAAGTCAATGCACAACGAGCTCGAGCAGTGGTCGAGCAACTTCGAAAGAAAGCCGACGAGGAAAACACAGACATACTGATCCTTCAGGAACCGTACACGCATGTTAAAAAAGTACGAGGTTATCCAGCCAATTACAAGATCGTCCAAACTGACGAAGATACCCCCTGGGCAGCTATCATTATCCGAAACCCAGCCATTACAGTAACGCGTATATCTCAACTATGCACGGCCTGGGCTGCTTGTGCCCATATTATCTCCCCATTGGGCGCTTTCTTTGTGGTGTCCCTGTACTGCAGGCCAGGGGAGGAAATAACCCTCGCAACTAGATATCTTCAGACCCTCTTGGACACATTGCCTAATCAGAGGATCATCATAGGGGCAGATGTAAACTGCCGCTCCCCGGCTTGGCACAGCATGACGCCAGACAGGAGAGCCACGAGAAATGGCCAGATCCTGGAAGATCACCTGGAAAACACTACATTTGAGATCCTCAACTTGCCACACCAGCTGCCAACTTTCTGTAACACTCTGTGGGAGGCCACAATAGATGTATCACTCGCAACTGCGAAAGTCGCCCGATATATTAAACACTGGACGGTCCAAGACTCCTGGACCACTTCCGACCACAGAGTGATTACATACCAGATACAGAACCAACTCAGTAGAACCCCGATGACAAAAACATCACTAAACCGGTTCGCAGTTAATAAGGCAAATTGGGAAACTTTCAAGGAAAAACTCACTGCTGAGGTTAGGGAGCACTACCAGACTGCGAGCCGACCCAGAGAGGCAAATGACCTGCAAAGAAAAGTAACTGAAATCATCATAAAAGCTAGCGAACAGGCAATGAAAAGGAAAATCTCAAAGCCAGGCGCCATGCCCTGGTGGACCATCGACATTGAAAACCTGAGAAATGAAGTAATGAGACGACGAAAGGACTTCCAACGGGCCCGACGATCTTGGCCGGTCGCTGAGGTCGCGGCCATGAGGGATAGGTATAAAGACGCAAGGAATCGATACACAAAATTAATAAAGGACACCAAGCGCAAAACCTGGGAAAATCTTGTTTCCACAGCAGGGAACGCTAACCCCTGGGGAGTTGTTTATAAAGTAGCCACTAACAGACACTCCAGAGGAGAAGTCGCAGAAGCAACAATGACCCCGCTGGGTACCCTGACCACTACGTGGGATGACTCGGTGACCAATATCCTAAACACCATCTTTCTGGAACAGGTAACTCCTACCCTCCCAGAACAACTGTGGATCTGTCAAGAAAATGACTCATACTTCACAGACCAACAAGAAACACCCTTCACTGTGGATGAGCTGCATGCGGCCGCCATGCAAATCAGAAGTAAAAAATGCCCTGGCTCAGACCTAATTGAACCGGAAATTGTGAAGAAAACGGTGGAATACACCCCGGATCTGTTACTCACACTATATAACACCTGCCTCAAAGAAGGAACCTTTCCTAATGACTAGAAAATTGCCAACATCAAACTTAAATTGAAAAATCCATCAAAGCAGCCAGAAAAACCAGTCTTACCGTCCGATCGCCCTGCTCCCAGTTGTAAGCAAACTATTCGAGAGAATGCTGCACAAGAGGCTACTCCACTATTACGAAGGGGCAAACCTAACAAACACAATGCAATTTGGATTCAAACCTGGCCTATCCACGATCGAAGCTCTCAAGACACTGCTGGTTAAAGTAGAAGCATGTACTAGCAAATATTTTCTAGTTATCAGTATTGACTTCGCGGGGGCGTTTGACGCCATCTGGTGGCCGAGCGTCCTCGCGAGACTTAGGCGGGCTGGAGTGCCCCTAAACCTGTATAACACAATCAGGAGTTACCTAACACAGAGAACGATCGAAGTACATGCACCGTATAGGAAGCTAACCAGACAAATTCACAGGGGGTGCCCGCAGGGCTCTGTCCTAGGACCCCTGTTATGGAATATGATTTTAGATGAATTCCTGGCCCTTGATATTGGCGAAGTCGGCGCCCAGGCTGTCGCCGATGATTTGATAATAACTGTTGCTGCTAACTCACGAGCGCAGATCGAAGAAAAAGCCAACCACGCGATAGGAATTTTGCAAAACTGGGCCTCAATCCATTGCCTGCGGATTTCTCCAAGTAAGACCTGCTCGGTACTCCTGAAGGGCAGACTCGACCTTGCCAGACCACCGCAAGTGAAAATCCAAGCCACCACAATTAAACTTGCTACAGAAATCAAATATCTCGGAATCATCATTGACAAAAATCTGTCTTTTCAGCCTCATCTGAAGTACATTAAACAAAAGATACGGAAATATTCTGCATTGGTTGCAAGAGTGACCAGGAGGGACTTGGGGTTAAACAAGCGGACCCTGTCCCTCTACTACAAATCTACCTTCATCCCAGTCATCACATATGCTTCACCAGTTTGGTACAAAAAGGTAACCACAGTGGTAAATAGAAGAACCTTGGACAGCATCCAGCGGTCAATAATTCTGACAATCACACGAGCTGTCTCCACGGTCAGCACGCACGCACTCCAGATTCTGGCCGGAGTCCTCCCGCTGGACTTGGAAATCATCAGATGCGCCCTGACATATAATATGGCAAAAGAAATACCATGCACTATCCTGAACTTCACGTTGGATCTCGCCAACAACAGGAAACTTGAAAAAACCAGACTTCTCGACCACCTCCGACAGGAATGGCAGGATCGGTGGACAGAATCCATTAAAGGTGAAATCACCAAGAAGTTCCTCCCTAGCGTTAACAGAGTCTTTCCAAAACCCCCGAGTTGGTTTCAACCAGGGCT
This sequence comes from Mastigoproctus giganteus, assembly GCF_048544385.1. NCBI lineage: Eukaryota > Metazoa > Arthropoda > Arachnida > Uropygi > Thelyphonidae > Mastigoproctus > Mastigoproctus giganteus. The sequence continues at coordinate 38,279,665 of NC_143577.1, forward strand.
CCACGTCACATTTCTGCTCACAGGGCACGGGCCATTTAATGCAAAACTATCTAGCTTCCGAATCACTGAGGATCCCCGTTGTCTCTGTGGCCACGAGGAGACATGGCAACATCTCATGTATGACTGCGACCAGTATGAGGACCTGCGATGCAGGCTCACCACTGCTATCACCTACCTCCCGCAGAATATGGAACAGCATCTCGACTCGGAACAAGCATACAAAGCCCTTACCATTTTTGCACAGAAACGCTTTGCTAGAAGGCGAGCACTTATAGCAAACTACCATGCACAGCACCCAGAAGCTGATGATGAATCCCAAAACCAGGACTAGAGAAAACCGGAATACACAAGAAAACTGTACCAAATAACCCACGAACATGACCAACATTTAGCCTTGTTCACGAGGGAACTAACAACCAGGAAGACCTACGTCTGAACCAGAGACAACCTGACACAGGACTTGATTCATGTATGACCCTGCGACTGGGATCTGACTCCCACATTGAAAAAGAACACCAAAGAAGATCCGGTTCAGATCGCTTGGACCCGCACGTGCTCACAACTGTCAATGCCTGATGGCGATCAGTACCGGGCTCCCTTGCCTGGTACCTTTACTCCCTTTCCCCTAGTGGGGAGGAGGAGACAGTCTTGTCTCCTCCCACCTCTGCCAACCTTGATTCTTCTCCTGGTGGGGCTTGGGCCTGCCTCACTGAAAATCCTGGGGTCGTCTTCTCTATCGTCACCATACGTCTGTCTTTTCCCCCCAGCCTTCAATCCCCCCTACTCTGCCTAATACGCCAGCGTATAACCCCACACAAACTGCAAAAACTTAACTTCGCCCAAATTAAATCGCATACACCTCAATTGGCTTTTCTAATTCCAGCGCTCACCCCTACCGAGTTTTTTTTTTTTTTTTTTTTTTTTTTGGCCCTAGCCACTGAAATCTCAGGAAACTAGGTGGCAGGGCCTGCCAGAGTAAAACTTCATTCTGTGTACCTGGTCTGCCTCCACGAGGCCAAGTGTGGACAACGTTGGGACTCAGTAGGGGTCCAGCGGCTAAACGACCAGATGAACAACGATACACAACAGTACACATATACAAAATCCACACACTTTTAAATCTCTGGCCTTCCCAGTGAACTGGTACACCTACAATGAAAGCAACGCGGAGATGGAGGAAACCCCTGGTGCCGTTAGACATCAATACACTTTACACTTTACACTATATCGTGTTAGTGGGAAGGTATTGCACTGCGCCAGTCAGATCCTTAAACCCTTTACCAGCTGTCTATATACTGTAGTGTAAAATACTGCCATTCGCACCAAATGCCTAACAAAGAAAATATTAAAACCAATGTACATGATTTTCTTAAGTTCAGTTATATTGTGATGCTTCGGTGATCTCCAAATATTATAATAAATATATCAATACAGATCTTATTTATTTATTAATTACAAACGAAAAGCGTTTGCGAAGGTGTGACTGTGATTGAACTAGACGATTAATAATTTTAATGGCTACTGTTCGAGTTCTTATTCTATATTTAATACTTCCTTTATAAACATTGCCATACCAACCAGCACCAATTTGTTCTTCAATGTAAAGACCGTTATACTCTAAAATTTCTCTGTAATAGTTCGAATCTTCACTTTAACACTTTGATTTTATTTCCTCTGGTATACGACAGAATAAATCGGATTCCTCTACATCAAACGTATACTTCTCAACTTCGATTTTATAATAATCTTCATTGTCAACGCACTTTGCATTCATGGTTTGCTGTTAACTTTACTTCTTTAAGTACTCTGCATTAAAATATACCTCTACTACACAAATACGGACGATCCAATTCAGTACACTCTATCAAAATATATACATATCCAGTTTACGAATTACACTGATCACAGTTTCTTCGTGTTCTTCATATGCCCAACTGATTAATTTGAATACATGCCTCACTGAATAATGAATAACGTGCCTCACTCTCAGCTCATTGCAATATATCCGTTGTATTAAAATTAATCAGTTGACAAAGAGCCACAGGGGTCTCGAAAGCTACTGCTATTGTATATGTTATCTATATATATATATATATATATATATATATATATATAATATTACGGATAATATAAGCAAATAAATCCAACAATAATACCATCAGGGACCTAAGACAACGCAAAAAAAAAAAAAAAAAAAAAATATATATATATATTATCGCTTTTTACCGACAATCTAGATGACGTCAACTGGGGCCAACCACCCAGAATGAAGGCAAAAAACGACAAGAGGTTCTCTGTTTCTGTGATGATCAATATATGCTAAGTAATTTTAATCTAAACCAAATATAAACCAGTATAGGCCGAAAGCAAATCGAATATAAATAAATCGAAAGATGATAATAAAATTTAGAAATATTAGAATCAAAAGTAAGAAATATAAGTAAAATATAAATGTAAGCATATATTAATCATCGTTGACCCGACAGAGAACGTAATTTAATGATTAAGATAAGATTAAATATATACATACTACATATTGACCGTATCTAGGACATAATGTAATAGTTGTCAAAATAGTATGTGGTGCCCCCTATGTGATGGATACGGTAAAAATAAATAATTAAATTAAATTAACGCATAGAGAAACATGCAGATAGTAAGAAGAAAAACTAAAGGAGTAGGAATAATAGAACCTGAACTCCACAAAGGCGAAAAATAGTGGTATAGATAAGAAATAGTTTCTCCTACGTCCTCGGATTGCCCTAATAATTTCGGAGAAATAAAAATAAAGAGTGTAGGACAGCTTAAAGGCATTACAAGATATAAGTTGTGGCTCGGGTATGCCCGGGATCGCAAACCCGTTCCTATAGTAGGACCCTGAGCTGAATTTGCATGTTATCTCAGCGTGAATTTAAGTAAATTTAAATGAATTAAACTATATATTAACTATATAAAAAAAAAAAAAAAAAAAAAAAATGATACACTGTAATTTGCAAGCCGGTGGGTACAAGTTTTCTACGCCGTAAGACAGTTTTTCTTCTTACTATCTGCATGTTTCTCTATGCGTTAATTTAATTTAATTATTTATTTTTACCGTATCCATCACATAGGGGGCACCACATACTATTTTGACAACTATTACATTATGTCCTAGATACGGTCAATATGTAGTATGTATATATTTAATCTTATCTTAATCATTAAATTACGTTCTCTGTCGGGTCAACGATGATTAATATATGCTTACATTTATATTTTACTTATATTTCTTACTTTTGATTCTAATATTTCTAAATTTTATTATCATCTTTCGATTTATTTATATTCGATTTGCTTTCGGCCTATACTGGTTTATATTTGGTTTAGATTAAAATTACTTAGCATATATTGATCATCACAGAAACAGAGAACCTCTTGTCGTTTTTTGCCTTCATTCTGGGTGGTTGGCCCCAGTTGACGTCATCTAGATTGTCGGTAAAAAGCGATAATATATATATATATATATTTTTTTTTTTTTTTTTGCGTTGTCTTAGGTCCCTGATGGTATTATTGTTGGATTTATTTGCTTATATTATCCGTAATATTATAGACATTATGGGTGCATTGCATGATTGCTTGCAACTGCTTTGACTCATAAATACAGTTACTGTCGTTTTACCTTTTTTTTTTTTTTTTTTTTTTATCAATAATTATAATTATATATATATATATATATTAAACTGAATCATCACTGTATATTTTCATAACCATGGACCCCCAGTACACCAGGCCCATTCATCACAATCCGTTTATTGTCAGTTTCTTCTCCTTGCAGTGTATTTTTTTACAAAAAATGAAAGCTGTTTTTCATTTTGAAGTGAAACGTCTTTAGGTGCGCTCCAGGCACTTTTCAGATGGGAGAACAGGCACTCTAAACAGCCAACTATCGTACTACGCTATTTTCCCGGTTCTCGTGCGAGAACCGGGAAATTTAGGCTGGTTAGTTATTGTGAGGGTGGCAACCCGAGAATACCGAGTGTAGTTGACCTTTTGTTCGTTTCTTCTTAACCCGTGGAAAATATTTTTCCGATTTTCACGTATCATTTAATTTTGTTAATTGGTAACGTAATAGTGTAAATCTGTGCTTTGTATCTGTACCTTTACTGCCTGCCCATAATTTTCCTCCTATTTTCGCTTATTATAATCGCCTTTAACAGAGTTAAAATTCAATTGGTAAATGTGATCTCAATGACGGGCCCCAACTTCTTATAGTATAGCGAACGGTACTTGGTTATTATGGAGCGTCCATTGTACAGTGAACCAATCGTAAAGCAGGGGTGAGCGTTGAAGGCGTATTGCGCACGTACACGTGCAATGCGTCCGTGGATTGACAAGAAATGATTCATCCCTCTCTCACCGTTGTACCACTCCGTACCAGAAACGAGTGACGCATGACCCAATGAGTATCCCTACTGATTGCGGCATGCTATTTCTTTTGTCATTTATACCGTATTTTAATAAAAAAATTCGACGGAAGAGAATTTATAATTGAACATGCCGAAGACTAATAATGAGCGTTGTAAGGCGTATATGCCGACCTGGCTAGCCGGTTGGATAAAGTGCCTGCCTGGCAACCCAAAGGTCGCGGGTTCGAATCTCGCCTCAGGTTTGGATCAAAGTACTGCAAAATCCTTGGGAGGTGCATTATGGCCACAGAAACCGATGACTACAAAAAAAAAAAAAAAAAGAAGGAATATATAACACGTATACGTGCAAGGCGACCACCTCCATTGAGTACAAAGGAGAGATCTAAGCTATTTCAAAAGTGTGGGATGGAGTTGAACAAAGAAGCCGGAGAAGGTCCATTCACAACTGCGGAGCCTTCATCTCCCTAGAAATGTTAGAAGTGAATTTGGAAGAAGGAGTCATGGAAGTTGAATCTTAAAAATGAAAACGATGAGGAGTCCTCAAACATAAGAGAAAAGCAAAAAAGCCAAAACCGACTGCCAGAAGTACTTAATCAAATCGTTGAAAGTAGCTGACTTAATACACAGCCGGAACAGCAACAGGATTTTAAGAAACACCGAAGCATCCACGCACAGTTTAAACCTACATTCCTGGATAATGATTTTGATTCAGTCTGTTCGGCGTGTTTGGTTCTTTTTATGCGTTTCTTAACCAACACAGGCGCCTCCGTAGCCGGGTGGGCAGGAGCAGCAGTGTGTAGCACACGCTTCTTGATTAGACCGGGGTTCGAGCCAGTGCCCACCAAATACTGAGGATGCAGTAAGGTCAGAGAATGACCACCGCATATCCCCGGAGCAATATGGCCTTAGTTGCTAATGCTCCTAAAAACCAAATAACAAACAAACAAATAACTTAACTAACAGCATAACCCCTCCTCCCTCCCTATCTTACCTGTCATTGCTGTACACATTGTACTCTCCAAATTTCAATTCTGTTCTGTTTATATCTATGTGACACCGTGTCTCTAATGTCCCAACAATATTTGCTTTTGATGCCTTAAACAGCACTTCAAATTCATTTACTATACTTCTAGCATTGGTGTAGACGCAAGCATACATACACGTCTTCTTACTCTTAATTACTCTAACACAGTCCATGTATTTACTTGTTCCATGATGACTCCCACCAGCCCAGCTCTCCTCCCATCTTCCATTCTAAAAGAAGCAGTGTAAGAATGACTTTCATCCCTCCTTCGGCTACTTTTAATCTATGAATCCCCCAAAGCTAGCAGTTTTCCGACTCACCTAACACTGCTTGGAGAAATGGCTAAATCAGAGAGCCAATTAAAACGAAGGAACATTAAAAATATAAATTAATAATGAATAATGATTTACAAGGAGCAATAGGGAGCATAAAATTGGGATGGGAGCATAAATAATTAAAAGACTAAGGGAAAGAAAAAAGTTAAAATTGTTTAAAACATTTGATGGAGCCATAAAAGGTTGATAAACTGCATTTATATACATATTCATAGTTACGAAAGAAAAAATTAAAGGGAAATTGCAAAGAAACTTCAGAAAGGAGTTTAAATGATAAATATTCCATAAAAATAAGTAAGGTAGCCAGTCCCCTGAAAAGAAAAAGAATGATAGTACGCTAATACTAACCAACCAACAGGGGTTCACGTCTGGTGAGTATGGGCTTGGCACACCCAGGGTCCTGAGCTGGATATCATCGTTGGGTGTGCCAAGCCCATACTCATGAGACGGTAATTCCCTTTTACACCTCTCTCTCTCTCTCTCTCTCTCTCTCTCTCTCTTAGGGTAACTCGGGAATTTTTTTTTTTTTTTTTTTTTTTTTTTGGCTGGTGCAGCATAAGCCTTAGCCTTCCCTGCACCATAAAGCTAATAACAATAATGTGTTGAACTAAACATTTCGTCCTATGGCATGCTGTCACACTATGACACATCTTTATTAGTTTTAAGGATATCGATAATTTTTTTCCAAGAGTTTATAATATTGCTAAAGTTATACAGTATCTAGAGTGACTATTATTGCGGCATTTACATCGTTTTTCACGTATGTCTGCTTTTGGGAATGTGAAACAAATGAAAGAGGAAATAATGTACAGTAGATACAGTGGTTAGAGTTAAACCATTTCTGAGCAAGATTTTGTTAAAAGAATTATTGTTGAGGCCATATAATGATTTATAATTAAAGAAATCCGATTTGTTAATATTTCACAGAGTTTTTTTATTTCACAAATATACGTGGTCTCAGTTCTAATCTCAATGATTTGCATTTATACTTACACTCTGCCAAACCTCATGTACTTTTTCTGACAGAATTCCAATTCTCGGTTGATTCGACCACTGCTCATCTCGCTTGTCCAATTTATTGTTGTATAATTTCTTTCGCATCAAAGGTAGTATTTGTGCATATGTCTTTTCCGATATTCCCTGTCAGAGACTTAGTAATTTGGAATCTCCTCTTTTCGATATTCTCTGGCTTAAAATCTCTCCACCACATTCTGTCAAATTCACGTGTTGCTTCTATCGTTCTCCAAACTCCACTAACAGCTTGAAACTCTTTCACTTCCTCTCTTTGAAACTTGACTTTATCCAATCTAACTTTCCTTAAAGTGAGGTAATTTTCCTTGGTGATTTTAATGACCACAACTCCAGCTGGCTTCCGTTTCTAGTCAAACGGACTCATCTGTATGAGATGCTTAGGCTTTCGCAATTACTAATGACCTCGCACGGATTGTTCATTTACATATGAGAATACGAGACAATCCTAACCACACAGCCAACACGCTTGATCTTTTTCTCACAAACAACACTGCTAAGTACAGTGGAGATAAATGGTCCTCTAGGCACCTCAGATCACGACTTTGTGATGTTCTCTTCTCCAATGGAACCTTTCTGTCGTGGCCATTCTCAACCTCTTGTTCTTTGGCATTACAAAAATGCAAAATGGGATGATCTGCGAGATTTCTTTTCCTTGGCCGGATTACTGTATACAATTGAAAATTGTATACAGTTCAATTGTATACAGTGTATACAACAGGCAATGTATACAATTGAAAATTGAAAACATTTTTCAATTGTTTCTTACAATTGAAAAATGTAATGTAGAATTTCCTAAATAAAAAGATGCTCAAATCAACGCCACAGCTTCCACTTGATCATCAGGCAACACAGTGGCAACCTCAAGACAAAATTCTCTGTTCCCACAAGAGCTGGTTGTTGTCGGAGACTATTGTCAAGGAAATGGGAAATATCTTGTGCAAAAAAAAAAAAAAAAAAAAAAAAAAAAAAGAGAGTATGCGCGGTTAGCACAGTGGTATCGTCGCCGTCTTCCCCACACCGGGTGGATAAGACCCGGGTTCAAATCCCACAAATAACGCGAAGAACTTTAGTGGGCTTTTTTCACTCAGTGGTTCAGTTAGTCGGTCTCAGGCGTAAACAGCAAGTTTTTCCCCCTTGAAACTGGAGTTTTTTCGTCCAGCAAACAGGCAAATCGACCAGAGAACACACGCAATTTACAGACAAAATAAATATATGGGTAGATGTAATCATTTACGGGGGACCCTAACAGAATTTGTTTTTTTTTGTGTGTGCAAAAAGAGATAAGTAGAATAGGAAATATGGATGTCTGCCAGGAGCAAAAGTTGATGACGTTGTATAGAGGATATCATCTTTTAAGGGTAAAAAAGGTGATAAATGTACATGATGTCCCTAACGACATAAACAATAAAAAATGTGCAGACTTACCTAACAAGTACCGGGCAATACAGAAGAAAGTTGCGAGTTGCGGCTAAATTTTAAAGTGTCTGCAATTGGCGAGAATTTCAACGACTGCTAGTAGTCATCGTGAAACAAATAACTACGTGGGCTGTGTTAGGGTAACTAAGAGTAAGAACAGGTGCACGTATACTTGCGTGTATAGCAATTCTAGGAGCGCAGTAAATAAATTTCACGAATTTGAAGTGCTGGTCAAGAGATATCAACAGATACCAAATTTCAGACACATGGTATCAATCAGATATAAGGAACGCAGAATTTGAATATGGGGAGTACACTGTATACAGAAAAGACAGACAAAAGAGGAGGAGTGGAGGAGAATTATGCTTTTGGTTAAGAAGCACATAAAAACTATGGCAGTACTCCAATTGGCTCTCGTGGGCAGTTCAGTTCAAAGGATCGTCGTCCTCGCGTTCAAGAAATTAATCGTTTTAACTATTTCGCAGGAATCGTTTCAACCCAGCTGCAGCTCATCACTGGGTGTGTGTGATAGCAGTAGTAGGGTTTTCGGAGCATCAGCAATTAAGGCCATATTGCTCTGTTGCTGTCTGTAAATTGCGTGTGTTCTGTGATCGATTTTCTGTTTGCTGGAGGAAAAACCGGAATTTACGGGTGAAAAACCATGTTACCCTTGGTTGAGACCGACTAAATCAGCCATGTTTAGAAAAAGATCCAAAAAAATTCCTGTCTTTATCGACGAACTTGAACTCAGATCTTTTTTCACCGGGTGGGGGGGAGGACGGCAATTTTACCACTGTTCTGTCCACAGGGCCTCTGAATACAAAAAAATTCTGCGGTGGCCCCAATATGACAGAATGTCAATTCAGACGAATTCTTTTGTGTATAGGGGATAAGGTGACGAGACCACTGCTCGTAGTGCATAAAAGCTTCTCTCGCGAAGGGTCTTTGTGCACCACTAGCAACTTGTTCTTAACACATTTAAGCTAAGTCCTCTACGGTGTTAACTAAAGAAAAAAGAGTTTTTCGTCCAACAAAAGCAGGCAAACTGACCAAAGAAAATGCGCAATATACATGTGGACATGTGTATATGTAATGGGCGATACCTGGAACGTCTGTTCATCTCCGCCTCGTATCTCTGTAAAAAACAGTATACTACAAATGGGCCAGATGTGTGTGACGTAGGTTTGTGTGTATTATGTGTATGTTCTGTGGTTGTATCTGGCCGCTTGGCTACCCAGAAGCATCAGTCACCTGGACGGATGATTCTGGGTACTCGTCCACACCACGGGAAGGTGGGCCAGTTCCAGTAAAACACGTACCGTCTCAAAAGAGACGCTGATCCACCTAGTGTTGCCAGAAGGTGGGCCAGGCTCATATGGGGGCCCATTCCAAAGAGGGGAAAGGGAGGAAAAAAACCACCCGTGATGCAGGTTATGAATAAAAAAAAAATAAATAAATAAAAAGATTAAATAAATAAAAATAAACAAAAAATAATAATAATAAAAAAGAAAATATATAATAACAAATAAATAAAAGGAAATTAATTTGGTTACGGGAGAAACAGCATAATTAATTGTACGTCGCCCATAGCAGAAGAAACTATGCATTCACAATGAGTTGCCTTGTTATTGCACTACTTATTCAACCAATGGCATCGGCAAATGATTTCTGTCCGTTATTTTCTGTCATTTAGGGAAAACAGATCGCCGTTTGTTGCAGGAGGGGACAGCAGATACTGAAATTAACTACTTTCAGTATTTGCTGTCCCCTCTTGCCATCTATTAAAGGAATGAATGTGTTTCGTCTTTTAAATGAATGTGAAGTACTCATTTTAAAAGTTCAACCGTCTGTCTAGAAACAGCCCTGAGTCCATCACTATACGATATTGATTTGGTATAAAGGGAACTGAGAGGCGGAAAGAGACGTTCTTTCGGGTAAGGCTTTTGTGGTGTCTGGAGGTAAGGTAGTAGCGACGTGTACGTAGGCCGCACGGGAGACGTTCCGAAAAGAGTTCAGTGTATAGTTTAGCAGAGAATCGGAATGTGCAGAACAGAAAAGTTGAAAATGGATTTCAATGAGCAGTGATCCATAGATGCTCCTAGTTACAAAAAAAGGATGGAAATCTCCTAGTATATGTCGAGTTGGAATTCCAGAGAAGGGCAGAGGAAGCGAAAACGAGAAAGTACCCCCGAAAGCATGTCAAGAAATGGAGGAGTCTTTATTGAATAAGCTGGCTCGACCGGGTGAAAACCTGTAAGTAGGATTTTGTTGAGTTAAGTTAGACAATGAACATGGCTCTAAAAACTATGAAAAAAGCTAGTAATGAGAAATTATTTCTGGACCTCTGTTATGCGAAAAAGCGTAACAATTGAATCAAAAGTTTAAAACCCCATCTGAATTTAAAGCCAGTACAAGATGGCTTAAAACTTTCAAATCTGGCTACGGTGTAAGGGAGCTTGAAATTCAAAGTGATACTTTATTAGGTGATGTCCCGGAAGCAGAAGCTTTTAAACAGTCTTTTCTGAAAATGGCGGAGGAAGAAGGTTTTCCAAGGATTCCGTTTACAATGAGGATGAAATTGGTCTTAATTTAAGTCACTCTCTCGTAAATCACTTGCAGTATGAGGCGATCTTTTCTCTCACAAAACAACAGGGCTTATCTTGGGTGGAATGCACATACCATTAAAGACATCTGATTCCTACCAAATGCTATAAATGTCTGTGCTTTGGGCACCCTGCTAAATACTGCAGACAACAGGACATGACCTGTGATTCCACAGTGTGGACACTGTGCAATCACAGATCACAAACACACACAGAGTGCCCAAATGGGGAACAGTCCCCCCTCCTGTCCAAACTGCAAAGCAAAAAACAAGCAACATAAATATTCTTACAGCAATAACAAGTGTCAAGAATATATAAAGCAGTGTAATCATTACAACAGAAAACAGATTAGGAATAACCACACCCACAGAAGTAATTACAATAGAGCAACAATAAAAATAGTTCTATTGAACTGTCACAGATCCCTGTTAGTAATGGGACGGTTAGCAAAATTAATCCAGGAAGAAAAACCAACAATCTTACTCTTACAGGAGCCCTACTCTTACAATGGAGTTGTCAAGGGGCTGCCATCTACAACTAGAATAATCCAGTCTGAAAGTGGTTACAATTGGACAAGGGGGGGGGGGGAATGCAGTTTGGGCTGCAATAGCCATTACTGATAATAAGCTCACAGTGACAAAAAATAACTGGCCTACGCTCCACCCATGCTGTCTGTGCATGTGCTGAAGGTCCCACAAGACAGCTTCGTCTGATAAGCCTCTATTCACAATGTAGTCAGGACTTCCAATCTACAGATCCGTATGTCAATTATTTGGATCATGCTATTAATAAACTAAGGGGCTCTGAACTCCTCATTGCAGTTGATGCGAATGCAAACTCAGCCATGTGGAACAGTTTACGTACATACCTAAGGAGAATTGTTTGAAGAGGTGATACTGGCACACAATATGCAAATTCTAAACAGACCAGGCCATCCACCCACTTGTGTAACTCCCATGGGTCACTCCTCCATAGATTTTACCATGGCCACTAGTTCCCTGAGCAGAAAAGTAACAGAATGGAGAGTTAATATGTAGAGGACAAGTGACCACAATGCAATCATAACCAGAATCCAAAGAACCACACCGGGTCATAGACACGTTGTCGTGGTACAAAATTGCAAAAGCAGACTGGGACACATTTAAATCCGAGATTTGACATATAATAACTGAATGTGACTCAGAATGCCTTAGAAGGCTTCCCGCACACCACCAGGTTGAAGAGAAAAGAAGAAAAGAAGATCCAACCATGTCCCCTGGTGGGCTAACAGTCTCACAGCTATGAGAATACAAACAAGAGCAGCGAGATTATCAGAGGGCAAGATATGAGGCTGCTGTATGATCAAGAAATACACAAACAAAAGAGCTATACCTGGGAAACTCTAGTATAAAAAGTGGCAACACAGTGACCTCTGCGGTCTTGTGCACAGGCTCGTAACCACAAAATGCCATCCTAGGTAAATCTCCTCTATCCAAGATGGACAAAATGAAGAAACTACCTCTTGGAGGGAGTCCGTGAATAGGATCCTTGATGCCATTGTCCACCAAGACGACACCAGCCAGGAGACAACAATGCAAACTACCATGAGAATAAACCATCTCACTCACAGAGGTACAACTGAAGACGATCCTTTTACCAGAGAAGAGATTGAAGTGTCCATAATTTCAAGTCACAGGATCCTTCTCAGGATCACGTCACAAGCCATTAGAACCTTCTCCCGAAGACATGTTCATCACTGCCATGGATCCTTCACTACATTGTTCCAACTTTCTGCGCCTGATCAGATGACTCCAGCACTGTAAAAAGACTGCTCCCTGGAGAATAATTTAAATTGATAACATGCTGTTGTGTATATATTTTCATATGTAAATTTGCAATTTGTTTTCTCGAATATTTAATCCTACGCTTCTATAATTAGTAATAATATTGTTTTTTTTGTCCTATGTTATCCTTGATTGTATTAGCCTTTACTGTAAACCCCTGGCTTGTATCCGTGAAGGGTATTGCGTACGGCGTGCGCCTTTTATATGCAATAAAGAGTTCTTCTTCTTCTTCTTCATCTTCTAAAAGCAAAAAAGTAGAGGGAAAGTTATAGTAGGAGAGGAAGAAAAACGAAACGCTGTAGAAGAATGAAAGTGGCTAACTCCTTCAGCTCACATCACTCAAAAACTCACACTCCTTGAATAGGCAACGCTTCCCCGTTTCGTTTATTCTTTCTCGTCTACTATAACTTTTTCTACACCTTTTTGCTTTCCTAAGTCTAATAGGGACAGTACGAAGATAACAAGGTTTATTATCGCATACCATTTTGCAAACGGTTCTCTCTGGGTGGCGGCATCCTCTGAGGATAAGTTACAATAGTCTTCTCCTATGGTGAAGAATTACTTATTCGAAGTAGTGCAATATCATGGCAACTCCTTGTGCAGGCATTCCCAATATGAGATATACATATTGAAGCCAATTTTATAACTATTTATTACTTAGCTGCGAGCAGATCTGATGCACTAACTTATAAGTACGTTAAGTGACTACGCAACTTGAGGCTTTTGCCCTAAAATGCGACGTAATATTGTTAACCCTTATGGCAACAGCACCTCTGAAACTCCAAGGGTCACAAAAGTAACCTGCATGCTGTGCTATAATTCTTACAATGAACTGAGAATCTAATATTTGAGGTTTATTCACAACACAAATACGTATATTGGACAGAAAAGAGAATTTCTCAAGAATAAATGAGGTTGGTTGACAAACTTAATAGAATAATACAATATTTGTTACACAAAATTTATACATACATTGAGTAATCACTGAATTATGACCACTCCTATGAAAGGTGAATGCGACCCGTTCACCACGTGAGGTACGAGAGTGCGCAGTTAGTCGACCTACGTAGCATAGTAAGGTGTCAGTGGTTCACTAGGCAGTAAAATGGGCAATTTGCCGAGCGTGATGGGCAAAAGGAAGGATTTATCGGACTTTGATAAAGGACAGATTGTGGGTGCTCTACGAGCTGGTGCCTCGATTTCCCAATCGATTGAACTGGTAGGGCGTTCGAGAGCCGCCGTAGTTAAAGTGTACCGGGACTGGAGTCAAAATGGTCAAACAACGACCCGACAGCAAAACTGCAAAGGTCAGCGAAAAGTTGATGATAGAGGTGAGCGCCGTGTTCGACGACTCGGACAGGCGAACAGGCGCAGTACTGTTGAAGAGTCGACTACCCAATACAACATGGGCCAACCCGGGACAATATCTGGCACGACCATGCATCGCATGCTCGCACGTATGGACAATACCAGCAGACGACCCCTAACGGCATCCTCTCCTAACCAAGGTTCATTGGCGTTGAAAACTCACCTGGTGCAAAGAGCAGGCAAGTTGGAGGTTAGAAGACTGGAAGGAGGTGTGCTGGTCGGATGAGTCGCATCAACAACATGAGGCTCTTCATCCATCATGCACGGTAACAAAAGTGCAGGCCGTTGGAGGCAGTTGTATAGTGTGGGGCATGTTTCCCTGGCAGGAACATGGACCTCTGGTTCATTTGGAACAACGTATCAGTGGTCTCCGCTATCATCAACTGTTTTCTGACTGTGTACACCCCGCTCTGTTACACTTTTTCCTGAATGGCAATGGTGTCTTGCGAGATGACAATGCGCCGACCCATCGGGCACTTGTTGTGCAGGAATAGTTTGAGGAACAGAGTTCTGACTTCCAGCATATCGATTGGTCTCCGAACTCTTCCGATATCAACCCCATAGAGCACTTGTGAGACAATATGGAAAGGCACATCAGGCGTCTGGAAACACCAATCGCCTCCATACCTGCATTGCTAACCGCATTACACACAGCTTGGTTGGCCATACCTCCCGAACGCTTCCGACATCTTGTTGAATCAATGGCACGTCGGATAGCTGCTGTACTGAGGGCAAAAGGAGAACCTACGAAGTATTAGGCAGGCGGTCATAATTCAGTGATCACTCAGTTTATACAGCTCATTGATCACTGAATTATGACTACCCTACCTGTCTAATACAATATTAGGCCTTCGTTCGCTCGAATATATATACAGGGTGATTCACTACCAGTGCGACAAACTTGCAGGAGGTGTAGGGGGCACAAAGACGAATCGGAATCACAAAGCATTGCAGAGTCCGAAATGCCTACGTCATGCGGTAGAGGACGTTGAACGGGAGGTCGCGTGAACAGCGATCCCGCTGGAAGTCAGCATTTGCGAACCGTTTCTGTTGAAGAAACCAAATAGCAAAAGTCCTCCGGAGTGGATAATCCGCAGGCTCCAATGATTGGACGCGTTGCAGATGGTATGAACTAATTTGGTTTGTTGACAGTATCCTCCATACAGCGGATTGGGAAATACCCAATCGTTGGCCTATCGCTCGAGTACTCGTACTCGGATTGCCTTCTGCAAGACGTACGACATTCTCCTCATTGTCTGGCGTCCTCGTCTTTCGCTCTCGATTCATGGCACCTCTCGTGAAACAACCAGTCTCACGTAACCTTCTGTGCACACGTGCGAAATCGTATGATGAGGAGCACGCCTGTGCGGGAAACGTTCCTGGTACAAGCGCAGAGCGGCGCGCCCGTTACAGTCCGCAGCTCCATACGCGAGGTGCATATCGGCCAGATCAACGTTTGAATACTCGTCCATCCTACTGCCTCGAGAACCGGTTCGCAAATGCTGACTTCCAGCGGGATCGCTGTTCACGCGACCTCCCGTTCAACGTCCTTTACCGCAAGACGAAGGCATTTCGGATCCTGCAATGCTATGTGATTCCGATTCGTCTTTGTGCCCCCTACACCTCCTGCAAGTTTGTCGCACTGGTAGTGAATCACCCTGTATACAGAGTAACATGGCCTTAGTTTCCGATGCTCCTAAAACCCAACAAATACGGAGGATGCGTAAAGGTCAGGGAATGACCACCGTATATTCCAGGAGCAACATGGCCTTAGTTGCTAATGCTCCTAAACACCAAATAACAAACAAACAACAACATCGCTCGAATATAGGCACTATTCGCCTAAGCATTGTCTCCAATAGATGTCGGAAAATGTCCGTAGGAAACTCCAGCCATGCTGCCTGAAAGGCTTTGCACAGCGCCGTAATAGATGACAGTTGCATGTCCATACATCTCGATTCCCGTTCCAAAACATTCCACAGCTGTTCAGTTTGATTGAGGGTAGGCGAATTTAGAGGCCAATCAAGATGGGTGATATCTTCACTGTGTTCCTTGACCCACTTGTTTACAGTGCTGCTCTGATGATAAGGCACATTACCGCGTTGTAAGATCTCCTCTCTGTTAGGGGAAAAAATACAACATGGCAGGGTGCATGTTTACAACGTTTAACAAAATGCAACGTTTAACTTGTGAAGTCTACCGGTTGCTCTTATGAAACATGGTTTCTTAAGAGCTACCTGAAGACTTCACAAATTAAACGTTGGTGCATACACCTCAACGGGGCTAGTTCTTGCGAACAAAACATGCCCCATATTAAGCAACCAGCTCCACCTGCAATGACAGTGGGCACCATGGACGATGATGGGTCTATAGACTCGTATTGTTCGCACACATGAAAGCGTTTGTCGACCTCTTGCACCAGGTATTTGGACTCATCCAATCAGCACATTCGTTTCCAGTCCTCCGGTGTCCAACCAGCTGGTAGCTGGAAGCAAAACGTTTGTCGTCGACGAGGAACGTTGTGGTTTCGTCTCTTGTGTCGTCTGCTGTGCATCGTCATACGTCTGAGTGTGCTGCTGAACGTCATACATCCTCCTTGAGTGAGTACAGTTTTCTCGGCGAGATGAGGTTTGACCGTTCGACAACGTTCTTTGTTCACGTTAACCACAGTGGACTGTGAGCAACCGAAAACTCGTCTCGTTTCCGGTATGGACGCATCTGATACACGAGTTCCCACCATTCCTTAGAAACTTCGTGATGTCTTCACTACATCCCATAACTGCTACTTTATCACTTTGATCTGAACTAGCAAATATAATTTACCACCGCTCGTCGTACGAAGATGTTTGGCTTTTTATATTACGAACTATGTGGCATAGTCCATTACGAATGGGGTGGTCGCAATTCAGAGATCACTGAGTGTATAATGCTCGTGGAATATATCACAAATAGAAAAGAGAAATGGTTTATGTAATCATTTCCTTGTCGATTTGATGATCTGATAGCTGTGGAGCCACAGAAGTAGACTCATTTCACTCACATATTCCTGGAAACAGTTTAGTTTAATTCTGGCCTGTGAAAACCAAAATCATTTACGTATTAGGTGGATAAAAAAAACAAATAAACATAGAGTGGATATAAAAAACAAAAAAAAACTTAATTATTAAAATACGTAAAAATGAAAATAAAAATATTTTAATTGCGGTCTGCAGGGTTTTCCCGAAGTGCTGCTGTACCATCTGAAAACGCCAAAGGCCAAGGCCGGCTAATGTGTATACGTAGGTATAGGTATGTTGAGGGTCTGACGGCTCCGGGGATTTCTCCCATCTCCGCGTATGTTCTATGTATCGAGTGACAGTACCCTGTCTATGCCAGAGGTTTAAAAATAATGTATGGGTCATGTGGTATGTAGTTTGTTGTGCCCATTGTTCATCCGGCCTGTTGGCCGCCCGGCCCCCAGTGGGACCCGGCATTACCATACCTAGCGACAGGGACGCCGGCCGGGTGTACCAAGAGACTGATTATACTCTGGCAGGTCCTGCCATTTACTTTCCTGGGATTTCGGTGACTAGGACCTAAAATAAAGGTTGGAGTTATCGCTGTTGATTTAAGTAAAATTGCATTTAGAAAGCGCTGCGTGGGGTTTTACGCTGAAAGAACTATTTCTAGAGAGCCTAAAGAGTCGGGCAAAATTTGATGTGATTTAAATTTGGACATGTGGGGCAGTCGCTGTACAAGAGAAAATATGGGAGGGAGGGTGTAGACGGGGGGACGAAATAGGAAGAAGAAGGGGTCGGATAGAAAGGTGACCCCCATTTTTAGTGGAGCATGCCCATGCTCCACGACAGTGAAAATATGGGGAGGCGAGGAGGAGAGAAGAGCAAATACACCCTCCCTCCTCCCCGAAAAAAAAGAAAAAAAAAACCGCACAAGGGAGTGCAGTTTTGGGTCGACAGTAGGCCATCCAAATCATCCTGAAGTCTTGTCTTTCTGTGGTATGGTGAGTTTTTTTTTTTTTACTTGTTTGTCTTCCTGCATTATTTCTAGTCGGGTTGCCTTTGGTGTATTTCTATCATTGTTTTCCTTCTAGAAAATAGATCCTGGGCATATTGACTGAGTACCTTGTAATCCTCTTGAGTGTCTAATAGTCTGGGTTCTTGGTTGTCTGGGATATATTGGATTGCCGTTATTAGGCATAGTCGTAGGTCGTCATACAAATCGCACTCAAACATTAAGTGTCTCCAGGACTCCGGGTTGCCACAGGGACAGTCCGCGTTATTTGTGTTGGTGAAGTTTAGCTTTAAACGGGCCGTGTCCTGTAAGGAGGAAGGTGGTATTTCGACTAGGAAACCACGCTGGCGCCTTAGGGTACAGCTTGGTGACAGGAATCTTCTGGTCACTGCACCTTTTTCTATGTTGCTCCGTCTCCTCTGCCAAATCTGGTCGGTGATTCTTCTCTTCTCATAGTTGCGGTCATTAGTGATGTCAGTGGTGAGATCGTATATTGTAACCGATGTGTTTCTGGCAAGATGGTAGAGCAGACCACAGCAGGTAGCTTCGAGATCCAGGGGCAGAACTCCTACCAGGACTTGGAGGGCAGCCGTGCTAGTCGTTCTAGTTGCTCTCGACATGGTAAGGAGGATGGTCCTCTGAATGGTTTCGAGGATCCGTTTATTCACTTCTAGTGCTATACGTAGGTGGACATGTGTATATGTAAAGGGTGTCTCCTAGAACGTTTGTTCAACTCTGCCTCGTATCTCTGTGAAGAACAGTATCACTACGAATGGGCCAGATATGTGTGTGACGTCGGTTTGTGTGTATTCTGTGTGTGTTCTGTTGTTCTGTTCTGGCCGCTTGGCTACCCAGAAGCATCAATCACCTGGACAGATGATTCTGGGTACTCGTCCACACCACGGGAAGGTGGGCCAGTCCATGTAAAGCACGTACTGTGTCAAGAGAGACTCTGACCCACCTGATGTTGTCAGAAGGTAGGTCAGGATCCTCTGGGGCCTATTCCAGAGGGAAAAAAACGATCACCGATGGTCTGGATATGGAACCTAAATTATTAAAATAAAACATTTATAAAAATAAATAAATAAATAAATAATAAAAAAATAAATAAAAATAAATAAAAAATAAATAAAAAATAAAAAAAAAATAAAAAATAAATAAATAAAATGGAAGAAGGTAGTGATGCTACTAAAAAAATTAGTAAACAAAAAAAATATGATAATATATAAAAGAAAGAAAGTGATGCTATTAAAAAAAAAATTATAATAATAAATAAATAAAAGAAGGAAAGTGGTGCTGCTAAAAAAAAAAAAAAAAAGGAAGAAAGCACTTAATTTTGTCTGCAGACCGAAGAAAAATTTCACTTCTTGAGGATTTGAGTTTATATATTATTAAAGGAGATCCAACCAGCTATGCATCAGCAGACCATTGTGCTGAATCTGTTGAGATCTGTCGACACTGAACGCCTTCGAAGAAATGTGCCTTGAGCGAAAGCCTGAAGAATGAAATATGACTCCGAGCTTTGAAGCAGAGACGACTCCTGTCCTGGTTGAAAATTAGTAAGTGCGTGAAGAGGAAGTCTGAGATCGTCATACAGGGAGCAATGAAACAAGATGTGATCCCAACTCTCTGGTGATCCACACGAACAGAGGTCTGTTTGTGATAAATTGAACCTAAAAAGACTCTCATTCATCGATCCATGTCCTGTCAACAGGTAGGATGAATATTTCCATAAAAGTAAAGTGGAGCCATTATCAACCCACTGCAGGATGGAAGCCTCCTCAACAATTCATGCTGAGGGAAATGGACCATAATCTGCCAGGCTGGTCCAGAGCGGGTTGGCAGATCGACCATATTCAGCAGTCAGGGGCTTGAATCCCGGTCTACTCAAAGAGCTTGCGCTACGGCACTCCCGCTCTTGACCACTCGGCTACGGAGGCCTCATGAAGAACCACAATCGAACACGTTTATCAAGGAGAAATGAAACTTGTGGTATAAATTTTCTCGTTGTTGCACCAACCGGAGCTGTATCCCATCGAGACTGATGTTAACTAACTCATTCCACAGTCTCCTTCTTTCTCTTTTAGCATCATCTTGAAGGTTGATGGTTATTCCAAGAAATTCTGTCTCAATCTGCTTTTTCAGTCTGTATAAAAATCCTCTATAAGTAACCTGCAAATCTAAAGGTAATGTTCCGGCTAGTACTTGCAGAGCTTGCGTCGAGACTGTCCTGCATGCTTTAACTAAACACCGCAAGATGGTTCTCTGCAATGAGGCGAGTACTGCTTTGAACTGTTTGAGCCGTGCCCTGTGAAACCATGCACCGGCAGCATACGTGATTAGAGGGAGGAAAACCGCATTGTAATAGATCCTTAAAGTTTTTCTGGAGAGTCTCCATTCAACACGGGACACCCTAACAATTGCACCAGTAAATCTACGTATTTTAAATGATAAGTTTGTCAAGTGAAGAATAAAATTGAGACTGGAATCAATTACCAATCCTAGGACCTTGTACTCTTTAACTATGGGGAGACGAATGTTGTTGATCTTGACCAATTGAGGACGAGAGATATCCAACTTTGATCCAAGAATCATCATCTTTGTTTTTGACAAGCTGATTTTAAGCTTATTGGCCACAGTCCAAACGTAGAGATCCCCGAGGACAAAAATTTGCGGTAGTTTCAAGATCGGCCCTAGAGTTACCATTTCCCAAGATGGTGAGATCGTCTGCATACGCTATTATTTTGACGTTATCGAAAGATCGGGAGAGCCACTGCTGTAGCAACATGTTCCATGTAAAAGGACCCAATATAGAGCCCTGTGGGCACCCTCTAGATACTGATCTTGATACTTGGCTATGTTTAGCCTTGACTATTATGGTTCTATTGGCAAAGTAATTACGGATTAAAAGGTAGAGGTGGTTGGAGCACCTAGCCGATCGCAGACGCCCCAGGACGCTCTCCCACCAAAGGGAGTCCAAGGCGCCCTCGAAGTCGATGAAAACGGCCAGGGTATATTTATATACCGAGTTTTGAACTGAAGAGACAAAGTCCACAAGAGCATCCTCGCAGGAACCTCCGTTACAGAACCCATATTGACTCCTTGAAAGCAGATCCTGTTCTACCAGTAGGGTATTCAGTCTAACGGCCATTAGTCGCTCTAGCAATTTACCCAAATTAGCCAGCAGAGCGATCGGCCTGTACCATCTAGCCTCTCCAGAAGGCTTATCCGGCTTTCTGATCAACTTAACTAGAGCGACCTTCCAAATTTCCGGAAAAGTTTCTTCCTGAAGACATCTGTTGAATAAGTTTAGAAGAACATAAGGTTTTAATTTCAAGACTCTGATAATAAAAATATTTTCTACAAAGTTAATGTTTACTTCTGAACATTAACTTTATGCGAGACAGCCTGCAGCTCATCCAACGTTAAAGGTTCGGTGGTTGTTGAGGACACATAAAATTCATTGTCTGATCGGATTTTAGAATGAACAGCTGAGTCTGAAGAGGGATCATCCAACGGAAAAAGAGCATCTAAGATTGCATTTGCAGAATCATGCCAGTTCAGTGTTTTCACGGAGTCCGCCAAAATTGAGCCAAATATATTAGAACCAGAGGTTTTTCCTCTTACAGTCTTGTATAGAAGACCCCAAGGGTTAGCATTTCCAGAGGTGTGAACGAAATTCATCCACGTTTCACGCTTTCGAGAGGCAATGGCCTTCACGTAGCTTTTCCTCAATGAAGAATACTGCTGGTAAAAACGATTAACGTCGGCTTGGGGCCAGTCTCTATGGCTTTGGTAGTACCTACGGGCTCGATGAACTTCCCTTCTTAACTGGGATAACTCCTGCGCCCACCATGAACACGTCTTCTGATTAACCCTCTTTTTCCTAGAAGGCTTATATGACGCTTTTATTATAGCATTATGAATATAGTTCACTTGATGAGAAATAGGTGTGACTTCAAAAGAAGCAAGTTTCTGTTCATCAAGGTCCAGAAGAATGGAAGAGTCAAAGGCATTCCAGTCAATATTTCTGATGGAAAATCTTATTAATTCTGGCTGTGAGAAAGTGTGTGAAGATGGAACGGCAGTATCAGGGGAAAGCATATAATAGATGACTCTGTGGTCACTGGTACCCCAGTCCGTATACACAGTCCAGTCAGTGAGCCGAAAATCGAAGTGAGAGTTTGTCATCGTTATATCTATATTACATTCTCCTGCATAACTTGAGAAAGTATGAGGGTGATTAGGATTGTTGTGAATTGAAACACAATGATTAATTATGAAGTCCTCCAAGAGAAGGCCACGTGCATATGTAGAAGAGCTGTGCCAAAAGTTTGATTTTGCGTTGACGTCCGATGAGATCAATATATTGCTATTCGGTCCCAAAGTATTTATCACAGTCTCGAGGTAAGCAAGAGAGTGATTAAAGTCCTCCGATGGAGGGCAGCAGAGAGAAATTAAGTAAAAATTCATTACGGAGTGTGTGACAAAAACGCAGATAGAGAACTGAGTGCAAAACCCATGAAGAACCGTGGTGTCTAAAGAGTCATTAAGAATTAATATACAAGATTTGGATTCTGGTCAACGGGTTGTATTATTCTCATGTTTAACGAATAACCCAGGATTTTAGACTGTGGTCCAGACTGGACGCGTGCAAAACACAATGTCAATTGTATTGACATTGTGTTTAGCGACAATATTAATACAATTTGTCGCGGCAGAAAGCCCAATCTCGTCAGCTACTGCCCGAGATCGCTGCCCGTTTATCTGCAGGTGTGTAAGAATGTGTTGTTATGTTTTTAAATATTTAATGCCGACACCTGGCAACTTCGCAGCCAGGGGACACCTGGTCGCCAACCCCCTGACTCCCAGCATTGGCCACGTGGAGACGCGCCAGCAACTACTTCTAGCTGAGACTTACTGGGGCTATCAGGCAAGCCTAGGAGCTCCAAGTTATCGAAGGAAAGGAAAAGGAATTTAGATGGAGAAGGATGGGAATAGAAAGCAAGGAAAGTAGATAGAAAGCAAGAAGATAACCCCTGAAGCAGAAGAATAACACGTGGTTAGAGTAAAGCAAAGAAGAATAGCAGTGGAGAGAAAACTATTTATCCTGCCTGTACATAAGATAACTGATCCTAAGAGTATCCCAGTCAGCTTAACTGCAATGTACATGCATACGGCTACGTTTGCACCCCATCTACTCAGCCTGAACTCACTACGTTAATTACTTGACTTCAAGAATGCAAGTCTAAAAAAAAAAAGCGAAGTACAGCCATTATTTATTTATTTATTTATTTTTTAACATATAATATACACAACAGGCATTCACCCAGTTAAAGTGTATAACAGAGCAAAGGTTGTACAAAACATAAAAATAGATGGTAGACTAATATACTTTGTACAATGGAAACGGGAAAAGTTCAATTCACAAAAATAAAAAAGATATTCATGACCTCAAGTCCAGCTCCATGAAGACTGGCAGAAAGCAGTATGCTGCAGTAGACATCATCACACACACACACACGAATTAAGGAGGACATCTTTAACCCAGAACTCATCCGTCAATCGGTCAACATACTCCAAATAGTTCTGTGAAATTGTTTCTTGTTCACAGCCATATCCAATTCAAACTTGTTCATGAGTGCCAATGTTCTTTTGAAGAAGGAGTTCCTGGATATCTTTAATCTGGAGTTACCGATGTGGAAAGTAGTCTTCTTTCTAGTAGCCACCACTGGAGCGTGAAGGTCAATATGGCACAGAAGATCCGGCAGGTAAGTTGATCCAGCGCAGATGTGGTACAACAGTTTTAAATCAAGAACAGTTCGCCGAGTTTCCAGAGATTGAAGCTTGAAGTAGGAACAGAGATTCCGGTAGAAGATTCTGTGGTAAAACATGGGGTTACGTCTGGAGAGATAGTGGATAAATTTCATCTGGAGCGATTCTATTTGCTGTATCAAGTATGCATAGTGTGGGTTCCATATAGGAGAAGCAAACTCCACTATAGGGAGTATAGTTGTCTTAAATAGGAGCACAGAGAACTGAGGATCTTGAAATCTGCACGTCTGCCGTTTAATGAAGCCAATCTGATTTTTCGCTTGGCTTAATATATTCCTAACATGTTTTTCAAACCCACATGTAGCGGTAAAAGTAACTCCCAGATCTTTAACTTCGTCAACTCTGGAAATCGGCATCTCCTTGATGTAATATTCATTAACTAAAGTCTTAGTTTTCCTCGTAACGGCAAAGGAAATAGAGCTGCACTTCATAGTATTAACCTCCAAACCATTCAAAGCAACCCAATCAGCAAAAGAGTTGAGAGCAGTCTGAAGGTTAACTGCATCATCTTGACTGCTGATAGGTGAATATAGTTTCACATCATCGGCAAACATTAGTATCTTGATTATCAACCCATTGCAGGATGGAAGCCTCCTCAACAATTCATGCTGAGGGAAATGGACCATAATCTGCCACGCTGGTCCAGTGCGGGTTGGCAGATCGACCGTATTCAGGGGCTTGAACCCCGGTCTACTCAAAGAGCGTGTGCTACTGCACTCCCGCTCCTGCCCACTCGGCTACGGAGGCCTTCTATAAAGCACTAAACATAGCTAAATAGTTAATTACTTTAACACTCAACAATAACTACCTTTTATCTTGTCATTAACCATACACAACGTGGCCAGTTCCACATAATCAGCCAACTCCAAGCCGGTAAAATCAAATGAGGTAAGTCCAGTCAGGTGCGTCCTATCATACGTCAGTCCAATTTTGACAAAATTAAAAACAATTTGGAAAGGAAAAGATGCAGCAATTAATCCAACCGCTGGATTTTATCAAGTAGATCGTTTTCTAATTATAGTGATGGTTAGGAAGAATTCGTAATAGTTTTAGGAGAATCCAAGAGGCTAAATCATCCGTCAGTTTGAGATTTCTTCCAAGAAGTTTAGGGATACATTTCGAAATCATTTGAGAGTTCTGCATTTTACAGTTAATGTACACGCGTCAAGCATTTGCTGAAAGTTTAGGATGTATCTGTAGAAGACGTACGAGAGTACATATGTTTGTCAGAGATCCAAGAAATGGAGCAGAAGCAGGGAATAATGATCCAGCCGCCATCCTTTCTGTAAATACTTATAGCCGGAATTTGGAAAACGCAAATTAGTAAAAGACTTATTTTACTAATTCGAAATAATTTAGAGGGACAAGTAAAATAAGATTGTAGTTGGAGTAATGATAAATTGCTTGAGCCCAAGCTTCCCTGCAATGGCAGTAACAAAGAGCTGAATTGACAAGGCCAAATTGAAATAATTTTGAATTTAAGGAACGAATGAAGACTATAGATCATTCTCAACCATCTTTTGGACATCCCTTTTGGTAGCAAAATTTCCAACGTGAATATTACAATTCTATGATTATTATAGATTATTATTGGTCTATGTATGTTTATTGATCTGTTTGTTAGAGTTTCACTGGTTTCTAGCTTAAAAAAGTAGTTGATTTTTATATTTTTACATTAATAACAATCCTTCTCTTCGTTAATTAGATCACTTAAGCTTGGTAGAAATGTGTTTCTTCATTCTGTAGCAGAATAATTTCAGAATTTATATATTTTTTCTATCAATATAGATTATGGATTCTAAAAATCACAGTTAATATCACAGTTATTATTCGCATTAAAAATCACGGATAACGAGAATGATATAACGAACGAGAAATTTCAAATCAATTGTCACCTTCTAATACTTATATATAAAAATATTTTATATAAAACGTACTGATAACTAAAATTAGATTTAAAAATTTTGAAATATTATGAGGTCTAATTTAAGATTAATTGACAATATTGAATTCAAAACAAAAACACCTATAAAAATTATACAAAAAATATTAGAAAATAAAAATCAGCATTAATAACATAAGTTGATAGTTCGTTTTCGAATTGTGGATGTACTCAGATGTTACGCCATAATTTAGATATGTGTAATTAACCAATCTTATTCTACGTGGAGTAATTAATACATATTTTATTTAAGCATAGCCTAAATTTAAATTTTGAAAAAAATATAGACTATATTTGTAAATAAGGGAAGGGCCACCACCTCCAACCCACCGCTATTTTTTAAACTTGAAACAAACTCTATGAATAGTATCCATCAATCGAGCCACATTTCCAAAAATAGCCAGTGCTCGACTATGAATACAAATAATAATCGTGGTGTGAGTGCATTGACCCACAGCTGTCGGGTCTGCACATCACCTTCTCTAAGCAATCATAGGAGTTGCCAGCTAATATGGAAATGCCTCTAGATATCTGTGCCATACTATCCCTAGACCTTATTATTTACTACTTTAAGTCTGATTATTTGCAATCTAATTAGCATATTCAGGATGGAGGTACAAGACACCAATACCAATTTCTCTGCTTGTCGATGACCTGAAAATTATTAACAGAACCGTGTATTATCTGACACGGTCCCGATTGAGAATAACGAAATCTCTTAATCTAAAATAAGGCACGTATCAGCTAAATCCATCCATTCAGACTGCCCCCAGAGTAAGTGCCACCCATTGATCGACACATCCAATCTTCAATTAGGATATACCAACACCAAATCACCGCCTTCCATCTGATTCCCGCCACTTCCATGCTCGACCGTAAATCCAAACCTACCACTCCCGCCTTATAATTGATTATTGATATGTTGGGCCATCCCTTGATGGCCCAACATATCAATTACTCCTCGTTTCACAGGAGCTGACCAGCAAGTACAGGAATGTAATGTTACATCTCTATCTCTCTCTCTCCGTTTCTTTACAATGGGAGAAAATGAATGAATCGCAGAATTGTGTAAACTAATCCACAGTTCTTCTCTGCTCTCTCCTCCATCCGAATGAAATCAGGTAACCTCCCTGATTTCATTGATCTTCCAGTGATACAGAAGCAATTATTAATATTAATAATGTAATGTCTGCTTTAATTGTTGACTGTTGAACACAATGAGCTGAAGGAATTGTGTTTCTGGAATATCTCTCTCCCTTCATCACCAATAACTTGTGTTATATCACCTGGATTGTATTGTGGCGCTAACCGCAACGTTACTTCAACTTCCCCGTGGTGCAACAGAATTCTGAAAAATGGTCAAATTGTGTGTTATGTTATGTTTGTGTAGTGTGTGCTGTTGTGTTGTTTAGTTGTTTCTGACCACCTTGCCCGCGCTTATTGAGCAACCCTACAAGAATCGCCACAACATGTACACAGCCTACATCGATTACCGCAAGGATTTCGACTCCGTGCTTCATAGCTGGCTTACGATAGTGACAGACTTCCTAGGAGAAACGATGGCGAAATGGAGTACCACCATTAAAGTCGAAAACAGCACAAACAGGCCAATCCCCATCAGGAGAGGAATCTTTCACGGAGATGCCCTGAGCCGACTGTGGTTATATCTAGTACTTCATCCGCTATCCACCATGCTCAATAACAGCAAGTACGGATATAACCACAAAGAAGAAAGGAAAAACCTCTACACACTCACCTACCTGATGTATATGGATGACATCAAGATGTACGCGGGAAACGAGAAGCACGTCCAGCAACTACTCCAGATCACCGAAGAATTTAGCAATGATATTAGCATGGGATTTGGTCTAGACAAATGCAAGACCCACGGATTGCACCAGGGAAAATTAGTCAACCGAAACTACTAGTTGCAGACTGGTAAAGAGATAGAAGTCATGGCAGAGGGAGAGGCCTACAAATACTTGGGGATGAGGCAGACTCAGCAGTTACAGTACAAGAAAATTAAGGACAGCCCAATGGAAAAATACCATCAGCGACACAGAAGCCTGCTGATAGCAAAGCTGAACTGAAGGAACACAGTTAAAGCCGTAAACACCTATGCTGCTCCATTGCTAACATACTCCTTCGGGGTCATGGATTGGACTAACGCCGAGCTGGTGGATATCATGCCAAAGACAAGGACAGTGATGACTAAGAGCCGCCAACACCACCCGAAATCTGCCATGGAGAGACTGACAATTTTCCGGGAAGAAGGAGAAAAGGGCCTGATAGACCTCATTGAGCAACAGAAGACAGCGGTAGTTAACTTAAAGGATTAATTTCATAAACACACAGCAGCACTCCACCAGGCCATAAGGAAGATAGGCAATCTGTATATCCCACTCAACATAAGCGAGGAGCCCTCCCAACCAGGAGGCAAAAAACAATGCTAGAAAGATGGGAAAAGAAGATGCTCCATGGCAGATACTACAATGATCTCCATTAAGACCACACAGATAAAATTGCTTCCAACGCATGGCTTACGAGCGGGACGCTGTTCGCCGAGGCTGAAGGATTCATGATGGTCATCCAAGACCAGGTAATTAACACCTGAAACTAAAGAAAATACATAGCCAATGAGCCCGGAATGTCCGATGGCACATGTCGACGATTCCACCTGGTCTCAGAAACGATCCAACACAGCGCCACTGGATGCAAGGTGATCACCCAGACTGAGTACACTCATAGACACGACCAGGTACCCCTGATAATACATCAGAAGCTATCAAGGAAATACCGGTTGATCGAAGAAAGTAATAGAGAATACGTAACCATTGTGGAGAAGAAGGAAAAGTCTACCTATCTGATTGACATAGCGGTACCTAACACTGGCACCCTGCAGAAAACCTATGGGGATAAACTCAGGAAGTACACGAACCTAAGACTGGAGATCAAAGAGATGTGGCATATGCAACAAGTGACAACCATACCGGTCATCTTGTCAACCGCAGGTATGGTGCCAAAGACCCTACATAACACATCACCACGGGAGACCTATTGCCTAACAGCAATAGATCTCCCAGGGAACACCTACAAGAAACTCCAGAAAGTCGCAATCCTGAACACCTGTAGGATAGTCAGAGTTCCTCGACCAACAGTAACACCAGAAAACAATGACCACCCTGTGTACTTAGTAGCAACACTCGTCACGAGGTGGAACCCCCAATCAGGGAGAAATAATAATAATAATGGAATACAATACAATGATAAATATATAATTATTAATAATAATAATATACAATATTTTCTCTTTCTATTCTATTATTAAAAAGGTAATATTTGCATTAATATCGTGTCATTCACCTTTGTATTGATACCCTTACTTTCTCGCGAGCAATACAAAATTATGATCCCAATGTAGATCGATGAACCTACCTTGTAGGCTTCAAGATTAAGGTGCAGTTTCGTAGGAATGTGGCCATGTATCTTATGTAGGCCGGCCCAAACGTAGTTCAACACCGCCTAGTCAAACTGTGATGATATACGTAAAGAACTTTATATAATGAACAGAAATGAGGGTGTTCCTGTGTTTGTACAGTGTGTTCTTTCTGACCTACTGAATTTGATACTGGGAATTAGCGATCACCAGATAGGCTGATTAATGGTACCCGTCCACGCCACGAGGAGATGGACCACAATTATGTCCACCTAATGTCCTTCTTGGACAAAATCCTGCACCCGCAGGCAATAATATAAGTTCTATGGGTGCGAACATTCCTGTACCATTGCGACCCAGCCCAATCAATGATATTAGCAAAAGATGCTGCTCCTGGACAGCAGCGAAAAGGTGAATCCAAAAGACAATTGATAAATTGTCTTCTGGAAATAAAAAATAAAAATAAAACAATAAGGAAAACGAGTAAAATGAATCTAGAAAAAATAAGGAGAAAATAAAAATAAATTAATAAAATAAAAATAAGATGAATAGAATAAAAATAAAATCCTACACCCACAGAGAGAAGCACAGATACCGGTGGGTGCCTGCAATCCAGTCCCAAATGAGAATCAATCCTGATGACCAGCAACGGTCCACCCTCTTGAAAATTCAAAAGGCAACAAAAAAAAAAAAAAAACAGTTAGTGCTTCCCGAAGTCCAAATAGTCAGCTAAGTCTGATCCAGTAAAATCAAATGAAGTAAGTTTAGTCAGTAGCGTCTTAACGTAAGTCAGCCCACGTAAGACAAAATTAAAACGACTTTTGATTGAAAAAGATCAAGCAATTAGTCCAATCAGATGGGTTTCGTCAGGTAGGCCTATTTTATAATTATAATAATAGTGATGCGTATGGAGAATCTGTAAGTAATATTTTTAGCAGAATGCAAGAGTCGAAATCATCCATCAGATTGAGATCTCTTCCCTGAAGTTTCGGGATGTGTTTCGAAATAAGGTGCGAGTTCTGTCTGCATTTTAGCATACCCATGGATATTTTTCTCGAATTGCAAGTTAACATGTTACAGTTAACGAACACTTAAAATACTGGTTGAGAGTTTTAGAAGCAGAAGCAGGAGGTTGTCCTGCCATTTTCTTTTTGTAAATACTTCTAGTACGAAATTTTGGAATACCTGAAAACAGTCTCCATTTATTTCAGCAAAATTAGTAAAATAAGATTTTAATTTTGATCTTAGTTCGTTGTAGTTGGAGTCATGTTAATTTACGTGAGCCTAAGTTCCGCCGGGCCCTCAGGAACAAACCTGAACTAACAAGGGCCAACTGGAATAATTTTGAATTTATGGAACCGTGACTGGTGATTAAGGATGAAGAGGAAAGACAAGGAAGAACCATCTTTTAACATCCCTTTTGGTAGCAAAGGTAACCTTTGGTATAAAATTTTGTATAACGATTCAAATGGTTTCCCCTCTGGTTTGCCAGATGTTTATCAATTTTATCCATATTCTGATGTTTTGTTGTTGTTGTTTGACATTTGCGTCTAGAGCACAAGTCAGGCTGAGAATTTCACTGGCGTTTGTGTTTTATTCTGAACAGAGCCCTTTGTACACGTGATGACCTTATTTTGAAGGCCCAGGTTTGAAAAGTAGTAGACATATTTGAAGTGCTATTAATTTATTTTTAAATTTGATTGCCCTGTGAAACTAGGTACACGAGGCGTGCGTGGCCATAGGGACATAAACATCATTTTAGTATAGGGAAACGGTGTTCCTATATAACGTCCATTCAATGTGATGACTTTCCGCTGAAAGGCACCACTTTGGTCTTTGAAAGAAATGTAATCAACTCATTAGTAATTGCTCAAGCAAGAGGTAAGAAAGGACTCGAGATTCGAGCAAAGTTTGCCTACAAAGATGCGAGTCAAGTAGTCAGCATATATCATTGCATGTGTTTTATCAAAACTGTGAAGAAACCAATTGGCTAGAATTATATCCCATCTGTGTTAAAAGAAACTTCTAATTACGTGGAACAATTGTCGAGAGCCATTGGCCTTGAGATATCTCTCGAGGGATCTTCCAAACAAAACTGCCTTAACCTTGCAAATGAAAAAATTCTATGTACTATTTCCCATATTAATAATGCGATTTTATTCTTATTATTACCCTGTGTTATTCATAGACAGTCCAATCCTCGAACTGAATCTTTTTTCAGACGTGCACCATCTACATAAAGAAATAATCCACTTATCGGCAGATTTTCCTTGGAACCATGCGCTTCAGTCGTTCCATAGTCGTTCACTTTTTGCGTTCATTTCTTTTAGCCTCTGGAAATTTTCTTAATAGTTAATAAAGCGTAAGTAGGCGCTTTATATCTTTACTAATTTTAATAGAATTCAAATTCAATTCGTAAACCTGATCACAATGACCGGTTCTTACTACATATCGTATACTGAACGGTATTTTGTTAAGGAGTGTCCGTCGTAAAGTGATTTCATCGTACAGCGAATCTTTCGTAAAGCGGGGTAAGCTGTAGTGAGCGTTGTAAGGCGTACGGCACACGTACACGTGCAATGCGTCCGTGGATTGACAAAAAATCGCCATAAAATTCAACACGATAAGATTCATCTCCTCCCCCACCATTGTACCACTTCTTACCAGGCACGAGGACGCATAACCCAATCAGTACCCCGACTGATTGCGTCATGCTATTTGTTTCGTCATTCTCCATTGTATTTAATGAAAAAGGGAAAAGAAGATTATAGTTCAACATGTGGAAGACTAACAGTGAGCGTTGTAAGGCGTATAGAGGACTTATACGCGCAATGCGACCCCCGAAATCACCTCCGTTGAATACACAGGAGAGATCTAAGCTATTTCGAGAGCAGAAGAAATTACAGCGTGCAATGGAGTTGAACAAAGAAGCCGGAGAAGATTCATCCACATCTTCAGAGCCTTACATCTCCCCAGAAATGTTAGAAGTGAATTTGGGAGAAGGAGCCATGGAAGCTGATACTGCAAATGAAAACGATGAAAAGTCCTCGACGCCCAGTTGAAAACCAAAAACGAAGAAGCCAAAACCGACTGCCAGAAGTCCTCCATCTTATCGTTCAACACGTAGCGGACGTAATACACAGCAACAGAATTTTAAGAAACACCGAAGCATCTACGCACAGTTTAAACGTACATTCCTTCATAATGATTTCGGATCGGTCTGATCCATGTGTGATCGGCTTTGGTTCAAGAAGGATGTGAAGATTGTAGCAGCTCGAGATCATGCTCTTCTTCAAACAGCATTTCCAAATGAGGATGTAAGTCAAATGTCGGCCTGTAAGAGCTGTCGTGGCTCGTTCAAGAACAAAGTGATTTCTGCCTTATCTGGCTTAATTCCCAAATCAGTATATTGTGATCACTGTCACCCAATGGTTCTTTTATCTGCAAATTCTTATTGCATGAATAATCACTGCTGACAATCAGATCAAGAGTATTACTCTCTCTTGTTCCCTCTGTAACATGTTGCTGAAAAAACAATCATCCAATAAATCGAAAAAAAGTCTTGCTATTCTGCAAGTGACCAACCGATAAGTTCCATTCAATATCAGGGGAGTGTAAATCCCCCATTATAAGATATTGTGGATTTATTGGCCAACTCTATTTTTCTGTACAGTTGTTCGTTTAACTCATCAGAGGCATTAGGCCTATAACACATTCCTACCTATCACACCAAATTGACTGATCATTAGGCCTATCACACCAAATTGACTTAAAACTGCCAATTTGGTGTGACCTAAACTGTCAGTCTCTACCACCCACACGGGTGGTAGAGGCTGACAGTTTAGGGAAATTCAAGGGTCACCTGGATAATTTACCTACGGGAGGAGGGAAACGCTTAGGTTGTCTATTTCCTTCTATTATTTATTAATTACTATTATTTTATTTTATTACAGATACATACACAACAAACATATCATCTAAATTTAATTATATAAATTTATTATTATATAAAATTTATTCTATATATAATAATATACAATTATTAAATAAAATTTATTTATTTATTTTATAGATAATATATAATATATATAATAATAATAAATTTTATATAAAATTTATTATATAAAATTTGTAGATCGATGACCCTACCTTGTAGGCTTCAAGATCAAGGTGGAGTTTCCAAGGAATGTGGACATGTGTCTTATGTAGAGCTTTCCTAAACTTTAGTTCAACTCCGCCTTGTTACACTGTGATGAAAAACAGAACTCTGTATAATGGCCAGAATGTGTGTGGTGCTATGTTTGTGCTGTGTGTGTGTTGTTTAGTTGTTTCTGGCCACTTTGCTACTGGGAAGCAGCGACCACCAGGAAGGCTGCTTCTTAGTACCCGTCCACGCCACGAGGAGGCAGGCCACAACTATGTACGCGCAATGTCCTTTATGGAGTAAATCCTGCACCCGCAGGCAGTAGTGCCAGTTCTATGGATGCCAGAGTCCTGTAACATTGAGGATTTTTTTTTTTTTTTTTTTGGTAATTGTTGGCGCATAGGCTTCTGTGGCCATAATGCACCTCCCAAGGTTTTTGCAGTACTTTGATCCAGGCCCGAGGCGAGAATCGAACCCGAGACCTTTGGGTTACCAAGTAAGCACTTTACCCACCCGGCCAGCCCGGTCGGCACCATTGAGGACCAACCCAAACAATGGTACCAGCAAATGATGCTGCCCCTGCAGAAGAGAGAAAATGCAGATCCAAAAATCAATAAATAATAATGATAAAAATATAATAATATAATAAGAATAATAAGTAAAATAAATACAGGAAAAATAAGTAGAATAGAATAAAAATAAATAGAATAAAAAGGAAATAAATAAAATAAAAATAAAATACATAGGATAAAAATCGAATAAAAAATAAAATTAAAAAATCTCTCGCCCACAGAGAGAAACGTAGACACCAGTGGGAGCATGCAATCTTGTATCAATCCCGTGCTAAGAATTCAGGCCCAATCCTTAGGATTGGGATTGGTACGGGATTTCTAGCATGAATTTTCGGAATATCTGAAAAGAGTCTTCGATGGTCTTCGTAGCAACTACTCCTCGGCTCACAGGGGCTCAGGTTAATATGGGAATGAGATGCGACATGATATCTCCGTGCTGCTTTTCATGATGCAACACCGGGAATGAGTCAGCAATATTCTTAAAGCAGAACATTGCCGGTTATTATATTAATAATTTATAAATTCTTATTTAACTGTATGTTGGCATATTTTGCATGTAGCTTCACGAATAGGGGCAAACACAGCCTTCTAATATCTTTGGTGAAATCATAAAGTAGTAAATTACAGTAAATTGTCTGGTAGTAGCAAACGCAACGAAATCTGTTCGATTTACTGTAGAAGTCAAAAGTTCCTCTTATCAGATGCAATGAGGACTGGTTTTCTGTACCTTTCTAAATATAAACAATTTTTTACTTAGTATGGGTTTTGAAATTATTTTTACGGCTTTCACAGGTTATTGAGAATGTGTGACTGTTAATATGGAATTGCAATGCTGCGGTAGTGCAATTCCAATGCGCCTCGTTATGAAGGCAAAGTTTGTTTTTTCTGCTCTGCATTATAAAGACTATTGCATTAAAACTGCGAAGCTTGGAATTGTATTTGTTCGTAATTCAAATTTTAATTTCTTCTTCTCTATCTTACAAGTCAGAGGTAATGAAATTTAAATGGGAGATTAAAATTTTTGGAGATGTCAGTTATTTAAAAGTAGTGCAATACCACTGCAACTCGTTTCGAAAGCAAAGTTTCTTCAGGCGTGAGCACAATACCCTTGCATTAACTCCATAAAAGTTGCATTATATTTGTTCTCAATTCAAGTTTTACTTGTTTTTAGACTGTATGTGATTATTTAATAATAATAAAAGAAAGAAGACGTACCTGAAAAGGCTATTTTCTTTCTAACGTTCCTTGACGTCCCAGTTATCATCCCTCCAATGATGATTTGTTACCTCTCCAAGCCTCAGGGATATCATTCCTGTAATTCGCAACCAACAACTTCAGCATATAACTGATGCTAACCATCCGCGATGATCTTTGTAGCAATTACTCCTGGATTCACGGGGACGACCAGCTGGGAATGAGATGCGATATAATATCTCTACCTTGCTTTTCATGGTGGGACAGCTTCGGCAATATTCTCTAACAATCCACAGTCCTTGTCTACCTCCTCTAACTGAATGATGTGAGATGGCATTCCCCTCTGTTGCGTACCTGAGATAACAATGGAAATTCGTTGAAGGATAAAGTATTTTTATTTGATCTTCGGGAGATTCTGAAAGTATTTTTGATAATAATTACATTATTATTATTTACCACTTGCCCTAATTGTTGACCACTGTCTAAACTGAGCTGAAGGAAGCGCTCAATGGAGTTATTGGATGTGAGCTACCACACGATATACGAAATAAGTTTTAAAAGTTGTAGTATAGATAAAGGTATTGTTGAAAGTGATGCAGTACATGGGCAACTCATTACAAATGAATGCTTGTTCTATAGTAAGAATTAAGATCCCATCATCATGCATAGCTATTAAATCCTGATGGATGCAAAAACAAATGAAAGGACGAGATAGGTTATATAAATGTCTACGATGTAAATATTTGAGAGGTGTTTGTACGAATCTTTATTCAAATGGGGTGTCGTATTTTAACGTTGATTGTATCTTGATGATTCTCATCAAGACAATGGGATCTGCCAACATCCATTGGAATTGATTGTTCCTCCAGTGAATGCGGCGTTTTTACCTGCCACTTTCGTTTGTCAGTACTTATATTGTTGTGGCCAGCCTCTTCGTGGCGTGTACGGATACTAGGGGGGGGGGGAGCAAGCCATGATGGTGATTGCTGCTCCATAGCAGCTAAATGGCCAGAAACAACAGAACAGGACACACGCTTTGCAGACATCACAGTATATTCATATCTGGCTGTTTTACAGAGTTGTGTATTGATCACAGTGTACCATGGCGAAGTTGAACTAACGTTTAGGTGGTGCCGTTCATAAGAAAAATTACATGTCCACAAAACATGTGTGAGCCAAATCGTCCATGTACTACACAAAAATTGAATGGTGGATCAAAAAAAAAAAATACAATTATATACACATTTCCGTTCACATCATCCGGGGCATGTGTGCTTGTGTCTGTTTACATGTATCATGGTGGCTCCAAGGCAATAACCCATCTCCACCTTTGTTCCCTGTGATGGCGTAGAAACTCTAGGCCACTTCGACACCACGGAGCAGCCAACACCTGGGCAGTTGCCGCCTGGTGCCCATCCCTAGGCACGATGAAACCGACCTGGCTATTATTCTATATGTGCTTATGTGCACAAAATCCCGCACCCACCAGATCTTCTTCAGATGATCTTTTGACGGTACGCATATTACTGAGGCCAGCCTCCTCGTGGCATGGACAGATATTAGGGAGCAGCCATCCTGGTGATTGCTGCTCTATTGCAGAAATCTGTTTCTCCTGTCCAAACATGGAGAGGCAAATGTACAGTCAAGTCCAAATCAAATCAGGTAAGTCTATCCAGATGCATCCTATCGTAAGTCAGCCCAATTATGACAAAATTAAAACCAATTTAGATAAGAGAAGATCCAGCAATTATTCCAACCAGGCGGATGTTGATATTTAGGTTTATTTCATAACTATAATAACAGTGATCGGTACAAAGAATTCGTGAGTAATATTTTTATGGGAATCATCATCACCATCAGCCATTTCCAATCCACTGCAAGATGAAGGCCTCTAATGCAACTTTCCAGTTCCTTCTGTTTTGAGCACTGGCCATCCATTTACCACCCACAAACTCATGAATTTCATCTATCCATCTCCGCCTTTGTCTTCCAGGTTTTCTTCTAGCTCCTCTTGGGAACCATTCTATTATTCTCTTAGTCCATCTGTCATCGTGTCTTCGAGCTATCTGTCCTGCCCAAGAGCATTTTAGTTCTTTGGTTTTGATAAGAATCCCCTTTACTTGAGTTTGCTGCCTAATCCATTTTTTTTTTCTTATCTAACAGTCTGATTCCTGATATAATTCGCTCCATTCTTCGCTGTGTAGTTCTCAGCTTTTCTTCCATTCTTTTGGTGAGTGCCCAAGTTTCACTTTCGTAAGTCACGGTGGGGAGTATACGTTGGTTCATTATTTTACGTTTAAGACAAACTAGGATATTGCTCTTCAGTATGTGACTATATTTCCTGAATGCTATCCATCCAAAATTTATTCTTCTCTTGACTTCCTGCCATTTATCATTATTATAGCTAATAACTTGTCCCAGATAAGTGTATGACTCCACCTTTTCAATTACTGCTCCTTCAATCATTATTTCCCTTTCTGTGGCATACTTGTTCATCCTTACTTTTTAAGAGGATGCATAAGCTGAAATCATCTGACAGTTCGAGATTTTTTTTTTTCATGAGGTTTCGGATGTGTTCGAAATCAGCTGCTAGTTCTGCGTTCTAGGCACATACACGTGGGTATGTTCCTAGAATGCAGAACTGTCAGATGATTTAAGCTTATGCATTCCCTTAAAATGTTTAAGAGGTAGCCGTAGAAGACGCGCATATATTTGTCAGAGATTCAAGACTTGGAGAAGAAACAAGGAGTGATCCAGCCATCAGCTGGCTCCTTAGCTCGAATTTTTGGAATACCTAGGAAAAGAGTTTCCTATGTAACGTCTGTTTGGTGTTGGCGTTTCTGATCAGAGCTACCATATACGTTTTGATATTTACAGTCAGATGGGTGACGTGAACATCAAATTTAACTGTTTATCAACAATTATCCAAGGTATTCCAAGTTGCCGAACCATTGGGATGAAACTCCCATTCATTTTAATAAGCAGAGTCCTCCATAGCCAAATTTCATTTTTTCGCTGCAAGTCATCATCTTTGTCTTTGAAGGAGAGATATTCAGCTCATTACTATCTTTTTTTGTCTTTTTTTTATGTAAACCCAAAACACGAGAGGTATTAGAATCTATAATATTTAGTACCGTGCTTGGGTTGGAGGTAGAGAAGACAAAAGAAGATATTTGTTGACGTTGTACTTGAACTTCAATAGACTGTAATTTTCAGGAAATACGTACGGAGGTTGTTCCAGAAAACGGCAGTTGAATGAATAAAAGATGAAGATGAAAAGTTGGTTCTGTGAGTTGGGAGTTGAACAGTAAACGGATGTTGGCTGGTGGCGGCACGTGT
Organism: Mastigoproctus giganteus; assembly: GCF_048544385.1. NCBI lineage: Eukaryota > Metazoa > Arthropoda > Arachnida > Uropygi > Thelyphonidae > Mastigoproctus > Mastigoproctus giganteus. Next base: position 38,318,145 of record NC_143577.1, read on the forward strand.
TTGGACTGTTTTGAAAGAGAGAGCGGGAATTATAGAAGCTAATTCAGAAGAACAGTGCCCATGGAAGTATCTGTAGAAGAGGCATGCAGCAGAAACAGTGCGTCTATGAGACAGCGAGTGGAGAGACTCTGTTAGAGATGAGTCATTAATTAACCTAACTGTCCTCTTCTGAATTGGATCAAGAAGCCTGAGAGAGGGTTTTGGGGGCAACATCCCAGATGTGGGAACAATATTCCATGGCATTTAAGGAATTGGTAGCACATTTTCGAGAAGTTGAAGCTGATTGAGCAGGACAAGGTTTCTCAAAATGGAAAGTGGAATGCAATGTGCTATCATCGGCAAAACTATGGATAGGATTTCCAGTCAATGGAAGAAGGTCATTGATATACAAGAGGAAAAGAGTGGGGGAAAGAACTGAACCTTGGGGGACACCGGCATTAGTGGAGAAGTTAGAAGACAGAGAGCCATCTACCATCACCCTCAATGAGCGTTCAGAGAGAAAACTGAATAACCAATTACTAAAAACAGTTGGCAAACCATAAGATGGAAGCTTGTTTAGAAGAACTTTAGGCCAAACACGATCGAAAGCCTTGGAGATGTCAAGAGCAACTACTTGTGTTTCACCGAACATTTCCAGAATATCATAACATAAGCCAGAATATCACCAGTGGATCGACACTGACGGAATCCATAGTGGCGATCGTTGATCATACGGAAGGTTTCTAGGTAGTTTAAGAGTTGGTGGTTAATTGTTTTCTTCCTTTCTTTTGAAAGAGTAGAAGTAATTGCAATGGGACGATAATTGGATGGGAGGGATTTGTCACCCTTTTTAGGAACTGGCTGGATATGAGCAAATTTCCAAGCAGAAGGAAAAATATCTTTGGAATAAGAAAGTGAAAAAAGGCGGCAAAGAACATGAGTAACTTCAGGAGCACAGATTTTGAGAACAAGTGGAGAAATACTATCGGGACCTGGAGCTTTCTTAGCATCAAGATTCGTCAAAATCCTTCTGATATCCTTTTGACGGAAGACCACAGGAGCCATTGAATGGAGCGTGTTGGGAATGGTGGGAGGTATTTTACCAAGATAATTAATACATGAGTTGGAAGAAAAATGGAATGCTAGCAGGTCAGCTTTATTCTTGTCTGAAGTGACAACCGGACCATCTGGTTTGGACAGAGGTGGGAGCAGAGATGGGCAAAAGTTGTGGCCAATAGCTTTGGCAAGAGACCAGAATACTCGGCACCATTCGGGCACGAAGCAAGTTTTCTACTCTTAGCCTGTTCAAAATATAGTTTGGACTGATTAATAACTGCTTTACAATTGTTGCGAGCTTTGGTGCAGGCAGAAAATGAAACTGGTGAATTAGAAACAAGCCAATTACAATATGCAACATTCTTCTCTTGAACAGCCTTAGCACATTTATTGGAAAACCAAGGTTTAGATAAAGGACCAGATTTTAAAGTGGAGTGTGGAATAAAGGATTCCATTCCTGCAAGAATAATTTCACTGACACGATCTGAGCAAACGTTGACATCAGAACTTTTGAAACAGTAATCCGACCAAGGAAAAGAAGAAAAGAAGTCTCGCAGGTCATTCCATTTTGCATTCTTGTAATGCAAAGAACACGAGGTTGGGAATAGCCGTGAGGTAAAGGTTCCATTGGAGAAGAGACAATCAATAAGTTGTGATCTGAAGTGCCTAAAGGACCCCTCACTTTGACCGTGTACTTAGAAGGATTGTTTGTGAGAAAAAGATCAAGCATGTTGGCTGTATGGTTAGGATTGTCCGGTATTCTTGTGGGTAACTGTGCAAGGTCATTAGTAATTGCAAAAGCCTCAGCATCTCGACCAGCTGGGTCGGCGTGACTAGAAAGCGGAAGCCAGCGTGACTAGAAAGCGGAAGTGAACATTAAAATCACCAAGGAAAATTACCTCACTGTTAGGAAAGTTGGACTGGAGAAAGTCAAGTTGCAAAGAGAGGAAGTCAAAGAGCTCCAAGTGATTAGTGGAGTTGGGAGAACGGTAGAGACAACAGATGAATTTGATACAATGAGGTAGTGAGATTTTAAGCCAAAGAAGATCGAAGAGAGGAGATTCCAAATTATGAAGTCTCTGACAGGGAATATCAGAACAGACATATGCACAAGTACCACCTTTAAGGAAAAAGTAATCATACAGCGAATAATTTGGGCAACTGAGATGAGCAGTAGTTGAATCAACCGATAACTGAGATTCTGTCAGAAAACGTACATGGGGTTTGGCACACTGCAAGTGTAAATGGACATCGTTGAGATTAGAATTGAGACCATGTATATTTGTGAAATGAACTAGGAAGTGTTTGGAAGGTTTATATCTTTTTGCAGATACGCTTACTCTATTACTTTGACAATTCATGGTGTATTCCATAGTAATAAAAAGTGGGGAGGATATATGTTGTATGAAGTAATGAAATTTTTCGATATGGTGTACACATGGTAAGAATATATCCAGATCCTTGACATAACGTGGCCTCTACAATGGCAACCTCTACTCTGCCAGATAGTGACTGGAGGGAGTCCAGTCACTATCTAGCAGAGTAGAGGTAGCAAGATTATACACTAGCTGGTCCGGAAGCCCCCTAGGGAGTTACCAATAGGTTCGGTCCGGTGTACTAACTAGCGGCCGGCCTGCGAACACCGTTTTATTGGTTCACCCTCAAAATGTAAGGAATATTGGATCTCGCTACGACGTTCATCATAACCCCAAAAGTCATCAGTCATACTGCATGATGGAAGAGATAGGGAAGGGTTGACCAGAACTTAGCTCTAGAGACTAAACATGGGATCCACCAGTGCAACCCCCAATAAGCAAAGTTGTGGTATTTCACCGGTTGATGAGAGTCATCTACCACCTAGTACTGCCTGGTAACATAAAGGGGCGGCATTGCTCGATGTGGTGTGGGCGCCAAACGTCGGCCACTGCTTCCGTTGTTTAACACTTGGGTGGTCACCCACCATGTACGTGTGCATGGAGGTTATACCCAAGATTACTAACAGTCCCACCATCGTGAAGGTGTAAGCAGAGGATTTGGCTGTCACAGACCGGCCGGAGTTCGCCGAAATTGGGTCCATTTGATTGAGTGTCACCCGAACATCAGTTCCATCAGCGTTTTAGACTCCCAGGTAGCTAGTACAGATTGTCTGGTATATCTCAGAGAATGTCTGTGACAACCTCAAGGACCAGTCTGCATTGTTGATAGAAAGGAGGATCGAAATTAATCAAAGTTTAAGTCAAGTTTCTACATATGATGTTTGCAGCACATTATTTCAAAGCGAAAATAACTTTTTTGGGAAAGGTCATATGCACAACCAAAGAAATTTATTTACATAGAACTATGTTTAAACATCCTGAAAATGTTTGTCTTCTATTCCCTACCAATAAAAAAAAGAAATAAAAACAGGTCCTCCATGTAATGCTTTTCAGTATCACACTTTAATTCCAATTAATTAAAGTTTAAATGTCACAGGGACCACCTCCGCCATCCGCCACTGAACTATAAAAATTAAAATAATCCGTGTTATAGTACCTATCGATTGAGCCATATTTCAAAAATAGCCAAGGTCGACTATGAATACCAATAATCCCTCCAGGCGTGAGGCATGGACCCACAGCTGCAGGGTCTACACATCACGTTCTCTAACCAAATATAGGAGCTACCAACTGATATGGCAATGTTTTGCTACATATCCTTGCCATACTGTTCTTAATCCTTATTATTTACTACTTTAAGTCTGATTATTTGCAAGAAAATTAACATATTCTAAACGGAAGTACAAGTCGCAATACCAATCTCTCTGGTTCTTGATGACCTCAAGAATTATGAATTAATAGAACGGTGTGTTATCTGACACGGTTCCCATCGAGCATAACGAGATCTCTTAATCCAAAATCAGGCCCGCATCTGCTAAAACTGCAAACACGTTCGAATCAGAAATCCATCCATTCAGAAAGCCCACAGCAAGTGCCACCCATTCGTGTATACTCACAATCTTCAATTATGATCTACACACACCACTCTGCGGCCTTCTATATCCTCCATCATTGCCTGACTCGACCGTGATTCCCAACCTACCATTCCCTGACTTATAATGGGTAGGACCATCCCCTGATGGCCCCCATATCAATTACTCCTCGTTTCACAGAGCGACCAGCTAGTATGGGAATGTAATGGTGCTTATCTCTCTTCTGTTTTTCATGGTGGGACAGCCTGAGTGAATATAAATATTCTCTGAAATTATCCATACTTCTAGTCTGCGCTCTCGTCCATGCGAATGAAATCAGGAAACCACCCTTCTTTATATATCTGAGATGTAAATCTAAAAATGGATATGTTGAGAGATAAACGTGTTCCTATTTGATTTTCCGGTGATACAGCTATTGTTAATAGTAATACAGCAAATTACAATTTTACTACCTATTGAAATTCACACCTTCCGAGACAAAGTCCAATTTAAAAAAAAAAAGAAAGATAAAAAAGGAAAAAAGAAGATCAAGGGTGATTGATAGTCGAAGAATTAGAGTCAAAGCTGGGAGAAAGATGGAAGGATGAAGAAAGAAGGCGTCCTCCAGATGACAAAGGCAGGGAGGAATGAAGGATTAGACACTGCTGTTCCGGAAAGTCTACCCGAGCCCAGGGACAGTAAACGTTTGCAAGGCAGAGGAATTCCATAAGAAGGAGTCAGCAGGTCGTGCTGGTCATTGGAGGGATCAGTTGTCTTGATTGTCATCTGTCTGTTATGTTTTTTGTTTGACGGTTGGCTCGTCTAATTTCAAAGACTGATTTTGCAAACTCAGTAAAGGCAAGGTAGCACCGCTCATCCTGCAGTAAGAGGTACTCATTATGCTGTGGGTTCTCCTGTATTTCAGTTATTAAGCTGAGTCACCAGTCTTCGTACATAGGACAAGAGTATAAAATGTTTTCCCAACTTTCATCATCACCACATGTACATAGAGAGCCATTTGCGATCCCCAGAATAATCAGTTTGAGCTTGAAATGAATTACCCGGTAATTATACCATTTCCAGAGTTTTCCCGACTGTCTTGCCAGATACTGATAAGTTTTTCGGTGATTTCATTTTTTCATGCCGGGGATCATTTGTGAAGTTGAAGGTAATGTCTGCTATTGTCGTTGGAATTCCGCTCTTCAAGTGTTGGAAGAGACCTCTGCGGATGCCCTTCAAATGGACGGGCAGGCAGCCTGCAAGGACCTGGAGTGCAGGAGTGTTAATTGTGCGGTATGCTCTGGTAACTTTAAGTAGCATTGTTCTCCGGATGGAGTTTAGTGTGCTGCGAATTCGTGAGAGTGTAGCCCTGCTGCACCAGACAGCTGCACCGCGCGATACGATGGAGACAAAAATAGATTTGTAAATTAGCATCAAGATCCGACGCTTGATGCCCCAGTCCACTAGACTAAACCGGGTAATCATAAGAGAGTACTTGTAAATCTTGTCGACCAGGTACTTAGATGAGGATGAAAAGAGAGCTTCATATCAATAAGTATTCCCAAATGTTTGGCTTCTGGTTAGAGCCTTACTGAAATATTGTCTATTTTAATGGCTGGTGGTGTAGTCAGCTGCAGTGTTTCTTTAAGCAATATTTATTTAGTTTTTTCGCCAGAAATGGGCAGCCGAAGAGTACCTGCCCACATCTGAAACTTTGATGGGGCACTTTTAAGTGAATTTCGGCAAGCTCTTGTGTCAGCATTCACTACCAAGACCAGGCCACGAGCGAAAGCGAGAGGTTCAACATGCTCAAGGCCCATTCCAAAAAGTAGTATACATATACACTAAGTTATCACTGAATTATGGCCATCATCATAATACCGTATTAGGCCTCCATTGGCATGGATAATAGCCACTATTCTCCTAAGAACTGACTCCACTAGATGTCGGAAAATGTCCATTGGAATCTGCAGCCATGCTGCTCGGAAGGCTATGCACAGCGTCGGAATAAATGCCGGTTGCTTGTGCATACATCTCGATTCGCGTTCCAAAACATCCCACAGCTGTTCAATTGGATAGAGGTCAGGCGAATTTGGAGGCCCATTAAAATGGGTGATATCTTCACTGACAAGACGCTGACTTGCCGGATGACAAGGCGCATTATCGCCTGGGAAGATCTTGTTACTGCCATGAAAAAACGCAACTAGGCAGGGTGCATATGGTTTCCTAAGAGGTACCGGTAGAGCTCACTAGTGAAACGTTGGTCCATACCCACCAGGGGGCCTAGTTTTTGCAAGCTAAACATGTCCCATATTAAGAAACCACCGTTACCTGCCATGACAGTGGGCACCAGGCACGATAGGTTCCTGAACTCCTGTTGCTTGTGCACATACAAAGTCATCCGTCGGCATGGTGCACCAGGTATTTCGACTCATCCGACCAGCACATTGGTTTCAGTGCTCCAGTGTCAAACCAGCGTGTTGCTGACACCATAGAATTTGTCGTCGAAGAAGACCAGCAATAAGGAATGGGTGTCTGTTGTGTCGTCCGTTGTGCAACTTAAAATTCTGACTGTGCGTCGAACCATCATTGCTCTTCTATTCCACATATTGTACTATGTTATCAACTATCGCACAGGGACCTGGCGTTGAGCCCGAACAACACGCTGCACCCTCCGCTAACCTCGAACATCCTCCTTCAGTAATCCCTTACAGTTTTATCGTAAGCAGCGTAATTGATTTTGTAGTAGTGGAATTAATAGTTTTCTCTAAATATCAATTGTAAAAAATCTCAATTTTTGATAACGAGATAAAACGCTTTGAAGAAAAAATAAACATTTTATGAAATCAGAAAAGTGAAAAGAAAAGTATTTTAAGATTCAATAAGGCATTAATTAGTAAATTTTATATTAAATTTAAACATACATATATAAACGGTATCACTATCTGCAACTAATGTTTTGTACGTCAGTATGAGCACCAATTCCATTTATCGTTTAAAGGAAAATATCCGATCATATAACCTTGTGTCTATCACTTATTTAAAGGGGTCTCAGTTCGAATCGTCTCGTATACTGATGGAATGATTGCCATTGATAGACGGAAGAGTGAACCGTTTGCAACAGTCAGTTGTTCCGTGCTTCTTCCTTCCTCACAATGTGCACCTTGGACAGTGAACATCCATATTTATATATAATACACAATAGCGCAATATGTCATAAATTGCTGATATTTCTAAAGCCCGAAATAACCAATTTTACAATGAGATGCCCTGACATTGCACACCTTTCAAAAAATGAGTAATTCACATTTTAAAAGATGGAACACTGCTACAATAGCCACTTTCTGTATTTGCTGATCCCTCCTCCACTACGCTAGTAGGATTTAAACTTCTAAATCAATTATACTTCGCTTACAGCAGAAGAAACTTTGCGTTCACAATGAGTTGCCTTGTTATTGCACTACTTTTTAAACAAAATCTTACTAGAGTAGTGAAAATAAATTTGCTTACAGGAGACAGTAAACAAGACAATGACGAATCTGCTTTCACAATTTTCTCACTAAGAAATTACAAGATATACAATAAAACTATATAAATCAAAACGTAGCTTTATTGAGTCTACTCCACTTATCATTCCCAAAACAACACTCGTAAATTACATCTTTATTCCTGATAACTGAATCTACACACTTTTTGCATATATTCCTTTCCAAATATCATAATTCCTCGTTCTCTATTTGAAATTGTCCAATGAGAACTGTCACTTTTTGATGCTTCCCATTTTCTATTCGTCTGCATTTATATTTTATACCACTGAACAACAAATTTTGTTTCGGGCATGAAAGTAAGTTTACTTTTTAGATTTTCGGGTGCTAAACACGGAACATGTGCTGAAAATGGCAGATTGGCCCTTTGTTTCTAACATGGGACACTCCATTTCCTTTTGTACCTTTGTTCCATCTGTGAGATGTCTTGATGGAAGCGCTCGCCATGTTCTTAGCTGACGGCACCACTGCATGGCGGGAAGAAATTCAGAAGTGAATGCAAGAAACGCACCTTCAATGGCTTGTTGCTTCCCAGTTTTTCGTTAGAAGAAATGGGATCTTACACAAGCTGCCTGTAGTTGCTGGCTTGAACATTTCCTAGAAATCCATCCACTTTGATTTCTCGCTATCACTAAGAGCACTTTGGAATTGTTCGTCGCAAAAAAGTTTCCTTATTTTGGACCAATGAAAACGCCTGCCTTAATTTTCTCAGTACTAAGTCTTGGATATTTCTCTTGAAAGGATGTGGATGCTGGGCAGTTCACTTCCAAAGCCTTCACGAAATTTTCATGAGTCCCAGTTTGATTTGGAGTGGTGGCATCAAAACTTTATTTGGATCTACCAGAGGTTCAAATGCTGGGTTCTTCATTCCAGGTGCTAATGGTTTTCGTTGAGGCTCTTCTCGTAGTTCATATCCTTGGCACGACTATTCCACTCACAGAAAAAGAAACAACACTTAGAATAACCCTTTGGTAGTTCTAATAAAATGGCGATTACCTTTAAATTACCACATATCTGCCACTCCGATCACTAGATCCTAAGAGGATGTTCTCTATGTTTGGGTATGCTTTTTTTGTGGACGGCGCACGCAAGAGGAAATGGTCCCCCTTTGTGATCCCCTTTGTGAATTGGGGATACATTTGCACATTTCCAGTCCATGGGGACCTCGGACTGGAAATGTGCAAATGTATCCCCAATAATTTGCACATATCCTCTGGAAAATGTGCAAATGTATAATTATGAGAGCATCCTTGGACCTGAGTACAAGGATGGTCTCATAATTATGGCTAAGGGTTTCCTTACTTCCTTTGCCGCCTCCTTTAATATAACTGGATAGATCCCATCCACTCTATGTGCCTTTCTTATGTTTAACTTCAACAATTTCTCCTCCACTTTGCTCTCAGTTATTACAAAATCATTAAGCACCCTGCTACAATTTCATTAGGTTATTATCCAGCTGACCTTCGAATTTTCACAAACTGTCAGCCTCCACCACTCATGTAGGTAACTTATTCCAGTAATTTATAACTCGCTGGCTAAAATAAAACTTCCTGCAATCCTGTCTAAACATCTTCCCCCGTAACTTGAAATGACGGCCCCTAGAATCATTTATAGCCGTGAAATGTTCGCCTCATTCACTTATCGGAGCCCATCAGAGCTTTAAACATCTCAATCAAGTCTCCTCTAGAGTGTCTAGTTTCCAAGCTCTGCAACCCACATATTTGAAGCCTTTGCTCATATGAACGTCCTTTTGCCGATCTCAGCAGGCGAGTTACCCGTCTCTGGACCCTTTCAAGAAACACAATGTCTTTCTTTAAGTTCATCGAAGTTATACCTATAAGTTTGTAAAAAAATAAAAGGTTCAGAATTATAAACTAACCAATGGCACTGTTGATTTTGTTGAAGTTTCATAAAATTAGAATGGCTCTCTGGTCTTTTCATGTGTTTTTTCAGCAGGATAGTGCTGCAATAGTCTTAATTAACAAACTTTGTCTTAACAACAAGTTGCTTGATATTGCACTACTTTCTAACGAACAGGATTACTAAACATTTAATCCAGACTAGCCATACGGTGAAAGGAAGCCTGAGTCTTGTGCTGCAAAAAAGTTCTGTTTACCCTGAGAGAGAGAGGGAGAGAAAACAAGGGTCAGAAGCAGAAAGGAATAACCAAAAGAGGGAATGATTATGATATTCAGCTCAGGACCCAGGGTGTGGCACGCCCATACTCACCAGATGTGAGCCCCCGGGGTTGTATATCTGAATTTCATATAACTTGGAAGACCTAATACTTTTAATAATGTAAATTAACTTATTAAATTAACAGAATTGTGATGTTTTATTTTATAGCAAAAAAATATTTTCGACTTCAACAGTCTGGGATACATTATTGCATCACAGTGGCGAATCTGTAAATTGCACTCCCCGGCCACATGCTATTACAAAATACGTTAACATTTTAAAAATTCATTGCTTTTGTAAGTTTAGTACTGAGTTAGTAGTAAGTTGTTGATGGTTTGTAAACAAAAACAATTTCGCAACGAGTTGCCCTGGTATTGCATTACTCTCAGACAAATAGCTAATCAACATTTATTTAAAGGACGGGACACTGAGGCACCGCCGTAGCCAGGTGAGCAGGAGCAGCAGTGCGTAGGACACGCTCCTTGATTAGACCGTGGTTCGAATCTGTGATCCACCAAGCACGGAGGATGCGGAAAGGTCAGGGAATGACCACCGCATATCCACGGAGCAATATGGCCTTAGTTGCTAATGCTCCTAAAAACAAAATAACAAACAAACGGGACACTGTGATGACATTCTCTTTCATCATTTTCAGATCTCTCATGAGGCAGTCGGCGATAAAAAAACAAAAAAAATACTTTTTTCGATGTCATTTGTTTGAAAATATTGAAATGATTATTATTATTATTAGCCGTATTGTGTAAGAAAGCCTGAGGCTTTTGCTGCACCAGCCGAAAAAAAATTTTTTTTGAGTTATATCGGACAGAAACAGAGAGAGAGACACAGAGAGAGACAGAGACAAGGAGAGACAGAGATAGAAAGACACAGACAGAGAGAGAGACACACACACAGAGAGACAGACAAAGACAGCGCGATAGAGAGAGAGAGAGACAAAGACAGCGAGAGAGAGAGAGCGAGAAAAGAGAGAGAGAGAGAGAGAGAGAGAGAGAGAGAGTGAGAGAGAGAGAGAGTGCGAGAAAAGAGAGAGAGAGAGACAGACAGAGACATAGCGACAGACAGAGAAAGATACAGAGAGAGAGAGAGACTGCGGCAGCGACACAAACAGAGATAGAGACAGAGAGACATAGACAGATACACGAAGAGACAGAGACTGAAACACACAGAAAAAGGGACAGACAGAGATAGAGACACAGAGACATGGAGAGACAGACACAGATACAGAGAGGCAGAGACACAGAGAGAGAGAGAGAGAGAGAGAGACAGACAGACAGACAGATAGACAGAGATAGAGAATCAGAGAGAGAGAGACAGAGAAAGAGAGAGAGAGAGAGACAGAGAAAGAGAGAGAGAGAGAGACAGACAGAGACAGAGAATGAGAGACAGATACACGGAGAGAGAGAGAGAGAGAGACAGAGAGCCAGAGACACGGAGAGACAGAGCAGTGTCTCAGAGTATGACAGGCAGCCTGGCTCAACTCCCAGTGGTGGTGGCGGGAACGTAGGGTGCCATTAGGGGCCCTGTGGCCAAGCAGCCAGCGACGTAACAGCAAAACAAAACAGAAAACTGCATAAACCAGACACTATACTTTTGCAGTAGTTTTGCTTTCAATTACAGAGTACATACGATGCAGGCTTGGGAGACCACTGGTGGCGCCTGACCCTAAATACTATGCCACTACTAACACCGATGAGTCAAAACATTATGATCACCTACCTAATATGATGTTGGTTCTTCACGTGCAGCCAAAACAGCTCGTACCCGGCGAGGCACGGATGCTACAAGATTTCTAAATGTCTCTTGTGGTATCTGGTACCAACACGTAACCAGCAGATCCTTTAAAAGCAAAATCGATTGTTGACACGAAAGTCGAATTGTTCTCTTAATAGTTCTGGATTTTGAAATGTTTGTATATATATTTATTTTTAATTTTTTTTATGAACGATTTAGCTTTCCTACTATTTTTTCTTATTTATTTTTAATATATATTTTATTAATTTTTATCTCTTTATTTAATTTTTGGAATTTTTTTTTTTTTTTTTTTTTTGTAACACGTACCGAATTTTAAAAGTGCCAGATTTTACAGTTTCTGGTATATACAATATATTTTCCTGGAATACTATATAAATTATGTAAAGAAAATTCGATAACATTATGCAACAGTTCAGACCTTAAATAGAAATTTCGCTGTTTTGAAAGCATTAAGTGCTTTAATTCAATGAAAATTATTAAAATATCATATAATTAGATAGTATGAATCAGAGCTGTAATAACTCAATATGTTCTACGTTGATAATAATATTAGTAAATAAATAAGAGGAGTTAACCTCAATATAGTACGTGGAACACTTCCGTATGATACCCTCCAGAAATTAAAACGGAAAAAACGAAAAAATCGACAACTTACCGGAACATTAAAGTAAAATATAAATAATTAAATAATCAATTTAACACAATTCAAAATCAATTTAAAACAATTAAAATTCAAATTAACGCAATTAAAAGAATCTAACGAAAATATTCAAAACGATTTTCCTTCCTGAAGCTGACAATGCTTTTCGACCGACTGTCGTGATCACAGGAACGAAAATTACCGAATCAGGCTAAACCTGCAACTTAAATAGTGATTATATGTCTTCGCGCATGCGCGTAAAGGTCCACGCATCGGAGATCAAATATGGCCGCCGAACATTAACAGAATTCTCGTGTAATTTAATTTCAACGGTTTCTGCAATTAATAGTCGCGTATAATTACGTTGAACATTAAGTATTTTGGCCTCGTTAAATAAAAAAGTATGTTTTTCGTTAATGGCATGAAAGGCTAATTCTGACGCTGCTGAACGAGAAGCACGAACAGAGGCTTCGTGTTGATTTACATGGATATTAAGAGAAAACCGGGTCGAACCCTGGTAAGACGAGTCGCAATCACCGCAAGAAATGTTGTATACCAGATCATTAATTTGTGTTGCGAACGCGGAAAGAACCGAGCGATTGTTCAGTATAGTGTGTAACTTCCGTATGGGCCTAGCTATAATTTTAAATTCGGTATCTTTAAAGAATCTGTTAAGCTGTTTGTGCCACTGTTCAACATATGGGACAGAAATAAAGTATTTTTTGATATTTCTATTGTTGATTGGTGTAGTATTTTGTATCCTATCCTTAGCTTGTACCCTAATTCGATTTATTGTGTTAATGGGATAACCCCTGTTTAAGAATCTGCTAGTTAATATTTGTATTTCTGAGTCCAAAGCAGAATCCGTCGTTGAATATTTATAGGCATTTAGAAATTGATTAAAGATAATCGATCTTTTGTAGGTGAACGGGTGGTAGCTATTATAATGTAGAAGCATACCGGTGTTTGTGGGTTTTCGATAGATGCTAAATTGTATTTTGTTCGAGTCCCGGGTAAGCGTGAAATTTAGAAAGTTTAATGACTTTGTATCCGTATCTTCCCTTTCCAATGTAAATTTGAGTCTAGAATGAATATTATTAAACGAATGTAAAATGTCTTGGATAGTATTACTATCGGTAATAACTAGAACATCGTCCAAATACCTCCCATAGTATGTGATACGGGAACGAAAAGGTGTCAAATGTATCTGTTCAATCGTTGAGAGATAGATCTCTGACATTAAGCCACTCAGGCTCAAACCCATTGGTAATCCAAAAATTTGTTTGTACACCTTGTCTCGAAAGGTGATGTAGTTAGCTTCAACTAACAGTTTAATTAAGTGAAAAATTTCCTTAATAGGCAGCTTCGTATAATTAATCGGTGTCGAGTTTTTATTTAACATATCCCAAATAATATCTAATGTGTATTCAACGTTTACATTCGTATATAATGAGGTAACATCTAATGAGAATAAATTGTCATTGTCGCCGAGTCTACAGTCTTTCAGATTATTAAATAATGTATCGTAATTCTTAATCCCAAGTTGTATAACCTGTCTAAAAGGTTTTATAATGTTATATACATGTGTGGCTAAGGCTGAAAATGCCGAGTTCCTGTAGGAAACAATAGGTCGAATCGGAAATCCACTATCGGTACTACTATCGGTAATAACTAGAACATCGTCCAAATACCTCCCAACAAATTTTTGGATTACCAATGGGTTTGAGCCTGAGTGGCTTAATGTCAGAGATCTATCTCTCAACGATTGAGCAGATACATTTGACACCTTTTCGTCCCCGTGTCACATACTATGGGAGGTATTTGGACGATGTTCTAGTTATTCCTGTCTCTCCAGTAGTATACAATCGATACACACAATTATGGGAGATTTTTTGAATGGCTTGATACATAATTACATTAAATCTACACTAAAGTACTCGGCCAAAAATTACGATATTTCTTTCCTAAAATATTGCCTTCAAAACAACATCGTTCCGAAGTTTGCCAGGGTGAATTTAAATCAAAAAATTTCAGGCATAAAACAACTAACACTGGCGACATCACGTAATATTGTTAAGCTTGCCTTAAAATCTAGATATTCGAATAAACAAAAATACCTTTCCAGGTTAGGAAGCTTCGCGATAAAGTAAAAAATTATCTACACCCGAATGATTGGTCTGTATTGAAGACCTCCATAGATTTGCGACGGGAAGCACAAGCCTCAGAAATAAAAAACAGACACGTTAATAAGTTTCAAACATTATCGAATAGTTCAAGACACGTTTATGCGAATTCTAACACATTGTCGCGAGCTTGCGACCAAGTTCACACGAGTTGGGTGACATCCCTCCCACAGACACATAACGCACTACCTCAGAATATGTCGGCTAGTTCACGAACACCCCCTCACCCAGTATCCAACGAACCGACATATCAACAGGTTACAAATCTTTCCTCGTGTACACTATCGCAGGACCAGATTTCACTTTTATCCAAAGGATTAAATTATAATTTACCACCTCGAAAGCTGCCAAAAAAACAATGCGTAATTGATATTGAATTTGGACTTCGTAGCGTTCCACATAAAGATGTATTTATTCAACAAGTTAACCAAGTAGTGAATAACATAAAAGAAACGCGACTTCATAAATTGAATACACATGACAGTTCAGCTTTACGAGAACTTCGAGAAAATAAGGACATTATTATACAGAGGGCAGATAAAGGAGACACAGTGGTAATACTAGATAAACATGATTATATTAATAAGTTAGATTCAGTTGTGTCTGATACCTCCACTTATCGTGAAGTGGACCCGGCACTGTTTACCAATTTGGTAAATCAATACAATAAAACGTTAACCACATATCGTAAAAACGACTACATTACTATGGTTCAGTTGAAAGAATTGAAGTCCAGAACATACAATATTCCTGCACTTTTCGGTCAGGTAAAATTACACAAGCCTGGATTTCCGATTCGACCTATTGTTTCCTACAGGAACTCGGCATTTTCAGCCTTAGCCACACATGTATATAACATTATAAAACCTTTTAGACAGGTTATACAACTTGGGATTAAGAATTACGATACATTATTTAATAATCTGAAAGACTGTAGACTCGGCGACAATGACAATTTATTCTCATTAGATGTTACCTCATTATATACGAATGTAAACGTTGAATACACATTAGATATTATTTGGGATATGTTAAATAAAAACTCGACACCGATTAATTATACGAAGCTGCCTATTAAGGAAATTTTTCACTTAATTAAACTGTTAGTTGAAGCTAACTACATCACCTTTCGAGACAAGGTGTACAAACAAATTTTTGGATTACCAATGGGTTTGAGCCTGAGTGGCTTAATGTCAGAGATCTATCTCTCAACGATTGAACAGATACATTTGACACCTTTTCGTCCCCGTATCACATACTATGGGAGGTATTTGGACGATGTTCTAGTTATTACCGATAGTAGTACTATCCAAGACATTTTACATTCATTTAATAATATTCATTCTAGACTCAAATTTACATTGGAAAGGGAAGATACGGATACAAAGTCATTAAACTTTCTAAATTTCACGCTTACCCGGGACTCGAACAAAATACAATTTAGCATCTATCGAAAACCCACAAACACCGGTATGCTTCTACATTATAATAGCTACCACCCGTTCACCTACAAAAGATCGATTATCTTTAATCAATTTCTAAATGCCTATAAATATTCAACGACGGATTCTGCTTTGGACTCAGAAATACAAATATTAACTAGCAGATTCTTAAACAGGGGTTATCCCATTAACACAATAAATCGAATTAGGGTACAAGCTAAGGATAGGATACAAAATACTACACCAATCAACAATAGAAATATCAAAAAATACTTTATTTCTGTCCCATATGTTGAACAGTGGCACAAACAGCTTAACAGATTCTTTAAAGATACCGAATTTAAAATTATAGCTAGGCCCATACGGAAGTTACACACTATACTGAACAATCGCTCGGTTCTTTCCGCGTTCGCAACACAAATTAATGATCTAGTATACAACATTTCTTGCGGTGATTGCGACTCGTCTTATCAGGGTTCGACCCGGTTTTCTCTTAATATCCGTGTAAATCAACACGAAGCCTCTGTTCGTGCTTCTCGTTCAGCAGCGTCAGAATTAGCCTTTCATGCCATTAACGAAAAACATACTTTTTTATTTAACGAGGCCAAAATACTTAATGTTCAACGTAATTATACGCGACTATTAATTGCAGAAACCGTTGAAATTAAATTACACGAGAATTCTGTTAATGTTCGGCGGCCATATTTGATCTCCGATGCGTGGACCTTTACGCGCATGCGCGAAGACATATAATCACTATTTAAGTTGCAGGTTTAGCCCGATTCGGTAATTTTCGTTCCTGTGATCACGACAGTCGGTCGAAAAGCATTGTCAGCTTCAGGAAGGAAAATCGTTTTGAATATTTTCGTTAGATTCTTTTAATTGCGTTAATTTGAATTTTAATTGTTTTAAATTGATTTTGAATTGTGTTAAATTGATTATTTAATTATTTATATTTTACTTTAATGTTCCGGTAAGTTGTCGATTTTTTCGTTTTTTCCGTTTTAATTTCTGGAGGGTATCATACGGAAGTGTTCCACGTACTATATTGAGGTTAACTCCTCTTATTTATTTACTAAAATGTCATATAAAATATGAATGCAAATATTAAGAAACAGCAAACGTTTAAAGTAAATATGAAATATTCAGAAAATATATATGAAATACTAGAATATAGTTTTAATAAAACCTTTTACGAAACACCATAAAGTCTGTACTTAATATCCCGGATTGCTGAATAATGCCACGTTGTCCGTTAGTTGAACCGATAACCGTCGATTTCAAATTATGTTAGTTACCACTTGTGTAGGGTAAAATACTATCGTTCGCACCAAATTTCTAACAAAGAAAACATGAAATCCAATATGATTTTCTTAAGTTCAGTTGTATTGTGTTGCTTCGGCGATCTCCAAATATTAATTTCAAACGGAAAGCGTTTGCGAAGGTGTGACTATGATTGAACTAGACGATTAATAATTTTAATTGCTACTGTTCCAGTTCTTATTCTATATTTAATACTTCCTTTATAAACATTGCCATACGAACCAGCACCAATTTGTTCTTCAGTGTAAAGACCATTATACTCTAAAATTTCTCTGTAATAGTTCGAATCTTCACTTTTACACTTTGATTTTATTTCCTCTGGTATACGACAGAATAAATCCTCTACATCAAACGCATACTTCTCAACTTCGATTTTATAATAATCTTCGTTGTTATTGCACTTTGAATTCATGGTTTGCTGTTAACTGTACTCCTTAAGTGCTCTGCATTAAAATATATCTCTACTACACAAAAACGGACGATCCAAAGCAGTACACTCTATCAAAAAATATATATATCTAGTTTACGAATTACCCTGATTACGGTTTCTTCGCGTTCTTCATATGCCCAACTGATTAATTTGAATACATGCCTCACTGAATAATGAATAACGTGCCTCACTCTCTGCTCATTGCAATATATCCGTTGTATTCAAATTAATCAGTTGAAAAAGAACCACAGAGGTATCGAAAGCTACTGCTATTGTATATGTTATCTATATATATTAAACTGGATCATCATTGTATATTTTCATAACCATGGACCCCAGTACACCAAGCCCATTCATCACAATCGGTTTGTTGTCTGTTTCTTCTGCTTGTGGTGTATTTTTTTTTTACAAAAAATGAAAGCTGTTTTTCATTTTGAAGTGAAACTTCTTTATGTGCGCTCCAGTCACTTTTCAGATGGGAGAACAGGCATTCTAAACAGCCAACAATCGTCCTACGATAAATTTCTCGGTTCTCGTGCGATCACCGAAGTTAGGCTGGTTAGTAATTGTGAGGGTGGCAACCTGGGAATACCGAGTGTAGTTGACCTTTTGTTCGTTTCTTCTTAACCCGTGGAAAATATTTTTCCGATTTTCACGTATCATTTCATTTTGTTAATTGGTAACGTAATAGAGTGTAAATCTGTGCTTTTTATCTGTACCTTTACAGCCTGTCCATAATATTCCTCCTATTTTCGCTTATTATAATCGCCTTTAACAGAGTTAAAATTCAATTGGTAAATGTGATCTCAATGACCGGCCCCAACTATTTATAGTATAGCGAACGGTAGTTTGTTATTATGCAGTGTCCATCGTACAGTGAACCAATCGTAAAGCAGGGGTGAAGGCGCGTTGAAGGCGTGTTGCGCACGTACACGTGCAATGCGTCCGTGGATTGGCAAGAAATGATTAATTCCTCCCACACCGTTGTACCACTCCGTACCAGAAACGAGCGACGCATGACCCCAATGAGTATCCCTACTGATTGCGTCATGATAATTCTTTTGTCATTTCTACCGTATTCTAATAAAAAATTTCGACGGAAGAGAATTTATAATTGAACATGCCGAAGACTAATAACGAGCGTTGCACGGCGTATATCGCACGTATACGTACAATGCGACCACCGAAATCACCTCCATTGAGTACAAAGGAGAGATCTAAGATATTTCAACAGCGTGGGATGGAGTTGAACAAAGAAGCCAGAGAAGGTCCATCCACAACTTCAGAGCCTTCATCTCCCTAGAAATGCTAGAAGTGAATTTGGAAGAAGGGGTCACGGAAGTTGAATCTGAAAATGAAAACGACGAAGAGTTCTCAAACGTAAGAGAAAAGCAAAGAAGCCAAAACCGACTTCCAGAAGTACTTCATCAAATCGTTGAACGTAGCTGACGTAATACACAGCCGGAACAGCAACAGGATTTTAAGAAACACCGAAGCATCCACGCACAGTTTAAACCTTCATTCCTGGATAATGATTTTGATTCAGTCTGTTCCGCGTGTTTGGTTCTTTTTATGTGTTTCTTAACTAACAGCATAATCCTTCCTATCCTACCTGTCATTCCTGTACTCTCCAAATTACAATTCTGCTCTGTGTTTCTAATGTCCCTGTGTTTCTAATGACCTGTGTTTAAAAAGACCTGTGTTTCTAATGTCCCAACAATATCTGCCTTTGATTGCTTGATCAGAACTTCAATTTCATCTAATTCATTTAATTCTAGCATTGCAGGCATACAGATGCAAGTATACATACACGTCTTCTTACTCTTAATTACCCTAACACAGTCCATGTATTTACTTGTTCCATGATGACTCCCACCAGCCCACCTCCCCCCCCCCATCTTCCATTCTAAAAGAAGCAGTGCAAGAATCACTTTCACCCCTCCTGCAGCTACTTTTAATCTGTGAATCCCCCCAAGCTAGCAGTTTTCCGACCCACCTAACACCGCTTGGAGAAAAGGCTAAATCAGAGAGCCAATTAAAACGAAGGAACATTAAAAATATAAATTAATAATGAATAATGATTTACATGGAGCAATAGGGAGCATAAAATTGGGATGGGAGCATAAATAATTAAAAGACTAAGGGAAAGAAAAAAGTTAAAATTGTTTAAGACATTTGTTGGAGCCATAAAAGGTTGATAAACTGCATTCATATACATATTCATAGTTACGGAAGAAAAAAATTAAAGGGAAATTCCAAAGAAACTTCAGAAAGGAGGTTAAATGATAAATATTCCATAAAAACAAGTAAGGTAGCCCCCCTGAAAAGAAAAAGAATGATACTACGCTAATATTAATCAACCCCCAGGGGCTCACGTCTGAAGAGTATGGGCTTGGCACACCCAGGGTCTTCAGCTGGATATCATCATTCTTCTCTTTCTTGGTGATTCCCTTTTACACCTCTCTCTCTCTCTCTATTAGGGTAACTCGGGAATTTTTATTTTTTTTTGGCATATGCCTTAGCCTTCCCTGCACCATAAAGCTAATAATTAGTGATGTGTGTAACTAAAAATTTCGCCCCATGGGATGCTGTCACACTATGACACATCTTTATTAGTTTTAAGGATATCGATAATTTTTTTCCAAAGTTTATAGTATTGCTAAAGTTATACAGTATCTAGAGTGACTATTATTGCGGCATTTACATCGTTTTTCACGTATGTCTGCTTTTGGGAATGTGAACCAAATGAAAGATGAAATAATTTATAGATACAGTGGTTAGAGTTAAACCATTTCTGAGCAAGATTTTGTTAAAAGAATGATTGTTGAAACCATAAATGATTTAAGAATTAAAGAAATCCGATTTGTTAATATTTCACAGAGTTTTTTTATTTCACAATTATACGTGGTCTCAGTTCTAAGCTCAATGCTTTCCATTTATACTTACACTCTGCCAAACCCCAGGTACTTTTTCTGACAGAATCCCAATTCTCGGTTGATTCGACCACTGCTCATCTCGCTTGTCCAAATTATTGTTGTATAATTCCTTTCGCTTCAAAGGTGGTATTTGTGCATATGTCTGTTCCGATATTCCCTGTCAAAAACTTAGTAATTTGGAATCTCCTCTTTTCGATCTTCTCTGGCTTAAAATCTCTCCACCACATTCTGTCAAATTCATCTGTTGCTTCTATCGTTCTCCAAATTCCACTAATCACTTGGAGCTCTTTGACTTCCTCTCTTTGCAACTTGACTTTCTCCAGTCCAAATTTCCTGACAGTGAGGTAATTTTCCTTTGTGATTTTAATGTGGACAACTCCAGCTTGCTTCCGTTTCTAGTCAAGCGGATTCATCTGTATGAGATGCTTAGGCTTTTGCAATTACTAATGACCTCGCACGGATTGTTCATTTACATATGAGAATACGAGACAATCCTAACCACACAGCCAACATGCTTGATCTTTTTCTCACAAACAACACTGCTAAGTACAGTTGAGATAAATTGTCCTCTAGGCACCTCAGATCACAACTTGGTGATGGTCTCTTCTCCAATGGAACCTTTCTGTCGTGGCCATTCTCAACCTCTTGTTCTTTGGCATTATAAGAATGTAAAATGGGATGATCTGCGAGATTTCTTTTCCTTGGTCGGATTACTGTTTCAAACCTTCTGACGTCAACGTTTCTTCGGATCGCGTCAGTGAAATTATTCTTGGACAGATGGAATCCATTATTCCACACTCCATCTTAAAATCTTGTCCTTTATCTAAACCTTGGTTTTCCATTAAATATGCTAGGACCATTCAAGAGAAGAATGTAGCGTATCGTAATTGGCTTGTTTTCATTTCTCCAAGACTCTAAGTTCATTTTCTGCATACGCGAGCGCTCGCAACAATTTTAAAGCAGTTATTAATCAGTCCACGCTAGATTTGGAACAGACTAAGAATAAGTATAAAACTGGCTTCTTTTCCAAATGGCAGCCCAGCATTCTGATCTTTTGCCGAAGCTTTTGCTCATGTTTTTTTTTTTTTTTTCTAACAAAAGATGTGCAATTGTTTCTTATAATTGAAAAAAACAATTGTAAGAAATTGTTTATTTTCTTACCATAACTGTAATCAATTCAGTGCAGCACAGCACAAAATACCAGAATTTCCTAGATAAAAAGATGCTTGCACTTCATCATCAGGCAACACAGTGGCAACCTCAAGACAAAATTCCCTGGTCCAACACGAGCTGGTTGTTGTCGGTGACTCTATTTTCAGGGAAATGGGAAATATCTTGGGCAAAAAAAGGTGTCTTCGCGAGTAGCACAGTGGTGTCATCACCGTTCTCCCCACACCGGGTGGTTAAGACTCGGGTTCGAATCCCGCCAATAACGCGAAGAACTTTAGTGGGCTTTTTTCACTCTGTGGCTCAGTTAGTCGGTCTCAGGTGTAAACAGCAAGTTTTTCCCCCTTTAAACTGGGGTTTTTTCGTCCAGCAAACAGGCAAATCGACCAGAGAACACACGCAATTTACAGACAAAATAAATATATGGGTAGATGTAATCATTTACGGGGGACCCTAACAGAATTTGGTTTTTTTTGTGTGTGCAAAAAGGGATAAGTAGAAGAGGAAATATGTGTAAGAACTATTCTTACACTTATTTTTAGGAATGTATAAATTGTCAAATTCTAATAAATAACTAAGTTAAAAAACAGTCAAGCACTCAACAAAATTGCTGATATGTTTACACTTCGAAAGTGAGAGATTAGCGTAGCAGCAGGAGGGACGCTGACCAGACTGATACAATGGGTAGGCCAGTTTGACGCAGTTCGTGCCTACAGAAAAAATAGAACTGTGGCCTGCTGAGAGTAACGGGGGACAAACGAACGCCCACACCCCTAAAGTGGTTTCGGTAACCCATCCAAAGGGAAGGCCCAGATCAGAGAGTCCTCCGTGTTCGTGCTGTAAACAAAGTACAAACAGGCCGACACGGGAGGTACTCTCGATGATTTCACAGGCGGTGTCTTGGAAGAAAGTGTGACGGAAGAAGCAAGTGGTAGCGGGCATCCCAGGATAATTTCTAGAGATTGGTTAGAGCCCGGATGTTGTGAATACAAAGAAAGGAGCTGTACCTATCAGACGCGGGTCCAGGCGAGGAGAAAAGAAAATTAAGCGAATGAAATTCAAGATGAAGAGAGAGAGAAAAATATGATTGGATGGAAAATAAGCGAGAGTTGGAAACAAAACTCGGATGCAAGAGGGAGACAGAGAGGAAAAAAAGGAGCCCGAAGGTCGGAGTCCCGAAGCCTGGAAGGGAAAGAACCGGAGAAAAATTCCGGGGAGAGGCTTGAGAGTGGCTGAAGGAAATTCTGGGAGTGTGGGAAATGCATATAGAAAGTTCCGGAAAGATGATAGTATAGTGGGAAAAGAAAATAGCAAAGGCGGAATGATCTGAGTAAGGAAGGTCGTTCGAGTTATCCACTGTGGAAAAAAAAGCAACAGTCCTGGAGGAAGATCCTGTGCGCAATAGGAACGTCTGAGGTCGAGCCGGGAGCACATCTAGCGAGTTTGCGGTGGCTAAGTCCAGCGAGGAAATAGCTGAAGAAGCAAAGCAGGAAAACTCATCCAGGTGGTAGAAAAGGATTGCAAGTAAGTTTATATAGAATTATTATTAGCGGAAACGGTGTTAGAAATAAATAAACGAAAGAAAAAGTAATGGACAGGACATTTAGTAAAGAACTGAAACCAGGGGAACAGAATATATTGTAAGTGATAGGAAGTAGTGTCAATAACTTGGGAGAAAGAGAGAAAGAAAGTGTGTGTTACTCATCTGTGATTTGAAGTGTCTGAGAACAAGGAAAGTTGTTAAGCTTGAAAAGGCTCAAATGATTGTGTTAACCTCAAATGATTGTATTGGTTAGTTATTAGAATTCTGTATAGCAGATGAGGAAGTTACAATTATGGTCAGAAGAACAAAGATGAGTGTAGATATCATAACATGTATAGTAATAGTTGATTGTTGTAAAATTTCGATATTATGAAATTATAAAGTGTGTATAAATATCTTGTGTAAAATAAATCTAGTTTGTTGTTTTATCTTGAGCTTATGTGTGATATTGACACCAACTATTAACAATTAGTGGTACGAACTATCCAAGCTAGGGAAGCTAGAGTAAAGAGAAAAATAATAAAATAAAGTCCTTAGAACTTGGATCTTCTGATAAAATTAATGGATAATATATTATGCAGCAGGTAGCATGTGGGCCTTGGAAGGAAGTGAGGACCCCCCCTGTTCAAAGGAATAAAGAAAATAACAACAACAGCCTTTATGGTTCCAAGGAAAAGGGGGAAGGAAATAGGAAATTCGATAATGATGAATGTGTAAATAATCCTTGTACAATGGTAAAAAACCAAAGATAATAAAAATACCCCCCCCCACAATTGGCGAGTGCCAGCCAGAATTTTTCTCACAGTTAATGATAGCTTCCCGAAATCGGATAACAAAGATAGTTCTCCCAAAAGTGACTTATCCAGCCTGGAAAATTTGGCCTTAGAGTGTTGGAGAGTGATAATTCTCGCAGGCAAGGAGAACCAAAGAAAATAGTTACTGAACTATTCATCAAAATCAGTTGGCGAGCCAGAAAATTAATTTGATTTATTGAAGGTGTAATTTATTGTGATTATAATCCATTCAACAGGTAGATGATTGAGTAATTGAGGTTAATGATTATTGGTTGATTAATTGTGGTTAATTATTGAAGATTGTTTAATTTTCTTGAGTGTTGAATTAGTATTGATTATATAAATTGTAGTAGATTAACATTGATTGTTTAATTGAGGTTGATTAATATTGAAGGTTTAAGTGAAGTGAATTATTATTAATTGATTAATGGTAGTTGATTATTATTGATCAATAAATTGTAATTGATTATTGGTGATTGCTTAATTGTGGTTAAAAAAAAAAAAAGTATTAAGTGATAAATTGTAATTGATTATTGACGATTGCTTAATGGTGCTTGATTATTGAAGATTGTTTAATTGAGATTGAATTAGCATTGATCATTTTAGTGAAGCTGCTGAGATTTGATTGTTTAAATTGAAATTGATTAGCATTGATTGTTTAAATTGAAATTGATTAGTATTGATTGTTTAAATTGGAATTGATTAGTATTGATTGTTTAAACTAAAATCGTCAAAGTAGAGGTTTTGTTTAATTGGAATAATCGATAAGATTATATATTTTGGAGGGTATATATTGTAAACAATGCTTCTAAGATCACAGATGGCAACTAGCGAGAGAGATGAACGGGAGAGGGAGAGTTCCGTTGAATTAGGCGTGCACTCGAGTGTAAGTAATAAATTTAAAATGAGCAAATACCTGAAACCATTTAAGGGTGAGCCCACTGAAAGGGTAGACGTATTCTTACGTAAACTAGAAATAGTCCAGGAAAATGAAAACTTAGGGGACATAGAGGTGGTGGCGTTGGCAGAATATAAGTTAGAAGGTGAAGCCCTACTTAAATATCAGCGAGCTACACAAGTTACTGACGTAGACACACTTAGGCAATTCAGGGAAATTTTGATAAATCTGTTCCATAAGAAATACACATTTATGGAAGGTATAAATTGCTTGAATAATTGCATACAAACGGGTAAGGAGACTGTAGAAGATTTCCATAGGAAGTTTGTAGAAGTGAAATTAGCCACTGAGAGCGAAATAGAGGAGAAACAAACATTAGATAAAATACTGATGGCACAATTCATAAGCGGGATGAAAGAGAAATACAGGAAAGAAGTCCTCAGACGCAGCCCATCTTCTTTGGCACACGCCCTTCTATTAGCACGTGATGAGGAGAGACTAGAGATGTATTTTAAGAAAGAACGAAAGGAGAGTGTATACCAAGTATCTATAGAGAATAAGAGCCTTCGGCCAAACAAAGATGATGGTCCGGAAAGAAAAAATCTGGAAAAGCAGATCGAATTGCTAGGAAAGCAATTGGCCGAACTTACGGCGGTAGTAAGAAAAAAGGTAAATTCGCAGGCCGGAAGCGATACAGACAATACGAGGTCAATGAA
The DNA here is from genome assembly GCF_048544385.1 of Mastigoproctus giganteus. Taxonomy (NCBI): domain Eukaryota; kingdom Metazoa; phylum Arthropoda; class Arachnida; order Uropygi; family Thelyphonidae; genus Mastigoproctus; species Mastigoproctus giganteus. Next base: position 38,343,692 of record NC_143577.1, read on the forward strand.
CCGGAAACGTGAGAGGGAATTAGTAAGTTTTGAAGGGTTTGGCAATGATCGGGACTGGCCGAAACGGTGTTTCATTTGCAGTGACAGAGAACACTTCGCAAGACAGTGTCCACTCAGGAATAGCCAGAGGGGGTATCAGGAAGGCACCCACCATCACTATGAGCAGGGAGCAGGTCGGCCAACTCAGACGCGAGGGCAAAGATCAAATGGTAGGAGTGAACGTCTATGGGACAGGAGAACAAGGGAGGCTGAAGATCAAAGACAACACATACGTGTCAATTCTTTAGATTATAGGCAAATTAGACATAAGTCATTTTATGCAGATGAAGGTAAAGCAGGCCGGAATAAGGGAAGGTACAGCAATCAGAGAGGTAAGTTCCAGGACAGTAATCATTCATTTCGTGTCACACCGAATAATAGAAAATTTGATCACTGTCTGGTAAAATGCTATAGCTGTGGTAACTATGGGCATATAGCTAGATTTTGCCCAGCACGAAGGGTACATCACAGAGATGAATACAAAGCTGATGACCCAAGAAAGGAATGGAAACTGAAGAGGGGTCGGTTCTATCCATGGCGCCCAGCAAACCTGAAATCCAGGCCAGATGAAAACGAAAGTAGACCACGTAGGATAGAGATTCGTTATCAGGCAACAAAAAGTGATGTTCCAGGTAAGACACCGACTGCAATGGTGGAAGCGAATAGAAACATATGGAAAGCACCAGGAACAGGCCGAAAGTTACCGAAAAGAAAAAAATGTGTTGATAAAGTTCTGATTGCGCAAGAGGAGTTAAGAATATTGAGGAGAAGAAGAAGAATTAGAGAAAATGGCGGTACAAGGCAACAGGCAGAAAACAAATTAATGCATGTGGGAATAGTAGAACTAACTGAGAAAGTTAGGCAAAATTCAGGTCAAATAGCTCAAAAGGAAAAGAGACTAGAAAATGAAGATCGCAGGCCTCGAACGGAAGTAGCAAACCGCAGCAGAATCAAAGGACAGTGGAGAGAAGGATTTGTGAATCAAAGTGCAGAAAGGGCAATTAAAGTGAAAGAATCAAACAGACTCCAGCAATTATATTTAGTGGGGGGATTAATTGATGAGTACATAGGATGGGAGTAGAATTAGTAAGTGCTAAATGTAAGTTAGGATAGTTGAAAAAAAAAAAAAAAATTTTGTATAGAGGGCTACTCATAAGCAAGATAGAGTGAGATGTATATATATATATATATAAATAATAGATAGGACAAAGATTAACAAATTAGTGAGGTGGATTGGTCGGTATAGAAAAAAAAAAAAAGAAGTTTTTTTTTTTTGACGGAGTGTTAAGGAATGTAAGAACTATTCTTACACTTACTTTTAGGAATGTATAAATTGTCAAATTCTAATAAATAACTAAGTTAAAAAACAGTCAAGCACTCAACAAAATTGCTGATATGTTTACACTTCGAAAGTGAGAGATTAGCGTAGCAGCAGGAGGGACGCTGACCAGACTGATACAATGGGTAGGCCAGTTTGACGCAGTTCGTGCCTACAGAAAAAATAGAACTGTGGCCTGCTGAGAGTAACGGGGGACAAACGAACGCCCACACCCCTAAAGTGGTTTCGGTAACCCATCCAAAGGGAAGGCCCAGATCAGAGAGTCCTCCGTGTTCGTGCTGTAAACAAAGTACAAACAGGCCGACACGGGAGGTACTCTCGATGATTTCACAGGCGGTGTCTTGGAAGAAAGTGTGACGGAAGAAGCAAGTGGTAGCGGGCATCCCAGGATAATTTCTAGAGATTGGTTAGAGCCCGAATGTTGTGAATACAAAGAAAGGAGCTGTACCTATCAGACGCGGGTCCAGGCGAGGAGAAAAGAAAATTAAGCGAATGAAATTCAAGATGAAGAGAGAGAGAAAAATATGATTGGATGGAAAATAAGCGAGAGTTGGAAACAAAACTCGGATGCAAGAGGGAGACAGAGAGGAAAAAAAGGAGCCCGAAGGTCAGAGTCCCGAAGCCTGGAAGGGAAAGAACCGGAGAAAAATTCCGGGGAGAGGCTTGAGAGTGGCTGAAGGAAATTCTGGGAGTGTGGGAAATGCATATAGAAAGTTCCGGAAAGATGATAGTATAGTGGGAAAAGAAAATAGCAAAGGCGGAATGATCTGAGTAAGGAAGGTCGTTCGAGTTATCCACTGTGGAAAAAAAAGCAACAGTCCTGGAGGAAGATCCTGTGCGCAATAGGAACGTCTGAGGTCGAGCCGGGAGCACATCTAGCGAGTTTGCGGTGGCTAAGTCCAGCGAGGAAATAGCTGAAGAAGCAAAGCAGGAAAACTCATCCAGGTGGTAGAAAAGGATTGCAAGTAAGTTTATATAGAATTATTATTAGCGGAAACGGTGTTAGAAATAAATAAACGAAAGAAAAAGTAATGGACAGGACATTTAGTAAAGAACTGAAACCAGGGGAACAGAATATATTGTAAGTGATAGGAAGTAGTGTCAATAACTTGGGAGAAAGAGAGAAAGAAAGTGTGTGTTACTCATCTGTGATTTGAAGTGTCTGAGAACAAGGAAAGTTGTTAAGCTTGAAAAGGCTCAAATGATTGTGTTAACCTCAAATGATTGTATTGGTTAGTTATTAGAATTCTGTATAGCAGATGAGGAAGTTACAATTATGGTCAGAAGAACAAAGATGAGTGTAGATATCATAACATGTATAGTAATAGTTGATTGTTGTAAAATTTCGATATTATGAAATTATAAAGTGTGTATAAATATCTTGTGTAAAATAAATCTAGTTTGTTGTTTTATCTTGAGCTTATGTGTGATATTGACACCAACTATTAACAATTAGTGGTACGAACTATCCAAGCTAGGGAAGCTAGAGTAAAGAGAAAAATAATAAAATAAAGTCCTTAGAACTTGGATCTTCTGATAAAATTAATGGATAATATATTATGCAGCAGGTAGCATGTGGGCCTTGGAAGGAAGTGAGGACCCCCCTGTTCAAAGGAATAAAGAAAATAACAACAACAGTCTTTATGGTTCCAAGGAAAAGGGGGAAGGAAATAGGAAATTCGATAATGATGAATGTGTAAATAATCCTTGTACAATGGTAAAAAACCAAAGATAATAAAAAGATCCCCCCCCCCCACATATGAATGTCTGCCAAGGGCAAAAGTTGATGACGTTGTACAGAGGATATCATCTTTTAAGGGTAAAAAAGGTGATACAATTGAAGAGTACAAGGCAATATAGAAGAAAGTTGCAAGTTGCGAGTTGCGGCTAAATTTTAAAGTGTCTGCAATTCTGCATGATGGAGTATATGGTGAGGAACTGGTCAATAAATTAGGTCCTGGAGAGACTACGACTCATGTCGTAGAATTTTTCTCAGAGTGGTTTGATAATAGGAGAGAGTATTTGCTGGTGCTGTCAAGGCAGAGTTAGGTTGGTCGAAAACTGCTAGCTTCGGGGAACACACAGACTAATAGGTTAACAACAGCCGCATGTAGAGGTGAAAGTTATTCTTGCATTGCTTCTATTGGAATCAGCAGCAGCCTGGGAAGTATATTGGCGAGAATTCCAACGACTGCTAGTAGTCATCGTGAAACAAATAACTACGTGGGATGTGTTAGGGTAACTAAGCGTAAGAAGAGGTGCACGTATACTTGCGTGTACATCAATGCTAGGAGCGTAGTAAATAAATTTCACGAATTTGAAGTGCTGGTCAAGATATCAAATGCAGACACTGTTGGGATTTCAGACACGTGGTATCACTCAGATAGAAGGAACGCAGAATTTGAATATGAGGAGTACACTGTATACAGAAAAGACAGACAAGAGAGGAGGAGTGGAGGAGGATTATGCTTTTAGTTAAGAAGCACATAAAAACTATGGCAGTACTCCAATTGGCGCCCTCGTGGGGAGTTCAGTTCGAAGAATCGTCGTCCTCGCGTTCAAGAAATTAATCGTAGGAGCTACTACGCTTTTTATACCAACTAAGAAATGTTCTTCAAAGTATAGGCCTAAATGGATCTCAGATGAACTGAAGAAACTGGTGGTAGAGCAGAAAAATTCGTGGAATATAATACAAGCTAGTCTGCAATCAAGTCAGAAGGAGTCAGGCAAGCAAAGGCAGATTACGAGAAATATTTTTCGAAAGATACAAAGAAAAACAACAAAGACTTCTGTACTTATGTAAACAGTTTAAGGAAGAGGATGAATCAAATTGGACCACTCGATATCGATAGTTTGACATTTGATAATCCTGATCAAGTTGTTGACAAACTCAATGAGTATTTTGTATCTACGTTCACACACCAGGAATTCTTTAGGGATAGTTCGGATAGTTCCCATCCACCCTGGGGTGGATGGGAACTATCCGAATATATTAAAGGAGGAAGTAAAGGAAGGGAGCAAATCCTCAGCCATAATTATGACATCGTTCTTGAATTCAGGGTCGGTGCCCGCAGACTGGAGATGTGCAAATTATTCCCAATTCACAGAGAGGGGATCAAAGGGTGACACGAATAATTACAGACCTGTTAGTTTAGTTTCTGTTCTGGGGAAAATAATGGAGTCACCGGTTAAAGAAGCATCGCAGAATAATCTAGACAAGACTGCAATTAAAATTCAGACACAGCATGTTAAGGGAAAATCGTGTTTCACCAATTTGACTGGGTAGCACGATGTGGACTGTATACAAAATATAATTTTGATATCATACACTTGGATTTCGGAAAGCTTTTGGTACTGTTGCACATAAAAGAGTGCTGTACGAATTGCAGTGGTGTGGGATTAAGGAAAAATTGCTGATGGATAAAGGGATTGTTGAGTGGAGGAAGCCAGCGATTAGTAACCAATTGACATCCTTGGACTCAAGGGAGGTTCCCACGGACTGGAGATGTGCAAATATATCCCCAATTCACAAAGGGGGATCGAACGGTGACACGAGTAATTACAGACCAGTTAGTTTAACTTCTGTTCAGGTAAAATAATGGAGTCGCTGGTTAAAGATGCATTGCAGGATCATCTAGACAAGACTGCAGCAATAATTCAGACACAGCATGGGTTTGTTAAGGGAAAGTCTTGTCTGACAAATATGATAGGATTTTATGATGTGGTTACAAAGGAACTGGATGCAAAAAATAATTTTGATATCATATATTTGGATTTCAGGAAAGCTTTTGACACTGTTGCGCTTGAGAGACAATTGTACAGATTGGAGCAGAATGGTATTAAGGGTAAGTTGCTACAATGGATAAAAGCATGGTTAAGTGCGAGAAAAACAGAGGGTGGTAATCAATGGGTGCTGCTCTTCCTGGACTAATGTTATTAGTGGAGTCCCACAGGGTTCGGTGTTGGGTCCACTGTTGTTTTGTATATTTATCAATGATATTGATGAAGGTACATCAGGCTTAGTGTCGAAGTTTACAAATGATACAAAGGTTGGCAGGGTTGTTAATTGCAGTAATGGCAGTGTGCTACTGCAACAGGATCTAGATAATTTGGACAGATGGGCTAAGAAGTGGCAACTGAAGTTTAACCTTGACAAATGCAAAGTACTACATATGGGTAGAAGTAACCCCAGAGAAACGTACCAACTGTGTGGTACTACACTTAAGGTAGTAGAAAATGAAAAAGACCTGGGAGTAATTGTGCAGGCAGATATGAAGTTTTCTGAGCAATGCAGACAGGCTGCCAGGGCAGGTCATGGGGTTTTGTCAATGATATATAGGAATTTTGCTAGAAGGGAAAAGGAGGTGATTATCCCTCTGTATAAGGCAATGGTCAGGCCACGCCTTGAGTACTGCGTACAGGTCTGGAGGCCTCATTTTAGGAAGAATGTAGATTTGCTTGAGCGTATACAGAGAAGGGCAACAAGATTGGTGAGGGGAATGAAGGGATCCTATTATCAAGAGAGGCTTAAGTTCTGCAAATTGCAGTGGCTGGAGACTAGGCACCTACGCGGTGATCTTATTGAGGTGTATAAAGCCTTGAATGGGTTCAGCACGCTGAATTCTGATGGGATCCTTCCACTTGTTCAGATTACGAACCTAAGGGGGCATAAGTTCAAATTAAGAAAGGACAGATGTAGAATAGATGTGCGGAAATTTGCCTTTAGCCAGCGGGTGGTTAATTGCTGGAACAAACTTCCATCTGTCGTTGTGGAAGTTGATAGGTTGAATAAATTTAAGGAGGAACTGGACAGGCATTTGGAAGGAATGGTGTGATTTTTTTTTTTTTTTTTGGCTGATGCTGCATAAGCTCATACATTTGCTTTCTTGCATCACATGCCACTACTACTACTACTACTAGTACTACTACATTGCTCCTCCTGGACTAATGTTATTAGAGGGGTACCCTAGGGTTTGTGATGGCCATTGCTTTTTTCTAAGGAGATGATAATCCCTTTGTATAAGGCAATGGTCAGGCCACATCTTGAGTTCTTCAGTTCCTCTTAAATCCAATCGACATGCACAATCTCAACAGTCTTCGCGAGTAGAACAACGGTTATAATCACCGATTTCGTAATACCGGATGGAAAACACCTTCGAATTCCGTCAATGACGCGAGGAACTGTTATGGGCTTTAGTCAATCCATGGTAGTTAGTCTCACTGAAAAATAGTATGGATTTCTTATCCCTGGAAACTCCAGTTTTTCTTCCACAAAAACAGGCAGACTGACTAGAGGAGAACACGCAATTTCCAGGCGTAATGTACAGGGTATACAATGGTGAGCTAGCAAAATTTAAATTGAAGTTTGTCTTGTACACCGTATTATTTTCTGCACCATTTTATAAGATTGGGATTATTCGATTTTGAGATCATGTTATGTTGTATGTTCGCGTAAAATTTTTTAACTATTTCGCACGAATCGTTTCGAACCAGCTACAGCTCATCACTGGGTGTGTGTGGTAGCAATAGTAGGGTTTTCGGAGCATCAGCAATTAAGGCCATATTGCTCTGATGCTGTCTGTAAATTGCGTGTGTTCTGTGGTCGATTTTCTGTTTGCTGGACGAAAAACCGGAATTTACGGGAGAAAAACCATGTTACCCTTGTTTGAGACCGACTAACTCAGCCATGTTGAGAAAAAGGTCCATAAAAATTCCTGACTTCATCGACGGATTTGAACTCGTGTCTTTTTTCACCGGGTGTGGGGAGCACGGCAATTTTATACTCTGTGCTGTCCACAAGGGCCTCTGTATATGAAATAATTCTGCGGTGGCACCAATATGACAGCATGTCAATTTAGACGGATTCTTTTGTGTACAGGGGATAAGGCGACGAGGCCACTGCTCGTAGTGCATAAAAGTTTCTCTCGCGAAGGGTCTTTGTGCACCACTAGCCACTTGTTCTTAACAAATTTAATTAATCCCTCTACGGTGTTAACTAAAGAAAAAAGAGTTTGTCATTCAACAAAAGCAGGCAAACTGACCAAAGAAAATGCGCAATATTCATGTGGACATGTGTATATGTAATGGGCGATACGTAGCACTTCTGTTCAACTCCGCCTCGTATCTGTGTAAAAAACAGTATCACTACAAATGGGCCAGATATTTGTGTGACGTAGGTTTGTGTGTATTATGTGTGTGTTCTGTGGTTGTATCTGGCCGCTTGGCTACCCAGAAGCATCAGTCACCTGGACGGATGATTCTGGGTACTCGTCCACACCACGGGAAGGTGGGCCAGTTCCAGTAAAACACGTACCGTCTCAAAAGAGACGCTGATCCACCTAGTGTTGCCAGAAGGTGGGCCAGGCTCATATGGGGGCCTCATTGCAAAGAGGGGAAACGGAGGAAAAACACCACCCGTAGTGCAGGTTATGAATAAAAAATAAATAAATAACTGAAAAGATTAAATAAATAAAAATAAATAAAATAAAAAAAGGATTAAATAAATAAAAAAAATAATAACAAATAATAATAATAATAAATATATATAAAATAATAAATAAATAAAAGGAAATTAAAATGTAATTAAAATGTTTAATTCCTACTAGAATAGATAAAGTAAATTTGGTTACGGGAGAAACAGCATAATTAATTGTACGTCGCCCATAATAGAAAAAAACTATGCATTCCCAATGAGTTGCCTTGTTATTGCGCTACTTATTCAACCAATGACATCCGCAAATGATTTTTGTCCGTTATTTTCTGTCATTTATGGAAAACAGAACGCCGTTTGTTCGAGGAAGAGACAATTCTGAAAGTAGTTATTGTAGCCGTGTTCCATCTTTTAAATGAATGTGAAGGACTCATTTTAAAAGTTCACACTTCCGTCTAGAAACGGCCCTGATTCCATCACTATAGGAGCGATTCGAAGACAGACCTCTTTAAGGGTATAATAGAGTGAGAACGTTAGATGGTCAAGGGCTGTCCAGATAATCAGGGATTAGACAAAAATAAAGAGAGGAGAAAAGGCAGTTTGATTTGGTATAAAGGGAGCATAGAGGCGGAAAGAGACGTTCTTTCGCGTAAGGCTTTTGTGGTGTCTGGAGGTAAGGTAGTAGCGACGTGTACGTAGGCCGCACGGGAGACGTTCCGAAAAGAGTTCAGTGTATAGTTTAGCAGAGAATCGGAATGTGCAGAACAGAAAAGTTGAAAATGGATTTCAATGAGCAGTGATCCATAGATGCTCCTAGTTACAAAAAAAGGATGGAAATCTCCTAGTATATGTCGAGTTGGAATTCCAGAGAAGGGCAGAGGAAGCGGAAAACGAGAAAGTACCCCCGAAAGCAAGTCAAGAAATGGAGGAGTCTTTATTGAATAATCTGGCCGGACAGGGTGAAAACCTGTAAGTATGATTTTGTTGAGTTAAGTTAGACGATGAACATGGCTCAAAAAACTATGAAAAAAGCTAGTGATGAGAAATTATTTCTGGACCTCTGTTATGCGAAAAAGAGTAACAATTGAATCAAAAGTTTAAAACCCCATCTGAATTTAAAGCCAGTACAAGATGGCTTAAAACTTTCAAATCTGGCCACGGTGTAAGGGAGCTTGAAATTCAAGGAGTTGCATTATTAGGTGATGTCCCGGAAGTAGAAGCTTTTAAAGAGTCTTTTCTGAAAATGACGGAGGAAGAAGGTTTTCCAAGGATGCCGTTTACAATGAGGATGAAACTGGTCTTAATTTAAGTCACTCTCTCGTAAATCACTTGCAGCATGAGGCAATCTTTACTCTCACAAAACAACAGAGCTTATCTTGGGTGGAATGCACATACCATTAAAGACATCTGGTTCCTACCAGATGCTATAAATGTCTGTGCTTTGGGCACCCTGCTAAATACTGCAAACAACAAGACCCAGCCTGTGGACACTGTGGAATCACAAGTCGCAAACACACAGAGTGCTCAAATAAGGAACAGTCCATCTCCTGTCCAAATTGCAAAGCAAAAAAGAAGCAAAATAACCATTCTTACAGGAATTACAAGTGTCAGAGATATATAAATTAGTGGAATCATTACAACAGAAAACAGATTATGAATAACCACACCCACAGAAGTAATTACAATAGAGCAATGATACAAATAGTTCAATTGAACTGTCACAGATCCCTGCTAGTAATGGGGCAGTAAGCAAAATTAATCCAGGTAGCAAAACCAACAATCTTACTCTTACAGGAGCCGTACTCTTACAAAAGAGTTGTCAAAGGGCTGTCATCTACAACCAGAATAATCCAGTCTGAAAGTGGTTACAACTGGACAAGGGGGGGGGATACAACTGGATAATGGTATTGCCCGGTTTTGGGCTGCAATAGCCATTACTGATCATAAGCTCAAAGTGGCAAAAATAACTGGCCTATTCTCCACCCATGCTGCCTATGGATGTGTTGAAGGTCCCAGAGGACAGCTTCATCTGATAAGCCTCTATTCACAATGTAGTCAGGAATTCCAATCTGCAGATCCGTATGTCAATTATTTGTATCACGCTGTTATTAAACTAAGGGGCTCTGACCTCCTCATTGCAGTTGATGCGAACGCAAACTCAACCCTGTAGAGTAGTGCACGTACATTCCCCAAAGGTAAATTATTTGAAGAGGTGATACTGGCACACAATATGCAAATTCTAAACAGACCAGGCCATCCACCCACTTGTGTTATCCCCATGGGTCACTCCTTCATAGATTTCACCATGGCCACTAGTTCGCTAAGAAGAAAAGTAACAGAATGGAGAGTTAATATGCAGTGGACCACAAGTGACCACAATGCAATAGGCAACCTTTGAATAGGCAACGATTCCCCTTTAAGTTTCTTCTTTCCCGTCTACTATAACTTTCCTACACCTTTTTGCTTTCCTAAGTCTAATAGGGACAGTATGAAAATAACAAGGTATATTATCGCATACCATTTTGCAAACGGTGCTGTCTAGCTGGCGGCATCCGCTGAGGATAAGTAACAATAGTATTCTCCTATTGGGAAGAATTACTTATTCGAGGTAGCGGAATATCATGGCAACTCCTTGTGAAGGTATTCCCAATATGAGATATACATAATGAAGCCAATCTTATAATTATTTATTACTTAGCTGCGAGCACATCTGATGCATTTGCACTAACTTATAAGTATGTTAAGTGACTACGCAACTTGAGGCTTTTGCCCTAAAATGCGACGTAATATTGTTAACCCTTATGGCAACAGCTCCTCTGAAACTCCAAGGGTCACAAAAGTAACCTGCATGCTGTGCTATAATTCTTACAATGAACTGAGAATCTAATATTTGAGGTTTATTCACAACACAAATACGTATATTGGACAGAAAAGAGAATTTCTCAAGAAGAAATGAGGTTGACAAACGTAATAGAATAATACAATATTTATTACACAAAATTTATACATACATTGAGTAATCACTGAATTATGACCACTCCTATGAAAAGTGAATGCGACCCTCGTACCACGTGAGGTACGAGGGTGCGCAGTTAGTCGACCTACGTAGCATAGATAAGGCGTCAGTGGTTCAGTAGGTAGTAAAATTCCGGGCGTGATGGGTAAAAGGAAGGATTTATCGGACTTTGATAAAGGACAGATTGTGGGTGCTCGACGAGCTGGTGCCTCGATTTTCCCAAAGGCTGAACTGGTGGGTTGTTCTAGAGTCGCCGTAGTTAAAGTGTACCAGGACTGGCGTCAAAACGAACAAACAACGACCAGACGGCAAAACTGCAAAGGTCAGCGAAAAGTTGATGTAAGAGGTTAGCGCCGGGTTCGACGACTCGGACAGGCGAACAGGTGCAGCACTGTTGAAGAGTTGACTACCCAATACAACATGGGCCAACCCGGAACAACATCTGTCACGGCCATGCGTCGCACGCTCGCACGTATGGACAAGACCAGGAGGCGACCCCTACGGCATCCTCTCATAACCAAGGTTCATCGGCGTTGAACACTCGCCTGTTGCAAAGAGCATGCAAGTTGGAGCATGCAAGAGCATACAAGTTCATCCATCATGCATGGTATCAAAAGTGCAGGCCGGTGGAGGGGGTTGTGTGGTGTGGTGCATGTTTCACTGGCAGGAACACGAACCCCTGGTGCATTTGGAACAACGTATCAGTGGTCTACGCTATCGTCAACTGTTTTCTGACTGTGAACGCTATGTTACACTTTTTCCCGAATGGCGATGGTGTCTTCCTTCCAAGATGACAAAGCGCCGACCCATCGGGGACTTGTTGTGCAGAATAGTTTGAGGAACACAGTTCTGACTTCCAGCATATCGATTGGTCTCCGATCTCCGCCGATATTAATCCCGTAGAGTACTTGTGAGACAATATGGAAAAAGGCATATCAGGCAACTGGATACACCAATCACTTCCATACCTGCATTGCTAATCGCATTACACACAGCTTGGTTGGCCATACCTCCCGAACGCTTCCGACATCTTGTTGAATTAATGCCACGTCGGATAGTGCTGTACTAAGGGCAAAAAAGAGGACCTACGAAGTATTAGATAGGTGGTCATAATTCAGTGATCACTCAGTGTATACAGCTCATTGATCACTGAATTATGACTATCTGTCTAATAGAATATTAGGCCTCCGTTCGTTTGAATATAAGCACTATTCGCCTAAGTATTGTCTTCCCTAGATGTCGGAAAATGTCCGTAGGAAACTCCAGCCATGCTGCCTGAAAGGTTTTGCACAGCGTCGTAATAGATGGCAGTTGCATGTCCATACCTATCGATTCCGGTTCCAAATGATTCCACAGCTGTTCAATTTGATTCAGGGTAGGCGAATTTAGAGGCCAATCAAGATGGGTGATATCTTCACTGTGTTCCTTGACCCACTTGTTTACCGTGCTGCTCTAATGACAAGGCGAATTATCGCGTGGGAAGATCTCCTTTCTCTTAGGAGAAAAATACAACATGGTAGGGTGCATGTTTACAACGTTTAACTTGTGAAGTCTACCGATAGCTATTAAGAAACATCATGGTTTCTAAAGAGCAACCGGTAGACTTCACAAGTTAAACGTTGGTGCATACACATCAAGGGGGAATAGTTCTTGCCAACAAAGCAAGCCCCATATTACGCAACCACCGCCACTTGCAATGACAGTGGGCACCATGGACGATGGGACTATAGACTTGTATTGTTCGCACACAAGAAAGCGTCCGTCGGCGTGTTGAACCAGGTATTTGGACTCATCCAATCAGCACATTCATTTCCAGTCCTCTAGTGTCCAACCTGCTTGTAGCTGAAACCACAACATTCGTCGTCGACGACGAATGTTGTGGTTTCGTCTCTTGTGCATCGTCAAACGACTGAGTGTGCTGTTGAAGGTCATACATCCTCCTTGAGTGAGTATATTTTTCTCGGCGAGAAGAAGTTTGACCGTTCGACAACGTTCTTTGTTCACGTTAACCACAGTGGACCGTGAGCAACCGAAAACTCGTCTCATTTCCGGTATGGACGCACATGATACACGAGTTCCCACCATTCCTTTGACACTTCGTGATGTCTTCACTACATCCCATAACTGCTACTTTATCACTTTGATCTGCACTAGCAAATATAATTTACCACCGCTCGATCGTACTAAGATGTTTGGCTTTTTATATTGCGAACTATGTGGAATAGTCCATTACGAATGGGGTGGTCGCAATTCAGAGATCACTGAGTGTATAAGGCTCGTGGAATATATCACAAATACAAAAGGGAAATCGTTTATGTAATCATTTCCTTGTCGATTTGATGATCTGATAGCTGTGGAGCCACAGAAGTAGGCTCTTTTCACTCACATGTTCCTGGAACCAGTTTAGTTTAATTCTGGCCTGTGACGTGGCGTATTGTTGTATAGGAACAACCAAAATCATTCACGTATTAGGTGGATAAAAAAAAAAACAAAAAAAAAACATAGAGTTGTAATACTAAAAAAATAACAAAATTAATAATTAAAATAATTAAAAAATAAAATAAAAATATAATCCCGCACTCACAGAGAGAGAAACTAATGGGTCCAGATCAAGATGTGTTGATTTTAATTGCGGTCTGCAGGGTTTTCTCGACGTGCTGCTGTAGCATCTGAAAAGGCAAAAGGCAAAGGCCGGCTAGTGTGTATACGTAGGTGTGTAAGAATGTGTTGTTAAGTGTTTAGTGCCGACACCTGGAGACTTAGAAGCCAGGGGGCAGGGGACACCTGGTCGCCTACCCCCTGACTCCCAGCATTGGCCACGTGGAGGCGCGCCAGGGACAACTTCTAGCTGAGACTTTATTGAGGCTATCAGGCAAGCCTAGGAGCCCCAAGGTATTGAAGGAAAGGAAAAGGAATTTAGAGGGAGAAGTTTGGGAGTAGGAAGGAAGGAACGTAGATAGAAAGCAAGAAGATAACCCCTGAAACAGAAGAATAACACATGGTTAGAGTAAAGCAAAGAAGAATAGCAGTGGAGAGAAAACTATTTATCCTGCCTCTACATAGGTTTGTTTGTTTGTTATTTGGTTTTTAGGAGCATTAGCAACAAAGGCCATATTGCTCCGTTCTACATAGGATAACTGATCTAAAGAGTATCCCAGTCAGCTTCACTGCAATAAACTGCAATGTACATGCATACTTCTACGTTTGCATTCCAAAAGAGTGTTGTAAAATCATCTACTCAGCCTGAACTCACTACGTTAATTACTTGACTTCAAGAATGCAAGTCTATGAAGCACTAAACATAGCTAAATAGTTAATTACTTTAACACTCAACAATAACTACCTTTTACCTTGTCATTAACCATACACAAATCATACACAATGTTTGCCAGAGATCCAAGAAATGGAGCAAAAGCAGGGAATGATCCAGCCACCATCTGTTTCCTTTCTGTAAATACTTATAGCGCAAATTTGGAAAACACAAATTAGTAAAACACTATTTTACTAATTTGAAAAAATTAGTAAAATAAGATTGTAGTTGGGGCAATGATAAATTGCTTGAGCCCAAGCTCCCCTGCAATGGCAGTAACAAAGAGCTGAATTAAGAAGGCCAAATTGAAATAATTTTAAATTTAAGGAACGAATGAAGAGTGTAGATGATTCCCCTTGGGTAACAAAATTTCCAATGTGAATATTAAAATTCTATGATTATTATTGGTCTATGTATTGATCTGTTTGTTAGAGTTTCACTGGTTTCTAGCTTAAAAAAGTGGCTGATTTTTATATTTTTAAATTAATAACAATCCTTCTCTTCGTTAATTAAATCACTTAAGCTTGGTTGAAATGTGTTTGTTTATTCTCTAGCAGAATAATTTTAGAATTTATATATTTTTTCTATCAATATCGATCATGGATTCTAAAAATCACAGTTAATATCACAGATATTATTCGCATTAAAAATCACGGATAACCAGAATGATATAACGAACGAGAAATTTCAAATCAATTATCACCTTCTAATACTTATATATAAAAATATTTTATATAAAACGTACTGATAACTAAAATTATATTTAAAAATTTTGAAATATTGTGAGGTATAATTTGAGATTAATTGACAATATTGAATTAAAAACAAAAACACTTATAAAAATTATAAAATAATTATTGAAAAATAAAAATCAGTATTAATGATAAATGTTGATAGTTTATCTCTTTTGGAATGATGGGTGTCCTCAGATATTAAGACATAATTTAGCTATTATTAATATGTATAATTAACCAATCTTATATTACGTGGAGTTATTAATATATATTTTATTTAAGCATAGCCTAAATTTAAATTTTGAAAAAAATATAGGCTATATTTGTAAATGAGGGACTATTTAAGCATAGCCTAAACTAATACAAGTGGATAACGTTTCGGGTATCTTTCCGATACACATCATCAGACCCTGCTGCTGACCGCCCTCAGACCTGAAAAGAATTATACATATATAATCTTAATGGATAACAACCAGGTAACGTCCTTCCTTAACTATATTAAAATAATTTTGGTTCTTTATTTTCATTTTTATCTGAACGTTGTTGGCCATTGCTCTGGTGGCTGGCTTTCAAGCATGGCTGCTGTTGCCATGCATTTACCACAAGTCGTGTTCGAGGTTTATTTTTATAAATAAAACAAATATATGTGAAAAAATGTAGGCTATATTTGTAAATAAGGGAAGGGCCACCACCTCCAACCTCCAACCCACCGCTAAGTTTAAAACTTGAAACAAACACTATGAATAGTATCCATCAATCGAGCCACATTTCCAAAAATAGCCAGTGCTCGACTATGAATACAAATAATTGTGGTGTGAGTGCATGGACCCACAGCTGTAGGGTCTGCAACATCACCTTCTCTAAGCAATCATAGGAGTTGCCAGCTAATATGGAAATGCCTCGACATATCTTTGCCATACTATCCCTAGTCCTTATTATTTACTACTTTAAGTCTGATTATTTGCAATCTAATTAGCATATTCAGGATGGAGGTACCAGACGCCAATACCAATTTCTCTGCTTCTTGATGACCTGAAAATTATTAAGAGAACCGTGTATTATCTGACACGGTCCCGACTGAGCATAACGAAATCTCTTAATCTAAAATCAGGCACGTATCAGCTAAATCCATCCATTCAAACTGCCCCCACAGAAAGGCCCACCCATCGATGGATACATACAATCTTCAATTAGGATATACCAACACCAAATCACCGCCTTCCATCTGATTCCCGCCACTTCCATGCTCGACCATAAATCCCAACCTACCACCCCCGCCTTATACTTGATATATGACCATCTCTTGATGGCCCAACATATCAATTACTCTTCGTTTCACGGGATCCGCCCAGCAAGTAGGAGATTGGAAGGTTACATTTCTGTCTTCCTTGATGGGACAGCCTGAATGAATCGAAAATATTCTATAAACTAATCTATAGTTCTTGTCTGCTCTCTCCTCCATCCGAATGAAATCAGGTAACCTCCCTTCTTTATATACTTTTTATTTGATCTTCCTGAAGCCATTATTAATACTAATAACGCAATTCCTGCTCTAATTGTTCACTGCTGAACACAAGGAGCTGAAGGAATCGTGTTTCTGAAAGATCTATCGTTTTGCTTCATCACTAATTACTTGTGTACTATCACCTCGGTTATATTGTAGCCCCTAGCCACTATCCTCCTTAAAAAAAAAAGTAGTTTTACATAAAAGAAATTTTAATATCGAATGTGATTTCAATTGGCTTTAATGACATTTATATTTTTATGATTATAATAATTAATATTTTAATTAAAAGTCAGCCCAACTCAACTGCTATAATAGAGTTCTCACTATGAACAGAAGCTCCAAGAGTTGAAGTTTTTCATAATCCAAATACTTGTATTCGGCACAAAAATGCATTTCTCCTGAACAAATGAGGCTGATAAGCAAAATAGACTAACACAATATTTATTTCACAACAAATTTCGAATTACATGCAGAGGAATAACACACAGGAGATATATCACACTTCTTTATTTAATCATCTGATGGCTGAGGAGGCCACTGAAGTACTTTGAATCCACCCACATGTCCTGAAACAAATTGAGAACAATTCTAACCTGGTGACATGGCCATTGTCCTAATGGAAGAATCCATTCGCAGATGGATAGAGCGTAGTCACGAAGAGATGCTCCTCGTAGAAAACGATTTCCAGATAACCTGTGTCATCAACTTTATGCTCTCAGAGTTCGACTAAGACAACTTGGCATCGTTGAAGATGACACTTGGGTCTGCTCACATCCATTCTCAATCGATGCGTTCGTTCAATTTTGGGAGACATGGAAAAATAATAATAACAATAAACAGCATGGTGTTAGCCTGGATGACCATGGGGTCTCTAGAGTTTCAATGACCATCAGTCTTTCCAGTGAACAGGTTGAAAAAGAACATGCAATTAATAACATTCATCACTTATACAATTTTTTTTTTAGTTTTTTCCTTACATTTTCTGCTTTCTTAACTTTTATGTCTTATACTTTTTCAAACATTTTATTTTTTGTAAAGTTTTTCCTCATTATACAGACAGCCAACGCATTTTATTTTTTTATCCGTTTACAGCTTTTTATACCTTTTTTTTTTAATCCTTTTAATTCAACCATCAACTCTTTCACACCAGAGAGTGTGCAGTTAATATATATATCCAATATTTTAAATAAAATGAAATAAAATAATATAAAACATAAGCCAGTAGTATGGCAAAAACTGTAGAGCGAAAATTAACATAAAAATAACCCAAAATAAAACGAACGAACGGAAAAGGAAGAGTAGAGGTAAGACATAATCAGTTGCCGAAAAACCCCTGTATTATTTCGCACTTTAAACCCAATTAATAAGACCAATATAAAATTTTAAAATAATGCCAATTACGTAATAATTTAGCGGTACACCCCCCCCCCCCCCGAGAGGTACCGTTTCCGAAAGACGAGAAATATCACGAAAAAGGGTTAAAGGAACTACTAAATGATAACACAATCAAAATAACATAGACTGACAATTATGGCCCATATCGACAGAGGACCATGAGGCCAATAATGGTCATGGAATCGCTGCATTTCAATCGCCGCAAAGATCGAAGTACCAAACCACCCTTTCTCCTCCGATCGATCAACCAATGCAAAGAATTCGCACGGCGGTGGTCCTTATGCAGTGAAAAATTAATGATAGAACAAATAACACTCTCAAACAAAACCACACCACTGACATAACGTAAGCTGAACCAGCTTATATAGAAGAAAAAGGAAAATAGATGGCGGCACAAGCGCTGCTTAATTAGCATATCAACCCATTATTGCCATTGAATTATATTTATATAATGACAAAAGTTAAAATATAATAAAATAAATAAATATTCAGCTATTCTATTTTATTTCGATTATGCTATCTTTTAGTAGTTCCTTTAACCTTTTTTGGTGATATTTCACGTCTTTCGGAACTGGTACCTCCGGGGGTGTACCGCTAAATTATTACGTAATTGGCATTATTTTAAACTTTTATATTGGTCTTATTAATTGGGTTTAAAGTGAGAAATTATACAGCGGTTTTTCGGCTACTGATTATTTCTTACCTTTACTCTTCCTTTTCCGTTCGTTCCTTTATTTTTGGGTTATTTTTATGTTAATTTTCGCTCTACAGTTTTTGCCATACTACTGGCTTATGTTTTATTTTATTTTATTTAAAATATTGGATATATCTTGGCTTCATTTGGAGGATTTGCATGTCGCTGTCTTAATGAAAGCTCAATATTTATTTATTTTATTATATTTTAACTTTTGTCATTATTTAAATATATATATATAATTAATTAACGACAATTTAATCTAATATAAACAGATAACTTACTGTAGATAAACAGTCAACAAAATAACCCTCACTCATTTATGTAACATTTATATAATAAAATTTAATTTAATACCGTGATTTCTCACTTGTTCACTTATTCCGTTCTTTTGCTCAGTATCATCACACACACATCCTCTCATTCACACGTTTTCACTCTTGCACTTCACTATTCATTCGGTTCTTTTACTCATCTACACATCCGTTTGTACACTTAGTCAATGCAAGTTTCAAATTCCTTTCATGTTTCAGTTATTCACATTCACCGCAACGTTCATTCATTCACTTTCACCAGAACATTCAGTCATTCACCAAACAAATGACCATTTCCATTCCCACAACTTTCACATAATCTCACACACACTCCACTCACTTCCTTCATTCACTCACATTTAAGTTCTCTCACACTCTTTCATATTCACCCAATCACACAAAAAACTATTCACTCACACTTGGTCACCTCTTCTTTCACTCGCACAGGCTACGCATTTACTCATTTTCTTACATTTATACTTTCTCTTTCACCCTAGCACACTAGAGTGACTTTCAGCATAGTAATATTGTTTCATCTGAGGGGTAACCCCGGCTGGACCTCATGATGATCATATACTTGTGTTATCTGTCCTAGTCAGTATGAAAGGCATGTGCTACGATTGGGGCAGTACCAGCCTGCCCTAGTTTACATTCAGTCAATCCACTTCCCTTCCTGCTCCCAGAGTTGCTCAACCATAGGCAGGGAGACCCAAAGGGCAGGAGGCCATATTTGGTTGTACAATCCAGTAGATATATGTCAAAAGTTGTCTCCGGTTAATCCTGTCATTCTCTGGGCGTGGGGAGGCATTTCCGCTGTGTAAATCTATGGGCTATTGTTTGGTACTGGAAGAGGCTGTGGTGCCTTTCTCTGTAGATTTTATCCAATCTCAAACACTTTTTGGGTATACTGTTTCTCGAAATTGGAATTTAAAACTTAATGATTTAGATGTCTTTATATACCAAGACCAGAAAATATGTGGTAGCCTTTAGCAGCTTTTGTAACATGGACATCGTGTACAGTGTATAGTGTTGCTTGTCAAGCGGCACTGGGGGAGAACCCCCAACTCCGCGTAGTATACACTGTGACGCAGAACAAACCCTGTGAAGGCCAGAGATAGTGAAAGTTTTAGTGTAGTCTGCGTAGTGTAGTGTTAGGTTGTGTTGGTCTGTTGTTCCTCCGGCCATTTAGCCGACGAGCCCCTAGTGGGACCCCTCGTTGCCCGTCCATGCCCCGTGGAGGCAGGTCGGGTGTAGTAGACAGTAAAGAATTCTCTGGCTAGTGAGAACCCTGGACGCCGCCTGAGCTTGCCAGGGAGTACCACTGAGTAAAAATAAAAAAAAAAAAACCACCCTAGAAACTTTATAATTGAAAATGGAGGGGAGGTAATGATAGTTCAAAAAATGGCGTTGAAGATAGAGGTGGATGATAGGAAAGCGTTCCACCTAGAAATAGGAAGTTAAGCGACAGAGGGGAGCCCATCCTCAACAGGGTGGACTGTCAAAAGCAAAATGGTTTCTGGAGAACAGTCCACCATTTGAATTTAATAATTGCTGAGCCATAACTTTGACCTTGGCTCCGATTATGTCCGATGAAGCGACTTTCGCGTTGTTTTTTATTTCTATATTTTATTACTGTTATTATTATGCGGGTCTCTCAGCGTGATGGACAAGCGTTGGATCCCGTTGGATTTATCCTTTCACGATAGGCCCATAACAGATTTGTTTATGCCCGTCAGTTAACATGTAAATAAAATGCCCAAATAAGTAATTCGTCAATCCAGGAAGCTCCACAATAAGTGCCACCCACTCCAGGAATTGCAGACAGCCTTCAGCGATATCATGTTCGCCTTCGCAAAACCCCACCATTGCCAGGCTCAACCGTGATTCCCAACCACCAACTCCCCGCCAATAATTGATACTAACCATGCACGATGGTCTTCGTAGCAACTACTCCTTGGCTCACAGGGGCTCCAGCGAATATGGGAATGAGATGCGACATGATATCTCTGTGCTGTTTTTTTTTTTTTTTTTTTTTTGTGATAAGAACGCGTGAACAGGAATGTTCTCCAAGTAGTATACTGCCAATTATTCGTAAATATTATTAGTTACTAACAGTTTTATCGCTCACGGTAATCCCGAATCGAAACTCGATGGCCAACTAATAACAGTACATTCGAATCGCCTCATACGCTAGAGAAATCAGGGCTGTGTTGGCTGTTTACAGCCAAAAGGGTGAAGTTTGTGCCAATAGTTTCCCCGGGTTTTTCTCCCCGCACGACGTGCATATCGGTCAGTGAACACGCATATTTTTACAGACGTAGTATCGAATGGCGCAGGATGGTCCAAGTTGCTGATGTTCTTAAAAATCGAAACAACATCAACAACTTTACAATGAGTTACCCTGATACTGGAGTACTTAAAAAAGTGGCTAATTTTACACTCATTTAAAAGATGGAGCACTTCTATGATAACCCCTTTCAAAAATTTATCCTTTCTGAAGTTCAGGAAATTTATGAGCGGTGTTTTTTATCCCACAACCCACCAGCTATCGGAGCTGTTGAAAGAAAGGGTTGATTTTACCAGAAGTTATCATCCTGTGGGACGGTTTTAATTATAAAAGGTCCTAACGTTTCTGAACAAAAAGGCAGACACTCCAATTTAATCCAAATTGGCGACTTTTTTTCCCATAGCTGAGTATTGTGATCTCACGCACACAGTTGCTGACTTTTTTTTTTTTTGTAGTCTGGCAAAACAGAAAACTTTAAAAAATATATGAACTTAATGAAACTACAACGGAAATGGGGCAAGAGGTGGACGGCTACATCCGTTTTACTGTCTGTACGTCGCAAATTGATATCTCTTGGAAGACTGTTATTATTATTTGTTATTTAGGAGCATTAGCAACTAAGGCCATATTGCTCCGGGATATGCAGTGGTCATTCCCTGACCTTTCCGCATCCTCCGTATTTGGTGGTGACGGGCTCGAACCCCGGTCTAATCAAGAAGCGTGTGCTACGCACTGCTGCTCCTTCCCACCTGGCTACGGAGGCGCCTCTTGGAAGACTGAAGTATTAGAAAAAAAAAATACTTTGAAAATAAGTGACGCGTTAAATCTGGCATCCTACAACTGTGGACGCCGGAAAAAACGTGTTTGCTGTGCAGAGGATCTTCGGGAAGAGGATTTCCTGAAAAACAGAATAAGATACAAGTCAATAGAACGAATTAATATCAGGTTAAAGGATGACACTTATATCAGCTTCAACAATTTTAAATAATTTTTCTTTTATATTATTTCACATTCTTTACGAATATGTCACTATCTATTATATTCTGTAATTTGAAATCGTAATTATTTTTTTAATTTCAATTAGTTGAAATTTTTTTATTTTAAACAGGATTATAATTATATTTGTTTATTTCTAAATAAATGAACAGAAATTAGTGTATTAAAATACATTGTGGGGGGAACGTTTCAGAGTGCAGTACTAACAAATGATGGCTTCTTGAGGGTAATTCAGAGACCTGTAAGCGCCTGTAGAATTTCTCTCAACTACAATAACTTACCACCTTTTATTAGCTGACATGGCTGCGAAATGTGTTCAATTTACAATAGAAGCTACAGTTACCCCTTATTCGATGCGAAGGGAATCGGTTATGGAGTTGTTAATCGAATAATCGGAGAATGCTTTTTTAAACATTTTATTATCTTTATATCGATTATTTTAATCAAACAGTGATTGGCCTTTTTCTCATTAAGACTTTAAAATGTCTTAAACCGAACGCATTTAACTGATTTTGCAGTACCCGTCTCAGCTAACACCGTAAAAATAAGTTGAAATAATCCATCCGGCAGCCCCACATTAAGTGCCACCCAGTGCAGGGGGTGCAGACAGCCTTCAGCGATATCATGTTCGCCTTCGCAAAGCCCCCACCATTGCCAGGCTCGACCGTGATTCCTAACCACCAACTCCCCGCCAATAATTGATACTAACCATGCACGATGGTCATCGTAGCAACTACTCCTCGGCTCACAGGGGCTCCGGCTAATATGGGAATGAGATGCGACATGATATCTCTGTGCTGCTTTTCATGATGGAACACCGTGAATGAGTCAGCAATATTCTTAAAGCAGAACATTGCCGGTTATTATATTATTAATTTATAAATTCTTATTTAACTGTATGTTGGCATATTTTGCATGTAGCTTCAGGAATAGAGGCAAACACAGCCTTCTAATATCTTTGGTGACATCATAAAGTAGTAAATTATCTGGTAGTATAAAACACAACGAAATCTGTTCGATTTACAGTAGAAGCCAGAAGTTCCTCTTATCAGACGTGATGACTGGTTTTCTGTACCTTTCTAAATATAAACAAATTTTTACTTAGGATGGGTTTTGAAATTATTTTTACCGCTTTCACAATGTTATTGAGAATGGCGTGTCCGTTAATATGGAACTGCGATGCTGCCAGTAGTGCAATTGCAATGCGCCTCGTTATGAAGGCAAAGTTTCCTGCTCTGCGTATAAAGACTATAGCATTAAAACTACGAAGCTTGGAATTGTATTTGTTCGTAATTCAAATTTTAATTTCATTTTTTCTATCTTACAAGTCAGAGGTAATGAAATTTAACTGGGAGATTAAAATTTTGGAGATGTGAGTTATTTAAAAGTAGTGCAATACCGCTGCAACTCGTTCTGAAAGCAAAGTTTCTTCAGGTGTGAGCACAATATCCTTGAATTCACGCCATAAAACAGGCATTATATTTCAAGTTTTACTTGTTTTTAGACTGTGTGTGATTATTTAATAATAATAATAAAAAAAAGGAAACGTACCTGAAAAGGCTAGTTTCTTTCTAACGTTCCTTGACGTCTCAGTTATGAACCCTGCTTGGATAGAGAGTTGCACACAACCTCCAATGATGATTACTTACCTTTCCAAGCCTCAGGGATATCATTCTTGTAATTCCCAACCACCAACTTCAGCATATAACTGATGCTAACCATCCGCGATGATCTTTGTAGCAATGACTACTCGATTCACGGGGACGACCAGCTGGGAATGAGATGCGATATAATATCTCTCCATTGCTTTTCATGGTGGGACAGCTTCGGCAATATTCTCTAACAATCCACAGTCCTTGTCTACTTCCTCTAACTGAATGATATGAGATGGCATTCCCCTTTGTTGCGTACCTGGGATAACAATAGAACTCTGAAAATGAATTCGTTGAATGATAAAGTGTTTTTATTTGATCTTCGAGAGATGCTGAAAGTATTTTTGATAATAATTACATTATTACTTATCATTTGCCCTAATTGTTGAAGACTATGTAAACAGAGCTGACGGAAGCGCTCAATGGAGATATTCGATGTGAGCTACCACACGATATACGACATAAGTTTTAAAAGTTGAATATAGATAAAGGTATTGTTGAAAGTGGTGCAGTACTTGAGCAACTCGTTACAAATGAATGCTTGTTCTATAGTAAGAATTAAGATCCCATCATCATTCATAGCTTTTAAATCCTGATGGTTTCAAAAACAAATGAAAGGACGAGATAGGTTATATAAATGTCTACGATGTAAATACTTGAGAGTTGTTTGTATTAATTTTTATTCAAATGGGGTGTCGGATTTTAAAGTTTATTGTATCTGGATTTTTCTTATCAAGACAATGAACATAATTAGAGGTACGGGATCTGCTGACATCCATTGGAACTGATTGTTCCTCCAGTGGATGCGGCGTTTTTACCTGCCACTTTCGTTTCACAGTACTTATATTGTTGTGGCCAGCCTGTTCATGGCGTGAACGGTTACTAGGGAGCAAGCTATCATGGTGATTGCTGCTCCATAGCAGCTAAATTATTATCATTATCATTATTACCATTAGCTATGTGGTGTGAGGATGCCTGCGGCTTTTGCTGCACCAGCCAAAAAAAGAAAAAAAAATATTCGTGAATTACCCAGAGAGAGAGAGAGAGAGAGAGAGAGAGAGAGAGAAGGAAATCACCAAGAAAGAAAAGAATAATGATATGGCCAGAAACAACAGAACAGGGCACACGCTTTGTAGACATCACACTACACTGATATCTGGCTGTTTTACAGAGTTGTGTATTGATCACAGTGTACCCTGGCGGAGTTGAACTAACGTTTAGGTGGCGCCGTACATAAGAAACGATACATGTCCACACAACATGTGTGATCCAAATCGGCCATGTACTACGCAAAAATGGAATGGTGGATAAAAAAAAAAATACAATTATATACACATTTCCGTTCACATCATCCGGGGCATGTGTGCTTGTGTCTGTTTACATGTATCATGGTGCCTCCAAGGCAATAACCCATCTCCACTTTTGTTCTCTGTGACGGCGTAGAAACTCTAGGCCACTTCGACCCCACGAAGCAGCCAACACCTGGACAGCTGCCGCCTGGTGCCCATCCCTAGGCACGATGAAACCGACCTGGCTATTATCCTATATGTGCTTAAGTGCACAAAATCCCGCACCCACCTGATCTTCTTCAGATGATCTTTTGACGGTGCGCATATTACTGTGGTCAGCTTTCTCGTGGCATGGAGAGATACTAGGGTGCAGCCATCCTGGTGATTGCTGCTCTATTGCAGCAATCTGTTTCTCCTGTCCAAACTTGGAGAGGCAAATGTACAGTGAAGTCCAAAACGAATCAGGTAAGTCTATCCAGGTGCATCCTATCGTAAGGCAGCCCAATTATGTCAAAATTAAAACCAATTTAGAAAAGAGAAGATCCTGCAATTATTCAAACCAGGCGGATGTTATCATGTAGGATTATTTCATAACTATAATAACAGTGATCGGTACAGAGAATTCGTAAGCAGTATTTTTAAGAGAATCATCATCAGCCATTTTCAATCCACTGCAGGATGAAGGCCTCTCCAGCAACTTTCAGTTCTTTCTGTTTTCTGCAATGGCCATCCATTTACTACCCACAAACTCAAGAAATTCATCTGTCCATCTCCGTCGTTGTCTTCCAAGTTTTCTTCTAGCTCCTCTTGGGTACCATTCTGTTATTTTCTTAGTCCATCTGTCATCATGTCTTCGAGCTATGTGTCCTGTCCAAGACCATTTTAGTTCTTTAGTTTTGATAAGAAAATAATGAACCAATGTATACTCCCCTAAAGTGGGGAGTATACATTGGTTCATTATTTTACGTTTTAGACAAATTGGGATATTGCTCCTCAGTATGTGACCATATTTCCTGAATGATATACATCCAAAATTTATTCTTTTCTTGACTTCCTGCCATTTATCATTATTACAGCTAATAACTTGTCCCAGATAAGTATATGACTCCACCTTTCCAATTACTGCTCCTTCAATGATTATATCCCTTTCTGTGGTATACTTGTTCATCCTTACTTTTAAAGAGAATGCATAAGCTTAAATCATCTGACAGTTCGAGATTTTTTTTTTCGTGAGGTTTCGGATGTGTTCGAAATCCGGTGCGAGTTCTGCATTCTATGAAGATCCACGTGGGTATGTTACTAGAATTACAAGTTAACATGCTGCAGTTAACGTACACCTAAAGTATTGGTTGAGAGTTTAAGAGGTAGCCGTAGAAGACGCGCATATATTTGCCAGAGATTCAAGAATTGGGGAAGAAGCAGG
Source organism: Mastigoproctus giganteus (assembly GCF_048544385.1). Classification (NCBI taxonomy): domain Eukaryota; kingdom Metazoa; phylum Arthropoda; class Arachnida; order Uropygi; family Thelyphonidae; genus Mastigoproctus; species Mastigoproctus giganteus. Next base: position 38,370,117 of record NC_143577.1, read on the forward strand.
GAGTGATCCAGCCATCAGCTGGCTCTTTAGCGAGCATTTTTGGAACACTAGGAAAAGAATTTCCTATGTAACCTCTGTTTGGTGTTGGTGTTTGTGATTAGAGCTACCATATACTTTTTGATATTTACCGTCAGATGGGTGACGTAGACATCAAATTTAACCGTTTATCCACAATTATTCCAAGGTATTCCAAGTTGCCGAACCATTTGAATGAAACTCCCATTCATTTTAATAAGCAGAGTCCTCCGTAGCTAAATTTTTCCGCTGCAGGTCATCATCTTTGTCTTTGAAGGAGAGATATTGAGCTCATTACTATCAGCCCATTCAAGAGGTAAGATAAGACCATGTTGGTGACCGAGATCCGAGCAAAATTTGCCAGCAAAAATAAGAGTCAATTCGTCAGCATATGTCATTGCATGTGTTTTATCAATCCCATCTGTCTTGAAAGTTGTTTCTAATTATGTGGAACAACTGTCGAGAGCAATTGGCCTTGAGGTATCCACAAAGAAACCTACCTTAATATTGAAAAGGAAAAACTGTATGTACTCCTACGTTGAAGGTGAGGAGGCCCTTCGCCTTCAAAAGAACCTGTATGTGCTTCTTTTCCCATGCGAATATTACAGCTTTATGGTTATTATATTTTTATTTGCATTGCTGTCAAAGATACACTGCGATATTCATAGTCAGTCTACCTTTTCGATTTTGTAATTATTCACATTTGTTTGTTTATTCTGTTGAAATAAAACGTCTCGTCCTCATCTTTACGATTTCGGATAGTGTTTTTTTAATGCTGAATTTCTTTGTTGTGATGAAGTTACCTTTTATTGGTAGATAAGTGGATGACTTGGTAAATCACTACAATCTTTATCGTGAAATTTTAATCTAATCCGTTATACAATTGCGGAAGATACAGTGGCGTGAATGAAAGGAAGAATTTTATTTCAAGTGTTGCCAACGTTCTTTAAAAAAAGGCGAACAATGAATTTTTTTTCCAAAATATTGGAAGTTCCTTGTCGGTTCAAAGATGAAAGTTAAGTTCCCGTGCAAGGAATCTCAGAGGAAAGAACTGGATATACTTTTGCCCATGTGAGAATTTGCAATTATAATAATCTTTTTGCTGTTTCTCGCCATGAAAAATGATTAAGTTTTATTCAGATGTACATAATCTTTATCAGTAAATTAAATCCCATATCACCCGTTGAATCCTATAACGAGATGGACAGCACCGCTTGCGATATTTCAATATCCGGAATGTATTTGAAAGAAATATTACGAGGAGATAAATTCTCACAGATACTACTTAAGCTGACAGATAAAAATAGACAAAAGCACGTTGATAAATGACAATTAATTCTGTATACAGTACTTAGAAAAAGCAGCAGACATGACAGCTGTATAAATTCACACTAAAGAGGAATTTGATTTCCGAAATGCAGTTCAGACTTGCAATACCCAAATTAATCTAATTTTGTATTTGTTAATACTATTGAAATCAAAATAATGAAACCTATGAAAAATTATAAAAATAAAAATATACACGGTAAATGCCAAGGTTTCATATAATTTATCGGTTAAGAGGGTTTATCGACCCAATAATTGAGAGTTTATCGAGTAGGAGTGTGTCAAATTCACATTTTATTGAATTTGACAAACTCACAATTCGTCTTTGAGATTTATTTTCGTGCTCGTCGAAGAATAATTCGTTAATGTTTGGAGTTAGGTACAGTTACCACCAAAAAATTCTAGAAAATACATTTTAAATAAAGAATAAATAAACGCAGAAAAAACTCCGAATCCCCTACCTAAAAGGTCGTCTTCCACACCCACATATTTAGTGTTGGGGTCTCTTTGCTCTCAGTAGCCGCACCTGCTCGATTTTCGTTGACAACAGCGGAACCACGTGAATTTCTCTGTTCCTTTGAACAACAATATTGTACTGCCTTGTGATTTCACCGACGGTGTCCCATTTTTAGGACTGTGCGATTCTTATCTCCCATCGTTTCTGCGTGGGTAGCGCAGTGTTTATAATCACCGTCCTCCCCATACATTGTGGAAAAGGAACGGTTCGAATCCCGTCACTGAGGCAAAGAACTTTTATTGGCTTCTTTTTCTCCATGAGATTTGATAGCAAAGTTTTTAACAGAAACGCTGGTTTCCTTCGCCCAGCAACACATGCAAACTGACCAGAGGACGCATGCAATTTATGGATCTTGAACACACCAGCGAATTAGGTAACTGTCGTGTGCCCTTAATATGATGGTGTCTCACTTCCTGCGTATAGTCTGGTACGACATGTTCCTCCTTTCCTAATAGTACGTGTACTTTTCCTTTAAGAAGCACCTCTTCGTGTCCACAGGATCACTGTAGGATGGAGTTTTTCTGGTTGTTAGACCATTAACAACTCGGGTATAAGTACCTTAGTTCTCTAGAATTATTCAGTTACAAAAGAGTTATTCTCATATACAAGTGGTTCAACGTTACATTTTTTTTTTTTTTTTTTTTTTTAATGTAAACCCCAAACACGAGAGGTATTAGAACCTACAGTACTTAGTACCGTGCTTGGGTTGGAAGTTGAGAAGACGAAAGAAGATATTTGTTGACATTGGACTTGAACTTCTGTAGACTGTAATTTTCAGGAAATACGTATGAAGGAAGGTTGTTCCAGAAAACGACAGTTGAATGAATAAATGAGGAAGATGAAAAGTTGGTTCTGTGCGTTTGAAGTTGGACAGTAAATGGAAGTAGGCTGGTGGCGGCATGTGTTCGGACTGTTTTGAAAGAGAGAGCTGGAATTATAGAAACCAATTCAGAAGAACAGGGCCCATGGAAGTATCTGTAGAAGAGGCAATCAGCAGAAACAGTACGTCTATGAGAAAGCGAGTGGAGAGACTCTGTTAGAGATGAGTCATTAATTAACCTAACTGCCCTCTTCTGAATGGAATAAAGAAGCCTGAGAGAGCTTTTAGGGGGCATCACCCCAGATGTGGGAACAATATTCCATGGTAAGGCGGATTTGTACAGAGCGAGCAGCTGTTTGGAAGAAAAGTAACGCCGAGGGCGAAAGAGAAAACCCAGTTTTGTACATGCAGAGGAAGCAATATTTGTAATGTGCTTGTGCCAAGAGAGATTAGAAGTCAGGGTAATCCCCAAAAGAGATATATCACTTTGCCTAGAAATCGAAATGTCACTAAAGATAAGCATAGGAGCAGAAGAATCCTTTTTGCGAGATATAAGGCAAGACTGAGTTTTAGATGGGTTGAAATCAACTAAGTTGTCCTTGCCCCACTGGAGAATTACCTGAAGATCCGCATTTAAGGAATTGGTAGCAGATTTTCGAGAAGTTAAAGCTGATTGAGCAGGACAAGGTTTCTCAAAATGGAACGTGGAATTCAATGTGTTATCATCGGCAAAACTATGGATAGGATTTCCAGTCAATGGAAGAAGGTCATTAACATACAAGAGGAAAAGAGTGGAGGAAAGAACTGAACTTTGGGGGACACCGGCATTAGTGGAGAAGTTAGAAGACAGAGAGCCATCTATTATCACCCTCAGTGAGCGATCAGTGAGAAAACTGGATAACCAATTACGAAAAACAGTTGGCAAACCATAAGATGGAAGCTTGTTTAGAAGACCTTTATGCCAAACACGATCAAAAGCCTTTGAGATGCCAAGAGCAGCTACTTGTGTTTCACCGAACCTTTCCATTGAATTCGTCCATAAATGGGTAACATAAGCCAGAATATCACCAGCGGATTGATACTGACGGAATCTGTACTGGCTATCGTTGATCAGACGGAAGGTTTCTAGGTAGTTTAAGAGTTGCCGGTTAATTGATTTCTCCATCACTTTAGAAAGAGTAGAAGTAATTGCAATGGGACGATAATTGGATGGAAGGGATTTATCACCCCCTTTTTAGGAACTGGCTGGATATGAGAAAATTTCCAAGCAGAAGGGAAAACACCTTAGGAATAAGAAAGTGAAAAAAGACGGCAAAGAACAGGAATAAGTTCAGGCGCACAGGTTTTGAGAACAAGTGGAGAAATACCATCGGGACCTGAATCTTTCTTGGCATCAAGATTTTTCAAAATCCTTCTGACATCCTTTTCACGGAAGTCACAGGAGGCATTGAGTGGAGCGTGTTGGGAATGGTGGGAGGTGTTTTGCCAAAATCATTAATGCATTAGTTGGAAGAAAAATGGGATGCTAGCAGGTCAGCTTTATCCTTGGCCGAAGTGACAACCGAACCATCTGGTTTGGACAGAGATGGGAGCAGAGATGGGCAAACATTACGGCCAATAGCTTTGGCAAGAGACTAGAATGCTCGGATACCATTAGGGCAAGAAGCAAGTTTTCTACTCTTAGCCTGTTCAAACTCTAGTTTGGACTGATTAATAACTGCTTTACAATTGTTGCGAGCTTTCTTGTAGGCAGAAAATGAAACTGGAGAATTAGAAACAAGCCAATTACGATATGCAACATTCTTCTCTTGAACAACCTTAGCACATTTATTGGAAAACCAAGGTTTAGATATAGGACGAGATTTTAAAGTGGAGTGTGTAATAAAGGATTCCATTCCTGCAAGAATAATTTCACTGACACGATCTGAGCAAACGTTGACATCAGAAGTTTTGAAACAGTAATCCGACCAAGGAAAAGAAGAAAAGAAGTCTCGCAGGTCATCCCATTTTGCATTCTTGCAATGCCAAACAACAGGAGGTTGGCAATAGCCATGAGATAAAGGTTCCATTGGAGAAGAGACAATCACCAAGTTGTGATCTGAAGTGCCTAAAGGACCACTCACTTCGACCGTGTACTTAGAACGGTTGTTTGTGAGAAAAAGATCAAGCATGTTGGCTGTAAGGTTAGGACTGTCCGGTATTCTTGTAGGTAAATGAACAATCTGTGCAAGGTGATTAGTAATTGCAAAAGACTCAGCATCTGGATCAGCTGGGTCGGTGTGACTTGAAAACAGGATCCTGCTGCAGTTGTGTGACCATTAAAATCACCAAGGAAAATTACCTCACTGTTAAGAAAGTTGAACTGGAGAAAGTCAAGTTGCAAAGAGAGGAAGTCAAAGAGCTCCAAGTGATTAGTGGATTTGGGAGAACGGTAGAGACAACAGATGAATTTGACACAATGAGGTAGAGAGATTTTAAGCCAGAGAAGATCAAAGAGAAGAGATTCCAAATTGCCAAGTCTCTGACAGGGAATATCAGAACGGACATATGCACAAGTACCACCTTTGAGGCGAAAGGAATCATAGCGAATAATTTGGGCATCTGATATGAGCAGTAGTTGAATCAACCGATAACTGAGATTCTGTCAGAAAAAATACATGGGGTTTGGCAGAATTCAAGTAGAAATGGACATCGTTGAGATTAGAATTGAGACCACGTATATTTGTGAAATGAATTAGGAAGTTCTTGGGAGATTTAAATCTTTTCGCAGATAAGCTTGCTCTATTAGTTTGACAATTCATGGTGTATTCAATAGTAAGAAAAGGTTGGTGGGACATGCTGTATGAAATAATGAAATTTTTGGATATGGCCTACACATGGTAAGAAAATACCCAGATCCTTGACATAACGTGGCCTCGACAATGCTCCTCACATACACACTACTCGGACTTCATCCATTCACTATCTGGCTGAGCAGAGGTAGCAAGATTATACACTAGCCTATCCGTAAGCCTCCCAGAGAGTTCCCAAAAGGTTCGGTCCGGTGTACTAACTAGCGGCCGACCTGCGAACCCCATTTTAGAGCTGTACCCTCGAAATGTAACGAATATTGGATCTCGCCACGACGTTCATCATAACCTCAAAAGTTATCAATAATACTGCATGATGGAAGAGATAGGGAAGGGTTGACCGGAAGTTAGCTCTACAGACTAAACATGAATTCCACCACTTCAAGCCTCCTATAAGCAAAGTGGTGGTATTGCACCAGTTGATGAGAGTCATCTACCACCTAGTACTGCCTGGTAACATAGAGGGGCGGCATTCCTCCATGTGGTGTGGGCGCTACACCTTGACCCCTGCTTACGTTGGTTCACACCTGGGTGATCACCCACCATTTACTTGTGCATGGAGGTTATACCCAGGATTACTAAAAGTCCCACCATCGTGAAGGTCCAAGCAGAGGATTTGGTTGTCACAGACCGTCCGGACTTCCCCGAAATTGGGTCCATTTGATTGAGTGTCACCCGAATATCAGTTCCATCAGTGTTTTAGACTCCCAGGTAGCTAGTACAGAATGTCTGGTATATCTCAGAGAATGTCTGTAAAAACCTCAAGGACCAGTATACATTGTTGATAGAAAGAAGGATCGAAATTAATCAACGTTTAAGTCAGGTTTCTACATATGATGTTTGTAGCACATTATTTCAAAGCGAAAATAACTTTTATGGGAAAGGTCATATGCACAACCAAAGAAAATTTATTTAAATAGAGCTATCTTTAAACATCCTGAAAAATGTTTAGGTCTTTAAAAAAAAAAAAGAAATAAAACCAGTTCCTTCATGTAAGGCTTTTCATCATCACATTTTAGTTCGGATTAATTAAAGTTTAAATGTCACAGGGGCCACCTCCGTCATCCGCCACTGAACTATAAAAATTAAAATAATCCGTATTAATAGTACCTATCGATTGAGCCATATTTCAAAAATAGCCAGGCTGGACTATGAATAGGAATAATCCCGCCAGGCGTGAGGCATGGACCCACAGCTGCAGGGTCTACACATCACGTTCTTTAACCAAATATAGGAGCTACCAACTGATATGGCAATGTTTTCCAACATATCCGTCCCATACTGTTCTTAATCCTTATTATTTACTACTTTATGTCTGATTATTTGCAAGAAAATTAACATATTCTGACCGCAGGTACAAGTCGCAATACCAATCTGTCTGGTTGTTGATGAGCTCAAGAACTATGAATTAATAGAACGGTGTGTTATCTGACACGGTTCCCTTCGACCATATATTAAGATCTCTTAATCCAAAATCAGACTCGTATCTGCTAAAACTGCAAACATGTTCGAATCAGAAATCCATCCATTCAGAAAGCATATAGCAAGTGCCACACATTCGTGGACATTCACAGTCTTCAATTATGATCTACCCACAACACTCTGCGAGTTTCTATATCCTCCATCATTGCCTGACTCGACCGTGATTCCCAACCTACCATTCCCTGCCTTATAATTGATACGACAATCCCCTGATGGCCCCTGCATCAATTACTCCTCGTTTCACAGAGCGACCAGCTAGTATGGGAATGTAATGGTGCTTATCACTCTTCTGTTTTTCATGGTGGGACAGCCTGAGTGAATCTAAAATATTCTCTGAAATTATACATACTTCTAGTCTGCGCTCTTGTCCATGCGAATGGAAGATAACCACCCTTTTTTTATATATCTGAAATGTAAATCTAAAAATGGACATGTTGAGAGATAAACGTGTTTCTATTTGATTTTCCGGTGATACTGCTATTGTTAATACTAATACAGCAAATTGCAATTTTACTACCTGTTGACTATCATCCACAACTTCCGAGACAAAGTCCAAATAAAAAAAAAAGACAGGAAAAAGAAAAAAAGAAGATCAAAGGTGACAGTCGAAGAATTAGTGTCAAAGCAGGGAGAAAGATGGAAGGATGAAGAAAGAAAGCGTCCCCCAGATGACAAAGGCAGGGAGGAATGAAGGATTAGACACTGCTGTTCCGAAAAGTCTACCCGAGCCCAGGGACAGTAAAAGTTTGCAAGGTAGAGGAATTCCATAAGAAGGAGTCAGCAGGTCGTGCTGGTCATTGGAGAGATTAGTTTTCTTGATTGTCATCTGTCTGTTATGTTTTTTGTTTGATTGGCTCGTCTAATTTCAAAGACTGAATTTGCAAACTCAGTAAAGGCAAGGAAGCACCGCTCATCCTGCAGTAAGAGGTACTCATTATGCTGTGGGTTCTCCTGTATTTCAGTTATTAACCTGAGTCACCAGTCTTCGTGTATACGACAAGTGTATAAAATGTGGTCCCAACTTTCATCTTCACCACATATACAGAGAGAGCTATTTTCGATCCCCAGAGTAATTAGTTTGAGCTTGAAAGGTTCATGTCCTGTTAGGAGGAACGCAGCTTGAAAGCATAGCGAACACCAGCGAGGAGACTTAGGAATAGTAAATGCAATTGATGGGATGAATTACCCGGTAATTATACCATTTCCAGAGTTTTCCGGACTGTCTTGCCAGATTCTGATAAGTTTTTCGGTGATTTTCTTCTTTTCATGCGGGGGATCGTTTGCGAAGTCGAAGGTAATATCTGCTATTTTCGTTGGAATGCCGCTCTTCTACTGTTGGAATGCCGCTCTTCTACTGTTGGAAGAGACCTCTCCGTACACCCTCCATGTGGAGGGGCAGGCATACTGCAAGGAGTTGGAGTGCAGGAGTGGTAATTGTGCAGTATGCTCTGGTAACTGTAAGTAGCATTGTTCTCTGGATGGAGTTTAGTTTGCTGCGAATTCGTGAGAGTGTAACCCTGCTGCACCAGACAGCTGCACCGTACGACATGACGGGGACGAAAATAGATTTGTAAATTAGCGTCAAGATCCGACGCTTGATGCCCCAGTCCACTATACTAATCCGAGTAATCATAACAGAGTACTTTTAAATCTTGTCGATCAGGTACTTAGATGAGGATGAAAGGTGAGCTTCATATCAATAAGTATTCCCAAATGTTTGACTTCTTCATAGAGCTTTACTGAAATATTGTCTATTTTAATGACTGGTGGTGTAGTCAGCTGAAATGTTCCTTTAAGCAATATTGATTTAGTTTTTTCGCCGGAAATGGCCAGTCGAAAAGTAGCTACCCACACCTGAAACTTTGAAGGGCACTTTTAAGTGAATTTCCAGGCAAGCTCTTGCCTGGAAATCCAGGTCATCAGAGAAAGCGAGAGGTTCAACATGCTCAAGGCCCATTCCAAGAAGTCGTATACATATACACTAAGATATCACTGAATTATGGCCACCTTCATAATTGTATAATCCATGCGAATGGAGGCCTAATAATCTATTATCATGCTATTATCCATGCGAATGGAGGCCTAATAATCGTATTAGGCCTCCATTCGCATGGATAATAGCCGCTATTCACCAAAGAAATGACTCCACTAGATGTCGGAAAATGTCCATAGGAATCTGCAGCCATGCTCCACGAAAGGCTTTGCACAGCGTCGGAATAAATTACGGTTGCTTGTGCATACATCTCGATTCGCGTTGCAAAACAAGTCACAGCTGTTCAATTGGATAGAGGCCAGGCGAATTTGGAGGTCAATTAAGATCGTTGATATCTTCACTGACAAGACGCTGACTTGCCTGATGACAAGGTGCATTATCGCCTTGGAAGATCTCGTTTCTGCCATGGAAAAAGTGCAACTAGGCATGGTGCACATGGTTTGCTAAGAGCTACCAGTAGAGCTCACTAGTGAAACGTTGGTCCATACCCACTAGGGGGCATAGTTTTTGTAAGTTAAACATGTCACATATTAAAAAACCACTGTACCTGCTATGACAGTGGACACCAGGCACGATAGGTCCATGGAATCCTGTTGCTTGTGCACATACAGAGTCATCAGACGGCATGGTGCACCAGGTATTTGGACTCCTCCGACCAGGACATTGGATTCAGTGCTTCAGTGTCAAACCAGCGTGTTGCTGACACCATAGAATTTGTGGTCGAAGATGACCAGCAATAAGGAAAGGGTGTCTGTTGTATCGTCCGCTGTGCAACTTAAAATTCTGAGTGTGCGTCGAACCATCATTGCTCTTCTATTCCTCATATTGTACTATGATATCAACTATCCCACAGTGACCTGGCGTTGAGCTTGAACAACGCGCTTCACCCTTCGCTAACCTCGAATATCCTCCTTCAGTAATCCTTTACAGTTTTATTGTAAGCAGCGTAATTCATTTGTAGTAGAGGAATTAATAGTTTTCTCTAAATATGAATTGTAAAAAATCTAAATTTCTAATAAGAGATAAAACGCCTCGAAGAAAAAATAAACATTTTATGAAATCAGAAAAGTGAAAAAAAAGTATTTTAAGATTCAATAAGGCATTAATTAGTAAATTTAATATTACATTTAAAAATAAATATATAAACGGTATCACTATCTGCAACTGATGTTTTCTACATGAGTATGAATACAATTCCGTTTATCGTTTAAACGAAAATATCCGATCATATAACCTTGTGTCTATCACTTATTTAAAGGAGTCTCAATTCGAATCGTCTCATGTACTGATGGAATCAGGGTCGTTGATAGACGGAAGAGTGAACAGTTTGCAACAGCCAGTTTTTCCGAGCTTTTTCCTTCATCACAATGTGCACCTTGGACAGTGAACATCCACATTTATATATAATACACAATAGCGCAATATGTGATAAGTTGCTGATGTTTCTAAAGCCTAAAATAATCAATTTTACAATGAGTTGCCTTGACATTGCACACCTTTCCAAAAATGAGTAATTCACATTCATTTAAAAGATGGAACACTGCTACAATCGCCACTTTCTGTATTTGCTGATCCCTCCTCAAGCAAAAGGTGATCGTTTTCCGTAAATGACAGAAAATAACGGACAAAAATCATTTGCGGATGTCATAGATTGAATAAGTAGTGCAATAACAAGGCAAATCATAGTGAAAGGCAAGTTTTTTTCCACTGTGGGCAACGAACAATTAATTATGCTGTTAATCCTGTAACCAAATTTATTTACACTATGCTAGTAGGATTTAAACATCTAAATCAATTATACTTCGCTTACAGCAGAAGAAACTTTGCGTTCACAATGAGTTGCCTTGTTATTGCACTACTTTTCAAACAAAATCCTACTAGAGTAGTGAAAATAAATTTGCTTTCGGAGACAGTAAACAAAGTAATTGTGAATCTGCTTTCACAATTTTCTCACTCAGAAATTATAAGATATACAATAAAACTATTTAAATCAAAACGAAGCTATATTGAATCTACTCCACTTATTCTCAAAACAACACTCTAAAATTACATCTTTACTCCTGATAACTGGATCTACACCCTTTTTGCATATATTCCTTTCCAAATATCATAATTCCTCGTTCTCTATTTGAAATTGTCCAATGAGAACTATCACTTTTTGATGATCTACATTTTCGGCATGGGGCACTCCATTTCCTTTTCTACCTTTGTTCCATGTGTGAGATGTCTTGATGGAAGTGCTCGCCATGTTCGTCATTGAGGGCACCACTGTACGGCGGGGAGAAATCCAGAAGTGAATGCAAGAAACGCACCTTCAATGGCTTGTTGCTTCCCAGTTTTTCGTAAGAGAAAATGAGATCTTACACAAGCTGCCTGTAGTTGCCGGCTTGAACATTTCGAAGAAAGCCAATCGGAACATTTCGAAAGGGTTTCCACTTTGATTTCTCGCTATCACTAAGGGCACTTTGGAATTGTTCTTTGCTAACAAGTTGCCTAATTTGTGGACCAATGAAAACACCTGCCTTAATCTTCTCTGTACTGAGTACAGTATTGGGAATTTCTCTTGAAAGTATGTGAAGGCTGAGCGGTTCACTTCGAAAGCCCTTCACGAAATTTTCATGAGCCCTAGTTTGATGTGGAGTGGTGAAATCAAAGCTTTATTTCGATCTACCAGAGGTTCAAATGCTGAGTTCTTCATTCCAGGTGATAATGGTTTTCGTTGAGCCTCTTCTTGTAGTGCATATCCTTGGCACGACTATCCCACTCATAGAAAAAGCAAAAACACTTAGTCTAACCCTTTGGTAGTCTTAATAAACTGGGGATTACCTTTAAATTACCACATATCTGCCACTCCGATCACTTGATCCTAAGTGGATGTTCTCCCTATTTGCGTAAGCTTCTTTTTGTGGACGGCACACGCAAGAGTTAATGGTCCCCCTTTGTGATCCCCTTTGTGAATTGGGGATACATTTGATAGTACTGAGTTAGTAGTCAGTTGCTGATGGTTTGTAAACAAAAACAATTTCGCAACGAGTTGCCCTGGTATTGCATTACTCTCAGACAAAAAGCTAATCAACATTTAGTTAAAGGACGGGACACTGGGGCACCTCCGTAGCCAGGTAAGCAGGAGCAGCAGTGCGTAAGACACGCTCCTTGATTAGACCGGGGTTCGAGTCCGTGATTCACCAAATACGGAGGATGCGGAAAGGGCAGGGAATGACCATCGCATTTCCACGGAGCAATATGGCCTTAGTTGCTACTGCTCCTAAAAACCAAATAACAAACAAACGGGACACTGTGATGACATTCTCTTTCATGATTTTCTGATTACTCATGAAGGAGTCGGCGATAAAAAAACAAAAAATAATTTTTTCGATGTCATTTGTTTGAAAATATTGAAATGATTATTATTTTACACAGAACTGCATTTTTCTTTGGTTTTTTTTTGCAGTTGTTGGCGCATCGGCTTCTGTATCCATAGTGCACTTCCTAAGGTTTTGGTGGTACTTTGATCCAAGCCCGAGGGGGGATTCGAACTCGCGACCTTTGGGTTGCCAAGCAAGCACTTTACCCCTCCGGCTAGTCCGTTCGGCAACACAATACTGCATAAACCAGACACTATACTTTTGCAGTAGTTCTGTATTCAATTACAGAGTACATACGATGCAGACTTGGGAGACCATTAGTGACGCCTGACCCTAAATACTATGCCACTGCTAACACCGATGAGTCAAAACATTATGATCACCTACCTAATATGATGTTGGTTCTCCACGTGCAGCCAAAACAGCTCGTACCCGGCGAGGCACCGACGCTACAAGATTTCTAAATGTCTCCTGTGATATCTGGTACCAACACGTAACCAGCAGATCCTTTTAAAGCAAAATCGTTCGTTGACACGAAAGTCGAATTGTTCTCTTAATAGTTCTGGATTTTGAAACGTTGATATATATATATCAACGATTTAGCTTTCCTACTATTTTTTCTTATTTATTTTCAATATATATTTTATAAATTTTTATCTCTTTATTTAATTTTTGGATTAATTTGATCATGTATATATTTATTTGTTGCTTATTATTTATTTTTTTTTTTTTTGTAACATTTCGAATCTTAAAAGTGGCGAATTTTCCAGTTTCCGGTATATACAATATATTTTCCTGGAATACTATATAAATTATGTATAGAAAATTCGAGAACATTATGCAACAGTCCAGACCTTAAATCAGCGATTTCCAAACTGGGAGGCGCGAAGTAGTGCAAAACGAGGCGCGAAAAGTTGAACAGTAATGTAATTTTCAAAACATAACATATATAAACAAAAAAATATATACATGGTTTTATTAAACAAAAGCAAACCTTCAAAAAAATAGTTTCTGTTCCATCAAATGCATTGCTAGCGTCGTACCAAGTTTCTTACAGAATCGCGAAATGTAAAAAACCGCACACAATAGGAGAAACTCTAGTTTTGCCGAAGAACTAGGAATTGGGCAGCGTTTAGCGCCGGTTTAGCGATGTTTTAAAAGCATTAAGTGCTTCAATTACATAACTACTATTAAAATAGAATATAAAATATAAATGCAAATCTTAAGAAACAGCAAATAATTAAAGCCAGTTTTTAAATATTCAGAGAATTTATAAAATACTAGAATTGTTTTAACAATACCTTTTAAAGAACACCATAAAGCGGGTACTAAATACATCGGAGTGCTCCAAAACGCCCTTCTTGTAGTTGTTTTTCTGTTTGAACTTAATCATCTCTTTGAGTTCAATTGTATTGTGATATTTCCAATTTATGTTTAATGCTTGCTTTATAAACATAGCTATACGAACCAGCACCAATTTGTTCTTTAAGGTAAAGACCGTTATACTCTAAAATTTCTCTGTAATAGTTCGAATCTTCACTTTTATACTTTGATTTAATGTCCTCTGGTATACGACTGAATAAATCGGATTCCTCTACATCAAACGCATACTTCTCCACTTCGATTTTATAATAATCTTCTTGTCATCGCACTTTGAATTCATGGTTTGCTGTTAACTTTACTTCTTAAGTACTCTGCATTAAAATATACCTCTACTACACAAAAACGGACGATCCAATGCAGTATACTCTATCAAAAAATATATATATCCAGTTTACGAATTACACTGATCACGGTTTCTTCATATGCCCAACTGATTAATTTGAATACATGCCTCACTGAATAATGAATAATATACCTCACTCTCACCTCATTGCACTGTATCCGTTGTATTCAAATTAATTAGTTGACAAAGAGCCACAGGGGTCTCGGAAGCTACTGCTATTGTATAGGTTATCTATATATATATTAAACTGGATCATCACTGTATATTTTCATAACCATGGACCCGAGTACACCAGGCCATTAATCACAATCCATTCGTTTTCTGTTTCTTCTACTTGCGGTGTATTTTTTTTACAAAAAATGAAAGCTTTTTTTCGTTTTCAAGTGAAACTTCTTTATGTGCGCTCCAGGCACTTTTCAGATGGGAGAACAGGCACCCTAAACAGCCAACTATCGTACTACAGTAAATTTCCCGGTTCTCGTGCGATCACCGAAGTAAGGCTGGTTAGTAATTGTGAGGGTGGCAAACTGGAAATAACGAGTGTATTTCCAGTTAATGTCTTCTTGACCCGTGTAAAATATTTTTCCGATTTTTCATGTATCATTTAATTTTTTAATTGGTAACGTAATAGAGTGTAAATCTGTGCTTTATATCTGTATCTTTACACCCTGCCCATAATATTCCTCCTATTTTAGCTTATTATAATCGCGTTTAACAGAGTTAAAATTCAATCGGTAAATGTGATCTCAATGACCGGCCCCCAACTACTTACAGTATAGCAAACTGTAGTTTGTTATTATGGAATGTCCATCGTACAGTGAACCAATCGTAAGACAGGGGTGAGCTTTGAAGGCGTATTGCGCACGTACACGTACAATGTGTCCGTTGATTGACAAAAAATAATTCATCCCTCCCACACCGTTGTACAACTCCGTACCAGAAACAAGCGACGCATGACCCAATCAGTATCCCTACTGATTGCGTCATGCTATTTCTTTTGTCATTTCTACCGTATTTAAACAAAACATTTCGACGGAAAAGAATTTATAATTGAACATGACGAAGATTAATAATGAGCTTTGTAAGGCGTATATAGCACGTATTCGTGCAATGCGACCAATGAAACCATCTCCATTGAGTACAGAAGAGAGATCGAAGCTATTTCAACAGCGTGGGATGGAGTTGAGCAAAGCAGCCAGAGAAGTTCCTTGAAAGGGCACTTTTAAGTGAATTTCCAGGCAAGCTCTTGTGTCAGCATTCACTGCCAAGACCAGGTCATCAGCGAAACCGAGAGGTTCAACATGGTCAAGGCTCATTCCAAGAAGTCTTATACATATACACTAAGTTATCACTGAATTATGGCCACCATCATAATACCGTATTAGGCGTCCATTCTCATGGATAATAGCCGCTATTCTCCAAAGAAATGACTCCACTAGATGTCGGAAAATATCCATAGGAATCTACAGCCATGTTACACGAAAGGCTTTGAACAGCGTCGGAATAAATGACGGTTGCTTGTGCATACATCTCGATTCGCGTTCCAAAACACCCCACAGCTGTTCAATTGGATAGAGGTCAGGAAAATTTGGAGGCCAATTAAGATGGGTGATAACTTCACTGACAAGACGCTGACTTGCCGGATGACAAGGCGCATTTTATCGCCTTGGAAGATTTCGTTTCTGCCACGGAAAAAAATGCAACTAGGCAGGGTGCACATTGTTTCCTAAAAGCTATTCGTAGAGCTCACTAGTGAAACGTTGGTCCATACCCAACAGGGGGCCTAGATTTTGCAAGCTAAACATGTCCCATATTAAGAAACCACTGTTATCTTCCATGACAGTGAGCACCAGACACGATAGGTCTCTGGACTCCTGTTGCTTGTGCACATACAAAGTCATCCGTCGGCATGGTGCACCAGGTATTTGGACTCATCCGACCAGCACATTGGTTTCAGTGCTCCAGTGTCAAACCAGCGTGTTGCTGACACCATAGAATCTGTCGTCGAAGATGACCAGCAATAAGAAAAGTGTGTCTGTTGGGTCGTCCGCTGTGCAACTGAAAATTCTGAGTGTGCGTCGAACCATCATTGCTCTTCTATTCCACATATTCTACTATGATATCAACTATCCCACAGTGACCTGGCGTTGAGCCCCAACAACGCGCTGCACCCTTCGCTAACCACGAACATCCTCCTCCTGTAATCCTTTACAGTTTTATCGTAAGCAGCGTAATTGATTTGTAGTAGTGGAATTAATAGTTTTCTTTAAATATCAATTGTAAAAAATCTCAATTTCTGATAACGAGATAAAACGGTCCGAAGAAAAAAATAAACATTTTATGAAATCAGAAATGTGAAAAGAAAAGTATATTAAGATTCAATAAGGCATTAATTAGTAAATTTAATATTAAATTTAAACATATTTAAAGGGGTCTCAGATCGAATTGTCTCGTATACTGATAGAATCATTGCCGTTGATAGATGGAAGAGTGAATCGTTTGCAACAGTAAGTTGTTCTGTGCACTTTCCTTCCTCACAATGTGCAGTTTGGACAGTGAACACCCGCATTTATATATAATACACAATAGCGCAATATGTCCTAATTTGCTGATGTTTGTAAAGCCCGAAATAAGCACTTTTACAATGAGTTGCCTTGACATTGCACACCTTTCAAAAATGAATAATTGTCATTAATAAAAGATGGAACACTGCTACAATAGCCACTTTCTGTATTTGCTGATCCCTCCTCAAACAAAAGGTGCTCTGTTTTCCGTAAATAACAGAAAATAACGGACAAAAACCATTTGTGGATGTCGTAGGTTTAATAAGTAGTGCAATAACAAGGCAACTCATTGTGAACGCCAAGTTTCTTCTGCTGTTGGCAACGTACAATTAATTATGCTGTTTCTCCTGTAACCAAATTTATTTACACTACGCTATTAGGATTTAAACATCTAAATCAATTATACTTCGCTTACAGCAGAAGAAACTTTGCGTTCACAATGAGTTGCCTTGTTATTGCACTACTTTTTAAACAAAATCTTACTAGAGTAGTGAAAATAAATTTGCTTACAGGAGACAGTAAACAAGACAATGAAGAATCTGCTTTCACAATTTTCTTACTCAGAAATTACAAGGTATCCTATAAAACTATTTCAATCAAAACGTAGCTATATTGAATCTACTCCACATATCATTCCCAAAACAACACTCTTAAATTACATCTTTATTATTCATTTGTTATTTGGTTTTTAGGAGCATTAGCAACTAAAGCCATATTGCTCCGGGATATGCGGTGGTCATTCCCTGACCTTTCCGCATCCTCCGTATTTGGTGGTGACGGGCTCGAAACCCGGTCTAATCAAGAAGTATGTGCAACGCACTGTTCCTCCTTCTCACCTGGCTGGCTACGGAGACGCCACATCTTTATTCCTGATAACTGAATCTACTCACTTTTTCCATATATTCCTTTCCAAATATCATAATTCCTCGTTCTCTATTTGAAATTGTCCAATGAGAACTTGTAAGATGTAAAATCTTACACGTTTAATATTTTAGAAATGAGTGAGATTTATTTAAAATAAAGATTAGGAAATGGCAATATGGGGCAGCGGAACAGTACTGGTCACAAATACTAATTAGATAATGGCTCACAGGCAAAGGGATTAAATGTAGACAAGGTTGGCTCACAGGCAAAGGGATTAAATGTAGACAAGGTTAGCGTGGGAGACTACGGGCCGAACGCGGCTATGGCTACTGGCGAGGAGGTGCAAACAATTTAGGCTAGGACAGAACAATACGAGAAGGACACAATCGGTCGGACATTATTTTTGAACAGAGACCTCCGGATGCCAGCCAGGTGGTAAATAGGGGTCAAAAGCTCAAGTGAGATTTTAAAATTGGCGTCCGGCTGTCGGCGATCGCAAGGTTAGAAGATAGTGAAACTCAAAAAAATGTTTTTTCGGCTGGTGCAGCAAAAGCCTCAGGCTTTCTTACACCATACGACTAATAACAATAATAATAATCATTTTAATATTTTCAAACAAATGACATCGAAAAAATTATTTTTTTGTTTTTTTATCGCCAACTGCCTCATGAGTAATCAGAAAAACATGAAAGAGAGTGTTATCACAGTGTCCCGTTTGTTTGTTATTTTGTTTTTAGGAGCATTAGCAACTAAGGCCATATTGCTCCGTGGAAATGCGGTGGTCATTCCCTGATCTTTCCGCATTCTCCGTGTTTGGTGGATCACGGGCTCGAACCCCTGTCTAATCAAGAACCGAGTCCTACACACTGCTGCTCCTGCTCACCTGGCTACGGCGGTGCCTCAGTGTCCCGTCCTATAAATAAATGTTCATTAGCTATTTGTTTGAGAGTAATGCAATACCAGGGCAACTCGTTGCGAAATTGTTTTTGTTTGCAAACCATCAACAACTTACTACTAACTCAGTACTAAACTTACAAAAGCAATGAATTTTTAAAATGTTAACGTATTTTGTAATAGCATGTGGCCGGGGAGTGCAATTTACAGATTCGCCAATGTGATGCAATAATGTATCACAAACTGTTGATGTCGAAAATATTTTTTTTTTCCAATAAAATAAAACATCACAATTCTGTTAATTTAATAAGTTAATTTAAATTATTAAAAGTATTAGGTCTTCCTAATACTTTTATGAAATATATGAAGTTATATGAAATTCAGAGGTACAACCCTGGGGGCTCACATCTGGTGAGTATGGGCGTGCCACACCCAGAGTCCTGAGCTGGATATCATCATTCTTCCCCCTTTTGGTGATTCCTTTCTACTTCTGACTCTTGTTTTCTCTCTCTCTCTCTCTCTCTCTCTCTCTCTCTCTCTCTCTCTCTCTCTCTCTTCTCTCTGTCAGGGTAATCCAGAATTTTTTAGCAGCACAAGCCTCAGGCTTCCTTTCACCATATTGCCTAGTCTGGATTAAACTTTTAGTGATCCTGTTTGTTAGAAAGTAATACAATATCAGGAAACTCGTTGTTAACGCAAAGTTTGTTATTTAAGACTATTGCAGCACTATCCTGCTGAAAAAACACATGAAAGGACCAGAGAGCCCTCCTAATTTTATGAAACGTCAACAAAATCAACAGTGCCATTGGTTAGTTTATAATTTTGAACCTTTTATTTTTTTACAAACTTATATGTATAACTTCAATGAACTTACACCTAAAGAAAGACATTATGTTTCTTGAAAGGGTCCAGAGACGGGTAACTCGCCTGCTGAGATCGGCAAAAGGACGTTCATATGAGGAAAGGCTTCGAATATGTGGGTTGCAGAGCTTGGAAACTAAACACTCTAAAGGAGACTTGACTGAGTTGTTTATAGCTCTGATGGGCATAAGTGAATGAGGCGAAATTTTCACGGCTATAAATGATTATAAAAGAACTAAGGGCCATAATTTTAAGTTACGGGGGGAGATGTTTAGACTGGATTGCGGAAAGTTTTATTTTAGCCAGCGAGTTATAAATTACTGGAATAAGTTACCTACATGAGTGGTAGAGGCTGACAGTTTGGGGAAATTCGAAAGTCAGCTGGATAATAACCTACTCAAATTGTAGCAGAGTGCTTAATGATTTTGTAATAACTGAGAGCAAAGTGGAGGAGAAATTGTTGAAGTTAAACATAAGAAAGGCACCTGGGGTGGATGGGATCTATCCAGTTATATTAAAGGAGGCGGCAAAGGAAGTAAGCAAACCCTTAGCCATAATTATGAGAGCATCCTTAGACTCAGGTCCAAGGATGCTCTCATAATTATACATTTGCACATTTTCCAGGGGATATTTGCAAATGGATCCCCAATTCACAAAGGGGGATCACAAATGGGGACCATTACCTCTTGCGTGCGCCGTCCACAAAAAGAAGCATACGCAAACATAGAGAAAATCCTCTTAGGATCTAGTGATCGGAGTGGCAGATATGTGGTAATTTAAAGGTAATCGCCATTTTCTTAGGACTACCAAAGGGTTACACTAAGTGTTGTTGCTTTTTCTGTGAGTGGGATAGTCGTGCCAAGGATATGAACTACGAGAAGAGCCTCAACGAAAACCATTAGCATCCGGAATGAAGAACCCAGCATTTGAACCTCTGGTAGATCCAAATAAAGTTTTGATTCCACCACTCCACATCAAACTGGGGCTCATGAAAATTTCGTAAAGGGTTTGGAAGTGAACCGCCCAGCATTCACCTATTTTCAAGAGAAATTCCCAAGACTTAGAACAGAGATGATTAAGGAAGGCGTTTTCATTGATCAACAAATAAGGCAACTGTTTAGCGACGAACAATTCCAATGTGCCCTTAGTGATTACGAGAAATCAAAGTGGAAACCCTTTCGAAATGTTTCGGCTGGATTTCTCGGAAATGTTCAAGCCAGCAACTACAGGCAGCTTGTGTAAGAACCCATTTCTTCTTACGAAAAACTGGGAAGCAATAAGCCCTTGAAGGTGCGTTTGTTATCATTCACTTTTGGATTTCTCCCCGCCATGCAGTGGGGTGGGGCCGTCAGCGACGAAAATGGCGAGCTCTTCCATCAAGACATCTCACAGATGGAACAAAGGTACAAAAGGAAATGGTGTGCCCCATGTTAGAAACAAAGAGCCAATCTGCCATTTTCACAAACTTTCCGTGTTTAGCAGCCAAAAATCTAAAAAGTAAACTTACTTTCATGCCCGAAACAAGATATGACCCGAAATTTGTTGTTATAAAATATAAATGTAGACGAATAGAAAATGTTGATCATCAAAAAGTGATAGTTTGTGGGGGGGTGGAAAACAAAGATGATGATGGGTATATTTATATTTAGTTATTTGTTTCTTTATTTTTATTTCGTTTTTTATTTGTTCTTTCTTCGTTTGTTCCCTTTTAGTGTTTATCCAACTTCTTATTCTTATTTCCTCTACTTACGCATCTGACTTTACTTCACAGAAGAATTCCAAATTCAAGGGATCTTCTCGATTAATTATAATTCCCTTCGGAAAAGCTGGATGTTCCGGGATGACAAACTACACACACAAATATATAATATAACATAGTTTATTTACATATATATATACAACATAAAAAAATGAACAAACTGAGGTATGTACTATTAATATCCAGCTTTGTCTACTTAGTATTAGTTATATATACAATTACGTACATTGGTTATACTCTATTAACGTTATCCCTTCCTTTACAACACAAAAAATATTAGTACAGCAAACTGTTATAATTTCCTTCCTTGCACATGATCCATAAATTTCCTTCTTTGCACATGATCCATAAATTTCCTTCTTTGCACATGATCCATAAATTTCCTTACATGCTCCATAATTCTTACCTTATTCACTGGTTTAGAACTTTACCCTCCCCTTCCAAAAAAAATGCTAATCATATCTACATTTTTTAGGAAACAACTTATCACAAATATTCCCTTTCTCTCCTTTGCTTATAACATAACATATGTTTTATTATTAATCAACGCCACTACTATCATTAACACCCTTTTCTTCTTCTTTAGCTCCTTTCACTAATTACAAAGTTATACGTGTCAATTTTTTCTATTATTTTTACCTAACTTATCTCTCTCTACATTACGTATATATTTTTATATATGTATATATCTCTTAGTATTTTAAATCTCTACTAATCTGTTATTAGGGTCCTAAAGTCCTTTAAGGTAACGAGAATACTATGTTAGTCACTTACTTAATTTCTTATTAGGCGGCTTCGCTGTTTTGGATCCTCCCACTCTTAGTTGGAAATGTCATCATCGTATATCAGGGCATTCATTCTAGAACTCCTAGCGAATTTTCTAGTGAGGATCACAATTCTGGTATTCTGATGGACTCACTGTACACCTGGACTGGACTGGCACGTTGCATACTATCATACTCCGTCGATATGGGGACTGCTATCTCCATCCTGAGGCCTTTTTTCAACTTACACGGGCTACTTCCATTCTCCACTTTATCGAGCTACTAATTCCGAGTTTTCGCTCCTTTCTCTCGAGCTACTAATTCTGCGGATTTCGCTCCCTTTCTCTCCACCTTATCAAAACCTTTCACAAGGAAAAACTCATAGGGTGCTACCCTCGTTTTCCCGTTCCACCTATTAAGAACTCTTTCAAGAAGAAATTTTCCCAGGGCGCTACCCTGCTCTTTTCCCACCACGGCCAAACACTCAACTGTTAACTGACACATATTTTCTGCCACAACAGAACCCTCAACTGTCCATATTACTAACTCATCTTCGCAAAACACTCCCAAATTCTCAACTCTGTGTCTGTCCCATTTTATAACACGACACAAAAAAACTCAACTGCCTGTCCTAACTCATTTTCCCAAAGGCCGACGAGAATCTAAACTTTGTCCTTTCCTAACACATTTCCACACACCCCCACATACTCAACTCGGGGTTCTCATTGTTTCTAACTCATCTTCATAACCATCCACATAAAGCTCAACTGACGGATCTGTGTCTAACTCACATTTTTACAAAACCGCCACAAGAAGGCTCACCCCCACATACTCAACTCGGGGTTCTCTCTGTTTCTAACTCATCTTCATAACCACCCACATAAAGCTCAACTGAGGGATCTGTTTCTTTTCCCCTGTTCACTCCTTTTTGTCATTTCAACCACGTACCGCCCTAGTATGTCAGGTCTGCCCCCTTTTTTGTTCTATAACCAATCTTCTCCTTTTCTTCGACTTTCTTTCTGCCCTGTTCGTCCTTCGACCTTTCTCAAGCTAATTTTACTATGTACAATGCAACCTCTTATTTTAATAAATTATGAATTTTCCCAGATTGTCTGTTCCTTTGAAGCGCGCCGCTACTTTGTTTGTGCTTTTAACAAATTTGTTTTTTTTTGATTTAGCTTTCCTACTATTTTTTCTTATTTAATTCTAATATATATTTTATTAATTTTTATCTCTTTATTTAATTTTTTGCCGGAATACTATGCAAATTAGGTATAGAAAATTCGAGGACATTATGCAACAGTGCAGACCTTAAATAGAGATATAGCGCTGTTTTGAAAGCATTAAATACTTCAATTCAATCAATATTATTAAAATTACATAAAAAATACGAATGCGAATGTTAAGAAACAGCAAATATTTAAAGTAAATATGAAATATTCAGAAAATGTATAAAATACTAGAATTTTCTTAACAGCTCATTTTAGAAAACACCATAAAGTCGGCACTTAAAACCTCGGGGGGTAAGGGGTTAGATAATGCAGTGTTGCGTAGCTGGTTTCTTCTGACTGAATTACGTATAGATGCTACCTCAAAGTCTGTTAATTTAACCGATAACCTTCCAGGTAAAATAATGTTTTATGTTGCTTTGAGAGATACCGCCAGTGTGGAAGTATTGCACTGCGGCAGGTCAGACCTTTAAACCCCTTACGAGCTGTCTTCAGTAACGGAATCCGTTTCTATTTAGCGTAAAATACTACCATTCGCACTAACTTCCTGACAAAGAAAATATTAAAACCAATGTACATGATTTTCTTAAGTTCAGTTGTATTGTGATGCTTCGGCGATCTCCAAATATTAATTTCAAATTGAAAACGTTTGCGAAGGTGTGACTGTGATTGAACTAGACGATTAATAATTTTAATGGCTACTGTTCGAGTTCTTATTCTATATTTAATACTTCCTTTATAAACATTTCCATACAAACCAGCACCAATTTGTTCTTCAATGTAAAGACCGTTTTATATTCTAAAATTTCTCTGTAATAGTTCCAATCTTCTACATCTTCACTTTTATACTTTGATTTTATTTCCTCTGGTATATGACAGAATAAATTTGATTTCTCTACATCAAACGCATATTTCTCAACTTCGATTCTATAATAATCTTCATTGTCATCGCACTTTGAATTCATGGTTTGCTGTTAACTGTACTCCTTAAGTACCCCGCATTAACATATATATCTCTACTAAACAGAAACGGACGATCCAATGCAGTACACTCTATCAAAAAAAATATATATATATCCAGTTTACGAATTACACTGATCATGGTTTCTTCGATTGCCCAACTGATTAATTTGAATACATGCCTTACTGAATAATGAATAACATACCTCACTCTCACCTCATTGCACTATATCCGTTGTATTCAAATTAATCAGTTGATATTAATTAGTATATATGTTATGTATATATATATATTAAACTAAATCATCACTGTATATTTTCATAACTATGGACCCCAGTACACCAGGTCCATTCATCACAATCCGTTTTTAGTCTGTTTATTCTCCTTGCGGTGTACTTTTTTACAAAAAATGAAAGCTGTTTTTCATTTTGAAGTGAAACTTCTTTAGGTGTGCTCCAGGCACTTTTCAGATGGGAGTACAGGTGTGTGGGGGGGGTTTATGATGATATTCCTTACTTTTTATTTTATTCTTTCTTATTATTATTTTACACCTTTGTTTTTTTTTTATCTATCCCTTTTTATATATATCTATTTATTAATTTATACACAATATATATATTCATCCCTCTCCTTGGAACCTTCATTAGGCCGATGCTTAAGAAATTTATTTGATTTTCTTTTCTTGAAGCAAGGGGGGGTCCTCAATTTCCTTCCAAGGCCCACATGCTACCTGCTGCATGATATATATTATCCATTAATTTTATCAGAAGATCCAAGTTGGAGGAAATACTAATTTTCTCTTATTTGTGTTATTAGCTCCCCGTGCTAGAATAGTTCCCGTGACTTACAATTAATGCTTGGTGTCAATATCACACATAAAGCTCATGGTAAAACAACAACTTAGATTTATTTACCATTTGTACAATTATTTACACACACTATATATTCATGATTATTCATAATACCAAAACTTTACAACACAGTAATTATCATATACATGAAAAGGTGTCCTCCCTTAATTACTCTCCTTAAGCCATCTATAACTTCCACTATGTTTCAATAAAAATCTAAAAATTTCTATCCTATACTCTTTTATATGATCAAATATATATATATATATATTTCCTTTCAACATATTCTGAATAACACCAATAGTTTGTTTCATTCTTTCTTACATACTTTAAGGAGGAAATTTCTATCGAATACAATTAACTCCATTAATAGCAATTAGACAATTCCAGAAACCCACTGTTTTACTTTCAACACATTTCTTTAAAATTTCTCATCAATACCTCTAGTCACAGATGAGTAACATTCACTCACTCTCTCTCTATTTCTATTATATCTTATTCCTATCTTTACAAATTAGTATTCTACACGTTACAATACTTCTAAAACTGTCCTGTCCAATTTTCTCCCATGGATTTCTTTACAACCCCGTTCTCGTTAGTAACATTCACTAAGCTGACTTACTTGGTATTATTTTCTTTACCACCTGGGTAAGTTTCCGATCCTTCAGGCCTTCCTGCGATTTCTTCCCTGATCAGCTGGGCTTATGTCTCTTTTCTGTCTCCACGTTGACTTTCCCACACTCAGCACTTCCACCAGGTCATTCTGCCTTTCGCTATTATCTGCACCCACTAAACTATCATGATCTAACTTTCCGTACGCGTTTCCCCGCACTCCAAAATATCTTTCCGCCACTCTTTCGCACCTCCGGGATTCTCCTCCGGATCTTTCCCTTCCAGGCTTCGGGACTCTGACTCTCGGGCTCTGCTCCGTCTTCTTTTTTTGCGTCCGAGTTTTGTGTCCCACTCTCCCTTATTTTCCATCCAATCATATTTTTCTCTCTCTCTTCATCTTGAATTTCATTCGCTTAATTTTCTTTTCTCCTCGCCTGGACCCGCGTCTGATAGGTACAGCTCCTTTCTTTGTATTCACAACATCCGGGCTCTAACCAATCTCTAGAAATTATCCTGGGATGACCATTTCACTTACCTCTTCTGTCACGCTTCCTTACAAGACATCGCCTGTGAAATCATTGAGTGCTTCCCATGTCGGCCTGTTTGTACTTTGTTTACATCTCGAGTCTGTTTACTGATCTGGGTTTTCCTTTTGGATGGAGATGGAACCACTTTAGGGGTGTGGGCGTTCTTTTGTCCCCCGTTACCGTCAGCAGGCCACAGCCCTATTTTTTCTGTAGGCACGAACTGCGTCAAACTGGCCTACCCATTGTATCACACTCTGGTCAGCGTCCCTCCTGCTGCTACGCTAATCTCTCACTTTCGAAGTGTAAACAGATCAGTAATTCTGTTGAGTGCTTGACTGTTTTTTTACTTAGTTATTTATTAGAATTTGACAATTTATACATTCCTAAAAATAAGTGTAAGAATAGTTCTTACACAGGCACTCTAAACAGCCAACTATCGTACTACGTCAATTTCCCGGTTCTCGTGCGATCACCGAAGTTAGGCTGGTTAGTAATTGTGAGGGTGGCAACCTGGGAATACCGAGTGTAGTTGACCTTTTGTTCGTTTCTTCTTAACCCGTTTAAAATATTTTTCCGATTTTCACGTATCATTTAATTTTGTTTATAGGTAACGTTATAGAGTGTAAATCTGTGCTCTGTGCTTTATATCTGTACCTTTACTGCCTGCCCATAATATTCCTCCTAAGTTCGCTTATTATAATCGCCTTTAACAGAGTTAAAATTCAATTGGTAAATGTGATCTCAATGACCGGCCCCAACTATTTATAGTGTAGCAAACGGTATTTTGTTATTATGGCGTGTCCCTCGTACAGTGAACCAATCGTAAAGCAGTGATGAGCGTTGAAGGCGTATTGCGCACGTACACTTGCAATGCGTCCGTGGATTGACAAGAAATGATTGATCCCTTCTACACCGTTGTACCACTCCGTACCAGAAACGAGCGACGCATGACCCAATCAGTATCCCTACTGATTGCGTCATGCTATTTCTTTTGTCATTTCTACAGTATTTTAATAAAACATTTCGACGGAAAAGAATTTATAATTTTACATGCCGAAGACTAATAATGAGCGTTGTAAGGCGTATATAGCACGTATACGTGCAATGCGACCACCTCCATTGAGTACAAAGGAGAGATCTAAGCTATTTCAACAGCGTGGGGTGGAGTTGACCAAAGAAGCCAGAGAAGGTCCATCCACAACTTCAGAGCCTTCATCTCCCTAGAAATAAAACAATTGCACTAACTTATAAGTGCAATTGTAAGAAATGTGAACTAACTTATAAGTGTTAAGTGACTACGCAACTTGAGGCTTTTGCCCTAAAATGCGATGTAATATTGTTAACCCTTATGGCAATAGCTCCTCTGAAATTCTAAGGATCACAAGAGTAACCTGCATGCTGTGCCATAATTCTTACAATGAACAGAGAATCTAATATTTGAGGTTTATTCCCAACACAAATACGTATATTGGACAGAAAAGAGAATTTCTCAAGAACAAATGAGGCTGACAAACTTAATAAACTAATACAATATTTATTACACCAAATTTACGTACGTATACATACACTGAGTGATCACTAAATTAAGACCACTCCTATGAAAAGTGAATACGACCTGTTTACCACGTAAGGTACTAGAGTGCGCAGTTAGTCGCCCTACATAGCATAGGTAAGATGTCAGTGGTTCAGTAGGTAGTAAAATTCCGAGCGTGATGGGCAAAAGGAAGAATTTATCGGACTTTGATAAAGGACAGATTGTGGGTGCTCGACGAGCTGGTGCCTCGATTTTCCAATCGATTGAACTGGTGGGGTGTTCGAGAGCCGCCGTAGTTAAAGTGTATCAGGACTGGCGTCAAAATGGGCAAACAACGACCGGACGGCAAAACTGCAAAAGTCAGCGAAAAGTTGATGTTAGAGGTGAGCGCCGTGTTCGACGACTCGGACAGGCAAACAGGCGCAGTACTGTTGAAGAGTCTACTACCCAATACAACATGGGACAACCCGGAACAATATCTGGCACGACCATGCGTCGCACGCTCGCACGTATGGACAATCCCAGCAGACGACCCCTACGACATCGTCTCCTAACCAAGGTTCATCGGCGTTGAAGACTCGCCTGGTGCAAAGAGCATGCAAGTTGGAGGTTAGAAGACTGGAAGAAAGTGTGCTGCTAGTCGGATGAGTCACATCAACAACATGAGGCTCTTCATCCAATCATGGTATCAAAAGTGCAGGCCGATGGAGGCGGTTGTATGGTGTGGGGCATTTTTCACTGGCAGGAACAAGGACCCTTGGTGCATTTGGAACAACGTATCAGTGGTCTCCGCTATCATCAACTGTTTTCTGACTGTGTACACCCCGCTATATTACACTTTATCCCGAATGGCGATGGTGTCTTCCAAGATGACAAAGCGCCGACCCATCGGGCACTTGTTGTGCAGAAATAGTTTGAGGAACACAGTTCTGACTTCCTTCATATCATTTGGTCTCCGAACACCGCCGATATCAACCCCATAGAGTACTTGTTAGACAATATGAAAAGGCATGTCAGGCGTCTGGATACGCTAATCACCTCCATACCTGCATTGCTGGCCGCATTACACACAGCATTGTTGGCCATACCTCCCGAACGCTTCGCACATCTTGTTGAATCAATGCCACGTCGGATAGCTGCTGTACTGAGTGAGTGCAAGAAGAGGACCTACGAAGTATTAGGTAGGTGGTCATAATTCAGTGATCACTCAGTGTATACAGCTGATCACTGAATTATGACTTAAAAGTCAACATGCCGAAACCACAACATCAGTCGTCGACGACGATTGTTGTAGTTTGTTTCTTGTGTCGTCTGCTATGCATCATCATACGTCTGAGTGTGCTGCTGAACGTAATACGTCTGAGTGTGCTGCTGAACGTCATACATCCTCCTTGAGTGAGTACAGTTTTCTCGGCGAGAAGAAGTTTGACCGTTCTTTGTTCACGTTAACCACATTGGACTGTGAACAACCGAAAAGTCGTCTCGTTTCCCGTATGGACGCACCTGATCCACGAGTTCCCACCATTCCTTTGAAACTTCGTGATGTCTTCACTACATCCCATAACTGCTACTTTATCATTTTGATCTGCACTAGCAAATATAATTTACCACTGCTCGATCGTTCGAAGCTGTTTGGCGTTTTATATTGCGAACTATGTGGCATAGTCCATTACGAATGGGGTGGTCGCAATTCAGAGATCACTGAGTGTATAAGGCTCGTGGAATATATCACAAATACAAAAGGTAAATCGTTTATGTAATCATTTTCTTGTCGTTCTGATGATCTGACAGCTGTGGAGCGACGGAAGTAGGCTCATTTTACTCACATGTTCCTGGAACCAGTTTAGTTTAATTCAGGCTTGTGACATGGCGCATTGTCGTATTGGAACAACCAAAATCATTTACGTATTAAGTGGATAAAAAAAAAAAAAAAACATAGAGCGGTAATACTAAAAAAATAACAAAATGAATAATTAAATTAAGTAAAAAAAAACATAATCCCGCACCCACAGAAAGAGAAACGTAGAAACCAATGGGTCGAGGTCAAGGTGTGTTGATTTTAATTGCGGTCTGCAGGGTTTTCCCGACGTGCTGCTGTAGCATCTGAAAAGGCAGAAGGCCAAGTCCGGCTAGTGTGTATACGTAGGTATATAGTGTATAGTGTGTTCGTGTCTAACGGCACCAGGGGTTTCCCCCATCTCCGCGTTGCTTTCATTGTAGGTGTACCAGTTCACTGGGAAGGCCAGAGATTTAAAAGTGTATGGATTTTGTAAGTGTAGTGTTGTGTTTCGTTGTTCTTCTGGCCATTTAGCCGCTAGACCCCTGTTGGGGCCCAACGTTGTCCACACTATGACTCGTGGAGGCAGACCCAGTAATTTTAAGTTTTCACTCTGGCAGGTCCTGCCACCTAATTTCCTGAGATTTCAGTGGCAAGGACCTATAAAAAAAATATATATATATAAAAAATAAAAAAATAAAATAAAAAATAAATAATAATAATAATAATAATAACAATAAATAAATAAAAATACATTTTAAAAAATTTATTTTTTAAAATTTATTTTTATTTATTTATTAAACAAATAATTTTTTTTATTTATTAAAAAAATTATTTTATATTTATTTATTTATTTATATAAATAAATAAAATATATTTTATTTATTTATTAAAAAAATAAAAATAAAAATTCGGTGTAAAAATTCGGTGAAAGTTTGAAGCGAAGAAATCTTTTGGACAATTATTTGGTTAACAAAATTTCCAATGTAAATATTATAATTCTATGATTATTATCATAGATTATTATTGGTCTATGTATGTTTATTGCTCTGTTTGTTAGAGTTTCACTGGTTTCTAGCTTAAAAAAAATAATTGATTTTTATATTTTTACATTAATAACAATCCTTTACTTCGTTAATTAGATCACATAAGCTTTGTTGAAATGTGTTTCTTCATTCTCTAGCAGAATAATTTCGGAATTTATATTATTCTCTCTCAATATCGATTGTGGATTCTAAAAATCACAGTGAATATCATATATTATTCACATTCAAAATCAAGGATAGCGAGAATAATATAACGAACTAGAAATTTCAAATCAATTGTCACCTTCTAATACTTATATATAAAAATATTTTATATAAAACATACCAAAAAATAAAATTAATTTAAAAATTTTGAAATACTGTAAGGTCTGATTTAAAATTAATTGACAATATTGAATCGAAAACAAAAATACCTATAAAAATTATATAACAATTATTAAAAAATAAAAAACCGCATTAATAATAAACGTTGATAGATTATCTGTTTTCGAATGATTGGTGTCTTTAGACGTTATGGCATAATAATTAAGATATAATTAACCAATCTTATGCCACGTGATGTTATAATTTAGATATGTATAATTAACAATAATATGTATAATTAAAGCAGTTATTAATCAGTCCAAACTAGAGTTTGAACAGGCTAAGAGTAGAAAACTTGTTTCTTGTCCTAATGGTAGCCGAGCATTCTGGTCTCTTGCCAAAGCTATTGGCCGCAATTTTTGCCCATCTCTGCTCCCACCTCTGTCCAAACCAGATGGTTCTGTTGTCACTTCAGCCAAGGATAAAGCTGACCTGCAAGCATCCATTTTTCTTCCAGCTCATGTATTAATGATCTTGGTAAAACACCTCCCACCATTCCCAACACACTCCATTCAATGCCTCCTGTGGTCTTCCGTCAAAAGGATATCAGAAGGATTTTGATGAATCTCGATGCTAAGAAAACTCCAGGTCCTGATGGTATTTCTCCACTTGTTCTCAAAACCTGTGCTCCTGAACTTACTCCTATTCTTTGCCGCCTTTTTTTCACTTTCTTATGCTAAAGGTGTTTTTCCTTCTGCTTGGAAATTTGCTCATATCCAGCCAGTTCCTAAAAAGGGTGACAAATCCCTCCCATCCAATTATCGTCCCATTGCAATTACTTCTGCTCTTTCTAAACTAATGGAGAAATCAATTAACCGCCAACTCTTAAACTACCTAGAAACCTTCCGTCTGATCAACGATCACCAGTATGGATTCCGTCAGTGTCGATCCACTGGTGATATTCTGGCTTATGTTACCCATTTATGGACTAATTCAATGGAAAGGTTCGGTGAAACACAAGTAGTTGCTCTTGACATCTCAAAGGCTTTTGATCGTGTTTGGCATAAAGGTCTTCTAAGGAAGCTTCCATCTTATGGTTTGCCAACTGTTTTTAGTAGTTGGTTATCCAGTTTTCTCTCTGACCGCTCACTGAGGGTGATGGTTGATGGCTCTCTGTCTTCTAACTTCTCCACTAATGCCGGTGTCCC
This sequence comes from Mastigoproctus giganteus, assembly GCF_048544385.1. NCBI lineage: Eukaryota > Metazoa > Arthropoda > Arachnida > Uropygi > Thelyphonidae > Mastigoproctus > Mastigoproctus giganteus. The sequence goes on from NC_143577.1 coordinate 38,401,964, forward strand.
CCAAGGTTCAGTTCTCTCCCCCACTCTTTTCCTCTTGTATATCAATGACCTTCTTCCATTGACTGGAAATCCTATCCATAGTTTTGCCGATGATAGCACATTGCATTCAACTTTCCATTTTGAGAAACCTTGTCCAGCTCAATCAGCTTCAACTTCTCGAAAATCTGCTACCAATTCCTTAAATGCCGATCTTCAGGTAATTCTCCAGTGGGGCAAAGACAACTTAGTTGATTTCAACACTTCGAAAACTCAGTCTTGTCTTATATCTCGCAAAAAGGATTCTTCTGCTCCTATGCTTATCTTTAGTGACACTCCGATTTCTAGGCAAAATGATATATCTCTTTTGGGGATTACCCTGACTTCTAATCTCTCTTGGCACAAGCACATTACAAATATTGCTTCTTCTGCATCTAAAAAACTTGGTTTTCTCTTTCGCTCTCGGCGTTACTTTTCTTCCAAACTGCTGCTCACTCTGTATAAATCGCAAATCCGCCCTGCCATGGAATATTGTTCCCACATCTGGGGTGGTGCCCCCAAAACCTCTCTCAGGCTTCTTGATTCCATTCAGAAGAGGGCAGTTAGGTTAATTAATGATTCATCTCTAACAGAGTCTCTCCACTCGCTGTCTCATAGACGTACTGTTTCTGCTGCATGCCTCTTCTACAGATACTTCCATGGGCACTGTTCTTCTGAATTGGCTTCTATAATTCCCGCTCTCTCTTTCAAAGCAGTCCGAACACGTGCCGCCGCCAGCCAACATCCATTTACTGTCCAACTTCAAACGCACAGAACCAACTTTTCATCTTCCTCATTTATTTATTCAACTGCCGTTTTCTGGAACAACCTTCCTTCATACGTATTTCCTGAAAATTACAATCTACGGAAGTTCAAGTCCAATGTCAACAAATATCTTCTTTCGTCTTCTCAGTCTCCAACCCAAGCACGGTACTAAGTACTATAGGTTCTAATACCTGTCGTGTTTGGGGTTCACATAAAAAAAAAAAAAAATCTTATACTACGTGGAGTTATTTTATTTAAAGCACTGCCAAAATTTAAATTTTGAAAAAAATAGACTATATTTGTAAATAAGGGAAGGGCCACCACCTCCAACCCACTGCTAAATTTAAAACTTGAAACAAACTCTATGAATAGTATCCATCAATCGATCCACATTTCCAAAAATAGCCAGTGGTCGACTATGAATACAAATAATCGTGGTGTGAGTGCAGGGACCCACAGCTGTAGGGTCTGCACATCACCTTCTCTAAGCAATCAAAGGAGTTGCCAGTTAATATGGAAATGCTTCGATATATCTATGCCATACTATTCCTAGTCCTTATTATTTACTATCTTATTATTATTATCTTTCTCTTCGTTAAATAGATCACTTAAGCTTGGTTGAAATGTGTTTCAACAATCACAGTTAATATCACAGATATTATTCACATGCCGAATTACGGATAACGAGAATGATAAAACGAACGAGAAATTGCAAATCAATTGTCACCTTCTAATACTTATATATAAAAATGTTTTATATAAAACGTACTGATAAATAAAATTAGATTTAAAAATTTTGAAACATTGTGAGGTTTAATTTAAGATTAATTGACAATATTGAATTCAAAACAAAAACACCTATAAAATTATAAAAAAAAATATTAAAAATAAAAATCAGCATTAACAGCAGACGTTGATAGTTCATCTGTTTTCGAGAGGCCGTTATCCTCAGTGTTATCTTGTACTTAATGGGGTTAGTAATATATATTATTATTTATATTATTATTTAAACATAATAATGTGGGCTATATTTGTAAGTGAGGGAAGGGCCTCCAACCCACCGCTAAATTAAAACTAAAACCAAACCCTATCAATCGAGCCACATTTCCAAAAATAGCCAGTGCTCGACTATGAATACAAATAATTGAATACAAATAATTGTAGTGTGAGTGCATGGACCCACATTTGTAGGGTCTGCACATCACCTTCTCTAAGCAATCGTAGGCCGACCGGGCTAGCCGAGTGGGTAAAGTGCCTGCCCGACAACCCAAAGGTCACGGGTTCCATTCCGGCCTCGGGATTGGATCAAAGTACTGCAAAAACCTTGGGAGGTGCATTATGGCCACAGAAGCCTATGCGTCAACAACTACCAAAAAAAAAAAAAAAAAAAAAACAATCACAGGAGTTGTCAGCTAATATGGAAATGCCTCGATATATCTATGCCATACTATTCCTAGTCTTTATTGTTTACTACTTTATGTCTGATTATTTGCAATCTAATTAGCATATTCAGGATGGACGTACAATACGCCAATACCAATTTCTCTGCTTCTCGATGACCTGAAAATTATTAACAGAACCGTGTTATCTCTGACACTTTCCCAATTGAGCATAAAGAAATCTCTTAATCTAAAATCAGGCACGTATCAGCTAAATCCATCCATTCAAACTGCCCCCACAGAAAGGTCCACCCATTGTTGGATACATCCAATCTTCAATTAGGATATACCAACAACAAATCACCGCCTTCCATCTGATTCCCGCCACTTCCATGCTCGACTATAAATTCCAACCTTCCACCCACGCCTTATAATGGATATATGACCATCCCTTGATGACCCAACATATCAATTGCTCCTCGTTTCACAGGACCGACCAGCAAGTATAGGAATGTAATGTTACCTCTCTCTCTCCGTTTCTTCACGATGGGTCAAACTGAATGAATCGCAGAATTGTCTAAACTAATCAGCAGTTATTACCTGCTCTCTCTCCTCCATCCGAATGAAATCAGGTAACCTCCCTTCTTTATATACTTGAGATAACAATGCAAACCTAAAAATGGATTCGTTTCAAATATGATCGTGTTTTTATTTGATCTTCCGGTGATACAGAAGCAATTATTAATATTAATAATGTAATGTCTGCTTTAATTTTTGACTGTTGAACACAATGAGCTGAAGGAATGGTGTTTCTGGGATATCTGTCTCACTTCATCACCAAAAACTTGTGTTATATCACCTGGATTGTATCGTGACGCTAATCGGGAACGTTACTTCCACTTCGCCGTGGTGCAACAGAATTCTGAAAAATGATCAAATTGTGTGTAATGTTATGTTTGTGTAGTGTGTGCTGTTGTGTTGTTTAGTTGTTTCTGGCCACCTTGCCCGCCGTTATGGAGCAAACCTACAAGAAACACCGCTACATGTACACAGCCTACATCGATTACCGCAAGGGCTTCGACTCCGTGCCTCATAGCTGGCTCATAGAGACCCTGAACATCTACAAAGTCAATCCGATAGTCGCAAACATCCTAGGAGAAACGATGGCGAAATGGAGTACCAGTATTAAAGTCGAAAACATCACAAACAGGCCAATCCCCATCAGGAGAGGAATCTTTCACGGAGATGTCCTGAGCCGACTGTGGTTCTATCTGGCACTTAATCCGCTATCAACCATGCTCAATAACAGCAAGTACGGATATAACCTCAAAGAAGAAAGGAAAAACCTCTACACACTCACCCACCTGATGTACATGGATGAAATCAAGATCTACGCGGGACCCGAGAAGCACCTCCAGCAACTACTCCAGATCACCGAAGAATTTGCAATGATATTAAGATGGAATTTGGTCTAGACAAATGCAAGATCCACGGATTTCAACAGGGAAAATTAGTCAACCGAAACTACCAGCTGCAGACTGGTAAAGAGATAGAAGCCACGGCAGAGGGGGAGGCCTACAAATAATTGGAGTTGAAACAGACTCAGCAGTTACAGTACAAGAAAATTAAGGACAGCCTAACGGAAAAATACCATCAGCGACTCAGAAGCCAGCTGAAAGCAAAGCTGAACTGAAGGAACACAGTTAAAGCCGTAAACACCTATGCTGCTCCATTGCTAGCATACTCCTTCGGGATCATAGATTGGACTAACGCCGAGCAGGTGGATATCATGCCAAAGACAAGGACAATGATGACTAAGAGCCGCCAACACCACCCGAAATCTGCCGGGGAGAGACTGACAATTGCACGGGAAGAAGGAGATAGGGGCCTCATAGACCTCATTGAGCAACAGAAGACAGCAATAATTAACTTGAAGGATTAATTCCATAAACACACAGCAGCACTCCACCAGACCATAAGGAAGATAGACAATTGGTATACCCTACTCAACATAAGCGAGGAGCCCCCCCAACCAGGAGGCAAAAACAATGCTAGAAAGATGGGCAAAGAAGACACTCCATGGCAGATACTACAATGATCTCCATTAAGACCACACAGATAAAATTGCTTCCAACGCATGACTTACGAGGGGGACGCTCTTCGCCGAGCCTGAAGGATTCATGATGGTCATCCAAGACCAGGTAATAACACCTGAAATTAAAGGAAATACATAGCCAATGAGCCCAGAATGTTCGATGGCACATGTCGACGATGCCACCTGGTTTCAGAAACGATCCAACACATCGCCACGGTATGCAAGGTGATCACCTAGACTGAGAGCACCCAGAGAAACGACCAGGTAGCCCAGATGATACATCAGAAGCTATCAAGGAAATACAGTTGATCGAAGAAAGTAATAGAGTTATACATAACCATTGTGGAGAAGAAGGAAAAGTCTACCTATCTGATTGTCATAGCGGTATCTAACACTGGCACCCTGCAGAAAACCTATGCGGATAAACTCAGGAAGTACACAAACCTAAGACTGGAGATCAAAGAGATGTGACATATGCAACAAATGACGACCATACCAATCATCTTGTCAACAGCAGGTATGGTGCCAAAGACCCTACATAACACATCACCACTGGAGACCTATTGCCTAGCAGCAATAGGTCTCCCAGCGAACACCTACAAGGAACTTCAGAAAGTCGCAAGCCTGAAGACCTGTAGTATAGTCAGAGTTCCTCGACCAACAGTAACACCAGACAACAATGACCACCCTGTGTACTTGGTAGCAACACTCGTCACGAGGTGGAACCCCCAATCACGGAGAAATAATATAAGAGCAATAATAATCATCATAATAATAATAATAATGGAATACAATACAGTGATAAATATATAATTAATTATAATAATATACAAAATTTCTTCTTTTTATTCTATTATTAAAAAGGTAATATTTGCATTAATGTCGTGTCATTCAGCTTAGTATTGATACCCTTAATTTCTCGGGAGCAATACAAAATAATAATCCCAATGTTGATCGATGAACCTACCTTCGAGGCTTCAAGATTAAGGTGCAGTTTCGTAGGAATGTGGCCATGTGTCTTATGTAGGTCGTCCTAAACGTTAGTTCAACACCGCCTAGTCAAACTGTGATGATATAAAGAACTTTATATAATAAACAGAAATGAGTGTGCTGCTGTGTTTGTATAGTGTGTTCTTTCTGACCTACTGAATTTGATACTGGGAATTAGCGATCACCAGGAAGGCTGCTTAATGGTACCCGTCCACGCCAAGAGGAGATGGACCACAACTATGTCCACCTGATGTCCTTCTTGGACTAAATCCTGCACCCGCAGGCAATAATATAAGTTCTATGGGTGCGAACATTCCTGTACCATTGCGACCCAGCCCAATCAGTGATATTAGCAAAAGATGCTGCTCCTGGACAGCAGCGAAAAGGTGAATCCAAAAGACAATTGATAAAAAAATAAATTAATAAAATAAAAATAAAATGAATAGAATAAAAATAAAATCCTACAGCAACAGGGAGAAGCACAGATACCGGTGGGTGTCTCCAATCCAGTCCCAAATGACAATCAATCCTGATGACCAGCAACGGTCCACCCTCTTCAAAATTCAAAAGGCAACAAAAAAAAACAGTTAGTGCTTCCCGAAGTCCAAATAGTCAGCTAAGTCTGAGCCAATAAAATCAAATGAGGTAAGTTTAGTCAGTAGCGTCTTAACGTAAGTCAGCCCAATATGTAACGTAAGTCAGTGCAATGCGTCCGTGGATTGACAAAAAATCGCCAATAAAATTCAACAGATATGATTCACCTCCTCCCCCACCATTGTACCACTTCTTACCAGGCACGGCCGACGCATAACCCAATCAGTAACCCTACTGATTGCGTCATGCTATTTCTTTCGTCATTCTCCATTGTATTTAATGAAAAAGGAAAAAGAAAATTATAATTCAACATGTGGAAGACTAACAGTGAGCGTTGTAAGGCGTATAGAGGATTTATACGTGCAATGCGACCACCGAAACCACCTCCATTAAATACAAAGGAGAGATCTATGCTATTTCGAGAGCAGAAGAAATTACAGCGAGCAATGGAGTTGAACAAAGAAGCCGGAGAAGATCCATCCACATCTTCAGAGCCTTACATCTCCCCAGAAATGTTAGAAGTGAATTTGGGAGGAGTCATGGAAGCTGATACTGCATATGAAAACGATGAAAATTCCTCGAAGCCCAGTCGTAAACCAAAAGCGAAGAAGCCAAAATCAACTGCCAGAAGTCCTCCATCAAATCGTTCAGCACGTAGAAGACGTAATCCACAGGAAAAGAATTTTAAGAAACACCGAAGCATCTACGCACAGTTTAAACATACATTCCTTCATAATGATTTCGGAACGGTCTGATTCATGTTTGATCGGCTTTGGTTCCAGAAGGCTGTGAAGAGTGTAGCAGCTGGAGATCATGCTCTTCTTCAAACAGCATTTTCAAATGAGGATGTAAGTCAAATGTCGGCCTGTAACAGCTGTCTTGGCTCTTTCAAGAACAAAGTGATTCCTGCCTTATCCGGCTTAATTCTCAAATCAGTGTATTGTGATCACTGTCACCCAACGGTTCTTTTATCTGCAAATTCTTATTGCATGAATAATCACTGCTGACAATCAGATCAAGAGTATTACTCCCTCTTGTTTCCTCTCTAACATGCTGTTGCAGAAAACAATCATCCAAAAAAATCGATAAAAAGTCTTGCTACTCTGCGAGTGACCAACCGATAAGTTCCATTCAATATTAGGGGAGTGTAAATCCCCCATTATAAGATATTGTGGATTTATTGGCCAACTCTATTTTTCTGTACAGTTGTTCGTTTAACTCATCACAGGCATTAGGCCTATAATTATCCAGCTGAAAAGTCAGCTGGATAATTACCTCCGGGAGGAGGGAAATGCTTAGGTTGTCCATTTCCTTTTCTCTTATTTATTAATTATTATTATTTTATTTTATTACAGATAAATACACGGCAAAACACATGTCATCTAAATTTAATTATATAAATTTATTATTAAATAAAATTTATTTATTTATTTTATAGATAATATATAATATATATAATAATACTTATATAATAATAATAAATTTTATATAAAATTTGTAGATCGATGAACCTACCTTGTAGGCTTCAAGATCAAGGTGGAATTTCGAAGGAATGTGGACATGTGTCTTATGTAGAGCGGTCCTAAACTTTAGTTCAACTCCGCCTTGTTACATTGTGATTATATACAGAACTCTGTATAATGGCGAGAAATGTGTGTGGTGCTATGTTTGGGCAGTGTTTGTGTTGTTTAGTCGTTTCTGGACACTTTGCTACTGGGAAGCAGCGATCACCAGGAAGGCTGCTCCTTAGTACCCGTCCACGCCACGAGGAGGCAGGCCACAACTATGTACACGTAATGTCCTTTGTGGAGTAAATCCTGCACCCGCAGGAAGTAGTGCCAGTTCTATGGGTGCCAGATTCCTGTACCATTGAGGACCAACCCAATCAATGGGAATTTTCACTGTTCTGCAGGGGAAACAAACGATGCCTCCCCTGCAGAAGAGTGAAAAGGCGGATCCAAAAATCAATAAATAATAAAAATAAAAATATAATAAAATAACAAGAATAATAAGTAAAATAAATACAGGAAAAATAAGTAGAATAGAATAAAAATAAATAGAATAAAAAGGAAATAAATAAAATTAAAATAAAATACATACGATAAGAATTCAAGAAAAAATAAAATTAAAAAATCTCTCGCCCACAGAGAGAAACGTAGACACCAGTGGGTGCATGCAATCCTGTACCAATCCCGTGTTAAGAATTGAGGCCCAATCCTTAGGATTGGGATTGGTACGGGATTTCTAGCATTAATTTTCGGAATATCTGAAAAGAGTGTTCATTTCTTTTAGCAAAATTAGTAAAATAAGATTTTAATGTCGATCTTTATTCATTGATGTTGGAGCGATGATTAATTATATGACCCCAAGTTTCCTCGGACCTGAAGGAACGAAGATCTGAATTAACAAGGTCGAACTGAAAGAATTTTAAATTTAGGGAATAGTTACTAGCGTTTAAGAATGAAGAATAAAAAGACTAGAGCTGAACCATCTCTTAACATACCTTCCTGTAGAAAACGCACGGTACAAAATTTCGTGTTACGTTTCCAGTATGGTTTGAATCCTATTTGGATTTCCAGATGTTTATCAAATTTTTCCCAATCTTAACTGAGTTCTGTTGTCTGCGTTTTGTATAAAAAGGTTATTCCAGTAATTTCAGTGGAGATTTGGTGTTTTATTCTAAGCAGATACCTTTGTACACGAGGTGATGGTCAAATGGAAGTACATCCCAAGGTTTGTAGTGAAGAAGAGGACACTGTCCTGAAGATCAAAAGCATTGTACATTGAAGTGTGATCAATTTAGTTTTAAATTTCATTTTTGTTGTCCTGTGAAACTATGGAACCGATGCATATGTGGCCATAGGGACAAAAACAGCCTTGCATTATGGATTTTATTAAAACCATAATATTGGTTTTGTAATAAAAGAGTTATCCTATTTAACGTCCATTCAGTTTGATGGTTTCGATTAGAGCTGTCATAAAGTATTTATTATTTAAAGACAGATTGTTGATGTGGGCTTAGTGTAGTGTGTTATTTCGAATGCAGCTGCGAGGGGCCCCCTAAACTCCGCATTTAACCCTGTGATGAATATAAACACTCTGAAGGCTAGGTAGTGTAGGTTAGCGTGTGCTCGTGTAGTGTTAATAAGGGCTGTGGTTCATCCGAACTCTTACTCTAGGGGCTTGTATACTTGTAGAAAGGAAGAGAGTGGGATAAAAGAGGTAGAAGCACAGAGGGAAGCTGTAATGGAGGAACCCGCTTGATTAGAGAGGGAGAGTGTCCTCCCCCCGCTGGGGAGGATGCACGTCCTGGCCCAGAGGGGGGGATTGAAAGTGAGTAGTGGTTTGGGCCACCAGGCGAAAGAGGGATGGGGAAGGATAGGGAAAAGGAGACTCAACTACCGCCGGTGGTGGGAATGAAAGAACATAGGGAAAGGGATTCCTATTGTTAAGTGTGCTAAGGTAGCTTTGTTCCGCACTGGAATGGGATTACCATACTTGTCAGTGTCATCATCTCACACCACTCCGGCAAAATAATAATAATAATAATAATAAACAGCATGGTGTTAGCATGGATGACCATGGGGTCTCTAGAGTTCCAATGACCATCAGTCTGTCCAGTGAAGAGGTTGAAAAAGAATATTCATTTAATAACATTCATTACTTGTACAATGTTTGTTTTTTTAATTTTTTCTTTACCTTTTCTTATTTTATACTTTCTTAACTTTTATGTTTTATACTTTTTCATACATTTTATTTTTTGTTATTTTTTTTCCTGATTATACAGACAGTTACATATTTTTATACCTTTTTTTTTTTAAATCTTTTTGATTCATCCATCAACTCTTTCGCATCACGAGGGTATGCAGTTAATACATGCGTATAACATACAATTAACTTACGATGACTTCATAATTAGTGAAAAACAGATAACTTACTGTAGATAAACAGTCAACAGAATAACACTCACTCATTTACGTAACAACATTTATACAATAAAATTTCATTTCATACCGTGATTTCTCACTTGTTCACCATACCGTTCTTTTGCTCAGTATCATCACACAGACATCCTCTCATTCACACGTTTTCACTCTTGTACTTCAACATTCAATCAGTTCTTTTACTCATCTACACATCCGTTTGTACACTTACTCAATGCCAATTTCAAATTCACTTCATGTTTCAGTTATTCATATTCATCACAACCTTAATTCATTCACTTTCTCCAGAACATTCAGTCATTCACATTCACCAAACAAACGGCCATTTCCATTCAAACAACTTTCCCTCTTTCACATAATCTCACACACACTCCACTCACTTCCTACATTCACTCACATTTAAGTTCTCTCTCACTCTTTCATATTCACTCGATCACACAAACTATTCACTCACACTTGGTCACCTCTTCTTTCACTCTCACAGGCTACGCATTTACTGATTTTCTTACATTTATACGTTCTCTTTCACCCTAGCACACTAGAGTGACTTTCAGCTTACTAATATTGTTTCGTCTCAGGGGTAACCCCGGCTGCACCACATCATGATCATATCAGTTAGATTGCCTTATAGTTGTGTTATCTGTTCTAGTCAGTATGAAAGGCATGTGCTACGATTGAGGCAGTACCAGCTTGCCCTAGTTTACATTCAGTCAATCCACTTCTCTTCCTGCACCCAGAGGTGCTCAACCATAGGCAGGGAGACCCAAAGGGCAGGAGGTCATGTTTGGTTGTACAATCCAGTAGATATATGTCAAAAGTCGTCTCCGGTTAATCCTGTCATTCTCTGGGCGTGGGGAGGCATTTCCGCAGTGTAAATCTATTGTTTGGTACTGGAACAGGCTGCGGTGCCTTTCTCTGTAGACTTCGACTAATCTCAAACACTTTTTGGGTATACTGTTTCTCGAAATTGGAATTTAAAACTTAATGATTTAGATGTCTTTATATACCAGGACCAGAAAATATGTGGTAGCCTTTAGCAGCTTTTGAAACATGGACATCGTGTACAGCGTATAGTGTTGCTTGTCAGGCGGCACTGGGGGAGAACCCCCCAACTCCGCGTAGTATACACTGTGACGCAGTACAAACTCTGTGAAGGCCAGAGATAGTGAAAGTTTTAGTGTAGTCTGCATAGTGTAGTGTTAGGTTGTGTTGGTCTGTTGTTCCTCCGGCCATTTAGCCGAGGGGCCCCTAGTGGGACCCCTCGTTGCCCGTCCATGCCCCGTGGAGGCAGGTCGGGTGTAGTAGACAGTAAAGAATTCTCTGGTTAGTGAGAACCCTGGACGCCGCCTGAGCTTGCCAGGGAGTACCACTGAGTAAAAAAAAAAAAAAAAAAAACCGCCAGAAACTTTTTAATTGAAAAAGGAGTGGGGGAAATGATAGTTCAAGTTTTGGAAAAAATGGCGTTGAAGATAGGAAAACGTTCCACCTAAACATAGGGAGTTAAGGGACAGAGGGAGCCCACCCTCAACAGGGTGGACTGTCAAGAGAAAAAAAATTTTTCTGGGGTACAGTCCACCATTTGGCGTCAATAATTGCTCAGCCATAACTTTGACCTTGGCGAATAGGTCCGATGAAGCGAATTACTATATTTTATTACTGTTATTATTATGCGGGTTTCTCAGCGTGATGGACAAGCGTTGGACCCCGCCAATGGCGGTATTGGAACCCAACTCCAACAGGCGGGCAGTTCAGTATCATAGCCACTGGGCTATGACGCCCTTTAATATTTAGTTATTTGAAAAGATATGTATTATTTTTATAAAATTTCTTCAATGACAATGTAAGAGTATATTTAGAACATTACAGTCTACATGGTTTATATAGTTATTAAAAAATAATTATAAATTAGACACGCTGCTTTACAAAGTAATGTAGAGACTAATTTATGACTGTTTTCCAGAAATTAATAAATAGGATATTATTTTTCTAGTGAGACTAGGCTTTCGGAAGGAGTGCAATACCAGTGCAACTCGTTCTGCAGGAAAAGTTTAGTTCTATGAGCAGAACGAATAGTAGAATAGACTGTCTATGCTAAAGAATTGTCCACCTGTTCCATAGACATACAATAGCCTTACAATTGTTTGGTTATTTTTGGCACATTCGTTAAATTTTTTTTTTCTTTGTTATTTTTAATCGAGACTAAAACAACGAAGGGGATATCAAATAGTAACGCTGTTTGATGCCGACTTCGTGTGATACTACAATGAACTCTGAGTTAGTAAATTGTGACAATCTGTATTATTCGATACAGCTCCCATCAAGAATATCAAAATCTATTAATCCAAACGTGACTGCCTTTTTACAAAGCGAAGTAAATGTTTTTAATCGCTTTCCCATATTCCGATTTATCCCATATTTATCGCTTTCCCATATTCCGATATATAGCCCCAGGGGCTAATCTGGGGACTTGACTAGGTGATATATCAGAAATTGTGATAGTGAAATTTGACTAAATTTCTTTTATTTTGATTGTTACCTGTTTGAGTTTTCTGTTGCACGACGTGCATTGATTGGCTGCCCTACGTTCTCGACGTCTGGGGTGAGCGGTTAGGGGTTCACCCCCCTAGCCGGCTAAACGGGTTTTGAATTTGCGGGATAGAGAGAATTTTGTTATTTAAATTTTGTGTTGAGTTAAAGTTGACGTTCTAAGATTTTTGTCTAAAGTTTAAAAGTTGTAAATATTTTGGTGATTATTGCATTTTATATGTCCGGTAAGAAGTCGAGCGGTGACTCTCTTTCCAAGAAAAAAGCTATAGAGATGGAAACAAGTAGTGTTTCGGAAGCCTCAGAGAGTGAAGGCTCTGAAGTGCAGGTGGAAGGAATGACCTTATATGAAATAGAAGAATCAATTCTTGAAGATGTTAAGCAAAGGAAAACACAGGAAAAAGCTCTTAAAAGGAAAAAGCAAGTTACCAAGAGTGGTGCCATAAGTAAGAAGGCAATGAGTGAACAGACTGAAGAACAATCAAAAGGTAGTGCTGTAGTGTGGTCACCAGAAAAGAGATGGGAAACGATGAACTCTATGAAGATCTTATTGAACTCTATGGCCAAAAGTCCTGAACAGGGGGCTATTGAGTTGACTGGACTGGAGAAGGTAGTGAAGGCACGAGGGAGACTAAGGGCTCTCTTATTTCAAAGAGAAAATCGTGTTACTGTAAATGTGGCAAATAAGATCTTAGAAGTATGGGATGATTTGGAAATGGCCATAGTAGAACTTGAGATAGATTTATAAGTTTGTAAAGCTGAAAAGAAGGTTACTCAAGATGAACATAAAAAGGACTATGCTACTGTAGTTAAGGAAAAGTGTGTTGCCAAACCTAGAGTGGCAATTATTACAACTAATAATAGTGCACATAAAAGTAGTGAAGACATTAAGAAAGATCTGATGGGTAAAGTGAGACCTGAATTAGAGCATGTTCAAGTACGAAATATAAGAGCTGTACAGAACAAAAAGATTGTCCTTGAAGTAGAATCTGAAAAAGATATTGATATGATCAATGAATGTCCAAAATTTAAAGAACTCAAACTATGTGTGGATAAGGTCAAGAAACGTAATCCTAAAGTCCTAATCTATGATGTGGAACAAGAAGTGAATAAAAAGGAGCTGCAAGACCAATTGTGGATCAAGAATCTGAAAGAATATGGAGTAAGCCAAGAATTGTTTCAGGAAAGCTTTAATGTGATAGCAGTGAATAAAGCAAAGAATAAGAACTTGAATAATTGGATAGTGCAGGTAGCTGGTCCTGTGCATAAACAATTGATTAAAGCAGGAAAGTGTTTGTGCATTGGTCTGCCTGTCGGGTTCGTGACATTGTCACGGTGACCCAATGTTATAGATGCATGGCTTTTGGCCATATTGCTAAATTTTGTAAAGCTAAAGCATGTTGCGGTTATTGTGCTATAGAAGGACATTCTTATAAAGAGTGTATGAACAAGGAAAATGTACCTTGTTGTATTAACTGCAAACGCAGAAAGATAACAGGCGAACATAACGCAGCAGACCATAATTGTCCAGAATATAAAAAAGCAATGATCTTAGGACAAAAAAGAACTGATTATGATTAAATTTGTGGTGATGTTGTCAGTGGTTGTGTGTCTGTATTGAGGGTGCTGTGACTTTGTCGCTGGCCTGACGGGTTGGACTTTAATGTGAGTGAGCTTAGCTTGGAGAGAGTTTTAGCGTGAGACCATAGTTTAAACTAATAATAAAGGAAAGTTTAAAAATTTTAACTTCCGTACGAGTAGAGGTCTTCCTCCTCGAGGAAGGGGCGGTAACTGTGGTCACACAGGATATTCACTTATCTCTGTGTGACTGCAGGCTAAAGACCGATATAACGAGTCATTTAAACAACAGAAATGTTTAGAAATAAATTTTGGCCTAATAACTATTGCAGTGATGATAGATCACATAAAAAATGTAAATGCAATAGTATAAAAGATTAAGACTTTTGCGCATATGGGCATATTTGCCTAGGCGGCGCACTGAAGGTTCTGTTGCTTATATGATGATGATTCCGATTTATCCTTTCACGGTAGGCCCATAACAGATTTCTTTATGCCCGTCAGTTAACATGTAAATAAAATGCTCAAATAGGTAATTCATCAATCCAGGAAGCCCCACAATAAATGCCACCCACTCCAGGAATTGCAGACAGCTTTCAGCAATATCATGTTCGCCTTCGCAAAACCCCACCATTGCCAGGCTCAACCGTGATTCCCAACCACCAACTCCCCGCCAATAATTGATACTAACCATCCACAATGGTGTTCGTAGCAACTACTCCTCGGCTCACAGGGGCTCCGGCGAATATGGGAATGAGATGCGACATGATATCTCTTTGCTTTTTTTTTTTTTTTTTTTTCGTAATAAGAACGCGTGAACAGGAATGTTCTCTAAGCAGTATACTAATAATAATTACGAATAATTGGCAGTATACTGCTTATTTATAATAATAATAATAATAATAAATAAGCAGTATACTGCCAATTATTCGTAAATATTATTACTTACTAATCGTTTTATCGCTCACGGTAATCCCGAATTGAAATTGGATGGCCAACTAATAACAACACATTCGAATCGCCTCATATGCTAGAGAAATCAGGGCTGTCTTTGGCTGTTTACCCGAAAGGGTGAAGTTTGTGCCGTTAGTTGGCCCGGGTTTTGCTGCCCGCACGACTTGCAGATCGGTCAGTGAGCACGCACATTTTTGCAGACGTTGTATCGAATGGCGCAGGATGGTCCAAATTGCTGATGTTCTTAAAAATCCAAACAACAATAAGAACTTTACAATGATTTACCCTGATAGTGGAGTACTTAAAAAATGGCTAATTTTAAACTCATTTACAAGATGGAGCACTTCTATGATAACCCCTTTCAAAAATTTATCCTTCCTGAAGTTCTGGAATTTTATGACCGGTGTTTTACATCCCACAACCCACCAGCTATCGGAGCTGTTGAAAGAAAGGGTTGGTTTTACTGGAAGTTTTCATATAACTGAAACGGTTATAATTATAAAAGGTCCTAACTTTTCTGAACAGAAAGGCAAACACTCCAATTTAATCCAAATTCGCGACTTTTTTTCCCATGGCTGAGTATTGTGATCCTACGCACAGAGTTGCTGACTTTTTTTTTTTTTTTTGTAGTCATGGAAAACAGAAAACTTTAAAAAATATATGAACTTAATGAGACTGAAACGGAAATGGGGCAAGAGGTGGACGGCTACATCCGTTTTACTGTCAGTACGTCGCAAATTGAACTCTCTTGGAAGACTGAAGTATTAGAAAACAAAAAAATACTTGGAAAATAAGTGACGCGTTAAATCTGGCGTCCTACAACATATAACTGTGGACGCCGGAAAAAATGTGTTTGCCGTGCAGAGGATCTTCGGGAAGAGGATTTCCTGAAAAACAGAATAAGATACAAGTCAATAGAACGAATTAATATCAGGTTAAAGGATGACCCTTTTAATAGCTTTCATAATTTTTCTTTTATACTATTTCACATTCTTTACGAATATGTCACTATCGATTATATTCTGTAATTTGAAATCGTAATTGTTTTTTAATTTTAATTAGTTGAAATTTTTTGAATTTAAAACAGGCTTATAATTATATTTGTTTATTTCTAAATAAATGGACAGAAATTAGTGTATTAAAATACATCGTGTGGGGAAGGTTTCAGAGTGCGGTACTAACAAAGTGTTGGCTTATTGAGGGTAATTCAGAGACCTATAAGCGCCTGTACAATTTCCCTCAACTACAATAACTTAACCACCTTTTATTATTATTATTATTATTAATATCAATTTATTTCCGAAGAAATGTCCTTTTACAGCTATGCAGCTAGAGGACATGAGTTATATACAGAGAAAAAACATAAAATACAGACATATGCATTGCATACAGAGCCAGATACAATATACGGCCTTAAACAGCCACTGGTGAAGATACAAAAACATAAAGTTATAACAAATACAAAAACATAAAGTTACAACAAGTACAAAAACATAAAGTTAACAAATAAAAGTGCATCCGGATACATCGAAGCGTGGATATTGCGGTATCACAGAGAGTCCACCTAGAGCAAGGCTAAGGCATACATGTCTGCAAGAATGGAATAAGGTCCTTTTATTAGCTGATATGGTTGCGAACAGTGTTCCATTTACAATCGAAGCTACAATTTCCCCTTATTCGACGCGAGGAGAATCGATTATGAAGTTGTTAATCGAAAAATCGGATAATGCTTTTTTAATCATTTTATTATCTTTATATTGATTATTTTAATCAAACAGTGATTGGCTTTTTTTTCATTCAGACTTTAAATGTCTTAAACCGAACGCATTTAACTGATTTTGCCATTTAACTGATTTTGCAGTACCCGTCTCAGCTAACACCGTAAAAATAAGTTGAAATAATCCATCCGGCCAGCCCCACATTAAGTGCCACCCAGTGCAGGGGGTGCAGACAGCCTTCAGCGATATCATGTTCGCCTTCGCAAAGCCCCACCATTGCCAGGCTCGACAGTGATTCTCAACCACCAACTCCCCGCCAATAATTGATACTAACCATGCACGATGGTCATCGTAGCAACTACTCCTCGGCTCACAGGGGCTCCGGCTAATATGGGATTGAGATGCGACATGATATCTCTGTACTGTTTTTCATGATGCAACACCGAGAATGAGTCAGCAATATTCTTAAAGCAGAACATTGCCGGTTATTATATTATTCATTTATAAATTCTTATTTAACTGTATGTTGGCATATTTTGCATGCAGCTTCACGAATAGAGGCAAACTAATATCTTTGATGACATCATAAAGTAGTAAATTACAGTAAATTATCTGATAGTAGCAAACGCAATGAAATCTGTTCGATTTACTGTAGAAGACAGAAGTTCCTCTTATCAAACGCGATGAGGACTGGTTTTCTGTACCTTTCTAAATATAAACAATTTTTTTAATTATTATAGGTTTTGAAATTATTTTTACGGCTTTCACAGGGTTATTGAGAATGCGTGTCCATTAATATGGAACTGCGATGCTGCGAGTAGTTCAATTCCAATGCGCCTCGTTATGAAGGCAAAGTTTTTTTTTTCGGCTCTGCCTTAAAAAGATTATTGCATTAAAACTACTAAGCTTGGAATTCTATTTGTTCGTAATTCAAATTTTAATTTCTTTTTCTCTATCTTATAGTCTCAAAGCTAATGAAATTTAAATGGGAGATTAAAATGTTTGGTGATGTCAGTTATTTAAAACTAGTACAATCCCACTGCAACTAGTTCTGAAGGCAAAGTTTCTTCAGGCGTGAGCACAATATCCTTGAATTCACGCCAAAAAGTTGCATTATATTTTTTCGCAATTGAAATTTTACTTGTTTTTAGACTGTGTCTGATTAGTTATTAATAATAAAAAAAAAGAAAACGTACCTGAAAAGGCTATTTTCTTTCTAACGTTCCTTGACGTCTCAGTTATGAACCCTGCTTGGACAGGGAGTTGCACACAATCTCCAATGATGATTACTTACCTCTCCAAGCCTCAGGGTTATCATTCTTGTAATTCCCAACCACCAACTTCAGCATATAACTGATGCTAACCATCCGCGATGATCTTTGTAGCAATGACTTCTCGATTCACGGGGACGACCAGCTGGGAATGAGATGCGATATAATATCTCTCCATTGCTTTTCATGGTGGGTCAGCTTCGGCAATATTCTCTAACAATCCACAGTCCTCGTCTACCTCTTCTAACTGAATGATGTGAGATGGCATTCCCCTTTGTTGCGTACCTGAGATAACAATGGAACTCTGAAAATGAATTCGTTGAAGGATAAAGTGTTTTTATTTGATCTTCGAGAGATGCTGAAAGTATTTTTGATAATAATTACATTATTACTTACCATTTGCCCTAATTGTTGACGACTATGTAAACTGAGATGAATTATTCGATGTGAGCTACTACACGTTATACGAAATAAGTTTTAAAAGTTTTAGTATAGAAAACGATATTGTTGAAAGTGGTGCAGTACATGGGCAACTCGTTACAAATGAATGCTTGTTCTATAGTAAGAATTAAGATCCCATCATCATGCATAGCTATTAAATCCTGATGGATGCAAAAACAAATGAAAGGACGAGATAGGTTATATAAATGTCTACGATGTAAATACTTGAGAGTTGTTTGTATTAATTTTTATTCAAATGGGGTGTCGGATTTTAAAGTTTATTGTATCTGGATTTTTCTTATCAAGACAATGAACATAATTAGAGGTACGGGATCTGCTGACATCCATTGGAATTGATTGTTCCTCCAGTGGTTGCGGCGTTGTTACCTGCCACTTTCGTTTCACAATACTTATATTGTTGTGGCCAGCCTCTTCATGGTGTGAACGGTTACTAGGGAGCAAGCCATCATGGTGATTGTTGCTCCATAGCAGCTAAATTATTATCATTATCATTATTACCATTAGCTATGTGGTGTAAGGAAGCCTGCGGCTTTTGCTGCACCAGCCAAAAAAAAGAAAAAAAAAAATTCCTGAGTTACCCAGAGAGAGAGAGAGAGAGAGAGAGAGAGAGAGAGAGAGAGAGAGAGAGAGAAGGAAATCACCAAGAAAGAAAAGAATGATGATATGGCCAGAAACAACAGAACAGGGCACACGCTTTGCAGACATCACACTATACTGATATCTGGCTTTTTTACAGAGTTGTGTATTGATCACAATGTACCCTGGCGGAGTTGAACTAACGTTTAGGTGGCGCCGTACATAAGAAACGATACATGTCCACACAATATTTGCGTTCTGTGGAGGGGGGGGATTTTATTATTTTCTCTTGTTATTTATTTATCCTTATTTATATATATATATCTATATTTAATCTATCCCTTAGCTATTTCTTTCCCCCTTTACCTTGGAACCACAAAGGCTGTTGTTTTATTTAATTTATTTACAGGGTCCTCACCTCCCTTCCAAGGTCCACAAGCTATCTGCTGCTTAGTAAATAAATTTCATTTTGTATTATATATATATATATATATATATATATATATATAATTTTTTTAAATCAGAAGATCCAAGTACTGAGGTATGCTTTCCCTTTGGTTAGCTTCCCTTCTGCTTGGACAATTCTGTTACTAATTATGAAGTCGTGGAGCTATTTCTCAAAGATGAAACCTAATTTAATAACAGAACAAGATTTATTCACAGTATTATACAAAATTTTTACACACATTTAATATGCTCAAGGTATCTGCTTCCCCTTTTTACAAAATTCTGCTATTACTTTACATATTAGGATATCCACCTTATTATCTTTCTTCCTCACATATATCATCACCTTTAACAATTTCTTTTATATGCGAGATACCAATTAAACTAACCTATACAACCTTATCGTAATACATGTATGTATGTTTATATGAATATCCGTGACATAATTGGGAATATTCTATTAATCTTTCTTTCTCATATTACATATTCTGGAGGATAAACTCACAAGTATCGTAAAAGATATAAAATCTTACAAGTAAATTGTATATAAAGATAACACATCGTCGTTCCCAAACTGAGAAATTTAATAAGAAAGGATACATCAGGAATAGTTATATTGAAAAATAAAATATAACAAATCAAATAAATTGAACAAAGTGGATCGTTAAAAATATGGGGGAGATTAAATTAAGGAGGGGGCTAATCGAAGGGAAGGGAGAGTCGTGAGAATTACTGTGCAAAAGTTCTAACAACAGATGGATAAACACTCAGCTATAAGTACCGTAAACAAATCTGAAAGTCTAAAACGGGTAGCAGAGCCCATTTAGAATATAGTTTCAGAAAGTTTCTGAAACTATATTCCCCAAGACAAAAAAGGGCACTAATTAAATCAGGAGTCATGAGTGAAATTCATAAATCAATTTATAAGATAATAATTTGACTTACATAGGATAAAGGGTGTTAACTAAACCTCTTATGTATTTATTGTTCATGTGTGAAGAAAGAAGAAACTTTAGCAGTTTTCTGTAAGGATATTGATTATGTTGTATAGAAAGAAATAACCCTTCAAGTGTAAAACCAATGTACTTAATCGCATATATATCTGATGCTACATAGGAAAATTTGAATAATATTAGTATGTGCCTGAGTTTTGATCATTTTATCATGTTGTATATATATATATATATATATGTAAATAAACTATGTAAATAAACTACTCGCTAATTAATTTATGTTATAAATTAATTAGCGAGTCTGTTATTCTTGAACACTCAGCCTTTCCGAAGGGAATTATACATAATTGAGAAGTTACCTTGAACCTGAATTCTCGTGTGAATCCAAAGTCAGATGTGTAAGTGGGAGTATAAGAAAAAAGGTCTATATATCTAATAGGGAACAAAATAAAGAATATTCTATTATGAATAATAAAGAATAAAATCAATATAAAAAGACTCTTTCCCCCCACAAATTGGCCTTGAGGTATCCACCGAGAAAGCTGCCTTAATTTTGCAAAGGAAAAACTGTATGTACTCGTCCTTTGAAGGTGGG
Organism: Mastigoproctus giganteus; assembly: GCF_048544385.1. Taxonomy (NCBI): domain Eukaryota; kingdom Metazoa; phylum Arthropoda; class Arachnida; order Uropygi; family Thelyphonidae; genus Mastigoproctus; species Mastigoproctus giganteus. Next base: position 38,422,844 of record NC_143577.1, read on the forward strand.
GAGGCCTCTTTGCCTTCAAAGGAACCTGTATATAATATTTTTTCCATGCGAATAGTACAGCTTTATGGTTATTATATTTTTATTTGCATTGCTGTCAAAGATACACTGCGATATCCATACTCAGTCTACCTTTCGATTTTATAATTTTTCACATTTCTTTTTTTATTCTGTTGAAATCAAACGTCTCGTCCTCAGCTTTACGGTTTCGGATAGTATGTTGCATAATTCTGAATTTCTTTGTTGTGATGAAGTTACCTTTTATTGGTAGATAAGTGGATGACTTGGTAAATCACTACAGTCTTTATCTTGGCATTTTAATCTAATCCGTTATACAATTGTAGAAGATACAGTGGCGTGAATGAAAGGAAGAACTTTATTTCAAGTGTTGTCAACGTTTTTTACAAAAACGCGAAGAATGAATTTTTTTTCGAAAATATTGGAATTTCCTTGTCGGTTCAAAGATGAAAGTTGAGTTCCCGTGCAAGGAATCTCACAGGAAAGAACTGAATATACTTTTGCCCATGTGAGAATTTACAATTGTAATAATCTTTTTGCTGTTTCTCGCCATGAAAGATGATTAACATTTTATTCAGATGTACATAATCTTTATCAGTAAATTAAATCCGATATCAACCTTTGAATCCTATAACCAGATGGACAGCACCGCTTGCGATATTTCAATATCCGGAATGTATTTGAAAGAAATATTACGAGGAGATAAATTCTCACAGATACTACTTAAGCTGACAGATAAAACTAGACAAGAGCACGTTGACAAATGACAAATAATTCTGTATACAGTACTTAGAAAAAGCAGCAGACATGACAGCTGTATAAAGTCACACTAAAGAGGAATTTGATTTCCGAAATGCAGTTCAGACATCAAATACCCAAATTGATCTAATTTAGTACTTGTTAATACTACTGAAACCTATGAAAAATTATAAAAATAATAATATAAACGGTAAATGCCAAGGTTTCATATAATTTATCGGTTAAGAGGGTTATCGTCCCAATAATTGAGAGTTTATCGAGTAGGAGTGTGTCAAATTCACATTTTATTGAATTTGACAAACTCACAATTCGTCTTTGAGATTTATTTTCGTGCTCGTCGATGAATAATTCGTTTAATGTTTGGAGTTAGGTACAGTTACCACCAAAACATTCCAGAAAATACATTTTAAATAAAGAATAAATAAACGCAGCAAAAACTCCGAATTCCCCAACCTAAAAGGCCGTCTTCCACACCCACATATTTAGTGTTGGGGTCCCTTTGCTCTCTGTAGCCGCACCTGCTCGATTTTCGTTGACAACAGCGGAACCAGGTGAAGTTCTCTGTTCCTTTGAACAACAATATTTTTGTCTGCATTGTTGATAGAAAGAAGGATCGAAATTAATCAATGTTTAAGTGAGGTTTCTACATATGATGTTTGCAGGGAATTATTTCAAAGCGAAAATAACTGTTTTGGGAAAGTTCATATGCACAACCAAAGAAATTATTTAAATCGAACTATCTTTAAATATCCTGAAAAACGTTTATGTCTTCTATTCCCTACCAATAAAAAAAAAAAAAAAGAAATAAAAAGAGCTCCTTCATGTAATGCTTTTCATCATCACATTTTAGTTCCGATTAATTAAAGTTTAAATGTAAGAGGGGCCACCTCCGTCATCCGCTACTGTACTATAAAAATTAAAATAATCCGTATTAATAGTACCTATCGATTGAGCCATATTTCAAAAATAGCCAGGCTCGACTATGAATAGGAATAATCCCGCCAGGCGTGAGGCATAGACCCACAGCTGCAGGGTCTACGCATCACGTTCTCTGACCAAATATAGGTGCTACCAACTGATATGGCAATGTTTTGCTACATATCCGTGCCATACTGTTCTTAATCCTTATTATTTACTACTTTAAGTCCGATTATTTGCAAAAAAATTAACATATTCTGACCGCAGGTACAAGTCGCAATACCAATCTGTCTGGTTCTTGATGAGCTCAAGAACTATGAATTAATAGAACGGTATGTCATCTGACACGGTTCCCATCGAGCATAACGAGATCTCTTAATCCAAAATCAGGCCCGTATCTGCTAAAATTGCAAACATGTTCGAATCAGAAATCCATCCGTTCAGAAAGCCTACAGCAAATGCCACCCATTCGTGGACACTCACAGTCTTCAATTATGATCTACCCACACCACTCTGCGGCCTTCTCTATCCTCCATCATTGCCAGGCTCGACCGTGATTCCCAACCTACCATTCCCTGCCTTATAATTGATACCACCATCCCCTGATGGCCCCATATCGATTACTCCTCGTTTCACAGAGCGACCAGCTAGTATGGGAATGTAATGGTGCTTATCACTCTTCTGTTTTTCATGGTGGGACAGCCTGAATGAATCTAAAAGATTCTCTGAAATTATCCATACTTCTAGTCTGCGCTCTCGTCCAAGGGAATGAAATCAGGTAACCACCCTTCTTTATATATCTGAGATGTAAATCTAAAAATGGATATGTTCAGAGGTAAACGTGTTTCTGTTTGAATTTCCAGTGGTACAGCTATTGTTAATACCAATACAGCAAATTACAATTTTACTACCTGTTGACATCCACACCTTCCTAGACAAAGTCTAATTTAAAAAAAAAAACAGAAAGAGAAAAAAGGAAAAAAGAAAATCAAGGGTGATAGTCGAAGAACTAGAGTTAAAGCAGGCAGAAAGACAGAAGGATGAAGAAAGAAAGCATCCTCCAGATGACAAAGGTGATGGATTAGACACTGCTGTTCCGGAAAGTTTACCCGAGCCCAGGGACAGTAAAAGTTTGCAAGGTAGAGGAATTCCATAAGAAGGAGTGAGCAGGTCGTGCTAGTCACTGTAGGGATTAGTTGTCTTGATTGTCATCTGTCTGTTACGTTTTTTGTTTGACGGTTGGCTCGTCTAATTTCAAAGACTGATTTTGCAAACTCAGTAAAGGCAAGGTAGCCAAGCTCATCCGGCAGTAAGAGGTACTCATTATGCTGTGGGTTCTCCTGTATTTCAGTTATTAATCTGAGTCACCAGTCTTCGTATACAGGATAAGTGTATAAAATGTGGTCCCAACTTTCATCATCACCCATGTACATAGAGAGCCATTTTCGATCCCTAGAGTAATCAATTTGAGCTTGAAAGGCTCATGTCCTGTTGGGAAGAACGCAGCTTTTAAGCCTAGCGAACACCAGGGAGGGGACTTAGGAATAGTAAATGCTATTGATGCGATGAATTTCCTGGTAATTATACCATTTCCAGAGTTTTCCAGACTGTCTTGCGAGATTCTGAAAAGTTTTTCGGTGATTTTCTTCTTTTCATGCCGGGAATCATTTGTGAAGTCGAAGGTAATATCTGCTATTGTCGTTGGAATGCCGCTCTTCGACTATTGGAAGAGACCTCTCCGGACATCCTCCAAGTGGAGGGACAGGCAGCTTGCAAGGACCTGGATTGCAGGAGTGTTAATTGTGCGGTATGCTCTGGTAACTGTGAGTAGCATTGTTCTCCGCATGGAGTTTAGTGTTCTGCGAATTCGTGAGGGTGTAGCCCTGCTGCACCAGACAGCTGCACCGTACGATACGATGGAGACGAAAATAGATTTGTAAATTAGCGTCAAGATCCGACGCTTGATGCCCCAGTCCACTAGGCTAATGCAGGTAATCATAACAGAGTACTTCTAAATATTTTTACCAGGTACTTAGATGAGGATGAAAGGTGAGCTTCATATCAATAAGTATTCCCAAATGTTTGACTTCTGGATAGAGCCATACTGAAATATTGTCTATTTTAATGACTGGTGGTGTAGACAGCTGCAGTGTTCCTTTAAGCAATATTGATTTAGTTTTATCGCCGGAAATGGCCAGCCGAAGAGTAGCTGCCCACATCTGAAACTTTGAAGGGGCACTTTTAAGTGAATTTCCAAGCAAGCTCTTGTGTCAGCATTGACTGCCAAGACGAGGTCATCAGCGAAAGCGAGTGGTTTAACATGCTGAAGGTCCATTCCAAGAAGTCGTATACATATACACTAAGTTATCACTGAATTATGGCCACCATCATAATACCGTATTAGGCGTCCATTCGCATGCATAATAGCCGCTATTCTCCAAAGAAATGAATCCACTAGATGTCGGAAAATATCCAAAGGAATTTACAGCCATGTTGCATGAAAGGCTTTGCACAGCGTCGGAATAAATGACGGTTGCTTGTGCATACATCTCGATTTGCGTTCCACAACAACCCAAAGCTATTCAATTGGATAGAGGTCAGGTGAATTTGGAGGCCAATTAAGATGGGTGATATCTTCACTGAAAAGACACTGACTTGCCGGATGACAAGGCGCATTATCGCCTTGGAAGATCTCGTTTCTGCCATGGAAAAAATGCAACTAGGCAGGGTCCACTTTGTTTCCTAAGAGTTATCGGTAGAGCTCACTAGTGAAAGGTTGGTCCATATCCACCGGGGGGCCTAGATTTTCCAAGCTAAACATTACCCATATTAAAAAAACACCGTTACCTGCCTGCCATGACAGTGTGTACTAGGCGCGATAGATCCATGGACTCCTGTTGCTTGTGCACATACAAAGTGATCCGACGGTAGGGTGAACCAGTTATTTGGACTCATCCGACCAGCACATCGGTTTCAGTGCTTCAGTGTCAAACCAGCGTGTTGCTGACACCACAGAATTTGTCGTCGAAGATGACCAGCAATAAGGAAAGGATGTCTGTTGGGTCGTCCGCTGTGCAACTTAAAATTCTGAGTGTGCGTCGAACCATCATTGCTCTTCTATTCCACATATTGTACTATGATATCAACTACCCCACAGTGACCTGGCGTTGAGCCCGAACATCGCGCTGCACCCTTCGCTAACCAAGAACATCCTTCTTCAGTAATCCTTTACAGTTTTATCGTAAGCAGCGTAATTGATTTGTAGTAGTGGAATTAATAGTTTTCTCTAAATATCAATTGTAAAAAATCTCAATTTTTGATAACGAGATAAAACGGCTCGAAGAAAAAATAAACATTTTATGAAATCAGAAAAGTGAAAAGAAAAGTATTTTAAGATTCAATAAGGCATTAATTTGTAAATTTAATATTAAATTGAAACATAAATATTTAAACGGTATCACTATCTGCAACTGGTGTTTTGTTCGTCAGTATGAGTACCAATTCCATTTATCGTTTAAAGGAAAATATCCGATCATATAACCTTGTGTTTATCACTTGTTTAAAGGGGTCTCAGTTCGAATCGTCTCGTATACTGATGGGATCACTGCCATTGATAGACGGAAGAGTGAACCGTTTGCAACAGTCAGTTGTTCCGTGCTTCTTACTATGTGCAGATTTGACAGTGAACACCCACATTTATATATAATACACAATAGCGCAATACGTCATAAGTTGCTGATGTTTCTAAACCCCGAAATAAGCAATTTTACAATGAGTTGCCCTGTCATTGCACAGTTTTCAAAAAATGAGTAATTCTCATTAATTAAAAGATGGAACACTGCTACAATAGCCACTTTCTGTATTTGCTGATCCCTCCTCAAACAAAAGGTGCTCTGTTTTCCGTAAATGACAGCAAATAACGGACAAAAATCATTTGCGGATGTCATAGATTTAATAAGTAGTGCAATAACAAGGCAACTCATTGTGAACGCCAAGTTTTTTCCACTGTGGGCGACGTACAATTAATTATGCTGTTTCTCCTGTAACCAAATTTATTTACACTACGGTAGTAGCATTTAAACATCTAAATTAATTATACTTCGCTTACAGCAGAAGAAACTTTGCGTTCACAATGAGTTGCCTTGTTATTGCACTACTTTTTAAACAAAATCCTACTAGTGTAGTGAAAATAAATTTGCTTTCGGAGACAGTAAACAAGGTGATTATGAATCTGCTTTCACAATTTTCTTACTCAGAAATTACAAGATATACAATAAAACTATTTAAATCAAAACGTAGCTATATTGAATCTACTCCACATATCATTCCCAAAACAACACTCTTAAATTACATCTTAACTCCTGATAACTGGATCTACACGCATTTTGCATATATTCCTTTCCAAATATCATAATTCCACGTTCTCTATTTGAAATTGTCCAATGAGAACTATCACTTTTTGATGATCCACATTTTCTATTCATCTGCATTTATACTTTATAACACTGAACAACAAATTTTAGGTCATATCTTGTTTCGGGCATAGCGGTAAGTTCACTTTTTAGATTTTAGGGTGCTAAACACGGAAAGTGTGCTGAAAATGGCAGATTGGCTCTTTGTTTCTAACATGGGGCACTCCATTTCCTTTTGTACCTTTGTTCCATCTGTGAGATGTCTGGATGGAAGCGTTCGTCATTGAGGGCACCACTGTATGGCGGGGAGAAATCCAGAAGTGAATGCATGAAACGCACCTTCAATGGCTTGTTGATTCCCAGTTTTTCGTAAGAAAAAATGAGATCTTACACAAGCCGCCTGTAGTTGCCGGCTTGAACATTTCCAAGAAATCCAATCGGAACATTTCGAAGGGCTTTCCAATTTGATTTCTCGCTTTCACTAAGGGCACTTTGGAATTGTTCGTCGCTAAAAAGTTGCCTTATTTGTGGACCAATGAAAACACCTGCCTTAATCTTCTCTGTACTGAGTATTGGGAATTTCTCTTGAAAGTATGTGAAGGCTGGGCGGTTCACTTCGAAAGTCCTTCCGGAAAGTTTCATGAGCCCCAGTTTGATGTGGAGTGGTGAAATCAAAACTTTATTTCGATCTACCAGAGGTTCGAATGCTGAGTTCTTCATTCCAGGTGATAATGGTTTTCGTTGAGGCTCTTCTCGTAGTGCATATCCTTGGCACGGCTATCCCACTCATAGAAAAAGCAAAAAACACTTAGTCTAACCCTTTGGTAGTCTTAATAAACTGGGGATTCCCTTTAAATTACCACATATCTGCCACTCCGATCACTTGATCCTAAGTGGATGTTCTCCATATTTGCGTAAGCTTCTTTTTGTGGACGGCACACGCAAGAGGTAATGATCCCCCTTTGTGATCCCCCTTTGTGAATTGGGGATACATTTGATAGTACTGAGTTAGTAGTGAGTTGCTGATGTTTTGTGAACAAAAACAATTTCGCAACGAGTTGCCCTGGTATTGCATTACTCTCAGACAAATAGCTAATCAACATTTATTTAAAGGACGGGACACTGGGGCACCTCCGTAGCTAGGTAAGCAGGAGCAGCAGTGCGTAAGACACGCTCCTTGATTAGACCGGGGTTCGAGTCCGTGATTCACCAAATACGAGGGTTGCAGAAAGGGCAGGGAATGGCCACCGCATTTCCACGGAGCGATATGGCCTTAGTTGCTACTGCTCCTAAAAATAAAAGAGCAAACAAACGGGACACTGGGATGACATTCTCTTTCATGATTTTCGGATTACTCATGAGGGAGTCGGCAATAAAAAAACAAAAAATAATTTTTTCGATGTCATTTGTTTGAAAATATTGAAATGATTATTATTTTACACAAAACTGCATAAACCAGACACTATACTTTTGCAGTAGTTCTGCATTCAGTTACAGAGTACATACGATGCAGACTTGGGAGACCATTGGTGACGCCTGACCCTAAATACTATTCCACTACTAACACCGATGAGTCAAAACATTATGATCACCTACCTAATATGATGTTGGTTCTCCACGTGCAGCCAAAACAGCTCGTACCCGGCGAGGCACGGACGCTACAAGATTTCTAAATGTCTCCTGTGGTATCTGGTACCAACACGTAACCAGCAAATCCTTTTAAAGCAGAATCGATCGTTGACACGAAAGTCGAATTGTTCTCTTAATAGTTCTGGATTTTGAAACGTTGATATATATATATATCAACGATTTAGCTTTCCTACTATTTTTTCTTATTTATTTTTAATATATATTCTATAAATTTTTATCTCTTTATTTAATTTTTGGATTAATTTCATCATGTATATATTTATTTGTTGCTTATTATTTATTTTTTTTTTTTGTAACATTCCGAATCTTAAAAGTGCCGAATTTTCCAGATTCCTGTATATACAATATATTTTCCTGGAATACTATATAAATTATGTATAGAAAATTCGAGAACATTATGCAACAGTCCAGACCTTAAATCAGCGATTTCCAAACTGGGAGGCCCGAACTAGTGCAAAAAGAGGCGCGAAAAGTTGAACAGTAATGTAATTTTCAAAACATAACATATATAAATAAAAAATATATACATGGTTTTATTAAACAAAAGCAAACCTTCAAAAAAATAGTTTCTGTTCCATCAAATGCATTGCTAGCGTCGTACCAAGTTTCTTACAGAATCGCGAAATGTAAAAAACCGCACACAATAGGAGAAACTCTAGTTTTGCCGAAGAACTAGAAATTGCGCAGTGTTTAGCGCCGATTTAGCGATGTTTTAAAAGCATTAAGTGCTTCAATTCCATCACTATTATTAAAATAGCATATAAAACATAAATGCAAATCTTAAGAAACAGTAAATATTTAAAGTCAGTTTTTAAATATTCAAAAAATTTATAAAATACTAGAATTGTTTTAACAATACCTTTTAAAGAACACCATAAAGTGGGCACTAAATACATCGGAGTGCTCCAAAATGCACTTCTTGTAGTCGAACCTATTAACTTTGTTAATTTGTTGTATTGGCCGGGCCGGTTCGTGTTGATGGTGACCATTTTGTAGTCAGAACCTTGAACCCTTTACAAACATCTACAGCAACGGTACGCGTATCCGTGCAGTGTAAAATGCTACCATTCCATAACAAAGAAAATATTAAAACCAATGTACATGAATTTCTTAACTTCAATTATATTATGATTCTTCGTAGATCACCAAATATTAATTTCAAACGGAAGGTATGATTGTGATTGAACTAAACGATTAATAATTTTAATGGCTACTGTTCGAGTTCTTATTCTATGTTTAATACTTGCTTTATAAACATAGCTATACGAACCAGCACCAATTTGTTCTTCAATGTAAAGACCATTATACTCTAAAATTTCTCTATAATAGTTCGAATCTTCACTTTTATACTTTGATTTAATGTCCTCTGGTATACGACTGAATAAATCGGATTCCTCTACATCAAACGCATACTTCTCAACTTCGATTTAATAATAATCTTCATTGTCATCGCACTTTGAATTCATGGTTTGCTGTTAACTTTACTTCTTTAAGTACTCTGCATTAAATTATACCTCTACTACACAAAAACGGACGATCCAATGCAGTATACTCTATCAAAAAATATATATATCCAGTTTACGAATTACACTGATCACGGTTTCTTCATATGCCCAACTGATTAATTTGAATACATGCCTCATTGAATAATGAATAACATACCTCACTCTCACCTCATTGCACTATATCCGTTGTATTCAAATTAATCAGTTGACACAGAGGTCTCGGAAGCTACTGCTATTGTATATGTTATCTATATATATATGAAACTGGATCATCATTGTATATTTTCATAATCATGGACCCCAGTACACCAGGCCCATTCATCACAATCCGTCTGTTGTCGGTTTCTTATCCTTGCGGTGTATTTTTTTACAAAAAATGAAACCTGTTTTTCATTTCGAAGTGAAACTCTTTATGTGCGCTCCAGGCACTTTTCAGATGGCAGTACAGGCACCCTAAACAGCCAACTATCGTACTACGGTTAATTTCGCGGTTCTCGTGCGATCACCGAAGTAAGGCTGGTTAGTAATTGTGAGGGTGGCAAACTGGAAATAACGAGTGTAGTTGAGCTTTTGTTCGTTTCTTCTTGACCCGAGTGAAATATTTTTCCGATTTTTCACGTATCATTTAATTTTGTTAATTGGTAACGTAATAGAGTGTAAATCTGTCCTTTATATCTGTATCTTTACAACCTGCCCATAATATTCCTCCTATTTTAGCTTATTATAATCGCGTTTAACAGAGTTAAAATTCAATTGGTAAATGTGATCTCAATGACCGGCCCCAACTACTTACAGTATAGCAAACTGTAGTTTGTTATTATGGAGGGCCCATCGTACAGTGAACCAATCGTAAAACAGGTGTGAGCGTTGAAGGCATATTGCGCACGTACAAGTGCAATGCGTCCGTTGATTGACAAGAAATGATTGATCCCTCCCACACCGTTGTTCAACTTCATCCCACACCGTGGGATGAAGTTGAACAAAGAAGCCAGAGAAGGTCCATCCACAACTTCAGAGCCTTCATCTCCCTAGAAATGCTAGAAGTGAATTTGGAAGAAGGAGTAATGGAAGTTGAATCTGAAAATGAAAACGATGAAGAGTCCTCAAACGTAAGAGAAAAGCAAAGGAGCCAAAACCGACTTCCAGAAGTACTTAATCAAATCGTTGAACGTAGCTGACGTAATACACAGCCGGAACAGCAACAGGATTTTAAGAAACACCGAAGCATCCACGCACAGTTTAAACCTACATTCCTGGATAATGATTTTGATTCAGTCTGTTCCGCGTGTTTAGTTCTTTTTATGTGTTTCTTGACTAACAGCATAACCCTTCCAATCCTACCTGTCATTCCTGTGCACATTGTACTCTCCAAATTCCAATTCTGCTCTCTTTATATCTGTGTGACACCATGTCTCTAATGTCCCAACAATATCTGCCTTTGATGCCTTGATCAGCACTTCAATTTCATCTAATTTATTTACTATACTTCTAGCATTTGTGTAGATGCAAGCATACATACACGTCTTCTTACTCTTAATTACCCTAACACAGCCCATGTATTTACTTGTTCCATGATGACTACCACCAGCACAGCCACCTCCGTCTTCCATTCTAAAAGAAACAGTGCAAGAATCACTTTCATCCCTCCTGGGGCTACTTTTAATCTGTGAATCCCCCCAAGGTAGCAGTTTTCCGACCCACCTAACACCGCTTGGAGAAAAGCCTATATCAAAGAGGTAATTAAAACGAAGGAACATTAAAGATATAAATTAATAATGAATAATGATTTACAAGGAGCAATAGGGAGCATCAAATTGGGAAGGGAGCATAAATTGTTCATTTACATGTGAGAATGCGAGACAATCCTAACCACACAGCCAACGCGCTTGATCTTTTTCTCACAAACAACACTGCTAAGTACAGTCGAGATAAGTGGTCCTCTAGGTACCCCAGATCACAACTTGGTGATGGTCTCTTCTCCAATGGAACCTTTCTGTTGTGGATATTCTCAACCTCTTGTTCTTTGGCATTACAAGAATGCAAAATGGGATGATCTGCGAGATTTCTTTTCCTTGGTCGGATTACTGTTTCAAACCTTCTGACGTCAACGTTTGTTCGGATCGTGTCAGTGAAATTATTTTTGAACAATGGAATCCTTTATTCCACACCCTTTCTTAAAGTCTTGTCCTTTATCTAAACCTTGGTTTTCCATTAAATATGCTAGGGCCGTTCAAGAGAAGAATGTAGCGTATCGTAATTGGCTTGTTTCCATCTCTCCAAGACTCCAAGTTCATTTTCTGCCTACACGACAGCTGGCAACAATTTTAAAGCAGTTATTAATCAGTCCACGCTAGATACCGAACAGACTAAGAGTAAGTAGAAAACTTGCTTCTTTTCCAAATGGCAGCCGAGCATTCTGATCTTTTGCTGGAACTTTTGCCCATCTTTTGTTTTTAAAAAAAAAAAAAACAATTGCACTAACTAATAAGTGCAATTGTAAGAAATGTGCACTAACTTATAAGTGTTAAGTGACTACGCAACTTGAGGCTTTTGCCCTAAAATGCGACGTAATATTGTTAACCCTTATGGCAATAGCTCCTCTGAAATTCTAAGGATAACAAGAGTAACCTGCATGCTGTGCTATAATTCTTACAATGAACAGAGAATCTAACATTTGAGGTTTATTCACAACACAAATACGTATATTGGAGAGAAAGAGAGAATTTCTCAAGAACAAATGAGGTTGACAAACTTAATAAACTAATACAATATTTATTACACAAAATTTACGTACGTATACATACACTGAGTGATCACTGAATTATGACCACTCCTATGAAAAGTGAATGCGACCTGTTTACCACGTGAGGTACTAGAGTGCGCAGTTAGTCGCCCTACGTAGCATAAGTAAGATGTCAGTGGTTCAGTAGGTAGTAAAATTCCGAGCGTGATGGGCAAAAGGAAGGATTTATCGGACTTTGATAAAGGACAGATTGTGGGTGCTCGACGAGCTGGTGCCTCGATTCCCCAATCGATTGAACTGGTGGGGTGTTCGAGAGCCGCCGTAGTTAAAGTGTATCAGGACTGGCGTCAAAATGGGCAAACAACGACCGGACGGCAAAACTGCAAAGGTCAGCAAAAAGTTGATGTTAGAGGTGAGCGCCGTGTTCGACGACTCGGACAGGCAAACAGGCGCAGTACTGTTGAAGAGTCTACTACCCAATACAACATGGGACAACCCGGTACAATATCTGGCACGACCATGCGTCGCACGCTCGCACGTATGGACAATACCAGCAGACGACCCCTACGACATCTTCTCCTAACCAAGGTTCATCGGCGTTGAAGACTCGCCTGGTGCAAAGAGCATGCAAGTTGGAGGTTAGAAGACTGGAAGAAAGTGTGCTGGTCGGATGAGTCACATCAACAACATGAGGCTCTTCATCCAATCATGGTATCAAAAGTGCAGGCCGATGGAGGCGGTTGTATGGTGTGGGGCATTTTTCACTGGCAGGAACATGGACCCTTGGTGCATTTGGAACAACGTATCAGTGGTCTCCGCTATTGTCAACTGTTTTCTGACTGTGTACACCTTCTATGTTACACTTTATCCCGAATGGCGATGGTGTCTTCCAAGATGAGAAAGCGCCGACCCATCGGGCACTTGTTGTGCAGAAATAGTTTGAGGAACACAGTTTTGACTTCCTGCATATCATTTGGTCTCCGAACTCCGCCGATATCAACCCCATAGAGCACTTGTGAGACAATATGAAAAGGCATGTCAGGCGTCTGGATACGCCAATCAACTCCATACCTGCATTGCTGGCCGCATTACACTCAGCATGGTTGGCCATACCTCCCGAACGCTTCGGACATCTTGTTGAATCAATGCCACGTCGGATAGCTTCTGTACTGAGTGCAAGAAGAGGACCTACGAAGTATTAGGTAGGTGGTCATAATTCAGTGATCACTCAGTGTATACAGCTGATCACTGAATTATGACTTAAAATTCAACATGCCGAAACCACAACATCAGTCGTCGACGACGATTGTTGTGGTTTGTTTCTTGTGTCGCCTGCTGTGCATCGTCATACGTCTGAGTGTGCTGCTGAACGTCATACATCCTCCTTGATTGAGTACAGTTTTATCGGCGAGAAGAAGTTTGACCGCTCGACAACGTTCTTTGTTCACGTTAACCACAGTGGACGGTGTGCAACCGAAAACTCGTTTCGTTTCCCGTATGGACGCACCTGATACACGAGTTCCCACCATTCCTTTGAAACTTCGTGATGTCTTCACTACATCGCATAACTGCTACTTTATCACTTTGATCTGCACTAGCAAATATAATTTACCACTGCTCGATCGTTCGAAGCTGTTTGGCGTTTTATACTGCGAACTATGTGGCATAGTCCATTACGAATGGGGTGGTCACAATTCAGAGATCACTGAGTGTATAAGGCTCGTGGAATATATCACAAATACAAAAGGTAAATCGTTTACGTAATGATTTCCTTGTCGATCTGATGATCTGACAGCTGTGGAGCGACGGAAGTAGGCTCATTTTACTCACATGTTCCTGGAACCAGTTTAGTTTAATTCAGGCTTGTGACATGGCGCATTGTCGTATTGGAACAACCAAAATCATATACGTATTAAGTGGATAAAAAAAAAACATAGAGCGGTAATACTAAAAAAATAACAAAATTAATAATTAAATTAAGTAAAAAAAAATAAAAATATAATCCCGCACCCACAGAAAGAGAAACGTAGAAACCAATGGGTCGAGGTCAAGGTGTGTTGATTTTAATTGCGGTCTGCAGTGTTTTTCCCGACGTGCTGCTGTAGCATCTGAAAAGGCAGAAGGCCAAGTCCGGCTAGTGTGTATACGTAGGTATATAGTGTATAGTGTGTTCGTGTCTAACGGCACCAGGGGTTTCCCCCATCTCCGCGTTGCTTTCATTGTAGGTGTACCAGTTCACTGGGAAGGCCAGAGATTTAAAAGTGTATGGATTTTGTAAGTGTAGTGTTGTGTTTCGTTGTTCTTCTGGCCATTTAGCCGCTAAACCCCTGCTGGGGCCCAACGTTGTCCACACTATGACTCGTGGAGGCAGACCAGGTACCCAGTAATTTTAAGTTTTTACTCTGGCAGGTCCTGCCACCTAATTTCCTGAGATTTCAGTGGCAAGGACCTATAAAAAAAAAATATATATATAAAAAATAAAAAAATAAAATAAAAATAAAATAAATAATAATAAATAAATAAATAAATATAAATTTAAAAAAATAAAAATAAATTTAAAAAAATAAAAATAAAAAATAAAAATTCGGTGTAAAAAATCGGTGCAAGTTTCAAGAAATTAAGAAATCTTTTGGACATTCCTTTGGTTAACAAAATTTCCAATGTGAATATTATAATTCTGTGATTATTATCATAGATTATTATTGGTCTATGTATGTTTATTGATCTGTTTGTTAGAGTTTCACTGGTTTCTAGCTTAAAAAGTAATTGATTTTTATATTTTTACATTAATAACAATCCTTCACTTCGTTAATTAGATCACTTAAGCTTTGTTGAAATGTGTTTCTTCATTCTCTAGCAGAATAATTTCAGAATTTATATTATTCTCTCTCAATATCGATTATGGATTCTAAAAATCACAGTGAATATCAGATATTATTCACATTAAAAATCAAGGATAACGAGAATGATATAACGAACGAGAAATTTCAAATCAATTGTCACCTTCTAATACTTATATATAAATAAAATTAATTTAAAAATTTTGAAATACTCTGAGGTCTAATTTAAAATTAATTGACAATATTGAATTGAAAACAAAAATACCTATAAAAATTATAAAACAATTATTAAAAAATAAAAATCAGCATTAATAATGAACGTTGATAGATTACCTGTTTTCGAATGATTGGTGTCCTTAGACGTTATGGCATAATAATTAAGATATAATTAACCAATCTTATGCCACGTGATGTTATAATTTTGATATGTATAATTAACAAATCTTATACTACGTGGCGTTATTAATATATATTTTATTTAAAGCACAGCCAAAATTTTAATTTTGAAAAAAATAGACTATATTTGTAAATAAGGGAAGGGCCACCACCTCCAACCTCCAACCCACCGCTAAATTTAAAACTTGAAACAAACTCTATGAATAGTATCCATCAATCGATCCACATTTCCAAAAATAGCCAGTGCTCGACTATGAATACAAAAAATTGGGGTGTGAGTGCATGGACCCACAGCTGTAGGGTCTGCACATCACCTTCTCTAAGCAATCAAAGGAGTTGCCAGCTAATATGGAAATGCCTTGACATATCTATGCCATACTATTCCTAGTCCTTATTATTTACTATCTTATTTTTATTATCTTTCTCTTCGTTAACTAGAACACTTAAGCTTGGTTGAAATGTGTTTCCACAATCACAGTTAATATCACAGATATTATTCACATTAAAAATTACGGATAACGAGAATGATATAACGAACGAGAAATTGCAAAGCAATTGTCACCTTCTAATACTTATATATAAAAATATTTTATATAAAACGAACTGATAAATAAAATTAGATTTAAAAATTTTGAAACATTGTGAGGTTTAATTTAAGATTAATTGACAATATTGAATTCAAAACAAAAACACCTATAAATATTATAAAAAAATATTAAAAATAAAAATCAGCATTAACAGAACACGTTGATAGTTCATCTGTTTTTGAAAGGCCGATGTCCTCTCAAAAACTCTCTTCCTAGTCTTTATTCTGATTATTTGCAATATAATTAGCATATTCAGGATGGACGTACAATACGCCAATACCAATTTCTCTGCTTCTCGATGACCTGAAAATTATTAACAGAACCGTGTTATCTCTGACACTTTCCCAATTGAGCATAAAGAAATCTCTTAATCTAAAATCAGGCACGTATCAGCTAAATCCATCCGTTCAAACTGCCCCCCACAGAAAGGTCCACCCATTGTTGGATACATCCAATCTTCAATTAGGATATACCAACAACAAATCACCGCCTTCCATCTGATTCCCGCCACTTCCATGCTCGACTATAAATTCCAACCTTCCACCCACGCCTTATAATGGATATATGACCATCCCTTGATGACCCAACATATCAATTGCTCCTCGTTTCACAGGACCGACCAGCAAGTATAGGAATGTAATGTTACCTCTCTCTCTCCGTTTCTTCACGATGGGTCAAACTGAATGAATCGCAGAATTGTCTAAACTAATCAGCAGTTATTACCTGCTCTCTCTCCTCCATCCGAATGAAATCAGGTAACCTCCCTTCTTTATATACTTGAGATAACAATGCAAACCTAAAAATGGATTCGTTTCAAATATGATCGTGTTTTTATTTGATCTTCCGGTGATACAGAAGCAATTATTAATATTAATAATGTAATGTCTGCTTTAATTTTTGACTGTTGAACACAATGAGCTGAAGGAATGGTGTTTCTGGGATATCTGTCTCACTTCATCACCAAAAACTTGTGTTATATCACCTGGATTGTATCGTGACGCTAATCGGGAACGTTACTTCCACTTCGCCGTGGTGCAACAGAATTCTGAAAAATGATCAAATTGTGTGTAATGTTATGTTTGTGTAGTGTGTGCTGTTGTGTTGTTTAGTTGTTTCTGGCCACCTTGCCCGCCGTTATGGAGCAAACCTACAAGAAACACCGCTACATGTACACAGCCTACATCGATTACCGCAAGGGCTTCGACTCCGTGCCTCATAGCTGGCTCATAGAGACCCTGAACATCTACAAAGTCAATCCGATAGTCGCAAACATCCTAGGAGAAACGATGGCGAAATGGAGTACCAGTATTAAAGTCGAAAACATCACAAACAGGCCAATCCCCATCAGGAGAGGAATCTTTCACGGAGATGTCCTGAGCCGACTGTGGTTCTATCTGGCACTTAATCCGCTATCAACCATGCTCAATAACAGCAAGTACGGATATAACCTCAAAGAAGAAAGGAAAAACCTCTACACACTCACCCACCTGATGTACATGGATGAAATCAAGATCTACGCGGGACCCGAGAAGCACCTCCAGCAACTACTCCAGATCACCGAAGAATTTGCAATGATATTAAGATGGAATTTGGTCTAGACAAATGCAAGATCCACGGATTTCAACAGGGAAAATTAGTCAACCGAAACTACCAGCTGCAGACTGGTAAAGAGATAGAAGCCACGGCAGAGGGGGAGGCCTACAAATAATTGGAGTTGAAACAGACTCAGCAGTTACAGTACAAGAAAATTAAGGACAGCCTAACGGAAAAATACCATCAGCGACTCAGAAGCCAGCTGAAAGCAAAGCTGAACTGAAGGAACACAGTTAAAGCCGTAAACACCTATGCTGCTCCATTGCTAGCATACTCCTTCGGGATCATAGATTGGACTAACGCCGAGCAGGTGGATATCATGCCAAAGACAAGGACAATGATGACTAAGAGCCGCCAACACCACCCGAAATCTGCCGGGGAGAGACTGACAATTGCACGGGAAGAAGGAGATAGGGGCCTCATAGACCTCATTGAGCAACAGAAGACAGCAATAATTAACTTGAAGGATTAATTCCATAAACACACAGCAGCACTCCACCAGGCCATAAGGAAGATAGACAATTGGTATACCCTACTCAACATAAGCGAGGAGCCCCCCCAACCAGGAGGCAAAAACAATGCTAGAAAGATGGGCAAAGAAGACACTCCATGGCAGATACTACAATGATCTCCATTAAGACCACACAGATAAAATTGCTTCCAACGCATGACTTACGAGGGGGACGCTCTTCGCCGAGCCTGAAGGATTCATGATGGTCATCCAAGACCAGGTAATAACACCTGAAATTAAAGGAAATACATAGCCAATGAGCCCAGAATGTTCGATGGCACATGTCGACGATGCCACCTGGTTTCAGAAACGATCCAACACATCGCCACGGTATGCAAGGTGATCACCTAGACTGAGAGCACCCAGAGAAACGACCAGGTAGCCCAGATGATACATCAGAAGCTATCAAGGAAATACAGTTGATCGAAGAAAGTAATAGAGTTATACATAACCATTGTGGAGAAGAAGGAAAAGTCTACCTATCTGATTGTCATAGCGGTATCTAACACTGGCACCCTGCAGAAAACCTATGCGGATAAACTCAGGAAGTACACAAACCTAAGACTGGAGATCAAAGAGATGTGACATATGCAACAAATGACGACCATACCAATCATCTTGTCAACAGCAGGTATGGTGCCAAAGACCCTACATAACACATCACCACTGGAGACCTATTGCCTAGCAGCAATAGGTCTCCCAGCGAACACCTACAAGGAACTTCAGAAAGTCGCAAGCCTGAAGACCTGTAGTATAGTCAGAGTTCCTCGACCAACAGTAACACCAGACAACAATGACCACCCTGTGTACTTGGTAGCAACACTCGTCACGAGGTGGAACCCCCAATCACGGAGAAATAATATAAGAGCAATAATAATCATCATAATAATAATAATAATGGAATACAATACAGTGATAAATATATAATTAATTATAATAATATACAAAATTTCTTCTTTTTATTCTATTATTAAAAAGGTAATATTTGCATTAATGTCGTGTCATTCAGCTTAGTATTGATACCCTTAATTTCTCGGGAGCAATACAAAATAATAATCCCAATGTTGATCGATGAACCTACCTTCGAGGCTTCAAGATTAAGGTGCAGTTTCGTAGGAATGTGGCCATGTGTCTTATGTAGGTCGTCCTAAACGTTAGTTCAACACCGCCTAGTCAAACTGTGATGATATAAAGAACTTTATATAATAAACAGAAATGAGTGTGCTGCTGTGTTTGTATAGTGTGTTCTTTCTGACCTACTGAATTTGATACTGGGAATTAGCGATCACCAGGAAGGCTGCTTAATGGTACCCGTCCACGCCAAGAGGAGATGGACCACAACTATGTCCACCTGATGTCCTTCTTGGACTAAATCCTGCACCCGCAGGCAATAATATAAGTTCTATGGGTGCGAACATTCCTGTACCATTGCGACCCAGCCCAATCAGTGATATTAGCAAAAGATGCTGCTCCTGGACAGCAGCGAAAAGGTGAATCCAAAAGACAATTGATAAAAAAATAAATTAATAAAATAAAAATAAAATGAATAGAATAAAAATAAAATCCTACAGCAACAGGGAGAAGCACAGATACCGGTGGGTGTCTCCAATCCAGTCCCAAATGACAATCAATCCTGATGACCAGCAACGGTCCACCCTCTTCAAAATTCAAAAGGCAACAAAAAAAAACAGTTAGTGCTTCCCGAAGTCCAAATAGTCAGCTAAGTCTGAGCCAATAAAATCAAATGAGGTAAGTTTAGTCAGTAGCGTCTTAACGTAAGTCAGCCCAATATGTAACGTAAGTCAGTGCAATGCGTCCGTGGATTGACAAAAAATCGCCAATAAAATTCAACAGATATGATTCACCTCCTCCCCCACCATTGTACCACTTCTTACCAGGCACGGCCGACGCATAACCCAATCAGTAACCCTACTGATTGCGTCATGCTATTTCTTTCGTCATTCTCCATTGTATTTAATGAAAAAGGAAAAAGAAAATTATAATTCAACATGTGGAAGACTAACAGTGAGCGTTGTAAGGCGTATAGAGGATTTATACGTGCAATGCGACCACCGAAACCACCTCCATTAAATACAAAGGAGAGATCTATGCTATTTCGAGAGCAGAAGAAATTACAGCGAGCAATGGAGTTGAACAAAGAAGCCGGAGAAGATCCATCCACATCTTCAGAGCCTTACATCTCCCCAGAAATGTTAGAAGTGAATTTGGGAGGAGTCATGGAAGCTGATACTGCATATGAAAACGATGAAAATTCCTCGAAGCCCAGTCGTAAACCAAAAGCGAAGAAGCCAAAATCAACTGCCAGAAGTCCTCCATCAAATCGTTCAGCACGTAGAAGACGTAATCCACAGGAAAAGAATTTTAAGAAACACCGAAGCATCTACGCACAGTTTAAACATACATTCCTTCATAATGATTTCGGAACGGTCTGATTCATGTTTGATCGGCTTTGGTTCCAGAAGGCTGTGAAGAGTGTAGCAGCTGGAGATCATGCTCTTCTTCAAACAGCATTTTCAAATGAGGATGTAAGTCAAATGTCGGCCTGTAACAGCTGTCTTGGCTCTTTCAAGAACAAAGTGATTCCTGTCTTATCCGGCTTAATTCTCAAATCAGTGTATTGTGATCACTGTCACCCAACGGTTCTTTTATCTGCAAATTCTTATTGCATGAATAATCACTGCTGACAATCAGATCAAGAGTATTACTCCCTCTTGTTTCCTCTCTAACATGCTGTTGCAGAAAACAATCATCCAAAAAAATCGATAAAAAGTCTTGCTACTCTGCGAGTGACCAACCGATAAGTTCCATTCAATATTAGGGGAGTGTAAATCCCCCATTATAAGATATTGTGGATTTATTGGCCAACTCTATTTTTCTGTACAGTTGTTCGTTTAACTCATCAGAGGCATTAGGCCTATAATTATCCAGCTGAAAAGTCAGCTGGATAATTACCTCCGGGAGGAGGGAAATGCTTAGGTTGTCCATTTCCTTTTCTCTTATTTATTAATTATTATTATTTTATTTTATTACAGATAAATACACGGCAAAACACATGTCATCTAAATTTAATTATATAAATTTATTATTATATAAAATTTATTTATTTATTTTATAGATAATATATAATATATATAATAATACTTATATAATAATAATAAATTTTATATAAAATTTGTAGATCGATGAACCTACCTTGTAGGCTTCAAGATCAAGGTGGAATTTCGAAGGAATGTGGACATGTGTCTTATGTAGAGCGGTCCTAAACTTTAGTTCAACTCCGCCTTGTTACATTGTGATTATATACAGAACTCTGTATAATGGCGAGAAATGTGTGTGGTGCTATGTTTGGGCAGTGTTTGTGTTGTTTAGTCGTTTCTGGACACTTTGCTACTGGGAAGCAGCGATCACCAGGAAGGCTGCTCCTTAGTACCCGTCCACGCCACGAGGAGGCAGGCCACAACTATGTACACGTAATGTCCTTTGTGGAGTAAATCCTGCACCCGCAGGAAGTAGTGCCAGTTCTATGGGTGCCAGATTCCTGTACCATTGAGGACCAACCCAATCAATGGGAATTTTCACTGTTCTGCAGGGGAAACAAACGATGCCTCCCCTGCAGAAGAGTGAAAAGGCGGATCCAAAAATCAATAAATAATAAAAATAAAAATATAATAAAATAACAAGAATAATAAGTAAAATAAATACAGGAAAAATAAGTAGAATAGAATAAAAATAAATAGAATAAAAAGGAAATAAATAAAATTAAAATAAAATACATACGATAAGAATTCAAGAAAAAATAAAATTAAAAAATCTCTCGCCCACAGAGAGAAACGTAGACACCAGTGGGTGCATGCAATCCTGTACCAATCCCGTGTTAAGAATTGAGGCCCAATCCTTAGGATTGGGATTGGTACGGGATTTCTAGCATTAATTTTCGGAATATCTGAAAAGAGTGTTCATTTCTTTTAGCAAAATTAGTAAAATAAGATTTTAATGTCGATCTTTATTCATTGATGTTGGAGCGATGATTAATTATATGACCCCAAGTTTCCTCGGACCTGAAGGAACGAAGATCTGAATTAACAAGGTCGAACTGAAAGAATTTTAAATTTAGGGAATAGTTACTAGCGTTTAAGAATGAAGAATAAAAAGACTAGAGCTGAACCATCTCTTAACATACCTTCCTGTAGAAAACGCACGGTACAAAATTTCGTGTTACGTTTCCAGTATGGTTTGAATCCTATTTGGATTTCCAGATGTTTATCAAATTTTTCCCAATCTTAACTGAGTTCTGTTGTCTGCGTTTTGTATAAAAAGGTTATTCCAGTAATTTCAGTGGAGATTTGGTGTTTTATTCTAAGCAGATACCTTTGTACACGAGGTGATGGTCAAATGGAAGTACATCCCAAGGTTTGTAGTGAAGAAGAGGACACTGTCCTGAAGATCAAAAGCATTGTACATTGAAGTGTGATCAATTTAGTTTTAAATTTCATTTTTGTTGTCCTGTGAAACTATGGAACCGATGCATATGTGGCCATAGGGACAAAAACAGCCTTGCATTATGGATTTTATTAAAACCATAATATTGGTTTTGTAATAAAAGAGTTATCCTATTTAACGTCCATTCAGTTTGATGGTTTCGATTAGAGCTGTCATAAAGTATTTATTATTTAAAGACAGATTGTTGATGTGGGCTTAGTGTAGTGTGTTATTTCGAATGCAGCTGCGAGGGGCCCCCTAAACTCCGCATTTAACCCTGTGATGAATATAAACACTCTGAAGGCTAGGTAGTGTAGGTTAGCGTGTGCTCGTGTAGTGTTAATAAGGGCTGTGGTTCATCCGGACTCTTACTCTAGGGGCTTGTATACTTGTAGAAAGGAAGAGAGTGGGATAAAAGAGGTAGAAGCACAGAGGGAAGCTGTAATGGAGGAACCCGCTTGATTAGAGAGGGAGAGTGTCCTCCCCCCGCTGGGGAGGATGCACGTCCTGGCCCAGAGGGGGGGATTGAAAGTGAGTAGTGGTTTGGGCCACCAGGCGAAAGAGGGATGGGGAAGGATAGGGAAAAGGAGACTCAACTACCGCCGGTGGTGGGAATGAAAGAACATAGGGAAAGGGATTCCTATTGTTAAGTGTGCTAAGGTAGCTTTGTTCCGCACTGGAATGGGATTACCATACTTGTCAGTGTCATCATCTCACACCACTCCGGCAAAATAATAATAATAATAATAATAAACAGCATGGTGTTAGCATGGATGACCATGGGGTCTCTAGAGTTCCAATGACCATCAGTCTGTCCAGTGAAGAGGTTGAAAAAGAATATTCATTTAATAACATTCATTACTTGTACAATGTTTGTTTTTTTAATTTTTTCTTTACCTTTTCTTATTTTATACTTTCTTAACTTTTATGTTTTATACTTTTTCATACATTTTATTTTTTGTTATTTTTTTTCCTGATTATACAGACAGTTACATATTTTTATACCTTTTTTTTTTTAAATCTTTTTGATTCATCCATCAACTCTTTCGCATCACGAGGGTATGCAGTTAATACATGCGTATAACATACAATTAACTTACGATGACTTCATAATTAGTGAAAAACAGATAACTTACTGTAGATAAACAGTCAACAGAATAACACTCACTCATTTACGTAACAACATTTATACAATAAAATTTCATTTCATACCGTGATTTCTCACTTGTTCACCATACCGTTCTTTTGCTCAGTATCATCACACAGACATCCTCTCATTCACACGTTTTCACTCTTGTACTTCAACATTCAATCAGTTCTTTTACTCATCTACACATCCGTTTGTACACTTACTCAATGCCAATTTCAAATTCACTTCATGTTTCAGTTATTCATATTCATCACAACCTTAATTCATTCACTTTCTCCAGAACATTCAGTCATTCACATTCACCAAACAAACGGCCATTTCCATTCAAACAACTTTCCCTCTTTCACATAATCTCACACACACTCCACTCACTTCCTACATTCACTCACATTTAAGTTCTCTCTCACTCTTTCATATTCACTCGATCACACAAACTATTCACTCACACTTGGTCACCTCTTCTTTCACTCTCACAGGCTACGCATTTACTGATTTTCTTACATTTATACGTTCTCTTTCACCCTAGCACACTAGAGTGACTTTCAGCTTACTAATATTGTTTCGTCTCAGGGGTAACCCCGGCTGCACCACATCATGATCATATCAGTTAGATTGCCTTATAGTTGTGTTATCTGTTCTAGTCAGTATGAAAGGCATGTGCTACGATTGAGGCAGTACCAGCTTGCCCTAGTTTACATTCAGTCAATCCACTTCTCTTCCTGCACCCAGAGGTGCTCAACCATAGGCAGGGAGACCCAAAGGGCAGGAGGTCATGTTTGGTTGTACAATCCAGTAGATATATGTCAAAAGTCGTCTCCGGTTAATCCTGTCATTCTCTGGGCGTGGGGAGGCATTTCCGCAGTGTAAATCTATTGTTTGGTACTGGAACAGGCTGCGGTGCCTTTCTCTGTAGACTTCGACTAATCTCAAACACTTTTTGGGTATACTGTTTCTCGAAATTGGAATTTAAAACTTAATGATTTAGATGTCTTTATATACCAGGACCAGAAAATATGTGGTAGCCTTTAGCAGCTTTTGAAACATGGACATCGTGTACAGCGTATAGTGTTGCTTGTCAGGCGGCACTGGGGGAGAACCCCCCAACTCCGCGTAGTATACACTGTGACGCAGTACAAACTCTGTGAAGGCCAGAGATAGTGAAAGTTTTAGTGTAGTCTGCATAGTGTAGTGTTAGGTTGTGTTGGTCTGTTGTTCCTCCGGCCATTTAGCCGAGGGGCCCCTAGTGGGACCCCTCGTTGCCCGTCCATGCCCCGTGGAGGCAGGTCGGGTGTAGTAGACAGTAAAGAATTCTCTGGTTAGTGAGAACCCTGGACGCCGCCTGAGCTTGCCAGGGAGTACCACTGAGTAAAAAAAAAAAAAAAAAAAAACCGCCAGAAACTTTTTAATTGAAAAAGGAGTGGGGGAAATGATAGTTCAAGTTTTGGAAAAAATGGCGTTGAAGATAGGAAAACGTTCCACCTAAACATAGGGAGTTAAGGGACAGAGGGAGCCCACCCTCAACAGGGTGGACTGTCAAGAGAAAAAAAATTTTTCTGGGGTACAGTCCACCATTTGGCGTCAATAATTGCTCAGCCATAACTTTGACCTTGGCGAATAGGTCCGATGAAGCGAATTACTATATTTTATTACTGTTATTATTATGCGGGTTTCTCAGCGTGATGGACAAGCGTTGGACCCCGCCAATGGCGGTATTGGAACCCAACTCCAACAGGCGGGCAGTTCAGTATCATAGCCACTGGGCTATGACGCCCTTTAATATTTAGTTATTTGAAAAGATATGTATTATTTTTATAAAATTTCTTCAATGACAATGTAAGAGTATATTTAGAACATTACAGTCTACATGGTTTATATAGTTATTAAAAAATAATTATAAATTAGACACGCTGCTTTACAAAGTAATGTAGAGACTAATTTATGACTGTTTTCCAGAAATTAATAAATAGGATATTATTTTTCTAGTGAGACTAGGCTTTCGGAAGGAGTGCAATACCAGTGCAAGTCGTTCTGCAGGAAAAGTTTAGTTCTATGAGCAGAACGAATAGTAGAATAGACTGTCTATGCTAAAGAATTGTCCACCTGTTCCATAGACATACAATAGCCTTACAATTGTTTGGTTATTTTTGGCACATTCGTTAAATTTTTTTTTTCTTTGTTATTTTTAATCGAGACTAAAACAACGAAGGGGATATCAAATAGTAACGCTGTTTGATGCCGACTTCGTGTGATACTACAATGAACTCTGAGTTAGTAAATTGTGACAATCTGTATTATTCGATACAGCTCCCATCAAGAATATCAAAATCTATTAATCCAAACGTGACTGCCTTTTTACAAAGCGAAGTAAATGTTTTTAATCGCTTTCCCATATTCCGATTTATCCCATATTTATCGCTTTCCCATATTCCGATATATAGCCCCAGGGGCTAATCTGGGGACTTGACTAGGTGATATATCAGAAATTGTGATAGTGAAATTTGACTAAATTTCTTTTATTTTGATTGTTACCTGTTTGAGTTTTCTGTTGCACGACGTGCATTGATTGGCTGCCCTACGTTCTCGACGTCTGGGGTGAGCGGTTAGGGGTTCACCCCCCTAGCCGGCTAAACGGGTTTTGAATTTGCGGGATAGAGAGAATTTTGTTATTTAAATTTTGTGTTGAGTTAAAGTTGACGTTCTAAGATTTTTGTCTAAAGTTTAAAAGTTGTAAATATTTTGGTGATTATTGCATTTTATATGTCCGGTAAGAAGTCGAGCGGTGACTCTCTTTCCAAGAAAAAAGCTATAGAGATGGAAACAAGTAGTGTTTCGGAAGCCTCAGAGAGTGAAGGCTCTGAAGTGCAGGTGGAAGGAATGACCTTATATGAAATAGAAGAATCAATTCTTGAAGATGTTAAGCAAAGGAAAACACAGGAAAAAGCTCTTAAAAGGAAAAAGCAAGTTACCAAGAGTGGTGCCATAAGTAAGAAGGCAATGAGTGAACAGACTGAAGAACAATCAAAAGGTAGTGCTGTAGTGTGGTCACCAGAAAAGAGATGGGAAACGATGAACTCTATGAAGATCTTATTGAACTCTATGGCCAAAAGTCCTGAACAGGGGGCTATTGAGTTGACTGGACTGGAGAAGGTAGTGAAGGCACGAGGGAGACTAAGGGCTCTCTTATTTCAAAGAGAAAATCGTGTTACTGTAAATGTGGCAAATAAGATCTTAGAAGTATGGGATGATTTGGAAATGGCCATAGTAGAACTTGAGATAGATTTACAAGTTTGTAAAGCTGAAAAGAAGGTTACTCAAGATGAACATAAAAAGGACTATGCTACTGTAGTTAAGGAAAAGTGTGTTGCCAAACCTAGAGTGGCAATTATTACAACTAATAATAGTGCACATAAAAGTAGTGAAGACATTAAGAAAGATCTGATGGGTAAAGTGAGACCTGAATTAGAGCATGTTCAAGTACGAAATATAAGAGCTGTACAGAACAAAAAGATTGTCCTTGAAGTAGAATCTGAAAAAGATATTGATATGATCAATGAATGTCCAAAATTTAAAGAACTCAAACTATGTGTGGATAAGGTCAAGAAACGTAATCCTAAAGTCCTAATCTATGATGTGGAACAAGAAGTGAATAAAAAGGAGCTGCAAGACCAATTGTGGATCAAGAATCTGAAAGAATATGGAGTAAGCCAAGAATTGTTTCAGGAAAGCTTTAATGTGATAGCAGTGAATAAAGCAAAGAATAAGAACTTGAATAATTGGATAGTGCAGGTAGCTGGTCCTGTGCATAAACAATTGATTAAAGCAGGAAAGTGTTTGTGCATTGGTCTGCCTGTCGGGTTCGTGACATTGTCACGGTGACCCAATGTTATAGATGCATGGCTTTTGGCCATATTGCTAAATTTTGTAAAGCTAAAGCATGTTGCGGTTATTGTGCTATAGAAGGACATTCTTATAAAGAGTGTATGAACAAGGAAAATGTACCTTGTTGTATTAACTGCAAACGCAGAAAGATAACAGGCGAACATAACGCAGCAGACCATAATTGTCCAGAATATAAAAAAGCAATGATCTTAGGACAAAAAAGAACTGATTATGATTAAATTTGTGGTGATGTTGTCAGTGGTTGTGTGTCTGTATTGAGGGTGCTGTGACTTT
Organism: Mastigoproctus giganteus; assembly: GCF_048544385.1. Taxonomy (NCBI): domain Eukaryota; kingdom Metazoa; phylum Arthropoda; class Arachnida; order Uropygi; family Thelyphonidae; genus Mastigoproctus; species Mastigoproctus giganteus. The sequence continues at coordinate 38,450,596 of NC_143577.1, forward strand.
GTCGCTGGCCTGACGGGTTGGACTTTAATGTGAGTGAGCTTAGCTTGGAGAGAGTTTTAGCGTGAGACCATAGTTTAAACTAATAATAAAGGAAAGTTTAAAAATTTTAACTTCCGTACGAGTAGAGGTCTTCCTCCTCGAGGAAGGGGCGGTAACTGTGGTCACACAGGATATTCACTTATCTCTGTGTGACTGCAGGCTAAAGACCGATATAACGAGTCATTTAAACAACAGAAATGTTTAGAAATAAATTTTGGCCTAATAACTATTGCAGTGATGATAGATCACATAAAAAATGTAAATGCAATAGTATAAAAGATTAAGACTTTTGCGCATATGGGCATATTTGCCTAGGCGGCGCACTGAAGGTTCTGTTGCTTATATGATGATGATTCCGATTTATCCTTTCACGGTAGGCCCATAACAGATTTCTTTATGCCCGTCAGTTAACATGTAAATAAAATGCTCAAATAGGTAATTCATCAATCCAGGAAGCCCCACAATAAATGCCACCCACTCCAGGAATTGCAGACAGCTTTCAGCAATATCATGTTCGCCTTCGCAAAACCCCACCATTGCCAGGCTCAACCGTGATTCCCAACCACCAACTCCCCGCCAATAATTGATACTAACCATCCACAATGGTGTTCGTAGCAACTACTCCTCGGCTCACAGGGGCTCCGGCGAATATGGGAATGAGATGCGACATGATATCTCTTTGCTTTTTTTTTTTTTTTTTTTTCGTAATAAGAACGCGTGAACAGGAATGTTCTCTAAGCAGTATACTAATAATAATTACGAATAATTGGCAGTATACTGCTTATTTATAATAATAATAATAATAATAAATAAGCAGTATACTGCCAATTATTCGTAAATATTATTACTTACTAATCGTTTTATCGCTCACGGTAATCCCGAATTGAAATTGGATGGCCAACTAATAACAACACATTCGAATCGCCTCATATGCTAGAGAAATCAGGGCTGTCTTTGGCTGTTTACCCGAAAGGGTGAAGTTTGTGCCGTTAGTTGGCCCGGGTTTTGCTGCCCGCACGACTTGCAGATCGGTCAGTGAGCACGCACATTTTTGCAGACGTTGTATCGAATGGCGCAGGATGGTCCAAATTGCTGATGTTCTTAAAAATCCAAACAACAATAAGAACTTTACAATGATTTACCCTGATAGTGGAGTACTTAAAAAATGGCTAATTTTAAACTCATTTACAAGATGGAGCACTTCTATGATAACCCCTTTCAAAAATTTATCCTTCCTGAAGTTCTGGAATTTTATGACCGGTGTTTTACATCCCACAACCCACCAGCTATCGGAGCTGTTGAAAGAAAGGGTTGGGTTTACTGGAAGTTTTCATATAACTGAAACGGTTATAATTATAAAAGGTCCTAACTTTTCTGAACAGAAAGGCAAACACTCCAATTTAATCCAAATTCGCGACTTTTTTTCCCATGGCTGAGTATTGTGATCCTACGCACAGAGTTGCTGACTTTTTTTTTTTTTTTTGTAGTCAGGGAAAACAGAAAACTTTAAAAAATATATGAACTTAATGAGACTGAAACGGAAATGGGGCAAGAGGTGGACGGCTACATCCGTTTTACTGTCAGTACGTCGCAAATTGAACTCTCTTGGAAGACTGAAGTATTAGAAAACAAAAAAATACTTGGAAAATAAGTGACGCGTTAAATCTGGCGTCCTACAACATATAACTGTGGACGCCGGAAAAAATGTGTTTGCCGTGCAGAGGATCTTCGGGAAGAGGATTTCCTGAAAAACAGAATAAGATACAAGTCAATAGAACGAATTAATATCAGGTTAAAGGATGACCCTTTTAATAGCTTTCATAATTTTTCTTTTATACTATTTCACATTCTTTACGAATATGTCACTATCGATTATATTCTGTAATTTGAAATCGTAATTGTTTTTTAATTTTAATTAGTTGAAATTTTTTGAATTTAAAACAGGCTTATAATTATATTTGTTTATTTCTAAATAAATGGACAGAAATTAGTGTATTAAAATACATCGTGTGGGGAAGGTTTCAGAGTGCGGTACTAACAAAGTGTTGGCTTATTGAGGGTAATTCAGAGACCTATAAGCGCCTGTACAATTTCCCTCAACTACAATAACTTAACCACCTTTTATTATTATTATTATTATTAATATCAATTTATTTCCGAAGAAATGTCCTTTTACAGCTATGCAGCTAGAGGACATGAGTTATATACAGAGAAAAAACATAAAATACAGACATATGCATTGCATACAGAGCCAGATACAATATACGGCCTTAAACAGCCACTGGTGAAGATACAAAAACATAAAGTTATAACAAATACAAAAACATAAAGTTACAACAAGTACAAAAACATAAAGTTAACAAATAAAAGTGCATCCGGATACATCGAAGCGTGGATATTGCGGTATCACAGAGAGTCCACCTAGAGCAAGGCTAAGGCATACATGTCTGCAAGAATGGAATAAGGTCCTTTTATTAGCTGATATGGTTGCGAACAGTGTTCCATTTACAATCGAAGCTACAATTTCCCCTTATTCGACGCGAGGAGAATCGATTATGAAGTTGTTAATCGAAAAATCGGATAATGCTTTTTTAATCATTTTATTATCTTTATATTGATTATTTTAATCAAACAGTGATTGGCTTTTTTTTCATTCAGACTTTAAATGTCTTAAACCGAACGCATTTAACTGATTTTGCCATTTAACTGATTTTGCAGTACCCGTCTCAGCTAACACCGTAAAAATAAGTTGAAATAATCCATCCGGCCAGCCCCACATTAAGTGCCACCCAGTGCAGGGGGTGCAGACAGCCTTCAGCGATATCATGTTCGCCTTCGCAAAGCCCCACCATTGCCAGGCTCGACAGTGATTCTCAACCACCAACTCCCCGCCAATAATTGATACTAACCATGCACGATGGTCATCGTAGCAACTACTCCTCGGCTCACAGGGGCTCCGGCTAATATGGGATTGAGATGCGACATGATATCTCTGTACTGTTTTTCATGATGCAACACCGAGAATGAGTCAGCAATATTCTTAAAGCAGAACATTGCCGGTTATTATATTATTCATTTATAAATTCTTATTTAACTGTATGTTGGCATATTTTGCATGCAGCTTCACGAATAGAGGCAAACTAATATCTTTGATGACATCATAAAGTAGTAAATTACAGTAAATTATCTGATAGTAGCAAACGCAATGAAATCTGTTCGATTTACTGTAGAAGACAGAAGTTCCTCTTATCAAACGCGATGAGGACTGGTTTTCTGTACCTTTCTAAATATAAACAATTTTTTTAATTATTATAGGTTTTGAAATTATTTTTACGGCTTTCACAGGGTTATTGAGAATGCGTGTCCATTAATATGGAACTGCGATGCTGCGAGTAGTTCAATTCCAATGCGCCTCGTTATGAAGGCAAAGTTTTTTTTTTCGGCTCTGCCTTAAAAAGATTATTGCATTAAAACTACTAAGCTTGGAATTCTATTTGTTCGTAATTCAAATTTTAATTTCTTTTTCTCTATCTTATAGTCTCAAAGCTAATGAAATTTAAATGGGAGATTAAAATGTTTGGTGATGTCAGTTATTTAAAACTAGTACAATCCCACTGCAACTAGTTCTGAAGGCAAAGTTTCTTCAGGCGTGAGCACAATATCCTTGAATTCACGCCAAAAAGTTGCATTATATTTTTTCGCAATTGAAATTTTACTTGTTTTTAGACTGTGTCTGATTAGTTATTAATAATAAAAAAAAAGAAAACGTACCTGAAAAGGCTATTTTCTTTCTAACGTTCCTTGACGTCTCAGTTATGAACCCTGCTTGGACAGGGAGTTGCACACAATCTCCAATGATGATTACTTACCTCTCCAAGCCTCAGGGTTATCATTCTTGTAATTCCCAACCACCAACTTCAGCATATAACTGATGCTAACCATCCGCGATGATCTTTGTAGCAATGACTTCTCGATTCACGGGGACGACCAGCTGGGAATGAGATGCGATATAATATCTCTCCATTGCTTTTCATGGTGGGTCAGCTTCGGCAATATTCTCTAACAATCCACAGTCCTCGTCTACCTCTTCTAACTGAATGATGTGAGATGGCATTCCCCTTTGTTGAGTACCTGAGATAACAATGGAACTCTGAAAATGAATTCGTTGAAGGATAAAGTGTTTTTATTTGATCTTCGAGAGATGCTGAAAGTATTTTTGATAATAATTACATTATTACTTACCATTTGCCCTAATTGTTGACGACTATGTAAACTGAGATGAATTATTCGATGTGAGCTACTACACGTTATACGAAATAAGTTTTAAAAGTTTTAGTATAGAAAACGATATTGTTGAAAGTGGTGCAGTACATGGGCAACTCGTTACAAATGAATGCTTGTTCTATAGTAAGAATTAAGATCCCATCATCATGCATAGCTATTAAATCCTGATGGATGCAAAAACAAATGAAAGGACGAGATAGGTTATATAAATGTCTACGATGTAAATACTTGAGAGTTGTTTGTATTAATTTTTATTCAAATGGGGTGTCGGATTTTAAAGTTTATTGTATCTGGATTTTTCTTATCAAGACAATGAACATAATTAGAGGTACGGGATCTGCTGACATCCATTGGAATTGATTGTTCCTCCAGTGGTTGCGGCGTTGTTACCTGCCACTTTCGTTTCACAATACTTATATTGTTGTGGCCAGCCTCTTCATGGTGTGAACGGTTACTAGGGAGCAAGCCATCATGGTGATTGTTGCTCCATAGCAGCTAAATTATTATCATTATCATTATTACCATTAGCTATGTGGTGTAAGGAAGCCTGCGGCTTTTGCTGCACCAGCCAAAAAAAAGAAAAAAAAAAATTCCTGAGTTACCCAGAGAGAGAGAGAGAGAGAGAGAGAGAGAGAGAGAGAGAGAGAGAGAGAGAGAGAGAGAGAGAGAGAAGGAAATCACCAAGAAAGAAAAGAATGATGATATGGCCAGAAACAACAGAACAGGGCACACGCTTTGCAGACATCACACTATACTGATATCTGGCTTTTTTACAGAGTTGTGTATTGATCACAATGTACCCTGGCGGAGTTGAACTAACGTTTAGGTGGCGCCGTACATAAGAAACGATACATGTCCACACAATATTTGCGTTCTGTGGAGGGGGGGGATTTTATTATTTTCTCTTGTTATTTATTTATCCTTATTTATATATATATATCTATATTTAATCTATCCCTTAGCTATTTCTTTCCCCCTTTACCTTGGAACCACAAAGGCTGTTGTTTTATTTAATTTATTTACAGGGTCCTCACCTCCCTTCCAAGGTCCACAAGCTATCTGCTGCTTAGTAAATAAATTTCATTTTGTATTATATATATATATATATATATATATATATATATAATTTTTTTAAATCAGAAGATCCAAGTACTGAGGTATGCTTTCCCTTTGGTTAGCTTCCCTTCTGCTTGGACAATTCTGTTACTAATTATGAAGTCGTGGAGCTATTTCTCAAAGATGAAACCTAATTTAATAACAGAACAAGATTTATTCACAGTATTATACAAAATTTTTACACACATTTAATATGCTCAAGGTATCTGCTTCCCCTTTTTACAAAATTCTGCTATTACTTTACATATTAGGATATCCACCTTATTATCTTTCTTCCTCACATATATCATCACCTTTAACAATTTCTTTTATATGCGAGATACCAATTAAACTAACCTATACAACCTTATCGTAATACATGTATGTATGTTTATATGAATATCCGTGACATAATTGGGAATATTCTATTAATCTTTCTTTCTCATATTACATATTCTGGAGGATAAACTCACAAGTATCGTAAAAGATATAAAATCTTACAAGTAAATTGTATATAAAGATAACACATCGTCGTTCCCAAACTGAGAAATTTAATAAGAAAGGATACATCAGGAATAGTTATATTGAAAAATAAAATATAACAAATCAAATAAATTGAACAAAGTGGATCGTTAAAAATATGGGGGAGATTAAATTAAGGAGGGGGCTAATCGAAGGGAAGGGAGAGTCGTGAGAATTACTGTGCAAAAGTTCTAACAACAGATGGATAAACACTCAGCTATAAGTACCGTAAACAAATCTGAAAGTCTAAAACGGGTAGCAGAGCCCATTTAGAATATAGTTTCAGAAAGTTTCTGAAACTATATTCCCCAAGACAAAAAAGGGCACTAATTAAATCAGGAGTCATGAGTGAAATTCATAAATCAATTTATAAGATAATAATTTGACTTACATAGGATAAAGGGTGTTAACTAAACCTCTTATGTATTTATTGTTCATGTGTGAAGAAAGAAGAAACTTTAGCAGTTTTCTGTAAGGATATTGATTATGTTGTATAGAAAGAAATAACCCTTCAAGTGTAAAACCAATGTACTTAATCGCATATATATCTGATGCTACATAGGAAAATTTGAATAATATTAGTATGTGCCTGAGTTTTGATCATTTTATCATGTTGTATATATATATATATATATATGTAAATAAACTATGTAAATAAACTACTCGCTAATTAATTTATGTTATAAATTAATTAGCGAGTCTGTTATTCTTGAACACTCAGCCTTTCCGAAGGGAATTATACATAATTGAGAAGTTACCTTGAACCTGAATTCTCGTGTGAATCCAAAGTCAGATGTGTAAGTGGGAGTATAAGAAAAAAGGTCTATATATCTAATAGGGAACAAAATAAAGAATATTCTATTATGAATAATAAAGAATAAAATCAATATAAAAAGACTCTTTCCCCCCACAAATTGGCCTTGAGGTATCCACCGAGAAAGCTGCCTTAATTTTGCAAAGGAAAAACTGTATGTACTCGTCCTTTGAAGGTGGGGAGGCCTCTTTGCCTTCAAAGGAACCTGTATATAATATTTTTTCCATGCGAATAGTACAGCTTTATGGTTATTATATTTTTATTTGCATTGCTGTCAAAGATACACTGCGATATCCATACTCAGTCTACCTTTCGATTTTATAATTTTTCACATTTCTTTTTTTATTCTGTTGAAATCAAACGTCTCGTCCTCAGCTTTACGGTTTCGGATAGTATGTTGCATAATTCTGAATTTCTTTGTTGTGATGAAGTTACCTTTTATTGGTAGATAAGTGGATGACTTGGTAAATCACTACAGTCTTTATCTTGGCATTTTAATCTAATCCGTTATACAATTGTAGAAGATACAGTGGCGTGAATGAAAGGAAGAACTTTATTTCAAGTGTTGTCAACGTTTTTTACAAAAACGCGAAGAATGAATTTTTTTTCGAAAATATTGGAATTTCCTTGTCGGTTCAAAGATGAAAGTTGAGTTCCCGTGCAAGGAATCTCACAGGAAAGAACTGAATATACTTTTGCCCATGTGAGAATTTACAATTGTAATAATCTTTTTGCTGTTTCTCGCCATGAAAGATGATTAACATTTTATTCAGATGTACATAATCTTTATCAGTAAATTAAATCCGATATCAACCTTTGAATCCTATAACCAGATGGACAGCACCGCTTGCGATATTTCAATATCCGGAATGTATTTGAAAGAAATATTACGAGGAGATAAATTCTCACAGATACTACTTAAGCTGACAGATAAAACTAGACAAGAGCACGTTGACAAATGACAAATAATTCTGTATACAGTACTTAGAAAAAGCAGCAGACATGACAGCTGTATAAAGTCACACTAAAGAGGAATTTGATTTCCGAAATGCAGTTCAGACATCAAATACCCAAATTGATCTAATTTAGTACTTGTTAATACTACTGAAACCTATGAAAAATTATAAAAATAATAATATAAACGGTAAATGCCAAGGTTTCATATAATTTATCGGTTAAGAGGGTTATCGTCCCAATAATTGAGAGTTTATCGAGTAGGAGTGTGTCAAATTCACATTTTATTGAATTTGACAAACTCACAATTCGTCTTTGAGATTTATTTTCGTGCTCGTCGATGAATAATTCGTTTAATGTTTGGAGTTAGGTACAGTTACCACCAAAACATTCCAGAAAATACATTTTAAATAAAGAATAAATAAACGCAGCAAAAACTCCGAATTCCCCAACCTAAAAGGCCGTCTTCCACACCCACATATTTAGTGTTGGGGTCCCTTTGCTCTCTGTAGCCGCACCTGCTCGATTTTCGTTGACAACAGCGGAACCAGGTGAAGTTCTCTGTTCCTTTGAACAACAATATTTTTGTCTGCATTGTTGATAGAAAGAAGGATCGAAATTAATCAATGTTTAAGTGAGGTTTCTACATATGATGTTTGCAGGGAATTATTTCAAAGCGAAAATAACTGTTTTGGGAAAGTTCATATGCACAACCAAAGAAATTATTTAAATCGAACTATCTTTAAATATCCTGAAAAACGTTTATGTCTTCTATTCCCTACCAATAAAAAAAAAAAAAAGAAATAAAAAGAGCTCCTTCATGTAATGCTTTTCATCATCACATTTTAGTTCCGATTAATTAAAGTTTAAATGTAAGAGGGGCCACCTCCGTCATCCGCTACTGAACTATAAAAATTAAAATAATCCGTATTAATAGTACCTATCGATTGAGCCATATTTCAAAAATAGCCAGGCTCGACTATGAATAGGAATAATCCCGCCAGGCGTGAGGCATAGACCCACAGCTGCAGGGTCTACGCATCACGTTCTCTGACCAAATATAGGTGCTACCAACTGATATGGCAATGTTTTGCTACATATCCGTGCCATACTGTTCTTAATCCTTATTATTTACTACTTTAAGTCCGATTATTTGCAAAAAAATTAACATATTCTGACCGCAGGTACAAGTCGCAATACCAATCTGTCTGGTTCTTGATGAGCTCAAGAACTATGAATTAATAGAACGGTATGTCATCTGACACGGTTCCCATCGAGCATAACGAGATCTCTTAATCCAAAATCAGGCCCGTATCTGCTAAAATTGCAAACATGTTCGAATCAGAAATCCATCCGTTCAGAAAGCCTACAGCAAATGCCACCCATTCGTGGACACTCACAGTCTTCAATTATGATCTACCCACACCACTCTGCGGCCTTCTCTATCCTCCATCATTGCCAGGCTCGACCGTGATTCCCAACCTACCATTCCCTGCCTTATAATTGATACCACCATCCCCTGATGGCCCCATATCGATTACTCCTCGTTTCACAGAGCGACCAGCTAGTATGGGAATGTAATGGTGCTTATCACTCTTCTGTTTTTCATGGTGGGACAGCCTGAATGAATCTAAAAGATTCTCTGAAATTATCCATACTTCTAGTCTGCGCTCTCGTCCAAGGGAATGAAATCAGGTAACCACCCTTCTTTATATATCTGAGATGTAAATCTAAAAATGGATATGTTCAGAGGTAAACGTGTTTCTGTTTGAATTTCCAGTGGTACAGCTATTGTTAATACCAATACAGCAAATTACAATTTTACTACCTGTTGACATCCACACCTTCCTAGACAAAGTCTAATTTAAAAAAAAAAACAGAAAGAGAAAAAAGGAAAAAAGAAAATCAAGGGTGATAGTCGAAGAACTAGAGTTAAAGCAGGCAGAAAGACAGAAGGATGAAGAAAGAAAGCATCCTCCAGATGACAAAGGTGATGGATTAGACACTGCTGTTCCGGAAAGTTTACCCGAGCCCAGGGACAGTAAAAGTTTGCAAGGTAGAGGAATTCCATAAGAAGGAGTGAGCAGGTCGTGCTAGTCACTGTAGGGATTAGTTGTCTTGATTGTCATCTGTCTGTTACGTTTTTTGTTTGACGGTTGGCTCGTCTAATTTCAAAGACTGATTTTGCAAACTCAGTAAAGGCAAGGTAGCCAAGCTCATCCGGCAGTAAGAGGTACTCATTATGCTGTGGGTTCTCCTGTATTTCAGTTATTAATCTGAGTCACCAGTCTTCGTATACAGGATAAGTGTATAAAATGTGGTCCCAACTTTCATCATCACCCATGTACATAGAGAGCCATTTTCGATCCCTAGAGTAATCAATTTGAGCTTGAAAGGCTCATGTCCTGTTGGGAAGAACGCAGCTTTTAAGCCTAGCGAACACCAGGGAGGGGACTTAGGAATAGTAAATGCTATTGATGCGATGAATTTCCTGGTAATTATACCATTTCCAGAGTTTTCCAGACTGTCTTGCGAGATTCTGAAAAGTTTTTCGGTGATTTTCTTCTTTTCATGCCGGGAATCATTTGTGAAGTCGAAGGTAATATCTGCTATTGTCGTTGGAATGCCGCTCTTCGACTATTGGAAGAGACCTCTCCGGACATCCTCCAAGTGGAGGGACAGGCAGCTTGCAAGGACCTGGATTGCAGGAGTGTTAATTGTGCGGTATGCTCTGGTAACTGTGAGTAGCATTGTTCTCCGCATGGAGTTTAGTGTTCTGCGAATTCGTGAGGGTGTAGCCCTGCTGCACCAGACAGCTGCACCGTACGATACGATGGAGACGAAAATAGATTTGTAAATTAGCGTCAAGATCCGACGCTTGATGCCCCAGTCCACTAGGCTAATGCAGGTAATCATAACAGAGTACTTCTAAATATTTTTACCAGGTACTTAGATGAGGATGAAAGGTGAGCTTCATATCAATAAGTATTCCCAAATGTTTGACTTCTGGATAGAGCCATACTGAAATATTGTCTATTTTAATGACTGGTGGTGTAGACAGCTGCAGTGTTCCTTTAAGCAATATTGATTTAGTTTTATCGCCGGAAATGGCCAGCCGAAGAGTAGCTGCCCACATCTGAAACTTTGAAGGGGCACTTTTAAGTGAATTTCCAAGCAAGCTCTTGTGTCAGCATTGACTGCCAAGACGAGGTCATCAGCGAAAGCGAGTGGTTTAACATGCTGAAGGTCCATTCCAAGAAGTCGTATACATATACACTAAGTTATCACTGAATTATGGCCACCATCATAATACCGTATTAGGCGTCCATTCGCATGCATAATAGCCGCTATTCTCCAAAGAAATGAATCCACTAGATGTCGGAAAATATCCAAAGGAATTTACAGCCATGTTGCATGAAAGGCTTTGCACAGCGTCGGAATAAATGACGGTTGCTTGTGCATACATCTCGATTTGCGTTCCACAACAACCCAAAGCTATTCAATTGGATAGAGGTCAGGTGAATTTGGAGGCCAATTAAGATGGGTGATATCTTCACTGAAAAGACACTGACTTGCCGGATGACAAGGCGCATTATCGCCTTGGAAGATCTCGTTTCTGCCATGGAAAAAATGCAACTAGGCAGGGTCCACTTTGTTTCCTAAGAGTTATCGGTAGAGCTCACTAGTGAAAGGTTGGTCCATATCCACCGGGGGGCCTAGATTTTCCAAGCTAAACATTACCCATATTAAAAAAACACCGTTACCTGCCTGCCATGACAGTGTGTACTAGGCGCGATAGATCCATGGACTCCTGTTGCTTGTGCACATACAAAGTGATCCGACGGTAGGGTGAACCAGTTATTTGGACTCATCCGACCAGCACATCGGTTTCAGTGCTTCAGTGTCAAACCAGCGTGTTGCTGACACCACAGAATTTGTCGTCGAAGATGACCAGCAATAAGGAAAGGATGTCTGTTGGGTCGTCCGCTGTGCAACTTAAAATTCTGAGTGTGCGTCGAACCATCATTGCTCTTCTATTCCACATATTGTACTATGATATCAACTACCCCACAGTGACCTGGCGTTGAGCCCGAACATCGCGCTGCACCCTTCGCTAACCAAGAACATCCTTCTTCAGTAATCCTTTACAGTTTTATCGTAAGCAGCGTAATTGATTTGTAGTAGTGGAATTAATAGTTTTCTCTAAATATCAATTGTAAAAAATCTCAATTTTTGATAACGAGATAAAACGGCTCGAAGAAAAAATAAACATTTTATGAAATCAGAAAAGTGAAAAGAAAAGTATTTTAAGATTCAATAAGGCATTAATTTGTAAATTTAATATTAAATTGAAACATAAATATTTAAACGGTATCACTATCTGCAACTGGTGTTTTGTTCGTCAGTATGAGTACCAATTCCATTTATCGTTTAAAGGAAAATATCCGATCATATAAACTTGTATCTATCACTTGTTTAAAGGAGTCTCAGTTCGAATCGTCTCGTATACTGATGGGATCACTGCCATTGATAGACGGAAGAGTGAACCGTTTGCAACAGTCAGTTGTTCCGTGCTTCTTACTATGTGCAGATTTGACAGTGAACACCCACATTTATATATAATACACAATAGCGCAATACGTCATAAGTTGCTGATGTTTCTAAACCCCGAAATAAGCAATTTTACAATGAGTTGCCCTGTCATTGCACAGTTTTCAAAAAATGAGTAATTCTCATTAATTAAAAGATGGAACACTGCTACAATAGCCACTTTCTGTATTTGCTGATCCCTCCTCAAACAAAAGGTGCTCTGTTTTCCGTAAATGACAGCAAATAACGGACAAAAATCATTTGCGGATGTCATAGATTTAATAAGTAGTGCAATAACAAGGCAACTCATTGTGAACGCCAAGTTTTTTCCACTGTGGGCGACGTACAATTAATTATGCTGTTTCTCCTGTAACCAAATTTATTTACACTACGGTAGTAGCATTTAAACATCTAAATTAATTATACTTCGCTTACAGCAGAAGAAACTTTGCGTTCACAATGAGTTGCCTTGTTATTGCACTACTTTTTAAACAAAATCCTACTAGTGTAGTGAAAATAAATTTGCTTTCGGAGACAGTAAACAAGGTGATTATGAATCTGCTTTCACAATTTTCTTACTCAGAAATTACAAGATATACAATAAAACTATTTAAATCAAAACGTAGCTATATTGAATCTACTCCACATATCATTCCCAAAACAACACTCTTAAATTACATCTTAACTCCTGATAACTGGATCTACACGCATTTTGCATATATTCCTTTCCAAATATCATAATTCCACGTTCTCTATTTGAAATTGTCCAATGAGAACTATCACTTTTTGATGATCCACATTTTCTATTCATCTGCATTTATACTTTATAACACTGAACAACAAATTTTAGGTCATATCTTGTTTCGGGCATAGCGGTAAGTTCACTTTTTAGATTTTAGGGTGCTAAACACGGAAAGTGTGCTGAAAATGGCAGATTGGCTCTTTGTTTCTAACATGGGGCACTCCATTTCCTTTTGTACCTTTGTTCCATCTGTGAGATGTCTGGATGGAAGCGTTCGTCATTGAGGGCACCACTGTATGGCGGGGAGAAATCCAGAAGTGAATGCATGAAACGCACCTTCAATGGCTTGTTGATTCCCAGTTTTTCGTAAGAAAAAATGAGATCTTACACAAGCCGCCTGTAGTTGCCGGCTTGAACATTTCCAAGAAATCCAATCGGAACATTTCGAAGGGCTTTCCAATTTGATTTCTCGCTTTCACTAAGGGCACTTTGGAATTGTTCGTCGCTAAAAAGTTGCCTTATTTGTGGACCAATGAAAACACCTGCCTTAATCTTCTCTGTACTGAGTATTGGGAATTTCTCTTGAAAGTATGTGAAGGCTGGGCGGTTCACTTCGAAAGTCCTTCCGGAAAGTTTCATGAGCCCCAGTTTGATGTGGAGTGGTGAAATCAAAACTTTATTTCGATCTACCAGAGGTTCGAATGCTGAGTTCTTCATTCCAGGTGATAATGGTTTTCGTTGAGGCTCTTCTCGTAGTGCATATCCTTGGCACGGCTATCCCACTCATAGAAAAAGCAAAAAACACTTAGTCTAACCCTTTGGTAGTCTTAATAAACTGGGGATTCCCTTTAAATTACCACATATCTGCCACTCCGATCACTTGATCCTAAGTGGATGTTCTCCATATTTGCGTAAGCTTCTTTTTGTGGACGGCACACGCAAGAGGTAATGATCCCCCTTTGTGATCCCCCTTTGTGAATTGGGGATACATTTGATAGTACTGAGTTAGTAGTGAGTTGCTGATGTTTTGTGAACAAAAACAATTTCGCAACGAGTTGCCCTGGTATTGCATTACTCTCAGACAAATAGCTAATCAACATTTATTTAAAGGACGGGACACTGGGGCACCTCCGTAGCTAGGTAAGCAGGAGCAGCAGTGCGTAAGACACGCTCCTTGATTAGACCGGGGTTCGAGTCCGTGATTCACCAAATACGAGGGTTGCAGAAAGGGCAGGGAATGGCCACCGCATTTCCACGGAGCGATATGGCCTTAGTTGCTACTGCTCCTAAAAATAAAAGAGCAAACAAACGGGACACTGGGATGACATTCTCTTTCATGATTTTCGGATTACTCATGAGGGAGTCGGCAATAAAAAAACAAAAAATAATTTTTTCGATGTCATTTGTTTGAAAATATTGAAATGATTATTATTTTACACAAAACTGCATAAACCAGACACTATACTTTTGCAGTAGTTCTGCATTCAGTTACAGAGTACATACGATGCAGACTTGGGAGACCATTGGTGACGCCTGACCCTAAATACTATTCCACTACTAACACCGATGAGTCAAAACATTATGATCACCTACCTAATATGATGTTGGTTCTCCACGTGCAGCCAAAACAGCTCGTACCCGGCGAGGCACGGACGCTACAAGATTTCTAAATGTCTCCTGTGGTATCTGGTACCAACACGTAACCAGCAAATCCTTTTAAAGCAGAATCGATCGTTGACACGAAAGTCGAATTGTTCTCTTAATAGTTCTGGATTTTGAAACGTTGATATATATATATATCAACGATTTAGCTTTCCTACTATTTTTTCTTATTTATTTTTAATATATATTCTATAAATTTTTATCTCTTTATTTAATTTTTGGATTAATTTCATCATGTATATATTTATTTGTTGCTTATTATTTATTTTTTTTTTTTTGTAACATTCCGAATCTTAAAAGTGCCGAATTTTCCAGATTCCTGTATATACAATATATTTTCCTGGAATACTATATAAATTATGTATAGAAAATTCGAGAACATTATGCAACAGTCCAGACCTTAAATCAGCGATTTCCAAACTGGGAGGCCCGAACTAGTGCAAAAAGAGGCGCGAAAAGTTGAACAGTAATGTAATTTTCAAAACATAACATATATAAATAAAAAATATATACATGGTTTTATTAAACAAAAGCAAACCTTCAAAAAAATAGTTTCTGTTCCATCAAATGCATTGCTAGCGTCGTACCAAGTTTCTTACAGAATCGCGAAATGTAAAAAACCGCACACAATAGGAGAAACTCTAGTTTTGCCGAAGAACTAGAAATTGCGCAGTGTTTAGCGCCGATTTAGCGATGTTTTAAAAGCATTAAGTGCTTCAATTCCATCACTATTATTAAAATAGCATATAAAACATAAATGCAAATCTTAAGAAACAGTAAATATTTAAAGTCAGTTTTTAAATATTCAAAAAATTTATAAAATACTAGAATTGTTTTAACAATACCTTTTAAAGAACACCATAAAGTGGGCACTAAATACATCGGAGTGCTCCAAAATGCACTTCTTGTAGTCGAACCTATTAACTTTGTTAATTTGTTGTATTGGCCGGGCCGGTTCGTGTTGATGGTGACCATTTTGTAGTCAGAACCTTGAACCCTTTACAAACATCTACAGCAACGGTACGCGTATCCGTGCAGTGTAAAATGCTACCATTCCATAACAAAGAAAATATTAAAACCAATGTACATGAATTTCTTAACTTCAATTATATTATGATTCTTCGTAGATCACCAAATATTAATTTCAAACGGAAGGTATGATTGTGATTGAACTAAACGATTAATAATTTTAATGGCTACTGTTCGAGTTCTTATTCTATGTTTAATACTTGCTTTATAAACATAGCTATACGAACCAGCACCAATTTGTTCTTCAATGTAAAGACCATTATACTCTAAAATTTCTCTATAATAGTTCGAATCTTCACTTTTATACTTTGATTTAATGTCCTCTGGTATACGACTGAATAAATCGGATTCCTCTACATCAAACGCATACTTCTCAACTTCGATTTAATAATAATCTTCATTGTCATCGCACTTTGAATTCATGGTTTGCTGTTAACTTTACTTCTTTAAGTACTCTGCATTAAATTATACCTCTACTACACAAAAACGGACGATCCAATGCAGTATACTCTATCAAAAAATATATATATCCAGTTTACGAATTACACTGATCACGGTTTCTTCATATGCCCAACTGATTAATTTGAATACATGCCTCATTGAATAATGAATAACATACCTCACTCTCACCTCATTGCACTATATCCGTTGTATTCAAATTAATCAGTTGACACAGAGGTCTCGGAAGCTACTGCTATTGTATATGTTATCTATATATATATGAAACTGGATCATCATTGTATATTTTCATAATCATGGACCCCAGTACACCAGGCCCATTCATCACAATCCGTCTGTTGTCGGTTTCTTATCCTTGCGGTGTATTTTTTTACAAAAAATGAAACCTGTTTTTCATTTCGAAGTGAAACTCTTTATGTGCGCTCCAGGCACTTTTCAGATGGCAGTACAGGCACCCTAAACAGCCAACTATCGTACTACGGTTAATTTCGCGGTTCTCGTGCGATCACCGAAGTAAGGCTGGTTAGTAATTGTGAGGGTGGCAAACTGGAAATAACGAGTGTAGTTGAGCTTTTGTTCGTTTCTTCTTGACCCGAGTGAAATATTTTTCCGATTTTTCACGTATCATTTAATTTTGTTAATTGGTAACGTAATAGAGTGTAAATCTGTCCTTTATATCTGTATCTTTACAACCTGCCCATAATATTCCTCCTATTTTAGCTTATTATAATCGCGTTTAACAGAGTTAAAATTCAATTGGTAAATGTGATCTCAATGACCGGCCCCAACTACTTACAGTATAGCAAACTGTAGTTTGTTATTATGGAGGGCCCATCGTACAGTGAACCAATCGTAAAACAGGTGTGAGCGTTGAAGGCATATTGCGCACGTACAAGTGCAATGCGTCCGTTGATTGACAAGAAATGATTGATCCCTCCCACACCGTTGTTCAACTTCATCCCACACCGTGGGATGAAGTTGAACAAAGAAGCCAGAGAAGGTCCATCCACAACTTCAGAGCCTTCATCTCCCTAGAAATGCTAGAAGTGAATTTGGAAGAAGGAGTAATGGAAGTTGAATCTGAAAATGAAAACGATGAAGAGTCCTCAAACGTAAGAGAAAAGCAAAGGAGCCAAAACCGACTTCCAGAAGTACTTAATCAAATCGTTGAACGTAGCTGACGTAATACACAGCCGGAACAGCAACAGGATTTTAAGAAACACCGAAGCATCCACGCACAGTTTAAACCTACATTCCTGGATAATGATTTTGATTCAGTCTGTTCCGCGTGTTTAGTTCTTTTTATGTGTTTCTTGACTAACAGCATAACCCTTCCAATCCTACCTGTCATTCCTGTGCACATTGTACTCTCCAAATTCCAATTCTGCTCTCTTTATATCTGTGTGACACCATGTCTCTAATGTCCCAACAATATCTGCCTTTGATGCCTTGATCAGCACTTCAATTTCATCTAATTTATTTACTATACTTCTAGCATTTGTGTAGATGCAAGCATACATACACGTCTTCTTACTCTTAATTACCCTAACACAGCCCATGTATTTACTTGTTCCATGATGACTACCACCAGCACAGCCACCTCCGTCTTCCATTCTAAAAGAAACAGTGCAAGAATCACTTTCATCCCTCCTGGGGCTACTTTTAATCTGTGAATCCCCCCAAGGTAGCAGTTTTCCGACCCACCTAACACCGCTTGGAGAAAAGCCTATATCAAAGAGGTAATTAAAACGAAGGAACATTAAAGATATAAATTAATAATGAATAATGATTTACAAGGAGCAATAGGGAGCATCAAATTGGGAAGGGAGCATAAATTGTTCATTTACATGTGAGAATGCGAGACAATCCTAACCACACAGCCAACGCGCTTGATCTTTTTCTCACAAACAACACTGCTAAGTACAGTCGAGATAAGTGGTCCTCTAGGTACCCCAGATCACAACTTGGTGATGGTCTCTTCTCCAATGGAACCTTTCTGTTGTGGATATTCTCAACCTCTTGTTCTTTGGCATTACAAGAATGCAAAATGGGATGATCTGCGAGATTTCTTTTCCTTGGTCGGATTACTGTTTCAAACCTTCTGACGTCAACGTTTGTTCGGATCGTGTCAGTGAAATTATTTTTGAACAATGGAATCCTTTATTCCACACCCTTTCTTAAAGTCTTGTCCTTTATCTAAACCTTGGTTTTCCATTAAATATGCTAGGGCCGTTCAAGAGAAGAATGTAGCGTATCGTAATTGGCTTGTTTCCATCTCTCCAAGACTCCAAGTTCATTTTCTGCCTACACGACAGCTGGCAACAATTTTAAAGCAGTTATTAATCAGTCCACGCTAGATACCGAACAGACTAAGAGTAAGTAGAAAACTTGCTTCTTTTCCAAATGGCAGCCGAGCATTCTGATCTTTTGCTGGAACTTTTGCCCATCTTTTGTTTTTAAAAAAAAAAAAAACAATTGCACTAACTAATAAGTGCAATTGTAAGAAATGTGCACTAACTTATAAGTGTTAAGTGACTACGCAACTTGAGGCTTTTGCCCTAAAATGCGACGTAATATTGTTAACCCTTATGGCAATAGCTCCTCTGAAATTCTAAGGATAACAAGAGTAACCTGCATGCTGTGCTATAATTCTTACAATGAACAGAGAATCTAACATTTGAGGTTTATTCACAACACAAATACGTATATTGGAGAGAAAGAGAGAATTTCTCAAGAACAAATGAGGTTGACAAACTTAATAAACTAATACAATATTTATTACACAAAATTTACGTACGTATACATACACTGAGTGATCACTGAATTATGACCACTCCTATGAAAAGTGAATGCGACCTGTTTACCACGTGAGGTACTAGAGTGCGCAGTTAGTCGCCCTACGTAGCATAAGTAAGATGTCAGTGGTTCAGTAGGTAGTAAAATTCCGAGCGTGATGGGCAAAAGGAAGGATTTATCGGACTTTGATAAAGGACAGATTGTGGGTGCTCGACGAGCTGGTGCCTCGATTCCCCAATCGATTGAACTGGTGGGGTGTTCGAGAGCCGCCGTAGTTAAAGTGTATCAGGACTGGCGTCAAAATGGGCAAACAACGACCGGACGGCAAAACTGCAAAGGTCAGCAAAAAGTTGATGTTAGAGGTGAGCGCCGTGTTCGACGACTCGGACAGGCAAACAGGCGCAGTACTGTTGAAGAGTCTACTACCCAATACAACATGGGACAACCCGGTACAATATCTGGCACGACCATGCGTCGCACGCTCGCACGTATGGACAATACCAGCAGACGACCCCTACGACATCTTCTCCTAACCAAGGTTCATCGGCGTTGAAGACTCGCCTGGTGCAAAGAGCATGCAAGTTGGAGGTTAGAAGACTGGAAGAAAGTGTGCTGGTCGGATGAGTCACATCAACAACATGAGGCTCTTCATCCAATCATGGTATCAAAAGTGCAGGCCGATGGAGGCGGTTGTATGGTGTGGGGCATTTTTCACTGGCAGGAACATGGACCCTTGGTGCATTTGGAACAACGTATCAGTGGTCTCCGCTATTGTCAACTGTTTTCTGACTGTGTACACCTTCTATGTTACACTTTATCCCGAATGGCGATGGTGTCTTCCAAGATGAGAAAGCGCCGACCCATCGGGCACTTGTTGTGCAGAAATAGTTTGAGGAACACAGTTTTGACTTCCTGCATATCATTTGGTCTCCGAACTCCGCCGATATCAACCCCATAGAGCACTTGTGAGACAATATGAAAAGGCATGTCAGGCGTCTGGATACGCCAATCAACTCCATACCTGCATTGCTGGCCGCATTACACTCAGCATGGTTGGCCATACCTCCCGAACGCTTCGGACATCTTGTTGAATCAATGCCACGTCGGATAGCTTCTGTACTGAGTGCAAGAAGAGGACCTACGAAGTATTAGGTAGGTGGTCATAATTCAGTGATCACTCAGTGTATACAGCTGATCACTGAATTATGACTTAAAATTCAACATGCCGAAACCACAACATCAGTCGTCGACGACGATTGTTGTGGTTTGTTTCTTGTGTCGTCTGCTATGCATCATCATACGTCTGAGTGTGCTGCTGAACGTCATACATCCTCCTTGATTGAGTACAGTTTTATCGGCGAGAAGAAGTTTGACCGCTCGACAACGTTCTTTGTTCACGTTAACCACAGTGGACGGTGTGCAACCGAAAACTCGTTTCGTTTCCCGTATGGACGCACCTGATACACGAGTTCCCACCATTCCTTTGAAACTTCGTGATGTCTTCACTACATCGCATAACTGCTACTTTATCACTTTGATCTGCACTAGCAAATATAATTTACCACTGCTCGATCGTTCGAAGCTGTTTGGCGTTTTATACTGCGAACTATGTGGCATAGTCCATTACGAATGGGGTGGTCACAATTCAGAGATC
This sequence comes from Mastigoproctus giganteus, assembly GCF_048544385.1. Lineage (NCBI taxonomy): Eukaryota > Metazoa > Arthropoda > Arachnida > Uropygi > Thelyphonidae > Mastigoproctus > Mastigoproctus giganteus. The sequence continues at coordinate 38,471,236 of NC_143577.1, forward strand.
ACTGAGTGTATAAGGCTCGTGGAATATATCACAAATACAAAAGGTAAATCGTTTACGTAATGATTTCCTTGTCGATCTGATGATCTGACAGCTGTGGAGCGACGGAAGTAGGCTCATTTTACTCACATGTTCCTGGAACCAGTTTAGTTTAATTCAGGCTTGTGACATGGCGCATTGTCGTATTGGAACAACCAAAATCATATACGTATTAAGTGGATAAAAAAAAAACATAGAGCGGTAATACTAAAAAAATAACAAAATTAATAATTAAATTAAGTAAAAAAAAATAAAAATATAATCCCGCACCCACAGAAAGAGAAACGTAGAAACCAATGGGTCGAGGTCAAGGTGTGTTGATTTTAATTGCGGTCTGCAGTGTTTTTCCCGACGTGCTGCTGTAGCATCTGAAAAGGCAGAAGGCCAAGTCCGGCTAGTGTGTATACGTAGGTATATAGTGTATAGTGTGTTCGTGTCTAACGGCACCAGGGGTTTCCCCCATCTCCGCGTTGCTTTCATTGTAGGTGTACCAGTTCACTGGGAAGGCCAGAGATTTAAAAGTGTATGGATTTTGTAAGTGTAGTGTTGTGTTTCGTTGTTCTTCTGGCCATTTAGCCGCTAAACCCCTGCTGGGGCCCAACGTTGTCCACACTATGACTCGTGGAGGCAGACCAGGTACCCAGTAATTTTAAGTTTTTACTCTGGCAGGTCCTGCCACCTAATTTCCTGAGATTTCAGTGGCAAGGACCTATAAAAAAAAAATATATATATAAAAAATAAAAAAATAAAATAAAAATAAAATAAATAATAATAAATAAATAAATAAATATAAATTTAAAAAAATAAAAATAAATTTAAAAAAATAAAAATAAAAAATAAAAATTCGGTGTAAAAAATCGGTGCAAGTTTCAAGAAATTAAGAAATCTTTTGGACATTCCTTTGGTTAACAAAATTTCCAATGTGAATATTATAATTCTGTGATTATTATCATAGATTATTATTGGTCTATGTATGTTTATTGATCTGTTTGTTAGAGTTTCACTGGTTTCTAGCTTAAAAAGTAATTGATTTTTATATTTTTACATTAATAACAATCCTTCACTTCGTTAATTAGATCACTTAAGCTTTGTTGAAATGTGTTTCTTCATTCTCTAGCAGAATAATTTCAGAATTTATATTATTCTCTCTCAATATCGATTATGGATTCTAAAAATCACAGTGAATATCAGATATTATTCACATTAAAAATCAAGGATAACGAGAATGATATAACGAACGAGAAATTTCAAATCAATTGTCACCTTCTAATACTTATATATAAATAAAATTAATTTAAAAATTTTGAAATACTCTGAGGTCTAATTTAAAATTAATTGACAATATTGAATTGAAAACAAAAATACCTATAAAAATTATAAAACAATTATTAAAAAATAAAAATCAGCATTAATAATGAACGTTGATAGATTACCTGTTTTCGAATGATTGGTGTCCTTAGACGTTATGGCATAATAATTAAGATATAATTAACCAATCTTATGCCACGTGATGTTATAATTTTGATATGTATAATTAACAAATCTTATACTACGTGGCGTTATTAATATATATTTTATTTAAAGCACAGCCAAAATTTTAATTTTGAAAAAAATAGACTATATTTGTAAATAAGGGAAGGGCCACCACCTCCAACCTCCAACCCACCGCTAAATTTAAAACTTGAAACAAACTCTATGAATAGTATCCATCAATCGATCCACATTTCCAAAAATAGCCAGTGCTCGACTATGAATACAAAAAATTGGGGTGTGAGTGCATGGACCCACAGCTGTAGGGTCTGCACATCACCTTCTCTAAGCAATCAAAGGAGTTGCCAGCTAATATGGAAATGCCTTGACATATCTATGCCATACTATTCCTAGTCCTTATTATTTACTATCTTATTTTTATTATCTTTCTCTTCGTTAACTAGAACACTTAAGCTTGGTTGAAATGTGTTTCCACAATCACAGTTAATATCACAGATATTATTCACATTAAAAATTACGGATAACGAGAATGATATAACGAACGAGAAATTGCAAAGCAATTGTCACCTTCTAATACTTATATATAAAAATATTTTATATAAAACGAACTGATAAATAAAATTAGATTTAAAAATTTTGAAACATTGTGAGGTTTAATTTAAGATTAATTGACAATATTGAATTCAAAACAAAAACACCTATAAATATTATAAAAAAATATTAAAAATAAAAATCAGCATTAACAGAACACGTTGATAGTTCATCTGTTTTTGAAAGGCCGATGTCCTCTCAAAAACTCTCTTCCTAGTCTTTATTCTGATTATTTGCAATATAATTAGCATATTCAGGATGGACGTACAATACGCCAATACCAATTTCTCTGCTTCTCGATGACCTGAAAATTATTAACAGAACCGTGTTATCTCTGACACTTTCCCAATTGAGCATAAAGAAATCTCTTAATCTAAAATCAGGCACGTATCAGCTAAATCCATCCGTTCAAACTGCCCCCACAGAAAGGCCCACCCATTGTTGGATACATCCAATCTTCAATTAGGATATACCAACACCAAATCACCGCCTTCCATATGATTCCCGCCACTTCCATGCTCGACTGTAAATTCCAACCTTCCACCCCCTCCTTATAATTGATATATGACCATCCCTTGATGACCCAACATATCAATTGCTCCTCGTTTCACAGGAGCCGACCAGCAAGTACAGGAATGTTATGTTACATCTCTCTCTCCGTTTCTTCACGATGGGACAAACTGAATGAATCGCAGAATTGTCTAAACTAATCAGCAGTTATTACCTGCTCTCTCTCCTCCATCCGAATGAAATCAGGTAACTTCCCTTCTTTGTATACTTGAGATAACAATGCAAACCTAAAAATGGATTCGTTTCAAATATGATCGTGTTTTTATTTGATCTTCCGGTGATACAGAATCAATTATTAATATTAATAATGTAATGTCTGCTTTAATTTTTGACTGTTGAACACAATGAGCTGAAGGAATGGTGTTTCTGGGATATCTGTCTCACTTCATCACCAAAAACTTGTGTTATATCACCTTGATTGTATCGTGACGCTAATCGGGAACGATACTTCAACTTCGCCGTGGTGCAACAGAATTCTGAAAAATGATCAAATTGTGTCTAATGTTATGTTTGTGTAGTGTGTGCTGTTGTGTTGTTTAGTTGTTTCTGGCCACCTTGCCCGCGGTTATGGAGCAAACCTACAAGAAACACCGCTACATGTACACAGCGTACATCGATTACCGCAAGGGCTTCGACTCCGTGCCTCATAGCTGGCTAATAGAGACCCTGAACATCTACAAAGTCAATCCGATAGTGGCAAACATCCTAGGAGAAACGATGGCGAAATGGAGTACCACTATTAAAGTCGAAAACATCACAAACAGGCCAATCCCCATCAGGAGAGGAATCTTTCACGGAGATGCTCTGAGCCGACTGTGGTTCTATCTAGCACTTAATCCGCTGTCCACCCTGCTCAATAACAGCAAGTACGGATATAACCTCAAAGAAGAAAGGAAAAACCTCTACACACTCACCCACCTGATGTACATGGATGACATCAAGATCTACGCGGGAACCGAGAAGCACCTCCAGCAACTACTCCAGATCACCGAAGAATTTGCAATGATATTAAGATGGAATTTGGTCTAGACAAATGCAAGATCCACGGATTTCAGCAGGGAAAATTAGTCAACCGAAACTACCAGCTGCAGACTGGTAAAGAGATAAAAGCCATGGCAGAGGGGGAGGCCTACAAATACTTGGAGATGAAACAGACCGAGCAGTTACAGTACAAGAAAATTAAGGACAGCCTAACGGAAAAATACCATCAGCGACTCAGAAGCCTGCTGAAAGCAAAGCTGAACTGAAAGAACACAGTTAAAGCCGTAAACACCTATGCTGCTCCATTGCTAACATACTCCTTCGGGATCATAGATTGGACTAACGCCGAGCTGGTGGATATCATGCCAAATACAAGGACAATGATGACTAAGAGCCGCCAACACCACCCGAAATCTGCCTTGGACAGACTGACAATTGCCCGGGAAGAAGGAGGTAGGGGCCTGATAGACCTCATTGAGCAACAGAAGACAGCAATAGTTAACTTGAAGGATTAATTCCATAAACACACAGCAGCACTCCACCAGGCCATAAGGAAGATAGACAATTGGTAAACCCCACTCAACATAAGCGAGGAGCCCCCCAACCAGGAGGCAAAAACAATGTTAGAAAGATGGGCAAAGAAGACACTCCATGGCAGATACTACAATGATCTCCATTAAGAACACACAGATAAAATTGCTTCCAACGCATGACTTACGAGCAGGATGCTCTTCGCCGAGCCTGAAGGATTCATGATGGTCATCCAAGACCAGGTAATAACACCTGAAACTAAAGGAAATACATAGCCAATGAGCCCGGAATGTTCGATGGCACATGTCGACGATGCCACCTGGTCTCAGAAACGATCCAACACATCACCACGGTATGCAAGGTGATCACCTAGACTGAGAACACCCAGAGACACGACTAGGTAGCCCGGATGATACATCAGAAGCTATCAAGGAAATACAGTTGATCGAAGAAAGTAATAGAGATATATACATAACCATTGTAGAGAAGAAGGAAAAGGCTACCTATCTGATTGACATAGCAGTACCTAACCCTGGCACCCTGCAGAAAACCTATGGGGATAAACTCAGGAAGTACACGAACCTAAGACTGGAGATCAAAGAGATGTGGCATATGCAACAAATGACGACCATACCAATCATCTTGTCAGCAGCAGGTATGGTGCCAAAGACCCTACATAACACATCACCACGGGAGACCTATTGCCTAGCAGCAATAGGTCTCCCAGCGAACACCTACAAGGAACTTCAGAAAGTCGCAAGCCTGAAGACCTGTAGTATAGTCAGAGTTCCTCGACCAACAGTAACACCAGACAACAATGACCACCCTGTGTACTTGGTAGCAACACTCGTCACGAGGTGGAACCCCCAATCACGGAGAAATAATATAAGAACAATAATAATAATAATGGAATACAATACAATGATAAATATATAATTAATAATAATAATATACAAAATTTTCTCTTTTTATTCTGTTATTAAAAAGGTAATATTTGCATTAATGTCGTGTCATTCAGCTTAGTATCGATACCCTTACCTTCTTGGGAGCAATACAAAATAATGATTCCAATGTTGATCGATGAACCTACCTTGGAGGCTTCAAGATTAAGGTGCAGTTTCGTAGGAATGTGGCCATGTGTCTTATGTAGGCCGGCCCAACCGTTAGTTCAACACCGCCTAGTCAAACTGTGATGATATAAAGAACTTTATATAAAAAGAACAGAAATGAGTGTGCTGCTGTGTTTGTACAGTGTGTTCTTTCTGACCTACTGAATTTGATACTGGGAATTAGCGATCACCAGGAAGGCTGCTTAATGGTACCCGTCCACGCCACGAGGAGATGGACCACAACTATGTCCACCTGATGTCCTTCTTGGACTAAATCCTGCACCCGCAGGCAATAATATAAGTTCTATGGGTGCGAACATTCCTGTACCATTGCGACCCAGCCCAATCAGTGATATTAGCAAAAGATGCTGCTCCTGGACAGCAGCGAAAAGGTGAATCCAAAAGACAATTGATAATAAAAATAAATTAATAAAATAAAAATAAAATGAATAGAATAAAAATAAAATCCTACACCCACAGGGAAAAGCACAGATACCGGTGTGTGTCTGCAATCCAGTCCCAAAAGAGAATCAATCCTGATGACCAGCAACGGTCCACCCTCTTGAAAATTCAAAAGGCAACAAAAAAAAACAGTTAGTGCTTCCCGAAGTCCAAATAGTCAGCTAAGTCTGAGCCAATAAAATCAAATGAGGTAAGTTTAGTCAGTAGCGTCTTAACGTAAGTCAGCCCAATGTGTAACGTAAGACAGTGCAATGCGTCCGTGGATTGACAAAAAATTGCCAAGAAAATTCAACAGATATGATTCACCTCTTCCCCCACCATTGTACCACTCCTTACTAGGCACGGGCGACGCATAACCCAATCAGTACCCCTACTGATTGCGTCATGCTATTTCTTTCGTCATTCTCCGTTGTATTTAATGAAAAAGGGAAAAGACGATTATAATTCAACATGTGGAAGACTAACAGTGAGCGTTGTAAGGCGTATAGAGGACTTATACGTGCAATGCGACCCCCGAAACCACCTCCGTTGAATACAAAGGAGAGATCTAAGCTATTTCGAGAGCAGAAGAAATTACAACGAGCAATGGAGTTGAACAAAGAAGCCGGAGAAGATCCATCCACATCTTCAGAGCCTTACATCTCCCCAGAAATGTTAGAAGTGAATTTGGGAGGAGTCATGGAAGCTGATACTGCATATGAAAACGATGAAAAGTCCTCGAAGCCCAGTCGTAAACCAAAAGCGAAGAAGCCAAAATCGACTGCCAGAAGTCCTCCATCAAATCGTTCAACACGTAGAAGACGTAATCCACAGCAACAGAATTTTAAGAAACACCGACGCATCTACACATATTTTAAACATACATTCCTTCATAATGATTTCGGATCGGTCTGATTCATGTGTGATCGGCTTTGGTTCAAGAAGGATGTGAAGAGTGTAGCAGCTCGAGATCATTCTCTTCTTCAAACAGCATTTCCAAATGAGGATGTAAGTCAAATGTCGGCCTTTAACAGCTGTCGTGGCTCTTTCAAGAACAAAGTGATTCCTGCCTTATCCGGCTTAATTCTGAAATCAGTGTATTGTGATCACTGTCACTCAACGGTTCTTTTACCTGCAAATTCTTATTGCATGAATAATCACTGTTGACAATCGGATCAAGAGTATTACCTCCTCTTGTTGCCTCTCTAACATGCTGTTGCAGAAAACAATCATCCAATAAACCGAAAAAAAGTCTTGCTACTCTGCAAGTGACCAACCGATAAGTTCCATTCAATATCAGGGGAGTGTAAATCCCCCATTATAAGATATTGTGGATTTATTGGCCAACTCTATTTTTCTGTACAGTTGTTCATTTAGCTCATCAGAGGCATTAGGTCTATAACACACTCCTACCCTTATTTTTCTTACACACCAAATTGACTTAAAACTGTCAATTTGGTGTGACCTGAACTGTCAGCCTCTACAACCCACAGGAGTGGTAGAGGCTGACAGTTCGGGTAAATTGAAAAGTCAGCTGGATAATTACCTCCGGGAGGAGGGAAATGCTTAGGTTGTCCATTTCCTTTTCTCTTATTTATTAATTATTATTATTTTATTTTATTACAGATACATACACGGCAAAACACATGTCATCTAAATTTAATTATATAAATTTATTATTATATAAAATTTATTTTATATAATAATATATAATTATTAAATAAAATTTATTTATTTATTTTATAGATAATATATAATATATATAATAATACTTATATAATAATAATAAATTTTATATAAAATTTGTAGATCGATGAACCTAACTAGTAGGCTTCAAGATCAAGGTGGAGTTTCGAAGGAATGTGGACATGTGTCTTATGTAGAGCGGTCCTAAACTTTAGTTCAACCCTGCCTTGTTACATTGTGATGATATACAGAACTCTGTATAATGGCGAGAAATGTGTGTTGTGCTATGTTTGGGCAGTGTTTGTGTTGTTTAGTCGTTTCTGGCCACTTTGCTACTGGGAAGCAGCGATCACCCGGGAAGGCTGCTTCTTAGTACCCGTCCACGCCACGAGGAGGCAGGCCACAACTATGTGCAGATAATGTCCTTTATGGAGTAAATCCTGCACCCGCAGGCAGTAGTGCCAGTTCTATGGGTGCTAGATTCCTGTACCATTGAGGACCAACCCAATCAATGGGAATTTTCACTCTTCTGCAGGGGAAACAAACGATGCTTCCCCTGCAGAAGAGTGAAAAGGCGGATCCAAAAATCAATAAATAATAAAAATAAAAATATAATAAACCAATAAGAATAATAAGTAAAATAAATACAGGAAAAATAAGTAGAATAGAAGAAAAATAAATAGAATAAAAAGGAAATAAATAAAATTAAAATAAAATACATAGGATAAGAATTCAAGAAAAAATAAAATTAAAAAATCTCTCGCCCACAGAGAGAAACGTAGACACCAGTGGGTGCATGCAATCCTGTACCAATCCCGTGCTAAGAATTGAGGCCCAATCCTTAGGATTGGGATTGGTACGGGATTTCTAGCATCAATTTTCGGAATATCTAAAAAGAGTCTTCATTTCTTTTAGAAAAATTAGTAAAATAAGATTTTAATGTCGATCTTTATTCATTGATGTTGGAGCGATGATTAATTATAATTAATTAATTATATGACCCCAAGTTTCCTAGGACCTGAAGGAACGAAGATATGAATTAACAAGGTCGAACTGAAAGAATTTTAAATTTAGGGAATAGTTACTAGCGATTAAGAATGAAGAATAAAAAGACTAGAGCTGAACCATCTCTTAACATACCTTCCTGTAGAAAAGGCACGGTACAAAATTTCGTGTTACGTTTCCAGTATGGTTTGAATCCTATTTGGATTTCCAGATGTTTATCAAATTTTTACAATCTTCACTGAGTTCTGTTGTCTGCGTTTTGTATAAAAAAGGTTATGCCAGTAATTTCAGTGGAGATTCGGTGTTTTATTCTAAGCAGATATCTTTGTACACGAGGTGATGGTCAAATGGAAGTACATCCCAAGGTTTGTAGTGAAGAAGAGGACACTGTCCTGGAGATCAAAAGCATAGAACTTTGAAGTGTGATCAATTTAGTTTTAAATTTGATTTTTGTTGTCCTGTGAAACTACGGATCCGAGGCGTATGTGGCCATAGGGACAAAAACAGCCTTGCATTATGGCTTTTATTAAAACCATAATATTGGTTTTGTAATAAAAGAGTTATCCTATTTAACGTCCATTCAGTTTGATGGTTTCGATTAGAGCTGTCATAAACTATTTAATATTTTAAGGCAGATTGTTGATGTGGGCTTAGTGTATAGTGTGTTATTTCGAATGCAGCTGCGAGGGGCCCCCTAAACTCCGCATTTAACCCTGTGATGAATATAAACACTCCGAAGGCCAGGTAGTGTAGGTTAGCGTGTGCTCGTGTAGTGTTAATAAGGGCTGTGGTTCATCCGGACTCTTACTCTAGGGGCTTGTATACTTGTAGAAAGGAGGAGAGTGGGATAAAAGAGGTAGAAGCACAGAGGGAAGCTGTAATGGAGGAAGCCGCTTGATTAGAGAGGGAGAGTGTCCCCCCCGCTGGGGAGGATGCACGTCCTGGCCCAGAGTGGGGATTGAAAGTGAGTAGTGGGTTGGGCCACCAGGCGAAAGAGGGATGGGGGAAGGATAGGGAAAAGGAGACTCAACTACCTCCATATCCTGAAAGAGGCCTCTGAGGTCAGGAAAACTCATGTCTAAAAATATATATAAATTCTTACACCGACCATTGAATAAAATTTAAAATTTAATATGACTACAATCTTTACACAAAAATATTTACAATAAACTATTGCGGAAGGCTAAAAACTGTAATAAAAGATCATTTACAATAAAATTTGCTAAAATATAAAACATAAAAGCGCTAAAAACCTTAAGCTTTCGGGAGCGTCAGCTCCCTTCTTCAACAGTGAAATGACTTCCTGCAACATCTCCTTAAGTAGCAGGCTCACGGTACCTCCACACGTGGTATTTCTCCACGTGGTTCAATCGGCACATGGTCAGAACTGGAAGCGGAAATGTCTCGGGAACGTGGCAAAGAAAATCGTTCATCCGACCTTAATATAATTGTTTCAAAGATAGGATTAATACGTATACCTCTATCTCTATTGATGGTATTCCTACTGGATGAACTAATCCGTAAACCCTCGAGCCATTTACGCTCCCAGTATCCATGTGCACGATCCAAAATAATAGCGTCCTCCGGGGAGATTTGATGCTGCTTCTCCCAAAAATGTTCGGCCACAGCAGACTTGTTGTATTCAGCGGTTCTTATGGCATTTAAATGTTTCCCCAGACGATCCCTGAGCCGTCGTTTTGTTTCCCCCACATAACACTCCCCACAATCCGGGCATTCTATTCTATAAACCACTCCACTACTAAGATCTTTTGGTATGCGGTCTTTGACCTGAGACACAGCTGTGCACAGCCTCCGCCCAGGAAGCTGTACACAGCGTGTCCCATAACCCCGTAAAATTCTTGCCAGATGTTCAGTAAGGCCCGGATAGTAGGGGATGTATGCGGTGGCTACCGGAACGAACGACTCCATACGTTCGGACACTCCTCTACTATATCTATCCAGGATCCTCTGGGGGTATCCGCATTTTCTAAGTTCTGCCGTGACACGATTAATTTCTTTTTCTTTATCCTCAGAAGTGGTACAGTGTGATCTTACTCTGTCAAATAAAGCTTTTGCTACACTATTCTTATATTGTCCAGCTTGTGCTGAATTGAAATGGGTGTATTGACCTCTACACATGGGTTTTTTTTAAAAACTGACGTCTTAAGTCTAAAACCCACCCTGGAGATCAATACATCCAAAAATGACAGGGTACCACCCGTTTCCACCTCTGAGGTGAATTGTATAAATTGGGAGAAGCTATTAAGCCAGCAAACGGCATCATCCTCCCTCCCCTTCTGGACCAGGGCAAAGGTATCATCAACATATCTTCTCCAGTTCCTAATAGGAAACGAACACCCACTAAAAACCCTACTTTCCAACTCCTCCATGGCCAAATTGGCCACGGTGGCACTAATGGGTGAACCCATGGCAGTACCGCGAACCTGCTTATACATAGTTCCTTGAAACAACATGGTAGTACTAGCTAGACATAATTCTACCCCGGTGCAAATGTCTTCCACACCGAGAAGTGATCTATTACCAAGGGAGGCATCCCTGGTCAATGCCATTTTTACACAATATACTGCATGACTAATAGGAATACATGTAAATAAAGATATAACGTCAAAAGAGATCATGCTCTCATCATCATTTATAGTCAAATTCCCCACAAAATTCACAAACTCTCTACTGTCTTTAACAACATATTCGGACTGCCCCACTATGGGTGCAATTAATTTAGCCAAGTACCCTGATAGCGCATAGGAAGGAGTCCCTATAAATGAAACTATAGGTCTCAAGGGCACTTCTGCCTTATGAATTTTTGGCAGTCCGTAGAATCGCGGGAGTTGGCTACCTGTAGTGTGTAATGACCAGTAAGTCTCCTTGGAAATGTTCTCCGTGTTCAACAGGATTGTACCAGTTTATTGACTCGCCGTTCCAGCCCCAGCAACGGGTTCCTCTGGATCACCTTATAAGTGTTATTATCTTGCAGAAGATCCAATGCCTTCTTATTATAATCTTCTGTATTCAGGACCACCGTTGATCTCCCTTTGTCTGCTGGTAAAACAACTATTCCTTTGTCTCTTCTCAATTCCTCTAGAGCTCTCTTTTGACTAAGGCTGAGATTCGGGGGTGCCTTCCTCACCTGACTCAACACTGCAGCTGACTTCACCCGGATTTCATTAGCTAAAAGCTCAGGAAACTTATTAATGGCCCGTTCAATACCCATTGCTATCTCCGCAATGGGGGGTTTCGAAAACACCAGAGTGAACTTGGAGCCTAAACTAAGGACTGCCTCCTGTTCTTTCGTGAGCTGTCTATTACTCAAATTATGTATAAAATGGGTGCTATTATCATATCGCTGTACCAAATTTTCACTCACCAACCTATTAAACTTCATAATTTGTCTTTGTCTATATGACTCTGCTACCCTAACAACTTTATCCGAGACTAACCTTCTAATAAGAACTAGGTGTCTAGAAGAAACATTGCTACCAATATTACCTAAATACATGCTAATTTGTCGTCTAGTAAATCTGAGATCTTCATGCAGCTTACGAATCCAATCATTCATAATACTCTTTTGAAAACGCACGGTGGCCCGTACTAATCGAACATCCCGAAGCTTTATTTGACAGAGTAAGATCACACTGTACCACTTCTGAGGATAAAGAAAAAGAAATTAATCGTGTCACGGCAGAACGTAGAAAATGCGGATACCCCCAGAGGATCCTGGATAGATATAGTAGAGGAGTGTCCGAACGTAGGGAGTCGTTCGTTCCGGTAGCCACCGCATACATCCCCTACTATCCGGGCCTTACTGAACATCTGGCAAGAATTTTACGGGGTTATGGGACACGCTGTGTACAGCTTCCTGGGCGGAGGCTGTGCACAGCTGTGTCTCAGGTCAAAGACCCCATACCAAAAGATCTTAGTAGTGGAGTGGTTTATAGAATAGAATGCCCGGATTGTGGGGAGTGTTATGTGGGGGAAACAAAACGACGGCTCAGGGATCGTCTGGGGGAACATTTAAATGCCATAAGAACCGCTGAATACAACAAGTCTGCTGTGGCCGAACATTTTTGGGAGAAGCAGCATCAAATCTCCCCGGAGGACGCTATTATTTTGGATCGTGCACATGGATACTGGGAGCGTAAATGGCTCGAGGGTTTACGGATTAGTTCATCCAGTAGGAATACCATCAATAGAGATAGAGGTATACGTATTAATCCTATCTTTGAAACAATTATATTAAGGTCGGATGAACGATTTTCTTTGCCACGTTCCCGAGACATTTCCGCTTCCAGTTCTGACCATGTGCCGATTGAACCACGTGGAGAAATACCACGTGTGGAGGTACCGTGAGCCTGCTACTTAAGGAGATGTTGCAGGAAGTCATTTCACTGTTGAAGAAGGGAGCTGACGCTCCCGAAAGCTTAAGGTTTTTAGCGCTTTTATATTTTATCAAATTTTATTGTAAATGATCTTTTATTACAGTTTTTAGCGCTTTTATATTTTAGCAAATTTTATTGTAAATGATCTTTTATTACAGTTTTTAGCATTCCGCAATAGTTTATTGTAAATATTTTTGTGTAAAGATTGTAGTCATATTAAATTTTAAATTTTATTCAATGGTCGGTGTATGAATTTATATATATTTTTAGACTCAACTACCTCCGGTGGTGGGAATGAAAGAACATAGGGAAAGGGATCCCTATTGTTAAGTGTGCTAAGGTAGCTTTGTTCCACACTGGTCTGGGATTACCATACTTGCCAGTGTCATCATCCCGCACCACTCCGGCAATAAAAAAAATAATAATAATAATAAACAGCATGGTGTTAGCATGGATGACCATGGGGTCTCTAGAGTTCCAATGACAACCAGTCTGTCCAGGGGTTGAAAAAGAATATGCATTTAATAACATTCATTACTTGTACAATTTTTTTTTTTTAATTTTTTCCTTACCTTTTCTTATTTTATACTTTCTTAACTTTTATGTTTTATACATTTTCATACATTTTATTTTTTGTTATTTTTTTCCTGATTATACAGACAGTTACATCTTTTTATACCTTTTTTTTTAATCTTTTTTGATTCATCCATCAACTTTTTCACATCACGAGGGTATGCAGTTAATACATACGTACAACATACAATTAACTTACGATGACTTAATAATTAGTATAAACAGATAACTTACTGTAGATAAACAGTCAACAGAATAACACTCACTCATTTACGTAACAATATTTATACAATAAAATTTCATTTCATACCGTGATTTCTCACTTGTTCACTCATACTGTTCTTTTGCTCAGTATCATCACACAGACATCCTCTCATTCACACGTTTTCACTCTTGCACTTCAACATTCATTCAGTTCTTTTACTCATCTACACATCCGTTTGTACACTTAGTCAATGCAAATTTCAAATTCACTTCATGTTTCAGTTATTCATATTCACCACAACGCTCATTCATTCACTTTCTCCAGAACATTCAGTCATTCACATTCACCAAACAAACGGCCATTTCCATTCCCACAACTTTCACTCTTTCACATAATCTCACACACACTCCACTCACTTCCTACATTCACTCACATTTAAGTTCTCTCACACTCTTTCATATTCACCCAATCACACTAACTATTCACTCACACTTGGTCACCTCTTCTTTCACTCTCACAGGCTACGCATTTACTCATTTTCTTACATTTATACTTTCTCTTTCACCCTACCACACTAGAGTGACTTTCAGCTTACTAATATTGTTTAATCTGAGGGGTAACCCCGATTGCACCACATCATGGTCATATCAGTTAGATTGTCTTATAGTTGTCTTATCTGTCCTAGTCAGTATGAAAGGCATGTGCTACGATTGGGGAAGTACCAGCCTGCCCTAGTTTACATTCAGTCAATCCACTTCCCTTCCTGCTCCCAGAGTTGCTCAACCATAGGCAGGGAGACCCAAAAGGCAGGAGGCCATGTTTGGTTGTACAATCCAGTAGATATATGTCAAAAGTCGTCTCCGGTTAATCCTGTCATTCTCTGGGCGTGGGGAGGCATTTCCGCTGTGAAAATCTATGGGCTATTGTTTGGTACTGGAAGAGGCTGTGGTGCCTTTCTCTGTAGATTTTATCCAATCTCAAACACTTTTTGGGTATAGTATTTCTCGAAATTGGAATTTAAAACTTAATGATTTAGATGTCTTTATACCAGAACCAGAAAATATGTGGTAGCCTTTAGCAGCTTTTGAAACATGGACATCGTGTACAGTGTATAGTGTTTCTTGTCAAGCGGCACTGGGGGAGAACCCCCAACTCCGTGTAGTATACACTGTAACGCAGAACAAACTCTGTGAAGGCCAGAGATAGTGAAAGTTTTAGTGTAGTCTGCGTAGTGTAGTGTTAGGTTGTGTTGGTCTGTTGTTCCTCCGGCCATTTAGCCGAGGGGCCCCTAGTGGGACCCCTCGTTGCCCGTCCATGCCCCGTGGAGGCAGGTCGGGTGTAGTAGACAATAAAGAATTCTCTGGCTAGTGAGAACCCTGGACGCCGCCTGAGCTTGCCAGGGAGTACCACTAAATAAAAAAAAAAAACGCTATAAACTTTTTAATTGAAAAAGGAGAGGAGAAAATGATAGTTCAAGTTTTGGAAAAATGGCGTTGAAGATAGGAAAACGTTCCACCTAGAAATAGGGAGTTAAGGGACAAAGGGAGCCCACCCTCAACAGGGTGGACTGTCGAGAGCAAAAAAGGTTTCTGGGGTACAGTCCACCATTTGGCGTCAATAACTGCTCAGCCACAACTTTGACCTTGGGGATTAGGTCCGATGAAGCGAATTACTATATTTTATTACTGTTATTATTATGCGGGTTTCTCAGCGTGATGGACAAGCGTTGGACCCCGCCAATGGCGGTATTGGAACCCAACTCCAACAGGCGGGCAGTTCATTATCCTAGCCACTGGGCCATGACGCCCTTTAATATTTAGTTATTTGAAAAGATATGTATTATTTTTATAAAATTTCTTCAATGACAATGTAAGAGTATATTTAGAACATTACAGTCTACATGGTTTATAGTTATTAAAAAATAATTATAAATTAGACACGCTGCTTTACAAAGTAATGTAGAGACTAATTTATGACTGTTTTCCAGAAATTAATAAATAGGATATTACTTTTCTAGTGAGACTAGGCGTTCGGAAGGAGTGCAATACCAGTGCAAGTCGTTCTGCAGGAAAAGTTTAGTTCTATGAGCAGAACGAATAGTAGAATAGACTGTCTATGCTAAAGAATTGTCCACCTGTTCCATAGACATACAATAGCCTTACAATTGTTTGGTTATTTCTGGCACATTCGTTAAATTTTTTTTTTCGTTGTTATTTTGAATAATCGAGACTAAAACAACGAAGGGGATATCAAATAGTAACGCTGTTTGATGTCGACTTCGTGTGATACTATAATGAACTCTGAGTTAGTAAATTGTGACAATCTGTATTATTCGATACAGCTCCGATCAAGAATATCAAAATCTACTGCCAATTATTCGTAAATAGTATTACTTACTAATAGTTTTATCGCTCACGGTAATCCCGAATCGAAACTGGATGGCCAACTAATAACAGTACATTCGAATCGCCTCATATGATAAAGAAATCAGGGCCGTGTTGGCTGTTTACAGCCGAAAGGGTGAAGTTTGTGCCATTAGTTGCCCCGGGTTTTTCTGCTCTCACGACGTGCAGATCGGTCAGTGAGCACGCACATTTTTACAGACGTAGTATCGAATGGCGCAGGATGGTCCAAGTTGCTGATGTTCTTAAAAATCGAAACAACATCATCAACTTTACAATGAGTTACCCTGATACTGGAGTACTTAAAAAAGTGGCTAATTTTACACTTATTTAAAAGATGGAGCATTTCTATGATAATCCCTTTCAAAAATTATCCTTCCTGAAGTTCAGGAATTTTATGACCGGTGTTTTATCTCCCACAAGCCACCAGCTAATGGAAGTGTTGAAAGAAAGGGTTGGTTTTACTGGACGTTATCATCCAACTGAAGCGGTTTTAATTATAAAAGTCCTAACGTTTCTGAACAGAAAGGCAGACACTCCAATTTAATCCTAATTCGCGACTTTTTTTTTCCCATGGCTGAGTATTGTGATCCCACGCACAGAGTTTCTGACTTTTTTTTTTTTTTGTAGTCAGGCAAAACAGAAAATTTTAAAAATATATGAACTTAATGAAACTACAACGGAAATGGGGCAAGAGGTGGACGGCTTCATCCGTTTTACTGTAGTAAATTGATCTCTCTTGGAAGACTAAACTATTAGAAAACAAAAAAATACTTTGAAAATAAGTGAAGCGTTAAATCTGGCGCTCTACAACGTATTACTGTGGACGCCGGAAAAAATGTGTTTGTCGTGCATAGTATATTCGGGAAGAGGATTTCCTGAAAAACAGAATAAGATACAAGTCAATAGAACGAATTACTATCAGGTTAAAGGATGACACTTATAACAGCTTCCATATTTTTTTTTTATACTATTTCATATTATTTACAAATATGTCACTATCGATTATATTCTGTAATTTGAAATCGTGATTGTTTTTTAATTTCAGTTAATTGAAATTTTTGGAATTTAAAACAGAATTATAATTATATTTGTTTATTTCTAAATAAATGAACAGAAATTAGTGTATTAAAATTTATTGTGGGGGGAAGATTTCAGAGTGCAGTACTAACAAACTGTTGGTTTATTGAGGGTAATTCAGAGACCTGTAAGCGCCTTTAGAATTTCTCTCAACTACAATAACTTACCACCTTTTATTAGCTGACATGGCTGCGAAATGTGTTCCATTCACAATAAAGCTACAGTTTCCCCTTATTCGACGCTGTAAGATGTAAAATCTTACACGTTAATATTTTAGAAACGAGTGAGATTTATTTTAAATAAAGCTTAGGAAATAGCAAAATAGGACAGTAAACATTACCAGTCACTAATATTATTCTAGGTCACTCACAAGGAATTAAAAATTAGACAAGGTTGAATTAGAGAAGGGAGCGGTAAGCTATTAGCAATTAGGGGTACATTTCAGTTCCCACCATGGCATAGAACAAACAATAACAACGGGAATGGTGGCAGCGACTACTGACGTGCAGGTGCGAATAACTATGGCCAGCAAGAACAAAGAGTTGTAGACTGAACATTGTCAGACATCCCTTTGTCCGGTGACACCTAGAAATCGGTCTGGTAGTGTTGGCATCTGACTGTCGGCGATGGCAAGGTTGTTAGACCATGTAAAATAAATCTGCTAAGTTTAACGAGGGGTGGCGAAGGTGACGGCGAACGTCAAAGCAGCGGATTGCCTGGGAAAAATTTGGAAATTTATTAAAATGAGCTCTGAATATACAGCTTGAGAAATTTTAAAGGACGAATAGGAAATGATGAAAGTTGACAAAAATGAGAAGATTGGGTAAACTCAGAAAAAAGTCGGGCAGGAATTATGAGGGGTGTTGCTGAATTCAGAGTAACAAAAAGAAAGTGAGCAGGGGGAAACAAGACAATTCCCTCAGTTGTGCTTTATGTGGGTGGTTATGAAAATGTGAGAAAAACACAGAGACCCAGCAGTTGAGCTTTATGTGGGCGGTTACTAAGATGAGTTAGAAACAGTGAGAACCCCGAGTTGAGTATGTGGGGGTGTGTGGAAATGAGTTAGGAAAGACAGAGTTGAGTTTTTGACAATGTTAGTGGGAAAATGAGTAATAAGTTGTGTAGGGTTAGATAAGTCCTGTCCTATCCTGTCAGCCAGCTGGGAAAGATCTGACAAATTAAGATGGAGTAGTGAAGGGTTAGATAAGTTTAGTGCAGTCAGTAAGTTAAGAAAAGTTAGTGGAGTTTCATAATAGAAGAGAACAGTCGAGTAGTCCGTTATCGGAAGGCAAGGGTAGTGGCCCGTATGCAAATAAGTCAGTCCGTTATAGGAAGGCAAGGGTAGTGGCCCGTATGCAAATAAGTCAGTCTGTCGTCGGAAGGCAAGAGTAAGGAGAATAAGCCTTTCCGTCGGCTTAAGTGTAAGGAGAATAAGCCTGTCCGTCGTCTAAAGGCAAGGGTAGTAGCCCGTATGCAAACGACTGAAGTGTATGGAGAAATAAACCTGTCCGTTATAGGAGGGTAGTGAAAGTGGCCAGTGTGAAAATAAGTAGTGTAAGGAGAAAAATAACCCTAGTCGACCATCTGAAGGCAGTGATAAAGGCAAGGCGCAGATAAGTGAGCTGAGAAGATAAAGTTGTAATTCCTAGTCCGCCAGAATAGCTGAACCGAAGGTTAAGTAGCAGTATCGAAGACGAGCCCATAAATTCCTAAAAGACACAATGATGCCCTATCCAGACGTAGACTACAGACCATGGAGAAACTTGAAGTTCTGAGATGAATGCAGTTGGTAAACGATTATGCCATTCCCAGACAAGGAGCTGAAGGCCCCAAAACGGAGAAATCCGATTCGTAAATTTAAGTAAGTGACTAGTTATATAGTATTCTCCCTCACAAATAAAGGACTGTTGGAACTCTAATATCAGATTAGTATAATGTTTAGAAAGATGTTAAGGGAAGGATGTACAAAAATATAATTATATATACATAAATATAGAGATAAGTCAGATGATAGTTTTGGGTTTTGATTAATGTATAATTAGATATATGTAGAAAGGCAAAGGAGAGAAATTTGATATTTATTATTAGTTATTGTTTAACATATAAGTATGATATATTTTGGAAGGGAAGGGTAGAGAATACAGAGAAAGAAATAGCCTTATGAATGTAGCTAACACTTGGGACCAGCATTAGTCCAGAAATTGATGTCAAATGTACTATCTGTCTTGATTAGAGAAAGTTATGAAATTATATTCCCCAAGATAAAATGGGGTACTAATTAAAACGGAAGTTAAGAGTAAAATTCCTAAATCAATACATAAGGTAAGAATTTGAATTAAAGTGGAGAAAGGGTGTACCTAATCCTCTTAAGTAATTATTGTTCATGTGTGAAGAAGAAGCTATAGCAGTTTTTGTAAAGATATTAAGTTTGTTGTGTATAAAGAAATAATCTTTCTAGTGTAAAACCAATGTATTTAATTGCCATATATAACTGATAATACATAGGCAAATTTGAGTAATAATAACATGTGCTTCAGAATTGTTAATTTTTATATTGTGTATATAAGTGTAAATAAAATGTTATGTTATATATTAATGTGTATTTTGTTTGTCGTTCTTGAACACTCAGCCTGTCCGAAGGGAATTATAAATAATTGAGAAGTTCCCTTGAATCTGGAATTCTCCTGTAAAGTAAAGTCAGATGTGTAAGTGGGGAAATTAAAATAAGGTGGACAACAACTCATATAAGGGAACAAATAATAAACAATAATAAAAATGAAAACCAAATAAAAATATAAAATAAAAATAAAATATATATATCATTTTTTTTTATTCCACCCCCCACAACGCCAGGAGAATCCGTAATGAGTTGTTAATCGAAAAATTGGAGAATTTTTCGATTTTATTATTTTATATTGATTATTTTAATCAAATAGTGATGGACTTTTTTTCATTAAGACTTTAAAATGTCTTAAACCGAACGCATTTAACTGATTTTTAAAAAATAAGTTGAAATAATCCATCCTGGTAGCCCCACATTAAGTACCACCCAGTGCAGGGGGCGCAGACAGCCTTCAGCGATATCATGTTCGCCTTCGCAAAGCCCCCACCATTGCCAGGCTCGACCGTGATTCCCAACCACCAACTCCCCGCCAATAATTGATACTAACCATACACGATGGTCTTCGTAGCAACTACTCCTCGGCTCACAGGGGCTCCGACTAATAATGGAATGAGATGCGACATGATATCTCTGTGCTGCTTTTCATGATGGAACACCGTGAATGAGTCAGCAATATTCTTAAAGCAGAACATTGCCGGGTATTATGTTAATAATTTATAAATTCTTATTTAACTGTATGTTGGCATATTTTGCATGCAGCTACACGAATAGAGGCAAACTCAGCCTTCTAATATCTTTGATGACATCATAAAGCAGTAAATTCCAGTAAATTATCTGATAGTAGCAAATGCAATGAAATCTGTTCGATCTACTATAGAAGCCAGAAGTTCCTCTTATCACACGCGATGAGGACTGGTTTTCTGTACCTTTCTAAATATAAACAAATTTTTACTTATTATAGGTTTTGAAATTATTTTTACGGCTTTCACAGGGTTATTGAGAATGCGTGTCCATTAATATGGAACTGCGATGCTGCGAGTAGTTCAATTCCAATGCGCCTCGTTATGAAGGCAAAGTTTTTTTTTTTTTCTGTTCTGCCTTAAAAATATTATTGCATTAAAACTACTAAGCTTGGAATTCTATTTGTTCGTAATTCAAATTTTAATTTCTTTTTCTCTATCTTACAGTCTCAAAGCTAATGAAATTTAAATGGGAGATTAAAATTTTTGGTGATGTCAGTTATTTAAAACTAGTACAATCCCACTGCAACTAGTTCTGAAGGCAAAGTTTCTTCAGGCGTGAGCACAATATCCTTGCATTAACGCCATAAAAGTTGCATTATATTTTTTCGCAATTGAAATTTTACTTGTTTTTATACTGTGTGTGATTATTTAATAATAAAAAAAAAGAAAACGTACCTGAAAAGGCTATTTTGTTTCTAACGTTCCTTGACGTCTCAGTTATGAACCCTGCTTGGACAGGGAGTTGCACACAACCTCCAATGATGATTACTTACCTCTCCAAGCCTCAGAGATATCATTCTTGTAATTCCCAACCACCAACTTCAGCATATAACTGATGCTAACCATTAGCGATGATCTTTGTAGCAATGACTTCTCGATTCACGGGGACGACCAGCTGGGAATGAGATGCGATATAATATCTCTCCTTTGCTTTTCATGGTGGGACAGCTTCGGCAATATTCTCTAATAATCCACAGTCCTTGTCTACCTCCTCTAACTGAATGATGTGAGATGGCATTCCCCTTTGTTGGGTACCTGAGATAACAATGGAACTCTGAAAATGAATTCGTTGAAGGATAAAGTGTTTTTATTTGATCTTCGAGAGAGGCTGAAAGTATTTTGGATAATAATTACATTATTACTTACCATTTGCCCTAATTGTTGACGACTATGTAAACTGAGCTGAATTATTCGATGTGAGCTACCACACGATATACAAAATAAGTTTTAAAAGTTTTAGTATAGAAAACGATATTTTTGAAAGTGGTGCAGTACATGGGTAACTCGTTACAAATGAATGCTTGTTCTATAGTAAGAATTAAGATCTCATCATCATGCATAGCTTTTAAATCCTGATGGGTTCAAAAACAAATGAAAGGACGAGATAGGTTATATAAATGTCAACGATGTAAAATACTTGAGAGTTGTTTGTATTAATTTTTATTCAAATGGGGTATCGGATTTTAAAGTTTATTGTATCTGGATTTTTCTTATCAAGACAATGAACATAATTAGAGGTACGGGATCTGCTGACATCCATTGGAATTGATTGTTCCTCCAGTGGTTGCGGCGTTTTTACCTGCCACTTTCCTTTGACAGTAATTATATTGTTGTGGCCAGCCTCTTCATGGTGTGAACGGTTACTAGGGAGCAAGCCATCACGGTGATTGCTGCTCCATAAAAGCTAAATTATTATCATTATTATTATTACCATTAGCTATGTGGTGTGAGGATGCCTGCGGCTTTTGCTGCACCAGCCAAAAAAAGAAAAAAAAGTTCGTGAATTACCCAGAGAGAGAGAGAGAGAGAGAGAGAGAGAGAGAGAGAGAGAGAGAGAGAGAAGGAAATCACCAAGAAAGAAAAGAATGATGATATGGCCAGAAACAACAGAACAGGGCACACGCTTTGCAGACATCACACTATACTGATATCTGGCTTTTTTACAGAGTTGTGTATTGATCACAATGTACCCTGGCGGAGTTGAACTAACGTTTAGGTGGCGCCGTACATAAGAAACGATACATGTCCACACAATATTTGCGTTCTGTGGAGGGGGGGGATTTTATTATTTTCTCTTGTTATTTATTTATCCTTATTTATATATATATATCTATATTTAATCTATCCCTTAGCTATTTCTTTCCCCCTTTACCTTGGAACCACAAAGGCTGTTGTTTTATTTAATTTATTTACAGGGTCCTCACCTCCCTTCCAAGGTCCACAAGCTATCTGCTGCTTAGTAAATAAATTTCATTTTGTATTATATATATATATATATATATATATATATATAATTTTTTTAAATCAGAAGATCCAAGTACTGAGGTATGCTTTCCCTTTGGTTAGCTTCCCTTCTGCTTGGACAATTCTGTTACTAATTATGAAGTCGTGGAGCTATTTCTCAAAGATGAAACCTAATTTAATAACAGAACAAGATTTATTCACAGTATACAAAATGTTTACACACATTTAATATGCTCAAGGTATCTGCTTCCCCTTTTTACAAAATTCTGCTATTACTTTACATATTAGGATATCCACCTTATTATCTTTCTTCCTCACATATATCATCACCTTTAACAATTTCTTTTATATGCGAGATACCAATTAAACTAACCTATACAACCTTATCGTAATACATGTATGTATGTTTATATGAATATCCGTGACATAATTGGGAATATTCTATTAATCTTTCTTTCTCATATTACATATTATGGAGGATAAACTCACAAGTACAATTTATTCTATTAACATCAGTTAAACAGTTATTGGCAACAATTTCTCACCTGATACATCTCTTATGTTTACCGACACTTGTAATTACAGATAAGTAACTGTCTTTCACTCTCTCTCTGCTATCTCGCTATCATCGGTTCTATCTTTAACAATATAGTATTCTTGTAGTGACCACTCCCCTCTGACTGTTCTGTTCATTACTTTCTCTTTATAAGTATTACTACACAGATTTCGTGAGCAAATTTTCTAGGCTCGCTTACTTGCTCACTTTTCTTTTCTTCTTCTTATACGTTTTTTTTTTCGTTCCGGCCCCTTTCAGCGTCGTCCTTCTGGGCTTGGTTTCTGCTGGCCCACTAGTAGCACTACTTTATGCGATTCTCTCCGGCTGTTCTTTCCGGGCATGGGGATCCTTCTCAGGGGTTGCTTCTCTGGCCATCCGTGAGATCTCGATCTCCCACTCCTCCCAGAACTTACTCCTCACTTTCTCTGTTATTACTTCCCACTAACTTGCATTACCCGAGACTCCATTGGCAAGCCCTCCTCACTCCCAAAAAATAGATTTTCCACACGTCCCTCTCCCGAGATACTCTCCGAACTAATTCTTTCTTTTCTCCTCCTTTCTTTTCCTGCATCACCTTTTTGTTTCCATCTCTCCCTTATTTTTCGTCCAATCAATTGCTATCTTCCGTCTTCATCTCTAATTTCATTCGCTTATTTTTTTTCACGTCGTACCGACCCGCGTGTGGTAGGTCAAGCTCCCTTCTTTGTGTCCAGAACATCCGGGCGCTAAGCAATCTGTGGCACTATCTTTGGGATGCCCGCTACCACTTACCCCTTCCGTCACGCTTCCTTCCAAGACACCGCCTGTGAAATTATTGAGAGTGCCTCCCGTGTCGGGCTGTTTGAACTTTGTTTACCGATCGAACACGGTGAGCTCTCTGATCTGGGTCTTCCCTTTGGAGGGAGTCCGAAACCACTTTAGGGGTGTGGGCGTTCTTTTGTCCCCTGCTACTGTCAGTTGGCCACGGCCCTTTTTCTGTACACACGAACTGCGTCAAACTGGCCTACCCATTGTATCACAGTTTGGTCAGCGCCCCTCCTGCTGTTAAGCTAATCTCTCAGTATTGAATGGTGCACCACACAAGCAAATCTGCTGAGTGCTTCTCTGTTTCTAACTTAGATATTTATCAAAATTTGGTATTTATAAACTCCTAAAAAATATATGTAAGAATAGTTCTTACAGATCCGAATCGTCCATGTACGACACAAAAATGGAATGGTGGATCAAAAAAAAATACAATTATATACACATTTCCGTTCATATAAATAAATAAATTTTCTGTTTATACTCCGGGAGGACCAAACGGTCAGAGGAGTTTACAAGATTGACAGAATACAAGAAACAGCACCGTATTCAGCAGTCACAGACTTGAACCCCGGTCACTCAAGGCACGTGTACTTATGCACCCGCGCGCCTGACCACTAGGCTACGGCAGCCATAAACGGGGCATGTGTTCTTGTGTCTGTTTACATGTATCATGGTGGCTCCAAGGCAATAACCCATCTCAACTTTTGTTCTCTGTGACGGCGTAGAAACTCTAGGCCACTTCGACACCACGGAGCAGCCAACACCTGGGCGGCTGCCGCCTGGTGCCCATCCCCAGGCACGATTAAACCGACCTAGCTATTATCCTATATGTGCTTAAGTGCACAAAATCCCGCACCCACCAGATCTTCTTCAGATGATCTTTTGACGGTACGCATATTACTGTGGCCACCCTCCTCGTGGCATGGACAGATACTAGGGAGCAGCCATCCTGGTGATTGCTGCTCTATTGCAGAAATCTGTTTCTCCTGTCGAAAGATGGAGAGGCAAATGTACAGTGAAGTTCAAATCAAATCAGGTAAGTCTATCCAGGTGCATCCTATCGTAAATCAGCCCAATTATCACAAAATTAAAACCAATTTAGAAAAGAGAAGATCCAGCAATTATTCCAACCAGGCGGATGTTGTCATGTAGGTTTATTTCATAACTATAATAACAATGATCGGTACAGAGAATTCGTAAGCAATATTTTTAAGAGAATCATCATCATCAGCTATTTTCAATCCACTGCAGGATGAAGGCCTCTCCAGCAACTTTCCAGTTCCTTCTGTTTTGTGCAATGGCCATCCATTTACTACCCACAAACTCATGAATTTCATCTATCCATCTCCGTCGTTGTCTTCCAGGTTTTCGTCTAGCTCCTCTTGGGTACCATTCTGTTATTTTCTTAGTCCATCTGTCATCATGTCTTTGAGCTATGTGTCCTGCCCAAGACCATTTTAGTTCTTTAATTTTGATAAGAATGTCCTTTACTTGAGTTTGCTGCCTAATCCATGTGTTTCTCTTATTATATAACAGTCTGATTCCCAATATAATTCGTTCCATTCTTCGCTGTGTAGTTCTCAGCTTCTCTTCCATTCTTTTGGTGAGTGCCCAAGTTTCACTTCCATAAATCATGGTGGGGAGTATACATTGGTTCATTATTTTATGTTTCAGACAAACTGAGATATTGCTCTTCAGTATGTGATTATATTTCCTGAATGCTATCCATCCAAAATTTATTCGTTTCTTGACTTCCTGCCATTTATCATTAATACAGCTAATAACGTGTCCCAGATAAGTATATGACTCCACCTTTTCAATTACTGCTCCTTCCATCATTATATCCCTTTCTGTGGCATACTTGTTCATCCTTAATTTTTAAGAGAATGCATAAGCTTAAATTATCTAACAGTCCGAGATATTTTTTCATGAAGTTTCGGATGCGTTCGAAATCAGGTGCGAGTTCTGCATTCTAGGAACGTACACGTGGGTATTTTTTTTTTAGAATTACAAGTTAACATGTTACAGTTAACGTACAACTAAAGTATTGGTTGAGCGTTTAAGAGGTAGCCATTGAAGACGCGCATATATTTGCCAGAGATTCAAGAATTGGAAAAGAAACAGGGAGTGATCCAGCCATCAGCTGGCTGCTTAGCGTGAATTTTTGGAACACACTAGGAAAAGAGTTTCCTATGTAACATCTGTTTGGTGTTGGTGTTTCTGATTAGAGCTACCATATACATTTTTATATTTATAGTCAGATGGGTGACGTGGACATCAAATTTAACTGTTTATCCAAAATTGTTCCGAGGTGTTCCAATTTGCCAAACCATTGGGATGAAACTCCCATTCATTTTAATAAGCAGAGTCCTCCATAGGCAAATTTTCTGGCCGCAAGTCAACATCTTTGTCTTGGAAGGAGAGATATTGAGCTCATTACTAACAGCTCATTCAAGAGGTAAGATAAGACCATGTTGGTGACCGAGATCCGAGCAAAATTTGCCTGCAAAGATGAGGGCCAATTCGTCAGCGTATGTCATTGCATGTGCTTTATCAAAACAACAAAGTCACCAACTGTCTAGAAGTATATCCCATCTGTCTTGAACATTGCTTCTAATTACGTGGAACAACTGTCGAGAGCAATTTGTACGATCTAAAATCTTACGAGTAAATTGTATATAAAGATAATAGATCGTCGTTCCCAAACTGAGAAATTTAATAAGAAAGGATACATCAGGAATAATTAAATTGAAAAATAAAATATAACAAATCAAATAAATTGAACAAAGTGGATCGTTAAAAATATGGGGGAGATTAAATTAAGGAGGGGGCTAATCGAAGGGAAGGGAGAGTCGTGAGAATTACTGTGCAAAAGTTCTAACAACAGATGGATAAACGCTCAGCTATAAGTACCGTAAACAAATCTGAAGGTCTAAAACGGGTAGCAGAGCCCATTTAGAATATAGTTTCAGAAAGTTTCTGAAACTATATTCCCCAAGACAAAAAAGGGCACTAATTAAATCAGGAGTCATGAGTGAAATTCATAAATCAATTTATAAGATAATAATTTGACTTACATAGGAGAAAGGGTGTTAACTAAACCTCTTATGTATTTATTGTTCATGTGTGAAGAAAGAAGAAACTTTAGCAGTTTTCTGTAAGGATATTGATTATGTTGTATAGAAAGAAATAACCCTTCAAGTGTAAAACCAATGTACTTAATCGCATATATATCTGATGCTACATAGGAAAATTTGAATAATATTAGTATGTGCCTGAGTTTTGATCATTTTATCATGTTGTATATATATATGTAAATAAACTATGCTACGTTATAAATTAATTAGTGAGTCTGTTATTCTTGAACATTCAGCCTTTCCGAAGGGAATTATACATAATTGAGAAGTTACCTTGAACCTGAATTCTCGTGTGAATCCAAAGTCAGATGTGTAAGTGGGAGTATAAGAAAAAAGGTCTATATATCTAATAGGGAACAAAATAAAGAATATTCTATTATGAATAATAAAGAATAAAATCAAAATAAAAAGACTCTTTTTCCGCCCACAAATTGGCCTTGAGGTATCCACAAAGAAAGCTGCCTTAATTTTGCAAAGGAAAAACTGTATGTACTCGTCCTTTGAAGGTGGGGAGGCCTCTTCGCCTTCAAAAGAACCTGTATATAATATTTTTTCCATGCGAATATTACAACTTTATGGTTATTATATCTTTACTTGCATTGCTGTCAAAGATACACTGCGATATCCATACTCAGTCTACCTTTCGATTTTATAATTTTTCACATTTCTTTTTTTTATTCTGTTGAAATCAAACGTCTCGTCCTCAGCTTTACGGTTTCGGATAGTATGTTGCATAATTCTGAATTTCTTTGTTGTGATGAAGTTACCTTTTATTGGTAGATAAGTGGATGACATGGTAAATCACTACAGTCTTTTTCTTGGAATTTTAATCTAATCCGTTATACAATTGTAGAAGATACAGTGGCGTGAATGAAAGGAAGAACTTTATTTCAAGTGTTGTCAACGTTCTTTACAAAAACGCGAAGAATGAATTTTTTTTCGAAAATATTGGAATTTCCTTGTCGGTTCAAAGATGAAAGTTGAGTTCCCGTGCAATGAATCTCACAGGAAAGAACTGAATATACTTTTGCCCATGTGAGAATTTACAATTGTAATAATCTTTTTGCTGTTTCTCGCCAGGAAAGATTATTAAGATTTTATTCAGATGTGCATAATCTTTATCAGTAAATTAAATCCGATATCAGCCGTTGAATCCTATAACGAGATGGACAGCACCGCTTGCGATATTTCAATATCCGGAATGTATTTGAAAGAAATATTACGAGGAGATAAATTCTCACAGATACTACTTAAGCTGACAGATAAAACTAGACAAAAGCACGTTGACAAATGACAAATAATTCTGTATACAGTACTTAGAAAAAGCAGCAGACATTACAGCTGTATAAAGTCACACTAAAGAGGAATTTGATTTCCGAAATGCAGTTCAGACATCAAATACCCAAATTGATCTAATTTAATACTTGTTAATACTACTGAAACCTATGAAAAATTATAAAAATAATAATATAAACGGTAAATGCCAAGGTTTCATATAATTTATCGGTTAAGAGGGTTATCGTCCCAATAATTGAGAGTTTATCGAGTAGGAGTGTGTCAAATTCACATTTTATTGAATTTGACAAACTCACAATTCGTCTTTGAGATTTATTTTCGTGCTCGTCGATGAATAATTCGTTTAATGTTTTGAGTTAGGTACAGTTACCACCAAAACATTCCAGAAAATACATTTTAAATAAAGAATAAATAAACGCAGCAAAAACTCCGAATTCCCCAACCTAAAAGGCCGTCTTCCACACCCACATATTTAGTGTTGGGGTCCCTTTGCTCTCTGTAGCCGCACCTGCTCGATTTTCGTTGACAACAGCGGAACCAGGTGAAGTTCTCTGTTCCTTTGAACAACAATATTTTTGTCTGCATTGTTGATAGAAAGAAGGATCGAAATTAATCAATGTTTAAGTGAGGTTTCTACATATGATGTTTGCAGGGAATTATTTCAAAGCGAAAATAACTGTTTTGGGAAAGTTCATATGCACAACCAAAGAAATTATTTAAATCGAACTATCTTTAAATATCCTGAAAAACGTTTATGTCTTCTATTCCCTACCAATAAAAAAAAAAAAAGGAAATAAAAAGAGCTCCTTCATGTAATGCTTTTCATCATCACATTTTAGTTCCGATTAATTAAAGTTTAAATGTGAGAGGGGCCACCTCCGTCATCCGCCACTGAACTATAAAAATTAAAATAATCCGTATTAATAGTACCTATCGATTGAGCCATATTTCAAAAATAGCCAGGCTCGACTATGAATAGGAATAATCCCGCCAGGCGTGAGGCATAGACCCACAGCTGCAGGGTCTACGCATCACGTTCTCTAACCAAATATAGGAGCTACCAACTGATATGGCAATGTTTTGCTACATATCCGTGCCATACTGTTCTTAATCCTTATTATTTACTACTTTAAGTCCGATTATTTGCAAAAAAATTAACATATTCTGACCGCAGGTACAAGTCGCAATACCAATCTGTCTGGTTGTTCATGAGCTCAAGAACTATGAATTAATAGAACGGTATGTCATCTGACACGGTTCCCATCGAGCATAACGAGATCTCTTAATCCAAAATCAGGCCCGTATCTGCTAAAATTGCAAACATGTTCGAATCAGAAATCCATCCGTTCAGAAAGCCTACAGCAAATGCCACCCATTCGTGGACACTCACAGTCTTCAATTATGATCTACCCACACCACTCTGCGGCCTTCTCTATCCTCCATCATTGCCAGGCTCGACCGTGATTCCCAACCTACCATTCCCTGCCTTATAATTGATACGACCATCCCCTGATGGCACCATATCAATTACTCCTCGTTTCACAGAGCGACCAGCTAGTATGGGAATGTAATGGTGCATATCACTCTTCTGTTTTTCATGGTGGGACAGCCTGAATGAATATAAAAGATTCTCTGAAATTATTCATACTTCTAGTCTGCGCTCTCGTCCAAGGGAATGAAATCAGGTAACCACCCTTCTTTATATATCTGAGATGTAAATCTAAAAATGGATATGTTGAGAGGTAAACGTGTTTCTGTTTGATTTTCCGGTGGTACAGCTATTGTTAATACCAATACAGCAAATTACAATTTTACTACCTGTTGACATCCACACCTTCCTAGACAAAGTCTAATTAAAAAAAAAAAAAAAAAAAAGAGAAAAAAGGAAAAAAGAAAATCAAGGGTGATAGTCGAAGAACTAGAGTTAAAGCAGGCAGAAAGACGGAAGGATGAAGAAAGAAAGCATCCTCCAGATGACAAAGGTAGGGAGGAATGATGGATTAGACACTGCTGTTCCGGAAAGTTTACCCGAGCCCAGGGACAGTAAAAGTTTGCAAGGTAGAGGAATTCCATAAGAAGGAGTCAGCAGGTCGTGCTGGTCATTTGTAGGGATTAGTTGTCTTGATTGTCATCTGTCTGTTAGGTTTTTTGTTTGACGGTTGGCTCGTCTAATTTCAAAGACTGATTTTGCAAACTCAGTAAAGGCAAGGTAGCCAAGCTCATCCGGCAGTAAGAGGTACTCATTATGCTGTGGGTTCTCCTGTATTTCAGTTATTAACCTGAGTCACCAGTCTTCGTATACAGGACAAGTGTATAAAATGTGGTCCCAACTTTCATCATCACCCATGTACATAGAGAGCCATTTTCGATCCCTAGAGTAATCAATTTGAGCTTGAAAGGCTCATGTCCTGTTGGGAAGAACGCAGCTTTTAAGCCTAGCGAACACCAGGGAGGGGACTTAGGAATAGTAAATGCTATTGATGCGATGAATTTCCTGGTAATTATACCATTTCCAGAGTTTTCCAGACTGTCTTGCGAGATTCTGAAATGTTTTTCGGTGATTTTCTTCTTTTCATGCCGGGAATCATTTGTGAAGTCGAAAGTAATATCTCCTATTGTCTTTGGAATGCCGCTCTTCGACTATTGGAAGAGACCTCTGCGGACATCCTCCAAGTGGAGGGACAGGCAGCTTGCAAGGACCTGGATTGCAGGAGTGTTAATTGTGCGGTATGCTCTGGTAACTGTGAGTAGCATTGTTCTCCGCATGGAGTTTAGTGTTCTGCGAATTCGTGAGAGTGTAGCCCTGCTGCACCAGACAGCTGCACCGTACGATACGATGGAGACGAAAATAGATTTGTAAATTAGCGTCAAGATCCGACGCTTGATGCCCAGTCCACTAGACTAATGCGGGTAATCATAACAGAGTACTTCTAAATCTTGTCGACCAGGTACTTAGATGAGGATGAAAGGTGAGCTTCATATCAATAAGTAATCCCAAATGTTTGACTTCTGGATAGAGCCATACTGAAATATTGTCTATTTTAATGACTGGTGGTGTAGTCAGCTGCAGTGTTCCTTTAAGCAATATTTATTTAGTTTTATCGCCGGAAATGGCCAGCCGAAGAGTAGCTGCCCACATCTGAAACTTTGAGGGGCACTTTTAAGTGAATTTCCAAGCAAGCTCTTGTGTCAGCATTGACTGCCAAGACGAGGTCATCAGCGAAAGCGAGTGGTTCAACATGCTAAAGGTCCATTCCAAGAAGTCGTATACATATACACTAAGTTATCACTGAATTATGGCCACCATCATAATACCGTATTAGGCGTCCATTGGCATGCATAATAGCCGCTATTCTCCAAAGAAATGACTCCACTAGATGTCGGAAAATATCCAAAGGAATTTACAGCCATGTTGCACGAAAGGCTTTGCACAGCGTCGGAATAAATGACGGTTGCTTGTGCATACATCTCGATTTGTGTTCCACAACAACCCAAAGCTGTTCAATTGGATAGAGGTCAGGTGAATTTGGAGGTCAATTAAGATGGGTGATATCTTCACTGACAAGACGCTGACTTGCCGGATGACAAGGCGCATTATCGCCTTGGAAGATCTCGTTTCTGCCATGGAAAAAATGCAACTAGGCAGGGTCCACTTTGTTTACTAAGAGCTACCGGTAGAGCTCACTAGTGAAAGGTTGGTCCATACTCACCAGGGGGCCTAGTTTTTGCAAGCTAAACATGCCCCATATTAAGAAACCACCGTTACCTGCCATGACAGTGGGCACCAGGCACGATAGGTCACTGGACTCCTGTTGCTTGTGCACATACAAAGTCATCCGTCGGCATGGTGCACCAGGTATTTGGA
Source organism: Mastigoproctus giganteus (assembly GCF_048544385.1). Taxonomy (NCBI): domain Eukaryota; kingdom Metazoa; phylum Arthropoda; class Arachnida; order Uropygi; family Thelyphonidae; genus Mastigoproctus; species Mastigoproctus giganteus. The sequence continues at coordinate 38,503,605 of NC_143577.1, forward strand.
CTCATCCGACCAGCACATTGGTTTCAGTGCTCCAGTGTCAAACCAGCGTGTTGCTGACACCATAGAATTTGTCGTCGAAGATGACCAGCAATAAGGAAAGGGTGTCTGTTGGGTTGTCCGCTGTGCAACTTAAAATTCTGAGTGTGCGTCGAACCAACATTGCACTTCTATTCCACATATTGTACTATGATATTAACTATCCCACAGTGACCTGGCGTTGAGCCCGAACAACGCGCTGCACCCTTCGCTAACCACGAACATCCTCCTTCAGTAATCCTTTACAGTTTTATCGTAAGCAGCGTAATTGATTTGTAGTAGTGGAATTAATAGTTTTCTCTAAATATCAATTGTAAAAAATCTAAATTTGTGATAACGAGATAAAACGGTCCGAAGAAAAAATAAACATTTTATGAAATCAGAAATGTGAAAAGAAAAGTATATTAAGATTCAATAAGGCATTAAATAGTAAATTTAATATTAAATTTAAACATATTTAAAGGGGTCTCAGTTCGAATCGTGTCGGATACTGATAGAATCGTTGCCGTTGATAGACGGAAGAGTGAATCGTTTGCAACAGTCAGTTGTTCTGTGTTCTTTCCTTCCTCACAATGTGCAGATTGGACAGTGAACACCCACATTTATATATAATACACAATAGCGCAATATGTCATAATTTGCTGATGTTTGTAAAGCCCGAAATAAGCACTTTTACAATTAGTTGCCGTGACATTGCACACCTTTCAAAAATGAATAATTCTCATTAATTAAAAGATGGAACACTGCTACAATAGCCACTTTCTGTATTTGCTGATCCCTCCTCAAACAAAAGGTGCTCTGTTTTCCGTAAATGACAGAAAATAACGGACAAAAACCATTTGCGGATGTCATAGATTGAATAAGTAGTGCAATAACAAGGCAACTCATTGTGAACGTCTAGTTTCTTCTTCTGTTGGCGACGTACAATTAATTACGCTGTTTCTCCTGTAACCAAATTTATTTACACTACGCTAGTAGGATTTAAACATCTAAATGAATTATACTTCGCTTACAGCAGAAGAAACTTTGCGTTCACAATGAGTTGCCTTGTTATTGCACTACTTTTTAAACAAAATCTTACTAGTGTAGTGAAAATAAATTTGCTTACAGGAGACAATAAACAAGACAATGATGAATCTGCTTTCACAATTTTCTTACTCAGAAATTACAAGGTATCCTATAAAACTATTTAAATCAAAACGTAGCTATATTGAATCTACTCCACATATCTTTCCCAAAACAACACTCTTAAATTACATCTTTATTGTTTGTTTGTTATTTGGTTTTTAGGAGCATTAGCAACTAAGGCCATATTGCTCCGGGATATGCGGTGGTCATTCCCTGACCTTTCCGCATCCTCCGTATTAGGTGGTGACGGGCTCGAACCCCGGTCTAATCAAGAAGTATGTGCTACGCACTGCTGATCCTTCCCACCTGGCTACGGAGACGCCACATCTTTATTCCTGATAACTGAATCTACTCACTTTTTCCATATATTCCTTTCCAAATATATTCCTTTCTAAATATCATAATTCCTCGTTCTCTATTTGAAATTGTCCAATGAGAACTATCACTTTTTGATGATCAACATTTTCTATTCGTCTACATTTATATCTTATAACAACAAATTTTGGGTCATATCTTGTTTCGGGCATGAAAGTAAGTTTACTTTTTAGATTTTCGGCTGCTAAACACGGAAAGTTTGTGAAAATGGCAGATTGACTCTTTGTTTCTAACATGGGACACTCCATTTCCTTTTGTACCTTTGTTCCATCTGTGAGATGTCTTGATGGAAGAGCTCGCCATGTTCGTCGCTGACTGCCCCACCGCACTGCCTGGCGGAGAGAAATCTAAAATTGAATGATAAGAAACGCACCTTCAATGGCTTGTTGCTTCCAAGTTTTTCGTAAGATGAAATGGGATCTTACACAAGCTGCCTATAGTTGCTGGCTTGAACATTTCCTAGAAATCCAGCCGAAACATTTCGAAAGGCTTTCCACTTTGATTTCTCGTAATCACTTAGGGCACATTGGAATTGTTCGTCGCTAAAAAGTTGCCTTATTTGTGGACCAATGAAAACGCCTGCCTTAATCTTCTCTGTTCTAAGTCTTGGGAATTTCTCTTGAAAGTATGTGAATGCTGGGCGGTTCACTTCCAAACCCTTCACGAAATTTTCATGAGCCCCAGTTTGATGTGGAGTGGTGGAATCAAAACTTTATTTGTATCTACCAGAGGTTCAAATGCTGGGTTCTTCATTCCGGGTGCTAATGGTTTTCGTTGAGGCTCTTCTCGTAGTGCATATCCTTGGCACGACTATCCCACTCACAGAAAAAGCAACAACACTTAGTGTAACCCTTTGGTAGTCCTAAGAAAATGGCGATTACCTTTAAATTACCAAATATCTGCCACTCCGATCACTAGATCCTAAGAGGATGTTCTCCGTGTCTGCGTATGCTTCTTTTTGTGGACGGCGCACGCAAGAGGTAATGGTTCCCCCTTTGTGAATTGGGGATACATTTGCACACATCCCCCGGAAAATGTGCAATGTAGTATTTCAAAGTATTTTATTATTTTCTGCGGGCTCCAGGGTTTCCCCTATCCGCCGCTCAAGAGTAACTGTACATTATTTACAATTTGTGGTTTAGCAAAACATCTTCTGATCCAGCATCTTCACAGGAATGATTACAAATAATAAGTCTGTTATAATTACAAATAATAAATACTGTATATCCATAACACTTGCAACTAAGTTATTACAATTTGTTGAAGGCCCCAGTTTCTATATTAACCTTCACAACTTATACAACTATACAGATAGTTAGGACCTACCAGTTCGGTTACAATGAGGTCCGATATATATATCTTACAATTTATACAATTAAAGATTTACAATTTATAAAATTTATGATTTACAATTTATACAATTTAAGATTTACAATTTATGTACATTAGTACAGGCCGAAGTCCCAAGACACCGTCCACCCAACAGTGATCCTGGCACATCGACTCATTTATTCTGAACGCTAACATTGCCTTCCGGCAATAAATACAAATAAATTTCCTCATCAGAGGTCTTGTAACAATACGATTAATACCAAGGAGGCAACTATATACAGTGGTAGTACACTTATTACATAATTATTCTCAGTCGGCAAGTCCTTTCCTTCTGCGGAAAGCCTTGTCTGCAAAGTTAGCCAGTGCCTGATAATTTTCTTTACATTCTAAAAACTTGGTGAAGTTATTTACATCGTAAACTTCGGTCAATGCCTGAAGTTCAAATCGAATGTCTACATAATATCGACATTCTAAGATTTTATGTTGGTCTGTCTCCTCTGAGCCACATTTACAAAGAGGAGACGCAACCAAACCCAGAGTAAATAACTTTGAGTTTAGGCTGCCATGCCCGGATAGAACGAAAGTTAAGTGAAGACCTGGGTTAAACCAGGGCCAATGTTTTTTGTCAAATTCGGCAACCTGAGGTATAAAAAGGGTAATAATCCTTCCAGTGTTGGCATTAGTCCATTCGTTTTGCCATTCCTGGAGGAACTGGTTTCTTAATCTGGTGTTGTCTTCTTTCACTGGCACGTCCAGGTTAACAGAAAACTGGTTGAACTGTGCTGCAATACCCTTCCTTCTACAATACTGAAAGTAATTGTAAAGCACTTCGTATTTAATTGGTAGTTTACCGTTGATTACCTGTAGTGCCGACGTTGAAATTGTGCGACAAGCTCTTGAAGTTGCAATCAGGAAGAAGCGCTGAGTCAAGATTTTTTGCACCATGACTCTGCGTATACTGGGGCCCCAAGTGCCCGCAGCATAACAGACAATTGGAATAAATATACATTTGTAGTACAGCTTGAGAGTGGAGGGTTTCAGACCCCAAGAACCTTTGGTAATTCTGATTATTTTACCTGCCAAAGTCTTGATTTTGCTTAGTACGTATTTAGCATGGGTAATGAATTGAAGTTTGTTATCTAACATAGTTCCTAGGTATTTGTACGAGTTAACTAATTTTATTGATTGTTCTTTAATCTTAATACTTGGAGGTCTAATTTTCCTTTGAGAAGAATTTGTTTTGTTTTGGGAACAGAAATAGTTAATTTATGTGTACTACACCACTCATCTAGGTCTGATAGGACTTCATTAGCACGGATTTCAAGTTGTAGTCTGCGTTTCCAGAAACAAGGATAATTAAATCATCTGCGTAAGCGATCTTAGTAGTGCAATTATGTTCGGTAGCCAGCCACCCATCAAGGACCACGTTCCAGCATACTGGTCCGAGAACTGATCCCTGAGGGCAACCGCGAGTCACAGGTCTCGCAACAGAGCAGGATCCACTGGAGACCACAAGTGAGCGATTTTGGAAATAATCCGTGATGAGACGATATTCGAAGCCTTTCCTCATATGAACGTCCTTTTGCCGATCTCAGCAGGCGAGTTACCCGTCTCTGGACCCTTTCAAGAAACACAATGTCTTTCTTTAGGTGTAAGTTCATTGAAGTTATACATATAAGTTTGTAAAAAATAATAGGTTCAAAATTATAAACTAACCAATGGCACTGTTGATTTTGTTGACGTTTCATAAAATTAGGAGGGCTATCATGTCCTTTATTGTAGGTTTAGGCCTAAATGGTTGTCAAATGAACTAATGAGACTCGTAACAGAGAAGAAAAATGCATGGGATGCATATAAATTATCAAGCGACTCAGAAGCCTATGGCAGATATAAGTTAATCTGTAATCAGGTCACAAAGGAGGTTCGGCAGGCGAAGGCAGATTACGAGAAATCCTTGGCAAAAGATGCTAAGAAAAACAGCAAGGATTTCTTTACTTATATAAACTCTAAAAGGAGGGGGATGAATCTGATTGGTCCCCTTGACATCGATGGTTCGACTGTTGATGATCCTGCTCAGATAGCAAACAAACTGAATGAGTATTTTGCATCTACATTCACACATGAGGAGTTATTAAGGTTTGAAAATGGCAGAAGGTTATCAAATTGTAGCAGGGTGCTTAATGATCTTGTAATAACTGAGAGCAAAGTGGAAGAGAAATTGTTGAAGTTAAACGTAAGAAAAGCACCTGGGGTGGATGGGATCTATCCAGTTATATTAAAGGAGGCGGCAAAGCAACTAAGCAAACCCTTAGCCATAATTATGAGAGCATCCTTGGACTCAGGGGAGGTTCCCACGGACTGGAGATGTGCAAATGTATCCCCAATTCACAAAGGGGGATCGAAGGGTGACACGAATAATTACAGACCAGTTAGTTTAACTTCTGTTCCGGGTAAAATAATGGAGTCACTGGTTAAAGATGCATTGCAGGATCATCTAGACAAGACTGCAGCAATAATTCAGACACAGCATGGGTTTGTTAAGGGAAAGTCTTGTCTGACAAATTTGATAGGATATTATGATGTGGTTACAAAGGAACTGGATGCAAAAAATAATTTTGATATCATATATTTGGATTTCAGGAAAGCTTTTGACACTGTTGCGCATGGAAGACTATTGTACAAATTGGAGCAGAATGGTATTAAGGGTAAGTTGCTACAATGGATAAAAGGATGGTTAAGTGGGAGAAGACAGAGGGTGGTAATTAATGGTTGCTGCTCTTCTTGGACTAATGTTATTAGTGGAGTCCCACAGGGTTCGGTGTTAGGTCCACTGTTGTTTTGTATATTTATCAATGATATCGATGAAGGTATATCAGGCTTAATGTCGAAGTTTGCAGATGATACAAAGGTTGGCAGGGTTGTTAATGACAGTAATGGCAGTGTGCTACTGCAACAGGATCTAGATAATTTGGGCAGATGGGCTAAGAAGTGGCAACTGAAGTTTAACCTTGACAAATGCAAAGTACTGCATATGGGTAGAAGTAACCCCAGAGAAACGTACCAACTGTGTGGTACTACACTTAAGGTGGTAGAAAATGAAAAAGACCTGGGAGTAATTGTGCAGTCAGATATGAAGTTCTCTGAGCAATGTAGACAGGCTGCCAGGGCAGGTCATGGGGTTTTGTCAAGGATATATAGGAATTTTGCTAGCAGGGAAAAGGAGGTGATTATCCCTTTGTATAAGGCAATGGTCAGGCCACGCCTTGAGTACTGCGTACAGGTCTGGAGGCCTCATTTTAGGAAGGATGTAGATTTGCTTGAGCGTGTACAGAGAAGGGCAACAAGATTGGTGAGGGGAATGAAGGGATCCTCTTACCAAGAGAGGCTTAAGTTCTGCAAATTGCAGTGGCTGGAGACTAGGCACCTGCGCGGTGATCTGATTGAGGTATATAAGGCCTTGAATGGGTTGAGCACGCTGAATTCTGATGGGATCCTTCCACTTGTTCAGATTACGAACCTAAGGGGGCATAAATTCAAATTAAGAAAAGATAGATGTAGAATAGATGTGCGGAAATTTGCCTTTAGCCAGCGGGTGGTTAATTGCTGGAACAAACTTCCATCTGTCGTTGTGGAAGTTGATAGGTTGAATAAATTTAAGGAGGAACTGGACAGGCATTTGGAGGGAATGGTGTGATTTTTTTTTTTTTTTTTTGGCTGATGCTGCATAAGCTCATACATTTGCTTTCTTGCATCACATGCCACTACTACTACTACTACTACTACTACTACTACTTTCATGTGTTTTTTCAGCAGGATAATGC